>NC_092459.1:55788015-56475517 GCF_047495875.1 Pithys albifrons albifrons | reverse complement strand
GCATGCTGGTGAATTAATAACAGCCATTTTGATTTCTTTCTCTTCACTGCTGGCAACCAAGATGGTTTCATACAGACAGGTATGATACTGTGTACCCTGATGGTTTATATACTGGAAAAGTATCTGCAGATCCATCACCCTGGACTTTGTCTTCTTCTCTCATTTACTTAGCTGAAGTTTTTTCATTAATTTTTTCATAGGTATATATTATACAACTTCTTGCTGCACAGCTCTGGCCCATGTTATTGCCAAACTATGGAGAACAGCTCTTTCTTCCCATGTAGCACATACCCCACCAGGGCAATCTGTGAGAGAAAATACAGGTCAGGCATACTGCCCTTGGTCCCTGTCAATTGAAACTGGCACTGACCTAGAACAGAAGAAAGCAAAAAAATAGGAAGATTTTTTTTATCACCCCCACAAACTGTTCCATAATTGTGCATTTACTAGACCTGATGCAAAAAGGGATTTGGGAAAACGCAGTTGGAGATCCCAGAGAAAATGGGTCCATCCCTTTTGGGTAGCAGCCCACAGTTAGATCAAATTGTGCTGATCATGAAACTGTATCCTTAGACAGGAACCCACAGCTGCAATACCAGAGAGAGTCCTGGAGCATGCGCGGAGCTACTGAATATTCCAGAAATGTAACAGTGAAACTTCAGGGGTTCACAGCAGACCATGTGCAAAGTGAAGTGAGTCAAAGTGCTGAAATTTGCATCAGTTCAGGAGATTTTCATGAGGACAGCAAAAGGCAGCACACTGCTAAGACAAAGAATTTGCTCTCTACTGTGTTTCCAACTCTTCTTCCAAAGCAAGGAACAATATATCAGGACAATAAGAAATCTATATTTTGCCTGAAAAATAGCTGAAGAAAAACTGAATTGCTTTTACTTCCAATTCCCAGGGCACTCATCCTGATATCATCTCTTACACAGAAAATTTTAGCTGTAACAATTCAGTTTAGGCAACAGAAAGTTGCGTGACTGAAGAGAGAAATGGCCCATCTAGCTGCTTCCAGGTTGCAAGTGCCACTGCTCCATCTGCTGTGGTTTCTGACTACCCCTGCCTCAACACCCTCACTCTCCATTATGTCATGGAGGCCAAGAACCCCAATGGGGGCAGCATGTTACCCTGATAAGTCATCACCTCCCCCTTCAGATGATAAACCAAGACACAGCAAGTCAGCTTTTGTCAGATTTTACATTTGTAGCAATTACATTTTTCCTCATCTTTCTTTTCAGTTCATCATGTCATGCACATTCATTCATCATCCTCTAAGGCACCAGTCTAATATTATTTAATTGTGACCATGCAGATCAGTAGGGATGGACAGGTAGAACCATAGAATTGTTTAGGTTTGAAAATTTAAGATTATCAAGTCCAACTGCAAGCCTGAAACTGCCAAGTCTACCACCAAACCATGTCCCACATCTGCACATCTAAATACCTCCAGGAACAGTGACTCAACCACCTCCCTGGGCAGCCTGTTCCAATACCTGACAATCCTTTCAGTGAAGAATTTTTTCTTAATATCCAATCTAAACCTCCCGTGGCACAATTTGAGGCTGTTTTCTCTTGTTCTATTGCTTTTTACTTGAGAGAAGAGAGAGACCTGCACCGCATTACAATCTCCATTCAGGCAGTTGTAGAGAGTGATAAGGTGCCCACAAGCATCCTCTTTTCAAGTCTGAGCAACCCCAGCTCCCTCAGCTGCTACTCATGAGACTTGTGCTCCAGATCCTTCACCAGCTCCATTTCCATTCTCTGGACACACTCCAGCAGCTCAATGTCCCCCTTGTAGTGAGAGACCCAAAACTGAACATAGGATTCAAGGTGCAGGCTCACCAGTGGTGGTCACTGTCCTGGTCCTGCTGACTACACTATTGCTGATACAGTCCAGGAGGCCACTGGTATTCTTGGCCACCTGGGCACACTGCTGGTCATGTTTCATGCCCTTTACTGCCAAGCAGCTTTCCAGTGACTCTGCCCTAGGCTGTAGCATTGAATAAGGTTGCCGTGACCCAAGTACAGGATCCAGCACTTGTTGAATCAAGTATTGCCTTTTAGCACAGTTAAAATTATTTCAATTGAAGGGAATAAAACACTTCCCAAATATCTACAAATCTATTCTTTAAAACACAGGGATATACTGGAAAGTTTTACTCATTTTCATTGAAATAATAATATGGACCCTGTTGCCTTTTTCTCCCTCACACGATATGGTTGATCTGTCATATTAGTACACTTGACTTCATGAGCAACAGCTACAGCTGTTCATTTTATGTTCAGGTATCCCTCCCATCAGTTAGGACATGCAAAATAAATACAAAGACCTTCCACTGAGTATGAACACACTGAAATTGACTCCCCCCTCAGTGGAAGGAAAGAGGACTTCAACACTTTTTCAGGAGAAGTTCAACAGATATGGGCCATGGCTGACCAAGGAGGCATGGTAGGACTAAGCTGGGGAGAGACATCCTTTTACCCAGCTCCTCTCTCTCTCCCTACTGTAGTTCTTTCCTCAACACACACTCCTAGATTTGTCTGACTCAAATATTTTGGTGTGCCAATAACATGAAGACAATTGTTTTGAATTATGCCATTTTGTTCTTTCAGTCTGCATTGAGAAGTGTAAAAGGAAACTCCGATGAGGAAATCCAGAAATAAGGTCATGAGCCATCACCAAATGCTAACTGTCTTGCTCCCATTTACAATAGGATCCCTTTATTCTCTTCTGCATGTAGAGTGAATGCACTGAATGTGCGGACAAAAAAAATTCTCATGACAAGAGAATTCAGGTCATTGCTCCTCATATTTTCACTAAAGCATGGTAAACTCACATTTTATGTCTATTCAGATAAGTACTATGGTACTGTTATAAACTACTAGGATCTTACCCTATCACCTCTTAACTGGTTTGAGGAAAACAAAAGCCATATTTTTTTAATACGTAAGGGCTTGGTGGCTTTTAATATGTAAGGGTTGTCACAGAACTGTGGGGCAACACGCTGAATGACGCATATCTAGATGAAAAAAATATATGAGCAGCAGGATAGAGAAATCAGCTGCTTTGCAAGAACAGTGTGGATGAATGCTGTTTCTGTGGAGAACACAGCAGGTGAATTTGCTTTAATTAATGACAAATTAGAACTGTGGAGCGAGCCAACATCAGTTGTGAAGTTACCAACCAGGCAATAAAAAATTTTTGAAACAGAAAGCCCACTTCAAATTCAGTGTGTGTTCTGCTGTTGGAATGATGAAAGACTGTGAAATATAAGCATGCAGACTTTGGGATCTGTGTAGGTACTGTTGTGATTTGAAAAACCTGGTGCTAAGTATATCAAAATCCCATGGAGTTCTATAATGGTTCTACATAGTGCTTGTCTAGTATCTGCAGCATCCCTAGTATGCAGGCTGAGGTTTCAAATTACTGATGAAGTCTTCTGCTTCTTCAAATCTGGTATTAAAAGTACCACAGGGTTCTGAGCAATATTATCTTTATTTAGATCTGTCCATTCATCATAATATTGTGCCAGGGTTTCTTAGGTAAACTTGATTGACAGATGCTTGTCTTTATCCTCTGTGTGGGTGGAGGTCAGCACTGGTGGAAGGTAATGCTTTTTTAATTAGCTGCCAGGATATTAAATTTCTTTTGTGTTGATTGCATGTTGCATTCCTGTGAGTCACTATCTGAAGAGATGGTCTTTGCATTCACTGCTCAGTATAACACAGACAAGTGGAGAAGAGTCATAAAAGATTCATATCAAATATGTTTATGAAAAGTCTTGGATCTAGACAACCTCCAGGTTTTCCAGCAGTGACTGTAAGAAAAGAAAAACAACAGCATTAAAATGATGACAGAATCAAATCCAAAGACACACTTTTCAGCCTGCACCACGAATCAAAAAACCAAATACTGGCTATAAATTTTGAATGTCATATCAAGTCCTTCATAGATACTGACTCCTCAGCTAGAATCAAATGGATAAGAAAATTTGTGTGCAGATAGAGACAATAAATCATCTCTTCAAGTTGACAGTAATCTAAAGAATGCCTCTGTAACTGGATTCATATTTACCTAAAATCACCTTGTGCATAAATAGGTGGTGGCAAGAGCTCTAAAAATTTCCAAAAATCTCCTCATAAAGTAAGAGTATTTGTTTGAGGAAATCACAGTACATGTGAATATTTATGCTAGACTGTTTCTAATGAGCTTACAGTAGACTAAAGGTGAAGGGAAATTGAAGAGGAAATGAAAAGACAAGGCTTCAATGCAGATTCCACAGAGGTGGGCAACATGTGCTGTATGCTCCTAAAACTTACCAAGAATCATTTGTCATCATGTAAAGTAAAAATATGCAAAGTGCTTCTACCATGACTAAGCTAGGCCTCTGATCAAAATTCTTGTGAGACTCCAAAACTCAAGGACTTCTTCCTTAGTAGTATCTAGTCGTTTGCAAACTAAGGAGCACTATCAGGCAGCTAGTACTGAGGATACTCTTCAAAATGGGGTTTACCAGAACCAAACAGTATACTTAATACATGAATGCAACAGTGAATTTTTGGGAAAATGTCTCCTTTCTTTCCTGGTTGGAAGTTCTACCTATAAAATGTTATAACAAGCAAGTATTTGCTCCTGCAACTAATTCAATAAAGGTCTCAGGCAGGCATTCATTTACACTTAGATTATCCCTGCAATTCAGAATAAGTTCAACAAAATGGGACCATATATTCTGTGCATATAAACAGTGAGGTCTGGCCTTATTCCAGGTGGTGTTATATCCAAAATCATCTAGAAGTATGTGCATATGTTAGGTTTAAACATTCATAAATATACTTCATCCTTTCCTTCAATAAGCTAAGTGTTTTCACTTCAACAGAAGAATTGCTAGTTTGAATAACATTTCCTATGATAATGTCCCAGTGAGAGGGAGAGGCATAGACTGATGATAAGTCCTGCTTACACACTAATTAGTCTTACTGTAAAAGAAAGGGCATTGCAGACAAAACTGGGAACACACTAATTTCTGGCTAGGTCCATGTGGTCTAGCCAATGTATTAGCTACACCTTAGAAAACTAAACAAAATTGTGTAAAAATGTCCAGAACAATCAAATAATGCTGAAAATAGGTTATTTTGAATCAAACCTACAGGATGTTTGGAGAAGTTTGTAAATAAATCTCTCTGTTTCCCTAAGCATAGTCTGTGTGAATAATGTCTTGTGTTATATGTCATGTGTGAAGACCAAACTTCAGTAAAATATTCCAAATTCTTATCTGAAGTTGAATCTGCTGTTTTGCTCTGTTTTTACACATGCACATGTAGGGTTATAATACTTATTGGTAGAATCTATGTGCAAAATTCTAAGTTTAAGAAGTTACTTTTGTTTGTATGTGTATATGATGATGGGAGAGGAAGATGTAAGGGTGGGAAATAATATCTATGGAGGATTTTTAATAATATAGAGATCACAGGTTTTAAAATGAGAATTTATTGGGTATGTAAAAGGAGAAAAATTAACAGAACTGTTACATAAGTCTCCATTTGTCTATATTTATAGGACATTTTAGAATTTTGAATTTTTCTTTATCGTTTCAGAAGTTTATTTAATTTATTTTTCTACCAATTGCTTTTCTTAACCTGTTGGCTTTGTACAGCATGATGACAAGTAATATCCATCATAGCAGTGTGCACTGATTTCTGCATGTGTGTACAGTGTACCAAACATGGTGTCTGTGCTTTAAATATATAGTTTAATTTTTGTTTGAAGATGAACATAGTCTTCAAGACTGAAGGCAACATGTCAGAAATAGGGCAGGATATTCACTGGATTTTTTACCTGTTCTTTCTGTAGTGATTCTAATTTGGGAGAGAAGAAAAAAGAAAAGTTGTCTTTTCCATCACATTTAATAGGCTTGTGGAAAATGAAGGGGTCTCACTCAAGATTTATAAACAAATACACCATTATGTTCCTCATTAGTCTGAAGAATACCTGTATAAGTGCTAGCTGTCAGATACAATAAGTTCCCCCCTCTTTTCTTGCTTATATAATAATCCCAGCATTCAAAAGACTAATCACTACACACTGATCTACAAAGCATCTTATTTCCTTGTCAAATTTCCCTGCTGGGCTTAGCCATGCTTGTCAGCTTCCCAGATCCCCCTTTCAATAATTGGTTTATTCTTAGCATCTTGCCAAAATGCATTCCTAGGAGTAAACCATGGAAGAATGAAGTTCTAATTTTTTTATCTCACTCAAGAAGAGGTTTCTAACCATGCTCATGGGAAAGGTCACAGGCAATTTTGGCTGAAGGTTCCTCTGAAAGAAGCAAGCATGTACAGCACATTGGGGCCCATTGTCTATAAATACAGGTGGCCACCAAAGATGACATAGAAAAAAGGAGGAGGGGAAGTAAGAAGACGAAAAGGAAAAGAAATAGAGAAAAAAAACCCAACAAACCAAACCAAACCAAAAAACCCCAAACAAACAATAGAAAAAGAAGGAAGAAAAAAGGAAAGGAAGGGAAAAACAAAATGGAAAAATTAAAATAGGGGAAATAAATTTATCCTCTGTAAACACTAATGTCAGCTACAGCTTCCAGGTAGTGCCTAACTGCCCTGTTCTCTAATCCTTGTCTCTTCTGGTGTTTCTCCCCTGAACATTGATGTGGCCAGTTCACACCCAAAACAATGCTGAAGACCAGGGAGCTACACATAAATGATTATGATATATCTGTTCTTTGGCTTGCAGGTTCTGGTGCAGCACGAAGCACTGTGCCCTACGTCTGTACTATTCCGTAAGTTTAAGCAAATCTACTTTGAGTTGAATCAATACATTTCTACTGAGCAAGAGTTGAAAATGAGCATTCAGTGACTTTCTAAGCATTGACTAAGTGAATAACGGATGGATTATTAGATTTACTAATGAGAGTCTGACTTGTCCTTTCTTATAAAGATTAACCTTATTGATTTCACATTCTTGCCTATTCTTTTCTGATGTTTTATTTATTACTAAAACACTCATTTATGATATGTTCCTATATGAAGTAAATGTCCCTGTAAACAGAACAGCAAATGGAAGGGAATGCTATAGCATTTCAGTATTGTTTCACCTCCTACTTGATGTCTGTCATGGATTTCACAGAGTGAGTTATATATCAGCTGAACAACCTGAAGCACAGCCCTTAGCAAGGTAAATTTCAAATGCCTTCCTTCCCTATAAATACGTCTGTGGTAGTTCCCAAGCCCACATTTTCCAGCCACATTTTGAACACAGTGCAGGATTTGACAACTCCTATATGAAACATATTATTTTCTCTGGATGACAGTATGCAAAAGATGAAATACATTGTGATGCCGTATTTTTCTGTCTTCTCTAATCTTGACTTTAACCTTATTTGTTTGTACTAAATTCCTAGGCAGGTTCTGTATAATAGTTTACTATATCAGAGACTACATTACTAATTTTCTCCACTGGTAATAAAACCATTCTCTGCAGCTCTGCTTTAAATCTACTAAAGGAATTCTTTTCAATAAGCCAAATAATCCTGGATTAGATTGGATTAGAACTCCACTGTGTTACTCAGTGTGAGTTATAACCAATATATAACCTACTTAGAAAATTAAGATGACAGGTTTCTATGACCAGGGACTTGTGGTTGTCTTTAAAAAAATATTCCCAAAACTTGAAAGTTATTCAGTAGGATGTGTCTAGCTCTATGAAGATCAAGGAAAAAATCCCCAAACCAGGTAAATTCACAGTGCTTAGACTATGTATGTGGGAATAACATTTCCAGCTGCCAATCCATTTAAAAGGAAGAGACAAGATACAAAGGCTGCTTCACTGTTGTTGAAGTTGACAAAAAAGTGATGCAGAGAAGGAACAGCTCCTTCACAGCTAAAGACTGTTCTCAATTCTGCCTCTCTCTTGTTTTTATCTCCCTCTCGGGTTACCACTTTTTCTATTCCCCTCGTGCCACTGCAGTAGTGCTGAGGACAAGTGAGATAATGCTTGGCCCAAATCCAGGCAATCATTTTGGAGTAATTAGTTTAGGTACTGCACACCCAGCCCATACTTATTTTTTCAGGTAGGGATCAAGTTGTTCACATTACCTGATTACCTGTCTGCATGTGAATAGCCAGCCCCAAGGTTCAGGTAAAGCTCATCCCCAGGTAGCAAGTGAGGGTTTAATTGAATGTATCAGTTTTTTCGGGGAAATATGGCTCTGCTGCAATGACTTATTTCTTCTCCTGCTGCTGTATGACATCTCCCTTTTGCAGTTCAGATTTTTGGCACTTTTACACCAAGAACATAGTCCATGTTGTGATGACCTTGGAGCTGCTGTTATTTCTGACATTGTAGCTTTCTTTTTTCTTTTGTTCCTCCATTTATCTGGAGATTTGGAAAGAACAATGTGCATCATGAGGGCTGAGCAATTTTTTGCCTAGAGAAACTATGGGCACAAGTAGCTGTGTGTGCACTTTTCAGGTGGAGTCTAGGATTTTTAAAAGTATATACAAACTGTGCATGCTTTACCTTCCCACTGATTTCACAGAAATTAGGCTGCTGTGTGTCAGAAACACACATTCAGTTCCCACGTGAGAAATACTATATAGGGACAGAGGATGACTGACATTGACATGCATGGTGTGCAGATGGCTTCCTTGCTCAGGCAACCTTTTTGTGCTTCTTACTCCTTTCCTGCCCTATGCAGTGATTCCTGACCAACCTTTTGCCATGCCTCCCCATGCACCCCTCTATCCCAGGGTCCCCCCAAGCCAAATTCATCTCCTGAGTGTAGAATAAGCAGCAATAATGTTTTGCCCATGACTCTTTTCTTACACACCTCCTCCCTGACCATGGGGGACCCTTCAAAAGGTAGGAAGGAGCCTCCATCTTGTCCTCACTTTACCTCTGCTACAAATGTGAGCAAGGCTGCAGCTTTATGCCAGCTGTGCAGGTAGCCTTGTGCTGTGGATATATTTCCACCAGGAATTGATCCGAGACTCCTAACAGTTTCACAAAGACAAGAAAAGAGCTAAAGAGCTGTTGGATGCTGAAGGCTTCCAGCCAGTACTAGCCTGGATCAGATGCAGATTGGCAGACTCGAGGTGCATGGCTCCAATTTCCCATTACCAATTCCCCTGAGCTGCTCAGTCTCCCATGGTGAAAGCTCTAATTTAGGAGAAATCCTGTAGGGCTGCATTGTTCTTGTCCTCTCTGCTTTGTTTCCAATTTTTAGCAGCAAGTCCATGAAGTCATGCAGCCAAATGCCTGCTGGCTCTCAGGTGAATGTAAGCAGGCATCCAGTGAACAGTTCACCTCAAGAACTAATGCTGGGGTCACTATTTATACTCCTAGAAATCAGAGCAAATAACAGTATTCCAGTCCCACTTCACCTAGCTGATTAGCTTTGCTATCAGTGCATGAAAGAACTTGAACTCAGCAGCTACACTGAACTTTGAATAGCATAATCCAAGCAATGGAAATATAAAACAGTGGAAAGGCAATTATATTTCTTTATATAACCAGTTGGAAAAAAAAATCCAATATATTTTCAGTTAGAATTTGATTAAACTTTGAGCAAAAAGGTTAAAGCTATTCTTGCAAGAAAAGGTCAATATGTTAATACAGTGTGGTTCAAAAGGGACCTTGGTAGTTTCCTTGTTCCTTGGTTTCTTTAGAAGGCCAGGTTCTAAACTGGTGTGAACAGATTAATTCCTTCAAAGTTGGCAGAGTTTTGATGATTTCAACAGCTGAAAGTCTTGCTCTGCACTGCATCAGTGCTATTATAATGGCAATTTTCTTCCAGTAAAACTAAATAGGTCAACATGGTCGCAGCTGGCTCCATATTTTTCAGCCGTGTAGGAGAAATTGGATGTCACTCTCCATGTGGACAAGGGTCTAGAGAAAGGCTTCTTCTGCCAATTGGGACAGTAGAACAAGAAAGACATGTTAAATTAAGGGAACTGGGCTTCCTGCTGCCCCTGCAGCAATCACAGGAATAAAGGGAAAGGAGCATGGCTGTTTCAGAGGCAAGTGTACTATCCTCATGGCCAGTGGTAGCTGCCCCTACACCCTTGCTCTATGCCAGCCCCAGGCAGGCAGGCCCCAGAAGAGTGCTGTGTGAACCTGGGCAGACCCTACAAGCTACCACCCCCTCTGCCTATGGACCAGCATCAACTGGACTAGCACACTGGGAGAATATTAACATCATGTCTATGGGTGATTTTATCCCACCACATACCAGGAGTGACATGAATCTGTCCACTGTTGGTGAAGCACCAACATCTATCCCTGTCAAAGCAGCCCCCATGTCTCACCTGGGAAGGTCTGTCTTCCTCGTCCCAACATCTTTTCAAAACCCCACCAGCAGCCCAGTGGAATGCCCTCCAGCACTGTTGTCCTTGCTGCAGTCTTTGTGCACAGGACAATCACCAACATCATGCCCCAGAAGGATAGTAGCATGAAGTGAAAACAGCAGCAGCCTTTCCATTAGGGATGTGCAAAAACCGAAGGTCTGCATCTGCAGGAGGAGAGGGAGAGTTCTAAGATCAAAATTAAAGCATTCAACTTGATACATGCTGGGTTTGCTCCTGATATTACAAGCAAAATAAATGCTGACAATTTCTCTGTTCCTTTGTCTCCTTCATGAGTTTTCAGTTCTTTTGAGAATCCATACAACTGCATTTGTTGGATGTATTTTCTGGTAAAATGTTAAACAGGTGAATAGTGCAATTATTTGTTTCTCAGGTAATGGGGCTATATCTGAAGCACAACCAAGAAACATCAGGATGAGATTCCATGGGTCAATGAGAAACTCTGGAAAAGCCCGAAGAGATGTGATACAGTGGACCACCTTGTCCTCTAATCCACTACATGGCATGATGGCAAGTTAAACTAGCTAGAAAAACCGTGGTTTGTAGTTAAAAGAAAAATATGAAAAACAGTTATCTGTCGATAATCCACATTTTGCCAGAAAACTAACAATAGGAGTGTTGTTCTTTCTCACCAAAAATAGTGTCCACCTGTGGGGAAGATAGACTTCTTGATAAAAAATCAGAAAGCAACAAAGACATAATCTAGTCATATTTTGGATACATACGGCATTATTATTAATGAGTTTTCCCACCGCTTGTAAGGGTATAGTCTTATGACTCAATTTGGTTTTGCAGCAAGTTAGACAGTCCAAAATGGTATGTTATACGTATTTTACTTTTATCTAACCTACTATTCAATGCAGAGATCAGAAAAAGATGTAGAAATCATCAGACAGAAGGTCTGACAAGCCATTCATCTCAACACCCTGTAAAAATAATTCTCAGCCATCTAAGATGGTTGTTGAAGAGGTTTTGGCAGATAACAGGCTGGCAATAAAAATCTCTAGGGAAACATTCATTTCCCATAATTTCTAAAGAGAGAATGGATTACAAAAAGTAACAGGCTGCACAGGTGTACCATCTTCAGTACACTTGAAAAAGAAAAGAACTGTGAATGGACAGACACACTCTAAGGCTTTGTTGATAATTTTTATCTTCATGATTAGTTTGACTGCAGCTGCACCTTATACCTGAAGAGGAGAGATATTGTGCAGAATTAGGAGCTGTATAGATGGAAAATTGTCACCTTGAGATCTACAGTTCCTTCTGTGTTTTCTATGTGATGGAAAAAAAGGACTTCACAGTTACTTGCTTATGGTCCATATTTTGAAAATGGGATGGGGAAGAATGCTCTGTCACCTCCTGCCTATTTGCTGTGTTAAAAAGCAGCAGCTCCACAATGCATTATCCACTGCACTCCTGTCTCTACTTACTTGTCTGCATCCACATCCCACATAGCTCATGCCAGGACTAGGAAGGGTCTCTCTTTAAGCCCAGTTTTAGCATGTAATCGACTCCTATTTAGAAAGTAGATTTTTTTTTTTAATCTGAGTGTATGCAGTAGGAAGTTTCTGGTCACTTTTGAGCCTCTGTTCAGTTTTAAAAGGTTTTGAATTAATTAGCAAATCTGGGAAAAAAACGATTCTTTGAAGCTAGCTCAGTCAACACTTTGACAATCAAGCAATGCCTGCTCTGACAGCTTCCTACTCCTCCTGTCCTAAATACTTTATCTACTGTGTTTTCCTCAAAAAAAGTCATCTCATTTCATCAGTTCAATATAAACATGACTCCTCTCCTCCTTACTATGTCAGAGGGAAGTATTTAACATGTTGGAACTCACCAGCACCAGAGCCTTGACAACAAAAATTTTGACAGCAGAGAGAAATTGAGGAACCTTATGAATATTTGGAGTCATTAAAACACCCTCGCACCCTCATATCTACTGTTACCAATTAACAAAATCCCGGCAGAATAATGAGGAAGCTTGCGATCCGATTCTGTAATAGTCATCCACGTGGGAAGGGCTGCACAGCTGAGTGGCCTTTACTGCCAATACCCATGTGCATAAAAAGTTCCCTACATGCTTAAGGGCTTGCAGGAATCCTAATCTTTGCCTGTGCTGTTTTTAAGTGTCTGATATGAAGAACAGTTCCGAGACTTTTCATCACCTGTCATATTTTTGTAAATTATCCAAGCATTTTAAAGTTTTCATTATTCCAGTAGTTACCATGTTTACAGGTAGACACACCAGATAGGTCACGGTATTTGACTTTGGACTTCTTTTTTAATTAGTTTTGCTGACTGGGGACCCACTGTTGTTGAAACAGATGTTGCAGCCCAATAATAGCTCTCAGCTGCCAACAGCAAACTGTGGAACTCAGCCCTCACCATGCAGAACAAATGAGTGCAATAAGAGGCCAGTGAGCTCCAGACAACAGGGACACACACTCCACAATATGTGTGTTTTACCAGCTCTATCTCAAGGCACATGAAATTTCAAACATACTTCTCTTTCTCATCTAAAATATAACCAATGAGGAACTATTTCTCAAAAGTGTACATAATGCCACAGAATAAATGCATTCTTTTTGTTCCTTTATCTTGCATATTTGTTTAACTATCTTAATTCTGCTATGAGTCAGATCAGACAGGCTCTTCCAGACTTGAAAAGAAGACCTAGTGAAGCTCAACCTGAGAACTCAAATGAGGCTTGCTACCACTGATATCCTGTTCAGACAGGTATGGAGAAAAACTGTAACACTTGCTCTAAATGGCAAAAATTAATTAGCTCCCCTGTACACACACCTTGGTTATTCTTTAGAAGGACTAAGTTTCAGAGCCAAAGAGCTGAACATCCTAAATCAATATCCTCTCCTATAAGACAATGAGTCCATTTTTTCTGACTTGTATATTAAATTATTACTGTCCAGTGTTTCTTTGTGACCTTCTTAAGTTTTTTAGGCTATTTTTTTCCACCTAAGAGTTATTCAGTACAATTACCCCTTATGTATAACTCACTTTACAACATTAATAAAAATATTACATAGATCAGGCAGAGTGGTGATCTCTGGACATGTCTTTGCACCTGTTTGTCTTTCAACAAGCAGATTACTATTTTTATTAGGTTGAATGGCTTAGACACAATGATATTGCAGAAATAATGTAATTCTCTGAAGATTTCTAACCTATATGCAAAAGTAGGAGTATCAGTAGGCATGGCTATTTAACAACAGATGAAAACAATCTTGAAAAGCAATGATGCTTATGCATTGCTGTTGGAGAGCAAATTAGAAAATGGCTTGTGGTGTAATATGGTGTTAAATTACAAAAAAAAATCAACCAGAAAAACATCCAAAACCCCCATAATTCACATGGGTGAAACACAGAGCCGCAAATACTCATGTACAGTTACTGTAAGGCTCAACTTACGAAACTCTTCATTTTTTAGTATTTTAATACCAAAAAAATGCCAACAAGTTACAAACGATTCATAAAAAAAGCCAGAAAAACAACAAATAAAATCAGTTAAGGGAAAGCTAGAAGAGCAGCTGAGTAATGGAAGAGCATGGAGTTGACCTAATGTCAGTGATATGAGAGTGACTACATGATGGAGGCAAACAGAGAATCCTGCTGAAATGTGGGAGAAATTATACCATTCTGTAAATAATTTTATGTGGCTAAGCTGTGTTTTCTATCCTAACAAGGGGGTTTCCAGCCCCATCAATGAGATTTCCAAGTCCCATCTGTCAATTCAGAGTGCATCTAATTTTGAACACCACTGCAATTTGTGCCAACCCCCCTTCTGGTGTCTTGGCATTATTTACAACTATCAGAAGTGTTTAAAGCCGAAGTAGATAAAGATCAGGGTGAAGAAAGGCCACCTAACATAGATCAGGCTGCTGGAAAAAGGGATAAATCCATCCTCTCATCATCTCTCCTGCCTCCTCCTTTGTGCCAATTCACCTGCACCATGAATGGCTGCTTACAAATGGTTTATTCAGGCCAGCAGTCTACCCTGGCCCATCTGAAGATCACACAGTCTCTGAGGATAGCATGAAGGCAGTACCAAGCACAGGCAGCCAAAGGAACCTGTCATGGGGACATCTTCCCCTGCCAGGATGTCCTTAGTGCTGAGTAGTGGAATAAATTAATGGCAACTCAACTGAATGAGGAGTCTATTGTTTCCTCACATCCTTTGTAGCTGAAACAAGGTGGCAGTAATATTTGAGTATCCACTAGACCTATGAGATCCTGATTTTAATGAGTATTTGTGAACACAGTAAAAACACAATGAGAAGATAAGGATTTAGAACAAATATTGGCTCAGAAACTTTTCTACAACATGGATTCAATAAATAAATCTATCTAGTAAAGCAAATACCTCATAGATTAAAAAGTTTGTTCAGTCCTGGTCTGGACAAAGCACAGTAGACCACAGAAGCCAAGCCTTTCTGTTCTCACTGACAAACAGTTTTTCCTGCTCATGGTGATTGAGAATGCTGCTTCAAAGATCATTTCCCAACCCCACTGTTTTGACTCTGTTGCAGCTCTCTCTCTTTGCCTCTCTGCCTCATCAAACATAAGCTTGCAGGCTTCATTTCACAGCCCACTCTCATCTCAGAGTCAGCACCAGCAGCTTGACTCCGCTCTAATCCATCTGTGTTGAATTTTTACGTTTGTAAGCAATCACATTTGTATGACTCCTGATGTTGGGAAGATTTTGCTGTAAACAGCCACAAAATAATTTTTATTTTTTCAGAGCTTTTCTTAAAACCCCTTAACCCCTTTGCCCTTATGCTTATGGAAGAATCCAGTCAGACTTCTGATGGGCTGAGGCTTCTGCTTGTCTGGCTGACAGATCCTGCCTCCACTTGTACTCCCTCTGCAGTACCTTTATCCTGGAGTTCTTAGACCTGATACCATGGGCTTACAGTGGTGACAAAGCCAACCAAGGGTGGTCCTGCTTCACTCAGATTTAAGCAGAAATTAGCTCAAGATCAATCAAACAATTTACTGTTTCCAACTTGTAGTAGCTTCTCTGGCCACAGGTACCTACGACTTCCTACAAGCCAGATCTTTCAGACAGCCCTATTTGTAGTTCCCAAAGCATAACGTGTTCCCTTGACAGTGTAATGGCATTTAGAGGATGTTTGAAGACACTAATATGGAAGCAATCCCCACTCAGAATTTTAGAATTTCCCTCTCATGCAACAACTTTCCTCACTCATCTACACAAAAGAGCAAACTCCTTTTGTTTGTGGAAAAAGAAAGAAAAAGAGAAAAAGCAGGAGGGAGAAAGAAAAATAAAGGAAGGAAGGAGGTGGGAAAGAGGAACTGAGGTAAAGAAAGAAAAAGATAAATTAATGTATCCTGCATATATCTGAATGGCAGGAAAGCATTTGAGTCATGTCTATAGCAATGAGATTGAGGGTCACATTCCCAGGGACATATAAACAGTACTTCTAAGACAGAAAGAATTATTCATTTTACTATCCTAAAAGGAAAGGTATCATTTGGCCTCCCTGCCAGCAAAGCAGACAAACTATTGCAGACATGAATGTAGCAAAACAGTTTTCTCCTCCGCTATTATTTTGCTGATGATTGCTGAAGCATGTGTGGGGCTGGCTCCTGGAGCATCGCAGAAGGCTGGCTAGAGGCTCCTGGAATGAGCAAGTGGAGAGGGATCAGCACTGCACACCAAGGTCAAGTGTTGGACTGTCATGCAGAGGAGGAATTGTGAGCACTCTGTAACCTTAGTCTGGGGAAGTCTGACACAGATACCCACCTCTGCAGGTACATGTCTCCAGTTAAAAAGTGGTAAAAGATGTCAATTGGAACATAGTGTAGCAAGATGGGAATGGAAATCAGTGTAAAATATGAGGGCAATGCAATCTTACTAGATTTTACCTTTCTCTAACACACAGAGCGGTAGCAGTATTTAAAGGTATGTGACTTGTTTCTGCATATGAGTGCTTTTAAGTGCAATATATGCTCTTTATATTCATACATTGAGCAGTTAACTTAAAGTATCCGTGTATCCTTGTGTGTCTTGCCTACTAAAAATATTTTAGAAACTAAGCTTTCTCACTTTAAATGTAAGACAGGAAGTAACTGATGGCAATTATGAAGAATTCTCCTTTATTGGGAAATTATTCCCTTAATGTCTTCCTTGAGGTTTTTGTTTTTCAGAGGTTTATAGTGCATCTGGAGGAGGTCACCTCTGGAGCCAGGTTTCAGCCTGGAGAGTAGCACAAGCCTGTTCCAAGAAGGCAGTTCCCCTGTTCCTCAGAGAATTGTCCAGACTTCATGGTTTGTCTACATTCTTCTCTGCTATAGCTAGGTGTGCAGTCAGGCATTTTTATCATTCTTCCCTAGCACAGTACTACAGGACTTCTGTATTTTTGTATTTTGAAATCTATCCTGTTTCCCTGGTGCTGTTCCATTCTCTGTTGCTGGCATCCCTGAGCACATGTAATAAAACCCGGGAGATATTTTCAAGGACACTTGTTTTTCTTTCCCAAACTGCACTCTTGCAATTGTAAAACCTTTGTTTTCCCTCCTAGCACTGCAGTGATTTCACAATACATAAGGAAAACAACAACAGAAAAGCATCTTTTCATTCCATCATTTTTTCTGCACTGCATGCCCTGGCCAGCAAGCTCGGAAGCCCAAATGTTGAGTTTTTCCAGCAGAAGCAAGGTCCAAGATCATTCAAAATTGTAAAGAGGGACTGAGCAGGAGGAAAAGCAACATTTGAACTAGAGGTGAAATCTCTTAGTTAGGTTAGAGGGGCGTTTTCCCCAGGAATTTGGATGCAAGTTTTCTTGTAGGCACAATAACTAGGAAATTAAATGGATCAAGAGTAATACAGCAAAGGTCACAACAACCCAGGCTTGGAGCAGACTTCTTGGAAAGCTGCACAGGAGAAAAGGACCTGAGAGTGCTGGTCAACAGCTAGCTGAACATAAGCCAGCAGTGTGTCCAGGTGGTCAAGAAGGTCAATGGCCAGCAAGACCAGAGCAATGATCATCTCCTGGTACTCAGCACTGGTAAGGCTGTACCTTGAGTCCTGTGTCCAGTTCTGGGCCACTTACTACAGGAAAGACATTGAATTGCTAGAACAAGTCCAGAGAAGGGCAACAGAGTTGGTGAAGGGTCTGGAGAGCAAGTCCTATGAGAAGTGGCTGAGGGAGCTTAGATTGTTCAGCTTGGAGAAAGGGAGGCTCCAGGGAAATCTTATTGCTCTCTACAACTGCCTGAAAGGAGGTTGTAGCCAGGTGGTAGTCAGCCTCTTCCCCCAGGCAGCAAATGACAGGACAAGAGAAAATGGCCTCAGACTGCACCCAAGGGGGTTCAAGTTGGACATCAGGAACAATTTCTTCACTGAAAGAGTGATTAAGCATTGGAACAGACTGCCTAGGGAGGTGGTGGAGTCACCATCCCAAGAAGTGTTCAAGAAACAAATGAACATGCTGTGGTCTAGTTGACACCATGGTGCTTGATTGCCCTCAATGATTTTGGAGGTCTTTTCCAACTTTAATGATATTATATGATTCTATCCCTTATAAATCAACTGACTTTTTTAATTAGAAGTGACTTGTTCTATGAAACATGTAGGTCTGGGGCTATACAGCATTATGTGAAAGTTGATACTAGAAAGCATGGGTACGGAGAGAATTAAAAGTAAAATGAGGGAAGTAGAGAGGATGCCAACTGTTTATATGGTACGCCCAGTGGATGTCAATGTGTCTTTCAATATATATCTAAACAACATTTATTGGATTTGAGAATGAAATTAAATGAACCTTGTTTTGTTTTGTAGAAGGCACACTGAGCTTACTATCATCATTGTACTAGTAGAACTAATCACAATTCATATTTAAGAAAGTGAGGTCTTACATGAATTCTTAAAGAATTTATGTGCAGTTTTCCCTTTTGAAAATGGAAGTATTGTAGCCACATCTATAGATAAGTTTCTGTTGGGCAGAAACACAACACAGCAAAGGTGGTTCCTTTTTCTCTTCTACAGATGTCCCACAATAGCCAGTCCAGCAAGCCATCACTTTGCATTTTTGTCATGCTTTTATGTCCACACAGAGAGAGCCACACTCGAGTATGGCCTTGCATAAGTGTAGCATGTGCGGAATACTGCCATTAATCAAAAATGCCATCTGGGAAAAGGCTCAGGATAAAATATGACAGAAGGATGCAAACCTCACCCAAGAGGAGGCTTCAGTGCTCTGTGTGTTGCCCTGGGCTGCCCTCTGAAGGCTGAAGACAAACCCACAGCCCCTGATGAAGAGTGTTGTTCTGCCCCTGAGCACATTATTTGGAATGAAACTCCAAAGTTTTGCTTCTGGGCAACACCAGGAAAACAAAACAAAGAGAGCATAATTTGCAAAGGTTTTCAAGAAAAGAAAGAACAACAAAGCCTAAGGGGACTGTGGAGCAGCCTCTCGCTACCCCCCACATTAACAAAAACCCTGCAGCACTGAAGAAAACCAAAGTACCAAAATTGTTTGTCTGACATATACTTTTTAAAAAGTGATTGTAGGAATTGGTAAAACAAGGAGTTTTAAAAACAGAAAATGTTGGCACTGACTGTATTGATAAATTAAGCTGAGCCACTCTGGTTTTTTGTCTGCTTGAGGCTTAGAACAAGTTGGCAGTTTATAAAAGAAATCTGACCTGTATTGCCCTAACACTGTCCTTCTCTGTGACTGCATTGCAGTGAAACATCAATTGTCCACCCTACTGCTGATACAGGCCTCTTTGTTCCTACTTAGCTCAACCCATCTATAGCAATACTTGCGTTGAGCTTATTCATAGTTTTATCCATTCATGTTTCTCCTTATTCAGGTAGTAAAAATAAAGCATTTAAGCAACAAACAGTTTCCCCATCATGGGAGACAAAACAAAAACAAAAGTATGTTTCAGTATGTATCACGCAGGCTTATTCCCAGGCCATATTGCGAATTAGCTATTCTACACTGTAGAAACATGATTGAAACCATTAGTTCAATTTTAATGAACTCCATGTGCCTGTTGAGGTTCTTGTCCTGGAAAAAAATGTCTATCATATAATTGTACATATGCATAATTGAGATAAATCCCAGTTTGAGCCATTTCTCAAATGTTTGGTTTAAGAGAATCTTTTCTAAAAAGACATTTGTGAAAAATAAACACAATTACATATACACGATTGGTTCTGCTTATTGCTTCTGCTGGGCATTAGGAAATGGGTGTGCATGTGTATTCATTTATACAGTGCTACTCGCAGCTACAGTGAATTATGGCATGTTACAGCCTTGAGTGTAGTCTGACCAAACTGCTTTCTCAGCCTGAAATGAGTCTTATATCAATATGAGATACTCCGGTAACTTCTGAATACTTTGACCTACTTAAGGTAAATTTGACAAAGGTGATAGAGATCTCAAAAGTAGCAAAGCTCCCACTGGTTGGGAAAAAAACAGGTAGCAGGCTAAAAGGAAATCCCACTAATGCCCACATCCTGGGTATGCAGCAGCATGACCTTGTTCCATATTAGACTTAAGGCCATCCACGAGGGACCCCAAATCCTGTGTTAGGCACCCAGTCCTATTAGAAAACTCAACGTGAGTTTTGCAAACTACCTGCTTTTGTTTAAAACTGAATGATCAAATACCTTCTTTACTGATGTGCTCTGTAACAAATTTCTTACACCATTAATTTATCTGCCAAAATAAGATTTCAACAGTTTACTTGTACCTCTTTTGTGCAGTATGTAGGATTAAACTAGTGCTTCTCTTTCTGCACTGTGTAGCTGAAGCTGAGGTGCAAGAGAGGTTAAAGGTGCCCCCTTGAAGCTTCTAATGGTTGACACAAGAACTGGTCACAAGCCAGTGATGTCTGTTTTGCCTTGCACAAGGATTTAAGCCTGAATGTTGTTTTCTGAACCTGATGGGGGAAAAAAAAAGCTTTAGAAAAGCCTCAATGGTTTCTGGTTTGAAAAATATTTCCTATTAGTGTTTGCCCATGTGGATGCCATTTTGCTTCCTCTGCAGTATTAGCAACCCACTCTATTAGTCTCTCCATTAGCAGTCCACTACACAAAACCAAACTGTTTGAAGTAGGTTTTAAATCTGCTTTCAGGTGAAGGGTCTAGCTACTTGCTGGCCTATACTACTAGTGAGCTGAACTCTCTTGTTATTACCCTAAAAAACACTACAGTTAGAGCTGAAAGGTCTTTCTCTGCCTGGATTGTAAGGCAGGAGAATTTTGTTCAGAGGAACAGTATTGCAGCTGGTATGGAGAAAACACAAAATAGGATCCTACATTTTCTCTGTCCACCATTGTTTTGTGCACTCATGCGGGGTACCAACATTCCTAGCAACAAAAGTGTGTCACACATAACAGAGTTTAGCTCAGTTACAAGTCATGGAATCTATATGACAACATGAATACTTACGGAAGTTAAAGGCAAGACACTTGTTCATGGGGTATGGACCTTGATCTGGATGCCTAAGTGCAGCAAGCTTGAATTTCTCTTAGTTTTCAGTAGAATATTCTTTTTTCCCCTCTTGTTGCAGAAAAGAATAACTGTTCGCAAAAGGAAACTATCTAGAAATAGCAGAGTCTTTACTAACAGCAGAGCAGGGAGAAGTGCCTGTAACTCCCTCAGTGGCCTACAGGTATGACCTTTGACATGTAAGAGCACAGATGAGTTCAGCTGCATATAAAATTTCTCCCTTAGTTAAAGTACAATGGTCATTTACAAAGCAGCACGCTGAACAAAGCTATGCACTTGTCAACTGGTCATCTTCAATTAAAGGTCTTAAAAAATATTTTACCAGCAGAAGATAATCTGTCAGAAAACTGTTGCAATGCAGTATTTAACCTATTTTTGAAATTACCATGACTTGAATTACAGTAACTCTAGCTGAGATGGAGCTCAGAAACCAGGCACTATACAAACACCTAATAAGAAACTGTTGCTCCTCTCAGTTACATACATCCTGATCCTGCAAATGTTTAGGACTGTATTTAACTTTACTACTGTCAGTATTAATGGAGCTGCTCCGAGAATTAAAGGTAAAGAGATGAGACCAACAAAAGCCAGAGACTTTGAGACTGAGGTGTTTAGGTGTCTAATTCCCAGTGATCTCAAGATGTTAATGTGGATCTGGTCTTACACAATTTACTGACATTAACACGGCAAATCTTTGACAGACTCAAAATAAGTGCACACATTCACATCACTTGCTCTCCATACCAGTGCAAGGCTTTTTCCAAAATGGCCTTCTTAAATGTCTCCATATTAGTTTATTATGGTCATTTTTTGACTGAAATACATAAAATATCTTAATACTTGGATACTGTGCTCTTCAGTTTCTCAGGGCATGGTGCAGTCATGTCCCATTTTTTCAGCCCTCCGTGCCCTGAGAGCTACCAGTTACCCCAAGAAAAGAGCATTGTTGTACTGAGGCAGCAGTCCAGGGAGAGGCTCTCCCTTGCTACAGCCACTGCCCATAGCAGTATTTTAAAGATTGCTGTGGATTAAGACAGTGGAGACATTCTCTCGTCTTCCTATTCCATGCTCTCCCATCCAGTGAGTATGCAGGCTGAAGTCCCCCTCCCTGCCACATTCTTCCCTGTTTGCTCCCTCTCTTCTCTCAGTTTTTTAAAAATGCAGTTTTCTTTCAAGTCCTCTACAGTTACAGTGTTTTGGCCATCAAAGTCCCCTCCCAGCCATTTTCATTTACCTTGTGACTCTGACCCTTTGTAAGGCTGAGGATTTTCAGAGTAAACCGATCCCTGAGGTCCCCAAGGATGTTATTCTCATTTATTCACTCAGCCCTTTGAATGGAGCAGCCTGGGGTTGGCAGCGGTTCAGCAGTCCTGCATTCAGAGAGTACACAATCCTTTTTCTTTCAGATGCCTTTCAAAATAAGGCCCACGATTTGCCGAGGATCTTGAAGGGCTGTCAGTCACACAGTAAGTTATGTTTCACTCCCAGCCACTGCTGAAAGTGATGAGCAGAGAAGGAATAAGAGCAAGAAAGCCACAGTAACTGAAAAGGGCAATCCCTTGGGGTTGTGACTTCTTTGCCAATATGGCACCCTCTGAGGATGTCTATTTCTGCCACTATCGAGCCCCCCACCAGCCTGGCAGGGTTCCTCAGCCCCAGAATGAGGGGCAGAGTGTGGCCTCTACAGGAACAGCTGTACAATGGACACCCTCTTTCTTCAGATGCATGGTGAGCTGAGGGAGCACCTCTACTGCCATCTGCACATCAAGCAGCAGTGGTTACCTCTGACAGCTGACCCTCCTTTTCTGAGGGGAAAAGGCCCCTTTGCATTTTCATTGCAAAACGTTTGGGAATGGTCCGCTGGGACTGATAAGACAGAGACACGTCTGTGAGTGTCCCAGAGGGAGGGAAGACTGTAGGAAAAGGCTTATGGTTATGCACCACTGTACCTGCCAACTGGTGTGTCACAAACGGCTAAAATTACCAGCCAGTCAATTATCTGATTATAGAGAGCCTTTCATTTGAGATTAAAAAGAAAAGAAAAAAAAAGAAAAAAAAAAGAAAAAGGAAAGCAAAAGAAAATCCTGTCTGAAAGCAATCCCTCTGCTAGGTTACCAAACTTAGTAGACATTAAGTTCTTTGCTTTTTACTTTTGACAGTGATAAACAGCAGAGTTAAAAAAAAATCAAGAAACTTGGGGAGAATAAATATTTTGCATTAATCAAATATTTTTCTACATCTCTTTCTTCTAACACAACATGTTCTCATTTATCTCCCTTTTCAAAAACAAAGCCTTATTTTTTAAAAGAAAGATTGACTGCTCCTTTTACAAATTTCCATTTTAGTTCAACTGATTAAATAAGGAACCATCTCCAGGAAAGTTATTCAGGTTTCATTAGTTTACAGTTGCCTTGGAATCCCTTTGAATTACAGCGAGCATAAATTAACATTCTGTCAGCTAACATCAGAAATACCTCTTTAAGGCTCCTGGACTCAACAACGGCTGCTAAGGTTTGAGAATAAATGTATGATGTGCCGGGACTTCACCAGCTGGTTAATGACCTGCCACAGTAGTTATAGGGCCCAAGACGAAGCTGAGGAAGATTAACTAATCTGGCCAGTCACTGGTGTGCTGGCTTGGAGTGCTGAGCAGTGTGGAGTGCATGATTGTAAACTTTATTGTTTGACCTCTGCTGAATTGGGAGCTGGGGTTTTGGCAGGGGAGAGAGGGGGCAGGGGATTAATGTTTTATTAATAATGTTTCCAGCATTTATCCTTTCCTGTTTGAGCAATCAAAAAAGTAATTTCCAAACACAAGAGTCAGCAAAGCTGCATTTCTTTCAAAAAATGCCATGTTCTCTACACACAAATCAAACAAAAATGCTTCAAGCTACAAATTATTCTTGCATTACAACAGACAAAACTGGGGCCAAATGTAATTCTTCTTTTTCATTTATGTCAGTTCACATGGTTCATCTTTCAGTTGCTAATCACCAAGCTCAGATGAAATCCCCCACAGAGTGACACCTCTGAAATCCACTAGCTCCAAACACCCTCAAACTTCCATAAAATCTGAAACTTTTCTGGTCTCACCCATCTCCATCACATTTGATTTACTATCCAGGCAAAGTAAAAGAGTAACAGAAAGGGAGATTGTTCATACAAGATTGGCATGACTATGAAAAAAATCACGTATTTTATTGTAGTTACAGGGCAGCTAAAATGAATTCTCTTTTAACACATCTTAAATTTTTTCACTTTTATGCCACTGTTTAATCTGCTACCCAACCAAGGACATACAGACACTATCTCTTAAGTATGAAATATTTTTATAATGAAACACTCATCATCATTTCTTCATATGAAGGAAAAAAGCATATCGGATGTTAGACATATTTTTCTAGTTGGTTTCTTCTTTGGATAGGGGGAAAGAGTTGGCAGGAAGTACATAACCTATTACTTTTTTTTTTTTTCAAATCACTACAAATCCTGTCTCCTGTCTCTCTCATAGTACTGATCAGTACCAGCTTGGGTGGGCATCTGTGGGGTGACCCACCTAATGGAGAAATTTCCTCCAGTTTCAGGGGTTGACTACACAGATGAAACTTAAAAGCATTTATGAACCTTCCAAAGTTCTTCCATTGAGATTTTCTATTTTAACTAGATGTTCTCATTAACTCCAGAAATCTCTCTTCTTTTTTTTTTCTTGAATCCTTCTAAACTATTGATCTTATGTTGAGGAACTTCACAACACCCATGAAATTTTAAAGTAACCATTTTTCATGGTGGAGTGCTATTAAGTTACACTCAGCTACCTTCTTGTGCTGCAAGGATGAGTCTCAAATTTTAAACTCTGGTGCCTGAACTGCTACTGGCAGACACTGTTTCACATTTCCATTTTGTTAGCCCAACTGGTTTTCCACTCCAAATAAAGATCTTGGTGCGGTTTATTCTTTACTGCTTTACTCTGCCTCTGTGCTAATCTGGGCTGAGCCTCAAGGTGGACTTTATTGACTGGTTATTGCCAAGATGCTTGAATGATGCTGTGAAGGACAGCAACAGGAACTTGCTGGAATACTGTCCAGCAACTGGGCAAGTTTGAAAATTACTTGACTACTAGCAGCAGTATAAAGTACTATGATATCTCTAGATAGAGAAAATGAGAAATTGCAGGGGTTTTTTTCCTTATCCCACTCGAAACAATGAGGGAAAGAAGTGCTCATATGGATGCAACTAATGCATCTCATCTCTTCTAACTCGGAAAAGGGTGCACTACCCATCTAATTTTTGCAGCTTTCTCTGTGTTAAGAAATGACTGTCAGAGATATGCCATTCCATATCAGTTTGCCTTAAAGCATAAGGCTGTCTCATTACTACCTAGACACAGACATGCTTTTCAAATCCCTACACCAGAGTTTGGGAGGGATTACCGTATTGTGCAATGAGAAGAGTGAGTTGCACGAGTTTAGGATCTTGAGCTTTTGAGGGGAATGACAAGAGCTATTTGCATGATGAAGGCAAAAAGCAGAGGGACAATTTGAGAAGATCACACTGTGGAAAGGTGAAATGTTCTCTGCTGCTGGGCAAACAAAGAAAACTCTCAGGTAGTGGGAAAGAGTATGTGAGCCCTTGGAAGAGGAACAAGAGCGAGCTTGGAGAGCAAAGGGAGTCGCATGCAGTGGAGGTGGGGAGTAGTAGCAGAAAGTTACCTAGTTTGAGAGAGATATGCTGTGGGCAGGGGACAACTCCAGAGTAACAGAGAAGAAAATGGAGGGATACAAGAAGGGTAATGAGCAGCACTCTCTTCCTCTTCCCACCTCTCACACATAGCTAGAGAGGCAGGGTAATGGCACCTGACCACTCAGTCATATGTTTATCTAAAAAGTGGAAAATGGGGCTGTGATGGAAAAAAGACACCCCACCCTTCTCTGTCATGTCTACATTAAGCCCTGTACCTCTTTCGCCTCATCTTGATTTTTTCCCCAGTCTTACCCTTTAAAAACTACTCACAGAGCCCTCTCTGAAGCTGAACGGGATGTAGGGAACTGAGACAGCCAGACATAGAGATATTATAGAATCCCCTCAGTGCCAATTTATTAATGCTACTGAGACTTGTGTACACACAGAACAGATATATTGCTACAAGGGAGGTCTTCATGCATTCAGAATCAGTCCTCATGGCTCCACTGAGATGTAATCTACCAATAAAAGCACTGCTTAAACAAATGTTTTTACTGTAGGGCAGGTTCCCCTCCCCCCCCCCCTTCCCTCCACTCCCTATTACAGCAATCCAAAAAGCAGCGCTTTCAATCCAGACATCCATGGACAGATCTGGAAAATCATCAACTCCCTGGCAGTATTTAGAGTAATTGTTTTCTAAAACAAAACCTAGTCTCACTTGTGATGCAATATGTCTGAAGCATGACATGCAGCATCCCTGCTGCCATGCCATGCCACTGTGTGCTGCAGAGTGCCCAGCCAGCTCCCACAGCCCAGATGGTGCAGTGCAGGGAGTGCCAGCAGCAAAGGGTGTCAGGCACAGGAGTGAGGGGATGATGCTGGAGGTCGTTTCATAGCATACAAAGGCATCTTGACTCTTTCAGCTATGAAAGGACATTTGGAGAAGCCCAGGATCTAGAGAAAGTGGCTGTGTCATTCTATCCCTCTCAGGGCTGCACAGGTGGACAAAGAATTGGCTCTGGCCCAAAGTGACTCCTCAGGAGCTCTGCTTTATAAATGAAAATTACTTTAAACTTCTCCACTGGTAGTCCCTTATATCTTGAAATCATGAGTTAGTGGCAAAGGCAAAACTGAAGCTCACTTTTTTTTTGTTTGGTTTTGGCGTTTTTTTGTGCTCCCGGAGTTAAGCAAAGATTGTAAGTCCACACCATAGAAGGACATCAACTCTGGAGATGAACATCTGTCCTCATAAACTGTGCTATAGGATCAGGGCCACTTTTCTTAGCTTATCTCAGTTCTTCTTACACACAGTGAAGCTTTTGCAGTTTCAATCCAAGTACTTTTATGTCTCCTCATAGATCTCTTGACTTGAGGACTAAAAGGGGTCATTACATACCTACTTGACTTTTTGACTAGAGAAGACCTAAAAATTTTACTGCCTATATCTGACTTGAGCTTAGTAAAATGAATATGGTTAATATACATCTTTCAGAAAAAAAAATCCAGGCTTAATCCAAAGTTGGCAAGACAGCAAACTTCTTTCCCTTAATAGCTTATTGCAGTGGTCAATCCCCACCTCCCTTGAAAATGCCCTCTTGTTCCTACCCTATCTTAGTTTAAAACAATTACCTCTTATCCTATCACAACAGGTCCTGATTAAGGTTATTTGATATAACCATACAATGTCACTATCGGCTTATTCTCAGCCCTGCATTTGCTTGCATGGGTACAGATACACAGGCAATGTGTTTGTAAATAGAAATATGTCTTTCCTTAGGCAAATTGCTGTAATTGGAAATGGCTGACAAGCCCTTCTTTGGTCTGAAATAGAAGCAGCAAGCTTTAAAATTAAATGTAAGTTAAGAACAATTATCCTGAGCACAGGAGTTCAGAAGTCCTTAAAAATGTGGAAAGGGCACTTTATCATATGGTTTATTTTCTTTTAAATATGGGAAAAATATGGAGCAAAGTAGAATTATGCTACTAAAGCCCTCCCTGGAAGCCTTGCAAAGCCAGAGACCAGGAAAGCCCCTAACTCCAGCGTGAGTCTACAGTCATCTATGCAGCTGGGATTTGTCATAATGCCAAACAGAACATAACTGCATGCCTTTCAAATGCATTCCATGGGGACCTTCAGCTCTCAATGGCACAGCCACATCCAAACAGGGAGGTTTGCAGGGGAGATAGCTGATGGGCTTCGTCTTGGGCACAATGCTGAAGAGCTGATACACCATGATGCTACAGGCATCTATCGTGTAACACACTAGTATAGGATTACACGTAATATGCTTATTATCTCTGTTTCTCTAGGGCAGTCTCAGGATCACAACCAAAGCAACATAGACAACACAGAAAGGGAGGATTTGTGAGGGCTTGGTAGGCAGATGAGTGATGGTTCACCATGGAAAGAGTTAGACTTTTGAAAATATTGCCCACAATACCAAATGCTGCAAAACCATGTGCTGCTGAGGAGCTTGCCACATGCAATTATGTCCATCAAACTCAGTGGTGGACTTAACTCAGAACTGTGTTATTTTCAGTCATAAATATGTTTAAGATTGTTGTCACAGTAACCAGTACCATTGCAAGGAGTTTGATAATTATGATCTTGTGTATCTTATATAAAATATATTGTGTAAAGCAAGGTAAAATCAATAAAATAATCAAACATTCACACCAGGAACACACGAACAGCACTTTTTGTGGTCTTTATTCAGTAGAAAAAGGAAAATTAACATACTGATAAAAATAAGACACTGTTAGCAGCTCGCTTTCCTGATGAAATCAGAACTGAGAGGCTTTCATTCTCCGAGGTATTTATTTGTTGATTTTTCTTATTTTATTTTTATTTTACTAACCTTCCCTAACTGCCACAATTCATGACATGCTTAGCAGAAAATCAAGTGTAACTAAAGAAACAGCCAAATTTCTCTCTGTTGGTCTCACTGTCAGTGTGACTCATTTCACTTGATTTTTATCTGATGTAACCAGTGGAATTGACAAAGGAAATCTCTAGCACTGAAGTTCTTTGCCAAGAAGTATCAAACTGCCTGTTTCTTCAGAAGAGACTAACACAAACTGTAGACAAACAAAAGGGAAATATTGTCCCTTTAATTTATCTTAGCAGATTTCAATGAATTTTCCTCCTAGATGGACTTTATTTTGCATGGAGCAAACCAAAGATTTGTCTACTGCAAAAGTAAACTTTTGATATTATCTTAACCTGCTGTGATTGAAGATGCAGCGAGAATTTACAATCCAGGGTAGTTGTACTGTTGCAGCACAAAACACAGCTGAAAGTGGCAAGTGATTTTCTATGAGCTCTTACTGTGCAAAAGTGGTTTGATCAGCTATGGAAAAACTTGGGACAACAATAACAGCGAGTAACTCTCTCCCTTGGTGTATTTTCATAGCTTTGTGTCATGCTAACCCAGCTCACAGAGACAATCTGAATTCCAGCATGGCACCACAAAAGTTTCATTGGCAGACCAAAGTAAGCAGATTTGTTGATCTTCTTTCCATCATAACCTCTGATGATAGTCTCCAAATTATAACCTTCAAACTTATCTTCACTGCCAAAGAAGCTGCATGCAAACTTCCTACTTCATTAACATTTGCCTTCTTCAGATTAATGTTAGAAGTGAGGTTGAATTCAAGACCTGACCAATTTCCCCTTTTCTTGACCATTAGGGAAACTAAGATCTGAACTTAGAAGGTGTTCTCTTGACCATATCGAAGCCACTGAACAACACTCACTTGGGAAGTCCGGATATAGATGAAGACTGTGGCTCAGGCTCTTTCCCCAAAAACTGAGTGCTAAATAATTGTGCACAAACCTCTTTTTCCTTTTATCCATTCCAGCAAAATACACTTTAACAGTCAAAACTAAGTTAGTGAATACTGTCAACATTATTGTTTTAGTTTACAACGGGTGTGGGCATTCTCACACCGCTGGATGAACCCACCACTCTCCTGAAAAATAAGAATTTTTCTCTCTAGTTCTAGCTTGTACTTCTTATTACCAAGACTTTTTTTACCTTTGAGAAGATGGAATCAGTCCTCATAAAGTTGTGTTCTTACGTATCCCTAACTTTACACTTCAAAGATATGCAGTGACTCTTGTTAGATCTCTATAGTGTAAAGCAGCCAAGATGCTGCTGTGTCCCAGCCCCTATTGCATCTGTGTCAGAAGGGTACCTAGAAATTTCCAGCTGCTAGAGAGCTGCTGTTCACCCTGGGTTCTACTTCACAGTGTCTTAATCCCTGATCAATGTTTAGCTTCAACCTTCAGTGCGAATAGCTCGCTCCAGCCACATCTCAAAACCAAATGTGATTACAGCTTGCTAAGATGTATGATGTGAAAGGTTTTGAGGGGCTTCTAACAGAAGGAGTAAGGTAGAAGCCAGGAACACACTATAAAGAACACAGTAAATAAGTTAATGACTTGTATGCAGGAGAGAGAATGAAGTGGCCCAGTCCTCTGCAAATAAACTTCTTAGTTAACAAGATTGGATCACTCCTCTCTATGTAGAAAAACAGCATGAAAGCAGCTATTTTAGTTTGTTCCACTGTTAATAACAGAAGCAGAAAAGATGTGACTAAAATCCTCCCAACTCCATAAGCTTCCTGAAAAATTGGAGTGGCTAAGGGGGAATCATCGCTGTCAAAAACAATCCTAGACAGGTAGGGACAAAGCTGGTGTTAGTTCATCAGATGCACACACACATGCACATATACTCTCCCTTCACCTCCCTCAGGAAGGAAGAAACCAGTCTCCCAGTTGGGGTGCTAAACAGCAATGGGTACTTAGGGCTCTCAGGAGCCCAGGGGAAGCCTTTGCCAAGCCTTATGCTGAAATCACGAGGCTGTGGCAAGGTGTCTCTCCTCACCAGCAGTAGCCAAAGTCCCTCTGATGAGTGGCATCTAGCTAGAGAGCTAGAGTTGCAGGGCTTCCATTATCAGGCTTAACAGAGGTGATGTTTAGATACAAGTTTCTGACAGAAGGGACAGTGCAAACAATGAAATCAAAATCTGAATTAATTTGTCTCTTGTATTCATCATTGCCTCACAGTTACAAGTCAGTCTAAGTTAGGTCAATACATGAAATAAAAGGGTTGACTCCATGAGGTGCAAAACTCCTTAGGGTGCTTTCAGTCCCATCCCTCCTGGGTACAATCTTTCTTTCCTCCTAAGCTGCTGTGCTGGTCTTGATCCTTAGGGGGCTGCCAGGCTCCACCTCAGAGCCAGCCTGAGCCCTGTGGTTTGCACTGACTTTTAGGATAACTAAAAATTGGTCATTTACTTTGGAAAAGAAAATCCTTTGGAGTAAAATAAGCAATGCCAGCACTAAATATAAAATACTGATAATACAGTGACACTTACCTTAGATAACCAGCCAAAGGACTGACGGAGAGCTATGCCGCTTGGTAGAAGAGTCTCCTGGTAGTAAACAAAGCTGAGTGAATAACTGAATATTTGTTTGTTTGAAGCCCTAAAAAAAGCACTGCCAAAATGGGGAGGACAGTGAGAAAGGACAATATTTTCTCCAAATGAAATCAATTTTTGAGAGGTTCTTGCTAGACTGAAAAACTCAATATATTTCTATTCCAGAGTAGGTCTTTTGAACAGAAAAAGGCCATCTGAAATAAAAAAAAAACCCTTTTTTTTCTTAATAATGTCAAAATTAAGGCAGCAGCTTCCATACTGAAGTGTAGTAGGAAAATTTGTAAGTGACGTTGGAATTCCTCAGATATGTTATCCAAAGGGAAAAACATGGGAGCCCTTGTCTCCAGGGCACTCACTGTGGGCATATAAGACTCCATATTCCTACCTTTCATTGAGAGAATGGGAACATCGGGATCTCCCTGAATGTATAAGCACAGGGTGTTGAAGCTCTCCATAAACAAGGGAAACTGCAGTAAAAATCACTACTTCTCCAAACACTGGTACCGTGAAGCTGGATACCAAAGAACTTATTTGAATAAGATTGTTTAGCAAACTCATATTAATGGCAATGCAGTTATTGAAATACCCATTTTGATAAACAGTATTGCTAATGAAGGGAGAGCCTGCCCAAGACAGTAGCACCAAAGATGTTGTAAGATAGTCTCTTCAGGTGGGTACCATCAAGTGCAAACCATTATTTGAGCTGTATTTGTTACATATCTGTTACAAATGATACTAACTCCAGACTGCTTAGTGCATCCCAGAAGGCCCAAGGATTGTTTTTGGAGGCAGCTGGCCAGGCAAGCACAGTGTGACTGTCCTGGCAGTAGGTCTGGGTACCTGCCCTGTCCATGTGCTTTGTCTAATCAGTCTATGATCTCCAGGCTTCTCCTCTTCAGCCTCCTCTGCTGCTCTCACAGTGTTTCCATGACATGAGAAAACTGTTTTAAAAAGCCGGTATTGAATGGGAGATTTTATTTTGGTGGTTGTTTCCAGGCATCATGATTGTGTACATATTAATTAGAAGTTGATACAGCAGAAAAGAGATTTAAATTTGTGTTTTGATTATGTCTCACTGGAAGACTTAAGAACATGAGCAAGTAGAATTGTTGCTTGTGCTGTACAGAGATTAGTCAACTAGGCAGTATAGATGGACAAATGGCTCATTTTATTTTGGTCCCAAATGAAACAGGCTTCATTTTGAATACATGGAAGTAAAAAGTCTGTAGTATGGCACATTTGATTTGTAAATGTACTGAATATAAAAAATTAAGTGAGCTCAATATTAAAATTAACCAAGTTATTTTATTTGAACCAGAGTTAAATTCAGTGTGGAAAGGCTTCCCGTAATATAGTAAAATATACAAGGAGTTTTATATAACAACATGTTTTTATATGTATGTACACATACCGACAACACATCTAGAGGACACATACAGGTATAGGTGTGTGTATATATATGTGTGTGTGTGTGTGTGTATGTGTGTGACCACAAAAATATGAAAAAATGCATACAACAGTGAATTCTTACTGAACCTTAACATGTGCACTTTAGTACAAACATAACTGAATCTACGCTGGACAGCTTTAAACACAAAATCTACTTTCTAACGTGGATCTCTGTTCCTGCCCATTAAAATGGGAAATCTTCTCTTGAAGAGTATCCTTTTATATCCTGAGTTGCTAAGCTACAGAACAGAAGGGTACTTTTATGCAGATCTTGTTTTCAGAGGCCATATGTCTGCATCCAAGGACACCAGCCTATACTGGTTTAGTTGTTGCCTTTGAGAGCATGTGTTTTACTGAAGCTCTTGAAATTCTGGTCAAGTAGTACAATTTTGCTATTTAAAAAAAATATATTTTATTCATAATATAGATTGTATATTGTCTACAACCTCATTTTATGCTTCTAAAATGTAACAGTAGAAAACTGGAGGTATCTTTTGCCAGTTCGTTGTTCCTACACAGGCTAGCACAGTGTTCTGCCACACTGGTCCCATTCCTTTCCTTTCCCCAGAGCACTTCTGCAGTGGTTCACTCCTAGAGAGTAGTTGACTGTAATGGGAGCTGAATGGTTCAGAACCCTTCTGTCACCTCTCTTGAAAGGAACCAGAAATGCACACCTACCCTATTAGCTAGCCCCATGGGAAAAAATACAGTTTTAAAAGTAGTGCATGGACACTCTTCAGCCACAGTTCCTACAGAATGATTATGCAACCAGATCCATGGCATTTTGTGTCTGTATTATTGAGTCACAATGATCTTTAGGGCTTTTCCAGGTTTCACCCATAACCTGCTGGAAATATGTCTACATAGGACCTGCAGATCTCGCTCTAACACAGTAGCACCAACTAAAATCTAGATGTACCAGCATGTTACTGTGTGATTCCCTGTAACTTTGCTGCTTGCAATGAGGCAGACATATAATTTGTAGCCTAGAGGTAGCTTGTACATCAATGTGGAGGGAGGCAAAGTCAGATTGGCCCTCTACAATACAATAGTAGATAGCGTGTACTGGATCCATGATCCCCGGGATCATGTAACGGCTGCTCGCACTGTGATCCACACAGAATATCTGCAAGGCTGATGGTCATGACATTGTGTCTCAAGGTGCTGCTTTAAACTCTGTGCTTCCAGCTGCTAAACAGCAGGAGAAAACTGATAAATGTGGAAGAGATTTCTTCAACGTTACATTTTCAGTTGCTTTACTTGCCATAGAAGCAGTAGGTGATGAAAAGGACAGGATGAAAAGCGATGCGTATGGCTGTGAAAGAGAGAGAAAAGTACAGCTGGGCATCTCTAATGAGGTGCAGTCCAGTTTATAAAAAAAATAAAAAATTGTTGGGCTGAGTGCCCTAGAGCAGCACAGGCCCAGATTCTTTGCAAACAGGAACTAATTGCTAAAAGCTCTACAGAGGACTTTTTTCATTCCTTTCAGTTAGCATTGGCAAAGACTTAAAAATTTCATCAAGAGAAATGATCTCTTGTAAGTCCTTCTTTCTTAAATCTTTTTTCCCTCTTTACTGATGTGAGGATTGGCACCAATTTAAGCAACTTCTTTCATCTCTGAACATGGACTTTCTTAAATTGTTTTAACAATTTAATCCATTTAGCTGAAGCCCATTCCAGTCAAATCTATTCAAGAATTGCATGGAACAGACATTTAGTGTTTTCACCAAACCACTGCTCCAATAGCAAGAGTAAGAACAGCAACTTCAGTCAACGGGCTCATGTTGCTCCGTTTCCTGGTAACCCATCGTGACACCCTCCACTAACTCCTAGATTACTTAGGGGATGTTTTAAGTTGGTTTCCAGTCAGAATCAGTATCTTCGAGGTTGACTGTGTCTCTACAGGTATACTGGTTTTATTTATACCTCTGTGACAGCTATTAGAACAGAGGCAATAACATATGGCCTCTGCAAAATCTCTGTAGCGTAGGTCCTACACAGCACAGAAATACCACCATTCCAAAATGTAATCTTCCTTCAGAGCTGTCCATAAATATCACCAATACTGCAGGTAGTTTATCTGGCAGGGCTTTGTGGTATTTTTTCACAATGAATTTTTCAAGTAGTAGCAAAGATGACTGTCAGCCTAGTATTTTGCCACAGGCTAAACATTTGCTCTTAACTAAAGGAAGGGATGGTAAGTCATCTGGCCCTCCTGCCACATCACAGAGTTGAGCACCAGAAGGGTTAATGGTTTTGGTATGCCTGTTTTATAAGGAAAATAAGAGAAGCAAATTTATAGGTCTGCCGACAGTTTGCCCTGTTGAGCAGCGGCACTCTTGGAGCTTTGCTGGGTGCTGAGGCCTGTGGGAAAGCCCATTGTCATGGGCACAGCATGGGACCAGACTGACCCATCCTTCCCATCAGTCTGCAGCCTGCAAATTACAGGCTGCTCTCCCACTATAAAACACACATGCTTCCATCCCCTAAGTTTGTTATGTTATTTTTGTATTCATGAAAACATTAAAGTCAGGGTAAAAGGGACAAATAGTCCAGATTTGAAGATTTTCCATCTAGACCAAAAAAATGCTGCATGGCATGTGTGTTTAGCATTAGCAGGAAAATAAATGTGCTGTTTTCAAATTTTTGCTTCAGGGTCAGCCAACATCAGTCTACCATGTAACAGCTTTGAGGGGGGAAAAAAAGCTTCACTTAAGGATACATCTGCCAGAGTAAACAGTGCCTCAAACCAGGGAAATCTAAAGCACATGCCTTATTGTCAAGTTTGGTTTAACTTGTTTTACAAATCAAAACAGCAGCTCAGTTTTTAAAATTTATTTTTAAGTCCACTAACATTTTATCAAGGAGTATAAAGACCTACATTACTGTTTCAGTCCTTGTATTTTAAATTGAATACGGTGTACCAATTTCTTTTCCGTGAATTAATGTTTTATCCCATTTTTACGCACAGCTCTTCCTACCTCTTCATCATTTCTCATAAATCAGAGGGTAGGACTCTCCATTTTAACTGCCCTGATACACCCTGCATTTTGTGGGTGGTATTTCTGTAGCTACTGAGGCTTCTTATGAAATATGTTAGTGGTCCCTCTGGAGCACGAGCAACTGGTCCCCAATCCATGTTGGAAGAACAAAAAATTGGTGTGAATTTGTGTGAATATGAGGAAGTTCATGCTCAGAACTGACTTCTCCTTGGGAAGCAAAGCACATACCAAATGAGAAACCTCCTTCACTTAAGGTATGTGCAGAAAATTCTTCTGATTAATGTGGGAATTTTTGCATCCATATCTGAGGGAAGAATTTGGCTCTTCACAGTTAAAATAAAACATTGAAGAGTATTTAAAGAGCAAAACCAAGTCTGGAATGTTTTGAAGACATTTCCAAGAAACTCTAAGAAAGGAAAAAGTCTTTGCCAAACATAGACAAACCTCATCAAACCCTATAGCTTTCTTTCAACTTTTATTGTTTCTGTTTGCCCACAAACCAAGCCTCAGCAGGTAATTCTGCTTGCTTGACTGCAGCTGAATTCCATGATTATTTTATTCCAGTCTGAGCCATGTTGAAAGGGATGGGTGGGGTGGTCCCTTTCCCTTTTTTTATCTGCTCAAAGCTACTTGTGCCCTTGCAGCTGTATGTAATTTGTTCAGTTCTGCAGGGAGCCGGACCAAGGAATGGATCCTGCTAAAAATCAGCTTTCCGTTATCAAGACCTCCATTGTGCTTTGCTCCTCCAACTCTGCTGGATGAGCAGTAATGTAAGCACAAGGAAAAAGTCTGTATGTGACCAGAAGAAGAGAAAGTAGGAGAGAGGGTTTTCATCACAGTTCCGACACAAAACACTGGCTGAAGCAAACATAAAACTTTGACCTGAATCTAAAGGTGGCGGGCTAATATCAGTCTCACTCAAGAACTGCTCCAAGACGAGTGCTGTTTGAACACTCTGCTTGTTTACATTGAACATAAAGAAAATCCTTAAATTTTAAGTTTAAACTTCCATTTTCATTTCTCAAGTGCCAACAACAGTTTCCATGAAAAAAGAAGACAGATTTCTCTGAGACTGAATACAGCAAGCAAAATTATTCCAGAATGTGCCATAACCATGCACAATGATGTGTTGATAAATAAGGGGAAAGCTAAGTGGAAAGAGATTCCTATTTACTGGTGTCTGTGTTTTTGCATCAGTTATGTGCAACATTGCTTAGTGTATCTACTGTGAAGGACTAGTTTGGTGACATCAAATAGGATTTTCTCATTTTTAGGCTCAATTTTTGCACTTGTTGATTGTAAATGAGTAAAATACACATAGTTATCAGGGGGTCTACTTCACTATCACTGTGACTTTTGGTGTCCTGGTGGAGCACTGAGCCTGTGTTGGATGCCATTGTAATAATAATTCAGTTTTAAGAAAACCTCTGAATACCAAGTATTTACTATAAAATACTATCCAAAGCAAGTAAATATAGGACTTGTCCCATTTTGTATGGAAATCTATTAAAACTGAAGCTTTGTATCTAGAATATCCAAAGCATTACTTCATCAACTTCAGTTCAAATGGTAAAGAGATTAAAGCCCTGTTTAATGGCCAAATGTTGAAGTTCATTCATACCTGTGAGCCATTACTAACTCCAGTAGGACTGGTTATGTGTGTATGTAACTGCTCACCAATATTAATATGTGTCCAATAAATTCACATATCTTTCAATAAAGCTGCAGTAGATGTGGTCATTAAGATGCGAACCCGGAGTGAGATCAAAACTTGGCTTCAGCCAGTATGTTAGTAAGAGTTGTAACAGAGGTACTGACTATAAGATGCAGTTGGATATAATGAACAAAGGAAATTAAGCACATCTGATTCCTGCCCAGCATCAGCCAGACTCCTCTGAGATGGGAGGAAACTTAATTTTTTAAAAGGTTTGACATTTGAAGTGTTTCTTCTCTCTTGGCTAGCAAAGAGTGATTCAGCTTCCCAGTATTCTTGTGAAAATTGCTGAAATGGCACTTGCTGAGGCCTCCCATGCAGGAACTTGGAAAGCTACATAACTCCCCAGTAGTACTCAGGAATGATCAACCTCACCAGGCAAGCACAGGGGTTTAAACAAAGGGTTTTACACAGCTGTGATTTTACAGGAGGAAAAGGGGAGGTGGGGAACGCAGTAAAATAGCAGCTTGGAAGGGGTGAACTCTCAGTAGCAGAGACCACCACCTGCTGGGCAGTTCTCAGATCAGTGCTCCTGTGGCTGGGTAGTGAAGTCACTGTCACAGGCTTTTCTTGCCCCTGCTGATGTCCCAAACAATGACAGTGTTGGGTGGCCAAGGTTGGGAAAGGAAGCCTCACTCTGCTCCTCAGGACAGTATTGATCAGCCTGCACCAAGGATGGGGCCACCCATCACTCCCTATCACCACTGCTCAGCATTTGGGTGTGTTTGGATGCCCAGCCATGCTGACCATCTTGTGAGAGCTGTCCTTGGTGTGCTTTGGCTCCCTGCAGAGGAATGGGTGACCCTCAGCTCTCTCAGAGGACCTACCTTCACATCCCCAAAGGAAGGTCATATCACTGGTTCCATTTTTTTCCATATTTATCTATTTCTTCTGTGTCTTCCAGTTGGGATATGGTACTTCAGTCCCAAAAGCTGCACATCCTGTCTAGAGGCACCATCCACGGGTGAAACAGATGGTGGACACAGGTGGTAATTTCACCCCATTATGTAGTAGCTGTAAAAGGGAAAATTAGCTCAGCCAATTGCCTCCTTACAACAGCCCCAAATTACCCATGCAGTTCTTTTTATTTACTAAAGATATTTGCAAAAAACAGCTTCCTTAGCAAATCTCCATCCATCTGGAGGTCTGAGCTGTCTGTACGCTTAGTGTCAACAGCAAGCATCTCAGTCTTTCAATATTTCAGGCCATAAGGACTCCAAAGAAGTAGAAACTACTTTTGGGACAGGTTCAGTTGTGTCTGTCCAAGAACAACACAAATGAGTTGTGGATCTGATCAGCTACGTACTTTCCTGCCATGATGGTGTCATATGTAAACAGCTTGTCCAAATCTACTCATTGACTGCCGTCTTCTTCTGTCATGGTTGTGGAGGAGACCATGGAGGACTTGGACAAATGTCTTGCAGCAGTGCCTTGTGGAACAGGATAGCTAAGACACCATCCTACTTGGATCCCTGTGCAGAAAGCCTTTGTTGTCAAGAGCCAGTATCTCTCATTTTGCTTCAGACTCAAAATTAGCATGTAGACATTCAGCTCAGAGGAAACTTTTTAACAACAGCTGGCAATTTTAATTATAGAAAGAATATAAACAATAAATTTCTAATATTAGATACATTTCTCACAGTCCTTGTTTCTGAAAATAATGTCTTAGGACCATATCCAAGTCCCACTGAATCAGTGGAAGGTGTCCCACTGACCTCATTGTGATTGGATCAGGGCCTTAGTTTCTTAAAATAAAATTTTATGAGGTACAGGCTAATCCTATTTCACATAGTTTTAGTAAAATGGCTTAAAGAGTTTTTTTTCCCTCCATTAAGATCCATAGGAAACCAAGACACAGCCACAATCTTGGCACCAAATATTCCATAAGGAATTTAAATATAAATAAGGTGAGGGGTTGGGATTGTTTTACACTTGGGCTTCAAAATGGTGGGCTCATAGCACACATCCCAGGAGCAGCAGCAAGGACCCATGGTGACTGGCAAGAGGTGGTCAGCCTTCCCTCAGAAAAGAAATAGTGAGCCAAACACAAAGCTGCAGGCTGTGTTCCAGAGCAATTACCAAATTACACCAATATTTCATTTAATTTTTCATATGTAGCCAGGCTCTAGGCAGCTGTAAGGAGCTAGAGCTACCAAAACACTGTGTGACAGGCTGTGTCTGTGGTATGTCCAGACACACCAAGCCTAGAAAGCAGTAAAGCACTCCCAAGAACATCTGATTTTGTGACTTTCCAGTCCATAAACTTTCAGATAAGCTTTAGACTAGCAAATGGGAGTGGAGAGGTTTGGGGGGAAGAAGTTATCCAAACAAAATTATCAGCCTTCTCCCTTTATTCTATCCCTTGCCACCGGTGCAAACTGAAAAGGAAATGGAAAGAGCAGGGAGGTTGCTAGGAACAAGCAGAGTCAGTCATATGCAAACAGAGGTTACCTCTCCTGCATCTAGTGGAAATCCCCATCTTTGGCACTGCAGTAGCAGCCAGGCCAGCAACCAGAGACCCCCTGCACTAATATCTGCAGTATGGCAAAAAGTGTCATTTTTAGAAGATGCAAAAACCATAAAGGAAAAAGGAGAGAAAGCAGACTGCATGAAAAAGAAAACTATGAAAGCGAAAAAATACAGGTGACACAACTGGAAAGATAATGCTCCCAACACGCAGTTATTGCTACAATTTGCTTTGTTTTAAATCTGCAAGCTGCATATTACCTCTTGTGACGTTTAAGGAGCCTGGTTCTAGCTGTATGAAAAAAACCTGTACCACTTTCCTGGCCACTCCTTCCCACATCAAAGCAGTGTAAAAGCTGGGGCACCAATGGTACCATGCCCCAAAGCAGAACTGCTCCAATCTTTAGAAGGCCTGACACAAACTTCTCCAAAATTCATAGAATTTAATGGGATCTGAATGTGTAGTTCAGATGAAACACATGCAGCCTGGGTTGCAATTAAAGTGCACTCACGACCTGACATTTTCAAAGAGCATTTTGACACATTGGCATGCAGATATGATGCCATAGGTCAGATGAAAAAGAAGGGGCAAGAAAAACACCAGAAAGACAAAATGAATACATGACAGCACCATTCAATTTCACCATCAGGAATAATGTATTTATTTCGTGCCTGAGCCAAGGTTTAAATTGCCAACAGCTTTGTCATCATACCCTTTCACCCCTGGCTCACTTTTGCATACAGCATATCACAAGACACAACAATTCATTTTCTCCTGTCTCACTTCCTGTCAAACCCTCCTGCGTGTTGCGTAGGGATTTCTTGCCCCATAACTGGGAATTAAATAGCCAAGTGATCCAACAGTGCACTCTAATGCACAATTTTTTTGACATTTCCATCTTGTGTTAGCCCAGACTTGTCTCCACTCCCTATGCCCTCTGAAAATATATTCATATTTTAAAATTAATTCTAAGTTTTCAAAGTGTTTTTCTCTAAGCTGAAGAAGATCTGAGGGGCTGGTCCTAAGCTGGGGCTCTCTTCAAAAAATAGCCACATCTGCCTGGGGAGTCCTCTAAGCATGGGATGCTTATGAGCTTTCTCCTCTGCAATATCTGCAGAGCTGTCTAGACCTGCAGCACTGAGTGCGCCCCTGGACCTCATCCTGAGATCTGCCTCTCCAAAGCAGTTTAGGAAAGGAGCAGCATAAACAAGGACTAAAAAATTAGGCTTTAAAATAAATTACACAAAGAACAAATTTTAGTCATTAAAAAGAACATTAAGGGTGACTCTTGTAAGCTGATGTACTGATATGCCTATGTAAGGATTTGTGGGGTTGAAGACAGAACAGGTTTTTGGGTGACCTTACCTGATAACCCTAAGATTAGCTCAGTTGGTTAGAGCATGGTTCCAACAATGCCAAGGTTTGTGGGTTCAGTGTCCTACATGGGCCATTCACTTAAGAGTTAGATGTAATGATCCCTCTGGGGTCCCTTCCAACTCAGAATATTCTGTGATTTTTCTGTGATAATCTCCTGAACCCAGTTACCTCTCAAATTAATCCTGACTTTGTGTAGATAAATATTCCTGTTTCCAAGCTTATTGAATAAGTTGGCCAACAAATTTAAGAAGATTTATTCTTGGCACATATTCAAAGTTTTATTCAATGATCATGAGTTTCAGTAGACCAACTGGTCGCTCGAGTTCTTGGACTATATGACTTAACCATTCTTAATCTTCTTTACCATGTATTTACCATGTACTTACTTGATAAATATAAGCTGTTATGTTGTTATGCAAAAGAAATATTTCTGCTACTCTCCTAGATTTGTGCAAGCAGAGCTTACATTTGCAGAGAAGTGCACAATAAGCAAATGAAGATGCTTGGAAATGTAGCCATGAGAAAAGGTCTCTAGATGTCATTGAAATGTCTACAAATACATTTTCTCACTACTTACCCCTGTGGTTTAGCAATCTAGACTGTGGGTAACATTTTATGTCAATGTAAACTATACCATTTCCATTGGCTTCACAGGGAATGTGACACTGAACCCAATGCTAAATTTTGCATTTTTGTGTTTGGAACTTGCAGACAGAAGAACAGACAGCTATTTGTAGTTGTACATTTCTAACAACAATGTGCAGAAAACTCAGCCATCCATATTCATCAGCAAGAGGAAATGCCTCATAAACTCAAAATGCTACACTAAGGACTCTTTCAGTTTTATTTCTCTATTTCCTTAAAGAATGCTTTGTTTCCACTGCTGTCTTGTTACCATTCAACTCTGAGAAATACAACCTGTACACTTTACCAGTTTGCTCACCCCCAGATACACTTACAGCCAGATATTTCTTTCCCTTCCATTTTTAAAACAAACATTCTCTTACTGCTCCTCCCTTGCTGCTCAAAAGACCCTATAGAAGCACACAGGATACTTTGCAGATATTTGACAATTAGCACAGCAGCAGTAAGTTTTTTTCAGAGGAGAAACTACAGAATGCTGAAATGTGCTTGATGCTGAGGCATGTGGCAGGATAGGGCCCCCACCAGTCCCAAGGCCCACCCTTGGAGTAGGGTCTCCTGGGGCAAGAGACCCCAGAGCTCTCCTGAGTCGTCTTCTGACTAGCCACGAGGGGGAGCAGCAGACAGCGGTGAAGGACAGGGGTTCCCAGGTCACTTTGATGCTGCAGTCGGTAGCTGTTTCTGCTGGAAGGGAGTGAGACGGAGAGGACTGACATCCTCTAGGCTGTGAATAGACAGTCTGGATCACCAGGGTTAGGCTCACAACTAACCAATGAGCTTCCTCCCCCTCTTAAAAATAGCTTGGTTCTCTGCTATTTACTTTCTGTGACCACACAAGTTTCTAGTTCTGTGAAATAAGGACTTCACACCCTTGTACTACCTAGAGTAGTAAGCAAGAGCAACAAGCAGTCCACTAGGCTCATGCTCATCAAAATAATTTCCTTGTTTTTTATGCTTTTTGAGGTATTCAGTTGTGCATGTAGCAATTGCCATCCATATTTTACATTCCAAGACAACATTTTTCAGGCCAAGAACTGAGCTGCTCACATGTGTCCATTTAACTATCAGCCTTAAAAGGGCTTTAAAATGTAAAGACTAAATATAGAAACAGTAAACATTAAACTAAACTGTGGGTAGCCTCTCCACAAGAGGTGAGCAAGCCTTGCTTATTGTCACTAAAGGTTCAATTCCTGAGCTACCCACTAGCAGTGCCCAACAAGGAGTGCATTCCTAGAGCCATTAGTTATGATCAAAGGGTACCCAAATATCAGTCTTTAGCCAACACTGGCCAACAGAGCTTATAAAGGCCATACTTTTATTTAAATGATTCTGCTCTGAGAGGTCTTTCAGCTAAAATTTTCACAAAAACTTCCTTCTTGGAAGTTAGAACAAAATCTTGAAAACTGACTCTGAAGAGAGGCAAGGAGCAAAGCTGCATAAGTGTTGGAATTTAAAACACAACACCACAGACTTGATCATATGGCTTTTGACATAATCTTGGGCTTCTCAGACTTTGCTCTTGAAAGACTATCCAAAATTTCTTTGTCCTAAAGTTCATAACTAAAATACATTTTCCTATATGTGCCGCAGAGAGATTTGAGTGTGTTCTCCTTGTCCAGGACACCTAAATCATTCTGTTTGATTGCATCATTGATGTAAGTGTTAAGCTGTTATTTTCTAATTTGCCTCCAGGTTCTCCATAACCACCACTCCAGATGACAGGAGGAGCAAGAATGATAAGCACCTGACACTGTTGAAAAGCCCCATACATATCAGATCTCGCAGGGCACATACCACTTAACAGTGTAAATACAACTATTACCCAGGGTCACACAGCTTTAGAGAAATAGCAAAGTATATGTGACAGCTAGCAGTAAATACTCCCTTGTAAATGATGCCTGTAATGCATAAAACTGGATATGTACAGCAATTTTTAATTCCTTTCAAACTGAGCAGAATGCTTTTTCTTCATAAATAGTTATTGAAATATTACTTATAGCTGACACTTTCTCTGATCTACCTCTAAAGAATCATAGAACGGTTTGGGTTGGAAGGGACATAAAGACCATCTAGTTCTACTCCCCTGCTGTGGGTAGAGATGCCTTCCACTAGACTAGGTTGCTCAAAGCTTGATGCAGCCTAACCTTGAACACTTTCAGTGATGGAAGACCACCATTTCATTGGGCAAACTGTTGCAGTATCTCACCACCCTCACAGTAAGCACAACAGAGCAATTAAAAAGAGCTCACTGAAATATAAGAATTTGTACAGGGAATTGCCTACTAAGTCTTTAACAGACTAGATAATGCCTACCTTAATGAGATTCAGCAGTGCATTCTCAAAAAACATCCATAGTGATATTTATAAAATGCATACTCATAAGGAAAATTTAGTCACAGGTATTCAAAATTTCAGCAGTAATTGAGGACCAATTTGCATATGTATTTCAACTAGAGGTTTAAAAGACAGGCATGTATTTGGCAAATAAATAGCACCTCTTCAGTAAATCTAACTTATAGTATTGGAGAGGATCCTGTTGGATAGGGCATTTTGGATAGGCTTGCAAAATTTGACATCAATTGATGCAATGAAATATTACTTTCATACCCTGCTCACTCAGTTGATGGTATTCTTTAAGTACAGGTATGATTATAATGATAATGAGCTTGGGAGACACATTTTGTTGATTTTCCCAGATGACACTGTCTGTGTAGGAATAAGATATTTGTTTCTGGGTTGTTAAATGAAGGGGAGGTTATTTACTTTACTTAGGTTTCTCTGTCATTTCCATTTACATTTTCTAAAGCTTGATTTAAACTTCAGAACTTTTTGGGGATATGTTTTATAATTTGAGAGGAAAAGTGTGCACACCACTGATTAGCAGAGACTGTATCTACACCAGCTCTTTGCTGGCCCCCTCTGATACGAGGAAGCACTGTCCAGGTTAAACACCTGGCCAGTGTATAGCAGACCATATATCTACAGGAATGATATGCAGATCCATAAAACTTGTAAGTCTTGAGTTTCCTCCCTAGGGAAATTGCTGCTCAGCCTTACATTACATCCTCTGTAGGGATGCAACAGAGTGCTCACACCCAGTCTCTGAGCAAGGAAATTTAGATATCAGTAATAGTCCTTCCACTGAGAAATTAATACCAGTATAGCCTACGGTGGAGTCTTGTATTCAGCCATGGGCTTCCAAGTACAAGAAAGACATTGACATACTGCAATGAGACAATGGAGAGCCAGGAGGATGGTCAGGCCTGGAGTCCCTAGGGCAGAAGGAATTGCAGAGAGCTGGGCTTGTTAAGCTTGGAGATGGCCCTGGGACCTTTACTGCTGGTGTCAGCTACCTAATGGGAGGGTGCAGAAAGGACAGAGACGGGCTCTCAGAGATGCTCAGCAGTAAGGCAGGGGACAAACGGCAATTGTTATATAATAGAAAAAGGTTGATTAGATATTAGGAAAATAGTTTCAGCATGAGAGTGGTCAAACACTGAAACAGGGGCCCATAGAAGGGCATTCTTGATCCTGGAGATACCAGAACTTGACTGGACAAAGTCCCAAGCAATATGATCTAAGCCGGCCTTGTTTTGAGGTAGAGGTCTGGATCAGGCAATCTCTGAAGGTCCCTACCAACCTAAATAATTCAGTGATTCAATGAGAATGGGTCTAAGCTATACCAGCAGAGCTGTGTCTCCTCTATTAATTGTTAGGAATTTTAACTGTTACATGAGAGTTTGGAATTAACTGGATATATAATCAGCACAGGAAATTAAATTTTCTCCTTTAAATTAAAAGTCCATGGTAGGAAGGAACATAAGCAGGGATTGATAGTGCTGTGCAGTATGTTGTATAAAAGCAATGCTATTGTAGCTTTTTCATTTCTGGGTAGAACTTTACCTTCCCAAGAACAACCAAAATAAAAAATGTATTTTAAAGCAATATAAAAACAGAGAGGTAAGCACTCATTTTTTCTTTCCTTTTATGTCTCATTGCTCTGTCTTCTTCTATATGTTATTTTGGTTTGGATCACATGGACCTAAGACCTGTTGCCATTGGTCCATTTTCTTAACCTGCTATGTCTTCTCTTTGCCTTTTCCTTCACTGTCTTGGTTCTTGCTCCTTCCTTTTCCACTCTTTTGCAAATGATAATAGCTGCCTTCAGCTGTACATGATCTACAAATAGCAGAAGAGCCAGAGGCTAATCTGACTTCCTTCATGTACAAGGTATTCAATTAATTTTCTATATGAGTAGCTGGAAATAATGCCAATCACTGTTCGAGACAAGATCATCAGGACCTGTCTAAAACCAAAGTTATGCAGCAGAAGAGGACTAGGACTTGGACTAAAACTTGGGCTTAGACTTGAAATCAAATCACAATTCAGGAACCTGGAGGTTATTTTTTGGCAAAAGAGCTGTTTTGAGAGGCAGAAAAGCATTTGTTACAGTCAAATATTTAGGATCCGGTGTAAAGACAGTCCTACAAACTTTTTGCAAGGAAACTGTTGCCATTTATTTTCCTTATACTCCTCAAAACAGGATTTGCACACATTCCTTGTTAATATGCTGAATTGCTGCAGCAGTTTCTTCTCCTAATGGAAATAGCCTGACAAGCCCCTGGGTGTTAGATAAAACCCTGCATCAGCATGGTGACAGAACAAGTAACCAACACAGCAGGCGTGTTTGACCTCTGAGAGAAACCTCTCCAGCAGCCAATGATAAAAATAGCAAAACATCACTGTTAATATTTAGCAGGTGTAAATGGGGTAAATCTGGACCTCAGTGTGATAAATCTATCCTCAGAGTCTTCTCATATGCTTTTAAACTTCAGCACCACTATGGTTCTTAGACAAATACATTAAGCTCAATGTGAAATTCAAAGTATGTAGGCATATATTGCAATTAAAAGTTTCAATTTTTTTAATGAAACCAGTAACTACAGCATTGCATTTAGAATCAAAAGGAATCCCTATTTTTAAAAGTATGCAAATCACCAAATGATAGAACCAAAAAATGAAAATTCACCTGAGGAATGATTGCATTACCTCTGATAGCACAGGGAAAATACTTATTATTGGTATGACATAGCTGTAATTCTAACTAAAACAAGGCCAGTAATAACATCTAGCTAAATCCAGTTTCATGCAAAGTTCATGCATATGTGATTTTACCTACATGTATAGACACGTACAGAGTAAATCTATGCAGCTTAATTTTTTAAATTATCTATGATTAAGCAAAACCAAGATAAATCTTGCATTTCCTAAGGGACTCATTCATTAAACTTAATCAATGAGCTAATCTGAGATTTACTTTTAAAATCTCACATCATCAAATAATGCATACAAGGGAAAAGATTCTGAGCACTAAAGAGATATGATTTGTGTAATATGTTTGAAGGAAAAATTCCAATTAGCTTTCATTCACTCAGGTAAGAGTTAAAGCCAAGTTGCTTCACAGCTTTGCACTGCAAACAGGCAATTCTCATTTTAGTAGTATGTATAGGAATAAGGATTTTTTTGAGTGGAATTTCTATAATTTCCTATCACAAAAGTTCGTGCTCACCAGAACTGGGGGAAAAGAAAAAAAAGTCATCTTTGGCTATTGTAAAGCAGTGGCTTTAATAGGTCATAAAAAGCTGTGGCTCCTCACCTGAGATACTAAATCAATAACTGCAGCCCCCACAGGCTACTGCAATGCAGATTAAACATGTTAGCTGGGGCTGTCAGTGCTGGGCAGGCTGATGGGAATGCTCCATTTTCTTGGAATTACAAGGGAGAAGTAGCAGAGTAGTAGGAACTGCAAAACATCAGCTAGACACAGGACATTCATAAAATGCACTATTATGTGGAGTTGAATGAGCAGGGCTTAAATTCAGAAAGCTTTCAAAGAAAACTCAGAGTGGCAAATAACTCTGAAGCAAAACCTAATTTCTGGAACAAAAAATTCATCTCAAGGAAAACCAATAAGCAAAAGATGCTTGCTTCTACAAAACTGACTCTGTGTGCATATGTGCATGCACGCATGCACATGTGTGGTTCCTGTGGTTATTGTATAGAACGCCACTGAATTATCAAACCAGTAATTTTGCCATTAGTTTTTCAGTTTGCTTCTTGCATGCATATTCTGTGGTCAAATCCATTAGTAACTTCTGGTGATAAACACCTGGAGTCTATCAAAAACAAAGAGAGTCTTATTCTGTATGTACAATCAGCCTGGCAAACATAACAAGCAAAGACTAACTGCATAACATAGAACTCAAACAGGAATATGTTTTTTATGATGTGCCAGCATAAGGGAGATCAAAGACTAAAGCCAAATAAATAACAACTGGGTACCGGCAAAGGAAACATGTTTAAAACTTAAAGTAATCAGAAACAAACACAGTGTATGCCAACACCCTCTGAATTCAAAAGTAACATTTTCCTCCTTTTCATAAAATGTTCAAAAGCTGGCAGATTTTCTTTTGGTTCTCAATCTACTATTTTTATGACTGGAAGGGAACTTCAGTTCTCACAGACAACGGAATATGCAGAATCATCCCAACACCCCATCATCCACTTCCTATGATGGTTTTAGGGAGTTACCCCTCTCCCTGCTGATGTCTGATTGAATTTTCCTTGGCTGCTCTGAGGAATTTCCCAGCTTACATTAAGCATTTATTGAGCTCGACTCCTTATCTGGAACATCACCTGGCAAAGTGCAACAATCTGCATGGCACAGGGGGGACTGTCAGAACAAATTTTTCCAGGTAGTACAAGCAGACACCCAGAATTACCAGCTAACACTGTTTTGTGGGACAGTTTCATCAAAAGGAAAAAGCCCAAACGACTAATGTTCAGTGTGCTGTTTGCTACCTACAATGTATCTACATAAACAATTCTCAACGACTACTGGTACTAAACAAAAACCTTGAGGTAGCACGGGGGGGAGGGGCGGGGGGGCGGGAAGGAGCCTGGCGAAGGGATTAGAGGAAAGAGCAGGGAGAAGATACAAGAGTGGCAGTGAATTGACAGGCTGAGCCGGGGGGCAGTTACATCTGTGCTTGATTTGTCAGGGATTTACATTAGTGAAACTTTAACTCTGCAGATGATAAGTAAGATTACACTTACAGAACAAGTTTATGCAAATAAAGCTTAGTCTATGGAGTGTGTAAGTCCAGACACAGTGGATTTGGCAGGTTTTACTGAGGCTGCTGGCTGGGTTTAATAAGTGCATTTACATAAAGGATTAGGACATCTGGAAAAGTAGCATGGTAATTTACTGAGATATAAATAACGTTAATTGAGAGGTCACAGTATGCAAAACACTCCATACATGCAAAAGAAAATCATGGAAAATGAAGGGCCAGAGACATGCATCTTGCTCTTGGTTATATCAAGCCAAGCTGCAACTACTAGCTGACCCATGCCTTTCCAAGGGCCACTCTTCATTGTAGGTCCCCACTATAGAACCTTAGTTCATTACAGGTATGGACATAAGCAGTGCATTTTTCTTTAAAAATGCAAAACCAAAGACAGTGGTTCAAATAAACTAGCATCAGGAGACATCCAGAAGTCAAAGGATCTGTAGGAAATTACTTAAAAATCTAGGTAAGATCTAAATAAGCAGTGACACAGATAATTAAGTTTTATCCAGTAACCTGCTCACATGGCAACAATGTAAATCTCTTTTCAGCAACAGAAGTAACACTGAACAGTATGTGCACACCTCATTCCAACTTGCTTTAAAAGTTCTGTGATACATAGTAGAATTTTGGTTTTGCAAAACTGATAAGAACAAGACAACAAAGAGTTTTCAAGAACTATATGGTACCCCTAGATTAATTTATAGTTTGGTAAACAATTTTAATTACTTTTCATTATTCTAAAGAGTATAAAATGACTGTTTCTCAGTTTATCCAATAGTTCAGTGGAGCACAGGCAGACCTTTGCAAAGCACTATAATGTCCATATGTTTATATTTCCAGCTCTTTCCAATAAATATTATTTTAAAACAATTGAAATGTCACTTGTATAGAGCTAAAAATAGCTTGCTTGGAGTTTTTTCTTTCTCCAGGTTTTTGATAAGCTTTTCTTAGTTCTGCCCTTTCTCCAAGCTATTGACTATACAAAAACAAAATATTTGTCCACATGCACACTCACTGAGACATAGCACCATACACATGCCACATTGATATGTACAGGGGAACAACAATGGTAGATTCTTCTGTGGTAATGTACTGTTCTCTAACCCAGTTGTTTAAAAGTCCTCTGTGAAGTGACTTGGCTTTAACTCTTGCCTGAGATCTGTTTAGAATTGTGATCAAAGACACCGAAGAAATATATATGCACAATACAAATTATTTCTACTACCTGGCCTCAAAATGGTCTGTTTAGCTCCAAAGCAATCTAATTATATCATTGCTATATTCAGACAGAGTGGGAAACTGGTTGAAATGTGGAGCAGGAGCAGCTGGGTTTGTGTAGTCAGAGGGAATGTTTTTGCTGTACGTATTGACCTTATCCAAGCAATTCAATATGTAAAACTAAAAGCCAAGACATATAAGCATGAGGTATGAACATACCAGCAGCCATGTTCGAAAGGGATTAAGTTTTGGAAGGCCAGTTCAGCTGTACGCTGCTGCTGGCATCTGTTAAGAGCCTGGGAAAACACTGTTCATGTTTTGGTCCATGAGCCAGATGTATCACTTCATTCATCCTTGCAGTGGGATGTTGATAACATCTGAAAGCAAACAAAGGTGATGATTTGGAGTGGCTGCTAGTAGGCAAGCAGTTCTCTTTCCACTTATCATGCTCTGCTTTACCCAACAGACAAGATTATAACATGCCTTAGAAAAGTGGCCATGTTCACTAACAATTACAAATTGTGATCATAGTTAAAATGTAGATAATACTACAACACCCCAAGAAATACAACAAAACTTGGTTCTGTCTGTGCACTTCTCATCTGAGGAAATAACATGCCTCAGATTTCTTTTCTTTTCCTCTGGTGTTTATTATAGACAAATGATAGCAACTTTTACCTATTCATTTCTCTCTGTGGCTGGACTTGTTGGTTCCAGCTAATCACTGGCACAACAGACTGAGGAGATACCTTCTAGCCTCTGCTGCTCCTCTTTGGCACTCAAGCCATGACCCACTCCTGAGTCAGCTAGCCTTGTAAACTCAGAGTTCAATTTCATGATCTTTGAGAAACATTATAAAAATTATCTGCAATTTACTGTAAACCTCTACATAAAATTCCAGTTACTGTCAATCTATTAAATCTATTTTTAGCCCTTACTGCAGAATGTTTATGTCTAAAAGAATTATTTAAACAAACTGCACACTAACTACCCAGAAGGTTACAGGTTAAGTTGCTCTAGAAGCGCCACAGATCTGAGCTAGAGAAGTTTTGTTGCAGAGGGCAGAGTATCACACACCATTGTGATTCATTTTGATTAGGGCTGCCTGCTGTGCAAACTTTCTCTTTTTCACATCTCATGCTGTTTGTTCCTAAGGACACTTGGTCAAAACTGTCCGATTTTTCTTGATGTGATGATACAGCATTTTCCTAACACAGTATAAAATGTACAGAAAAGCAGCTTATTCTTCCCTGTCTCTAACCAAGTTAATTGGATATTAGAATTAGAATCATGTTAAGTAATCTCTGTCAAATCCTATTAGCTCCCTTGCTCTCTTCCAGAGTATCTACTGAATGATGCAAGGCTTGTTTAAAAGCTAATCCTTATATACCTTATGAATGCAGCTGAAGTATTTTGTTTGTCAACGTAAAAAAGGCTTTCGTGCTTCCCATCATCCCCACTACAGGGAAAGCTTACTTTGCCCATGGCACCCTCAGCAATAACCAAGAACAGCGAACTGCAGACACTAACCTCTGCTGCAACCATAATTTTCACAGTTGTTTGTGACCTGGGCTGAGAATGTAAATGCAAAAATATACCAAAATCCAAAGCTACAGTTCCCACAGCAGCTATAACTCAGCCACGGTATTTGGCCATATATTGTGGAGTATAGACATAGTAATGTAAAACACTAAAGCTACCTCTGGTTATGGTTGGCTAGGGGAACCATAACTCTGAGTTTCCTCACTTTTGTGTTAAGAACTCAACCATAAACATTACTCTAATGTAGCTTTGTGCAGTGGGTTTACATTGGCATTGGGAGATACCCATACAGAAACAGTAGAGAATTACTGTGGTATTCTTATTAAATGAGTAATGCTTTTAGAGTAATTGCTGGGTGAAATCATGGCCCCAGTGAAGTCAATAGAGACAGGGTTTTAACTCAGAAATGTCTTATATTTTAGGGAAGGAAGCAACAAATGTCCAAGTGGGTTTCATCTTTATTAACAAGGAAACAATTTCATATCTTCCCTCTCTCCAAATCAGGACTCTAAAGGAATAATCAGTTTATTCTAAAGGAGCCATCAGCATCTCAACTAGCAAATGGTTGGGAGGGCACATTGCCTCCACAGAAAAACTGAGATGTTATTTGGTTTGGTTTGCTTTCCTTTGCTCCTTTCCACAGTAAATACCCCAAAGTGACTATTTTTCCACAGTTATTTGCTAACTAAAAGAAGTTCTTACTTTCTCTAACTTTTCCCTGTTCATCAGTTGATGACAGTAGATTAATGATCTCATAGAGAATCGAGCAAAAAAAAAGGGTCAAATTGAAAAACTTTGAGCAGAAAAGTTTCAGCCAATCTTTGTAATTCAGTTGTTAATTTCCGCATGCTTATTTTAAAGAAGAAAGTGCAATACCATTATTTTTCTTGGAACATTTCTCCTAGGGGATTGGTTTTTAGCTTATTATGACTACATTGCATAAACCAGCCTTATGAAAAAAAAAATAAAAAGAGAGATGGGCTGGTCAAAAGAGGCAAAAATTTGTATCTTGCAGTGTGTGACCAGACAGAGAAATGCTGTTTGTGCCAATCTGCCTTGTGTTTTCAGCTGGGAAAGGCACTGCGCAAACTGAAAACAGATGGTAGAGCTGAAAATAGGTGCTTTACATGTTTGACTCAGAGCCAGCATTTTGTCGTTTAGTTGTCTCATGTCTTTGCACTATGTTATGTTGTGCAATCACATGTGACACACTGACATCAGCCTTACCAACACAGTGTTTTCTGAAACAAGACTCTTGACGCAGTGGGCAAGAACTTGGTGTGTTTACTGTTCTTGGAAAGGCTTCTTCTGTTGGAAGTCATCCTTTGAGGAGAATTTCAGCTTATCCCTATGGGAAGGGCCAGTGGTACCACTTGGAGAAATATCTGTTCAGAGACTCTTTGGGGAAGAAATCCAGATGCCTTGGCAAAGGCTGGTGCAAGGAGGGGGTCTGTGAAGAGAAGGAGAGGGTGGTCTCTGCAGAGTGTCTGTGAGCCATGCAAATACAGTTCCAGGTCCCTGCCAAAAATATCATGTGGCAGCACAGTATTTTTAGCCGCAAAGGCAGCTATGAGTTCAGTTCTTTCTCTCTTTGCTGAAGCAAGGCTCTTAGATTGCTCTGCCATGTGCATGAAACGGTGAGTGTTGGTGAAGATTGTAGTCCAATTATTTAGGGACAAAATCTCAGACTTAGTGCATAATAACCTTAATTAAAGATGCCAGGTTTTATTCATGAATCTCAAGTCTACCCAATTCCATGCGGGTCAGGTGTTAGCTCCATTAGAATTCATCATGTGAGCAAGAAAAACAAAAGAAAAAAACTATAGAAGACAAAGATCACTGCCTGTCAATCTGTGACAATCTTCTTTCATGAGACTATTTCCATCATGCTGTATTTTCCTCTTTCTAGACCGTTTTCAGCATGGCGAAAATACCCTAAGAGGAAAACAGGCCTCCAAAATTTCCAGGTAGAAGCTAATGAATACAGGCCAATAACTTCATGATATTTTCTAGTTTAGGAGTGCTGAGCTTGTCTTGCGCAAGAGCCTCTTTCCTCAAGGATGTTTTGGCAAAGTGTGATCTCTCCTTGTTCTGCTTTCCAAACTTTCTGCCATGGGATGCCATTCTCATGATTTCCACATTTAATGGCAATCCCAAACAACATTAAATGTTTTCTCCCTTTTACTATTGAAATCAGTGTCAGAAATCAAGATGTTTAAAGTTGAGACTGTAACACAAGTAAGGATCACAGTGCTCCAAATGTCTTCCATGAGTTTCTCTTGAAAGTGCATTTGTAACCTCTAAGGTAAAAGTCAGTGGAAAAAAATGCCATCAGCTCCAACAGTGTCACGTGTTGGGACAACACAACACAAAACAGTAAAAAAATATCCTTGTATTGAGTCCATCAAACCAGTAGTCAGTGCCACTACTAGCTCAGTCCTCATACAGCTCCTACTTCCTTCCTGCTAGCTGCTTAATACACCTAGAACAAGTTAGAGGAGGAGCTGGCTGATATATCCCCTTTGCTGTCACCTTTACATAAATAAATGTAAATATTTTGTTGCAATTAAGTATTTCCAGTGAAATAATTTAACTTCTTTAGGCAAAAATATCTCAAAATTACAGTAACTCAAAGCAGCTGAGCATGCTCCCCCCAAAATCATCGGTAGGAGTCTGTACGGACAGACAGCTATGCTTACAAGGATAAATAAAGAATACTTGATAGGCGCTGCTTTGAAGAACAAATATATTCACGGCCATTTTACTCCCAAAATAGGGGAGGCTATGCCTGCTGCACTGCAATATAATATCCTCTAGAAACAAAGACTTGCTATGTTTTCTTAACTGTATATTAAAATAGCAAAAAGACTAAGCAACAAGATAAGGTGATTTAAATTTCCCCACTGAACATTGCATGCATATCTTTCATAGATGTTTCAGCTAATTGAAGAAATAGAATTAAATGAACCTTAACATAAACCCTTAAGAATATTAGCATTGCAAAAATGTGACAGGAAAAGAACTTTGTTTAAAACACTGCAGTCTTCTGTGAGGCATTTTTAGAGGGGTTGTTACTTTGCATTTGACACAGTTTTACATTTATAATTTGCTATCTGATTTTAAGTCTGGGGACTTAAGGTATTGGTATGGTTTTTGTTTAATTTTTGAATTACTCTGCTTATTTATTGATCGCTGATAGAACCTAGAAACAAAATTATAAAAAATACTATGGAAGTTCTAAAGACTTGTTTAAAATGTTTTTCGGATTTTTAGGTTAGAAAATTAAAAACGTATTGCACAAATGTTAAAGATAACATATAAATTACCCATGACACAGAAACATAGATCTATCTATATAGTTCCAAATGGATTTTCTTTGAGATTCGCAACCACAGAGTTCACCAGCTTTTCCTGCTAGCAATTGCTGCAGGACATGCAATTATCAGAGAAGCAGTCCCTCATAGCCTCAGCTTCCAAGTAGCTCAACCTCCACACCTGGAAGAGAGCTGAGAGTTCCTACAGGAAATGGAGCCTTTTGGATGCTGTTCTTCTAAAAGCTTTTTGGGCATAGTGTGTTGGGCTCCAAAGACCTTAAAATTCAGAGTCAAGAAATGCAAAATTGTTGTATAGGTTAAAAGCTAGGCCTTTCTGGAGATGTGTAAGAAGGCTTTTCTCACAGCATAAATATTTTTGCAATTCCACTTTAATGGGAACACATTTAGACATTGAGCTATTTATTCCTTTTCTAACCTTTTTCATTGACAAGTACTAATAATTTGTCCAATACCTGTAACTCCCATGGGACAAGAACAGGTCTGTGGAAACTATTGAACTCAAGAGAGAAACTTCAGACCTGGACATGTTTATATGGAAAAAAATCTTGCTCATACTTCATACAGGGAATCTTTGTTGCTGAGATCTGTGCCATAATTGCAGGTTTGCTTGTTTTTTTCAGCTTTCTTACAGGGACAAGTGCACCATCCTGACCTCTCTCTTTGTTTCTTTCTTTTGGAGGCTTTTTGCATAATACAGAAGTATTTTGCAGAGATGTGCTTTCTTTCTTTCCTTTTTTTTTTTTAAGAGAACAATGGTCTTTCCCTAGGGTATGTTTGGATGCCGAAACAAATGTAATTCTGAAAAGTAACTTTGGTTTTTTGTTAAGGATATTCACAAGTTCAATCAAAGACAAGTTTTTATTTAAGAGGCTAATTACTTAATGCTGGTTTGAAATGGCAAATGCATTATTTACTAGAAGATACCCTATTCTGTAGAGAAAAGAGAATTTGCTCCCTATGAAACTGTAGCATGAACCCCCCTGCTGCTTCAAGCAAAACAAACTCAATATCATACACCTGAAGAAGGAAAAAATACAGCTCGCATATTGTCAGAGTAGTATTTTTATCTAAGCCCAGAGCTAGTGATATTTTCACAGACCTGCCTTCTCTCCTGTTTGTTTCATTAGTAAAAAGTGGGAGATTTCAATAATGTCTCAAAGGTTGTCCACAATTTGAAGGCCAAACCTCTGCTGTCAAGGAATGTGAACTATACCATTGTTTTGGTGATGTGGTGGTTGAGCTGTTTGATGGTATTGTTCAGCTACACTATGCATGGAAAAAAACTTTCAAGAAATTATTTTTATTTCTCTACCATGCACAGAGTCACTAAACTCGCAAAGTCTGAAGAAAGGGTGAAGAGAATTCAGACTGCTTCCTACAGGGTGCAAATCAGAATCAAAAAGTTTTAATTCCTCCAAAATCTGAGGGAATGGTTCAACAGGCCCCAACAACCTTCCAGAACAAGTGGTACCTACACTCAGTAGATGTAGCTCATGTTGGAACACAAATCTTCTGGTGGCTTTGATCAAGCTTCTGCACATGCACAGAAGCATCAATGGATAACACAGAAACCTTGGCTTCTGTGCAAGCAACATCACCGTTTGAATCTGTGTGGGCTGGAGTCTCTCAGCCTTATCCTGTCTGTCTGGTAGGTGAAGGTGACCTTGGACACAGCTCATGCACTTGAACAGCAAGAAACAGTACAAAGCAAAGCAGGCATTTTGTTGCATTTGTTCAAAATCACAGAAGAAAAATGCTAACATGGGTAATTCATGCCTAGAATTTTAAAATATTGTAGAGATTGTCATTTCAAAAGACCCGTAGGCTCCACTCAGTGCTCATCATCAGTGGGGAGTATCAGTAATGAAGAAATTTTGCAAGCAACCTAGACATGAAGAATCTCTTCATTATGTTAGGGAGATTGCAGAAGAGTCAGATCAAGCTGAGCCAAATCCAATTCCTAAACTTGTTGAACTTCACCTGCTATTGTTAATAATAACCAGGACAGAAAAAAAGTCTTGTAACCCATTAAGTACGGCATTTAGCTTGGTTTAGCCCTATCATTTTCTTCTGGTCTATGTTTTACTAACTCATTCTTCTCATATTTACATTTGTATGTTCACTTGTGTCTTTTACAGAGTATACCAAGTAATGTATATATATCTCTAAAATATGAAGGAAATGAGAAAGCAAACAGATTGATTCAGATTGACATCTACCATTTGACTCATACACAAAATGAACATCACGTTCTCCCTGTGCTCCCTGACAGATCACATCATCAAAACACAATGGCAAATTCTGGAAATGGCATATAATCAAACATTCATAATGTAACAGTTTCATTTCACAGTAAGACCAAAAAACTGGCCAAGTAGTGAACCATGGGTGTGATGAGGTCTGGTTTGCAACATGCAAACTGGTGTTCAATGCTCTTGTGAAAGAAGAAAAACTTTCCTTTTGACGTTTTGGAAAGGGGGCAATCTTAAATCAACTCTGCTAGTTTTATCTGAGACCTGGCGTGGATTTACTCAGATAACTTCATCCAAGCTGCTAGTTGGCCAAGGAGATCTTAAAGTTAAAAACCAGATAATCCAGTAAAACAAAATACAAGGCCTAATTAGTGATGGTAGCTCTGGCCTCATAAGAAAATAATGTGATGGATTTGGAACACAGATGAGAACACTAGCTCCACAGAAGTGTTATTTCAGCCACAGAAGGTATTAAATACACCTTTTAAAATGTATAATATAATGCCAGATGGTTAAGCCACATCTGAGATTTTCAGGGCATTCAGTATACGATCAAAGTTAAATGAGAGTAAAATTGTTAAGAACCTGCCATTATAGTTAATGTGAGCACTGAAAAATTGGTTCTTGATCTTGTTCAGAAAAACTCTCAGTGGGTGGCATGTCTGTGAAATAGGTGTTAACTGGATTAGCTCAGTTTCAGGTCATGTTTTTAAACTGAAAATATAGCCCTTTCTAATACTTTAATAAAATAAAATTAAAACAATAGTTTTTTAACTACTAGCCAAAATTCTGAATTCTTACTATAGTCAAAATGATATTCATCTCTGAATCAAAGTCTGGGTAGTTTAATTCCTGAACATGACCAATCCCTGTCTGGACAGCTTGGCTGCATTTACACTCTCTTTTCAAATCCTTCCATGAGTGATGGCTAAACTCCTCAAGGTCTCTGATCTAGCACCAATCAATATTGCCGTCTTCAAACATACTGTCTTCTCACATACAGGGTGAGATTCAACTTTACATTAAGAGACATAATCTTCAAATAATCACATATAGGTGTTGAAACTGGCCCTGTAGCTAAGGGGGATCTAATCAGTGTCATAAACAGTGTCTGAATGGCAATTCGCATCAATCCAAATTACACACTTCGGGCATGGTTGATTGCAATTTGGTGTTCCATGCTATTTGAGATACCCTAAGGTGTCTGAAACATACCCATAGAGAAGGTAATGGTGACATGCCCCACAGAAGAGTTGTGATTACCAAAACTGGCAGCTAGGAGGTCAGGCGGGACACCATGGAGCATCTTAAATGGCATGGTTACATGACAGTTGGGCATGGACAGATGAATTCAGTGACTGGTCAACCAAATCTTTCTTTAGACTCCATAGAGTGTACCGATAAGTTCTCTGTTGACCAGACTGTGATTCAGACAGTTAGCTCTTGTCCAGAGAGGCATCTAAATGTAGAAACCTTGATCCTGCAGAAGCCATAGTCCTACCCAAGTTGTTAGTCTGCTATGTATAAAGACATTCAGCTTTGGCTGCTTAGGAGTTCTCAGTCGTCTGCTTGGGCTACATGGGTCCTCTATGGGTAAGCTCACAGTTTATGTTGTACACCATATTGGTTCCTTAACAAACAAATCTCACAAACATAGTTGATAAACACAGAGGTAGCAGAAACAGGTGACAAACATCTGTCCATCCAAAGTAAACATCAGGCCTGGACTAGGGTACAGAATCTGGGCTAAAATCTAGGTTAGAATCAAGGCTAAAAGACCAGATTCTTCCCCTTCCTATAGGCCTTGAAAATAGCTTCAGCCCATGTCTGAACATCAAAGCCCACCTGTATGGTGTAGGGAGTGTCCACATGGACTCAAGCTCAAGCCCACTCTTGTTTCTCAAGATTATTTATTCCTCTCTCTCAGAAAACCACTGATTATATGCAACATTGTGGAGTGGAGAGAAAATTCATGAAAAGCAGACAGAACTTCCATGGTATGAGAATGACCATGGGTCACGTCCTTGCTCACCAGTAGTATAAAGCAAAAAAATAGGAGTTGTTTGGAATAAAAAATCGCCTGGAGCAGAGACATCATGAAGACCTTATCAAGTGTTTTTATGTTGTCCAAAACAGTTTCCATGATAAAACACTCATGTAAATAACAGGAAATAATACCTACCTTTTACAAGTGAAAGTGAAAGGTAACAGATTTATTAACTAATATGGATATAGGTAGTAAAATTTTGCAACTCACCAACTTAAAACTAAAAAAAAGCAGAAGAATGAACAGTTCAGGCCTTTATCCTTCCTTGATCATGGAACTAATGAGAACCCATTATTGGACAGGGATACAGTTTGATAGCGTGTTATTTATTTAGTGCCCCTGCCCCAGTTGCTGTTTGGCTTGTAAACAGATGCAAACACAGCAGAGCAGGCACCAAGTGTTGACTCTGCAGCCCAAAGGCTGGGTATAAATGTGTTTAAAAGAGATGTCCGCTAGATCTTCAGCAGGTGTCCTTCACAGTAGCTCCATTAAGGATCTCACTAATGCCTAATTAAGTCTCCCTATGTCCCTAATCCCAATGTGGACTTGAGTGATTGAAGATTTTTCTGGGTTTATCCCTTGGAGACATGACTTGTTGCAGTTCTTTCATACAGACCTAACATTTTGGTTGTTCATTAGTAGTAAACACAGTTATTATAAACATATAGAAATTATAGTTTATGGCTTGAAAAGCAAGTTGGGAGGATTATCTCTTTACTTTTTCACTCAGTTTTTAATGAGATGTTTACAGAAGCCCTTAATAATAATTTTCCTCATGAATTTCAGTTTTTAGTGATGCAAATGTGTCAAATATGTAGCTAGGACTTTTTATTTCTTTCCTCCCTGAATAAAAAATTTCTTTTTCAAGTAAAAAGCAATAAACAGTATTCTTAGACTCTATTTTTTGCCCTAAAAGGCATTTCAACTTTTCACTAGTAAATAAATAAATATTCTAAAATCATGCTTTCAACATTTGAAAATATCTTTAAACATCTAGTGAGAAGGAGGAAGTAATAGAATTTCCTCACACACTTGAAAATAAAGCTAAGCTGCTTTATTATTAAAGACTTGAAGTGGCTGTGCCTGCCACCTGCAGCAAGATTTCTTAGGTATCTACGTGAGTTGCTCTGTACATGCCTAGGATGTGCCAGCCTCAGCGATGCTTGGCACCTGTGATATCAGAACCACTGCCAAGACCACTTTGCAGCATCTGACTAACTAGGAGGTCTCAGAGCACACCTCAGATTAGTCTCAGTCCTCTCACAGCACAGACAACCAGGTGCAGCTCCTACCTCCCCTGGCACTTCTGGTTAGAAACCCCACTTATGTGTGTTATGAGAAAGTTGTTCCAGCTCTGTTTCTACCAGGCTCCATGGTATCCAAGGTTATGGTTCTTCTTTGTCTGTCCTCCTCAAGCTGTTAGACTTTTCATTGTTGAAGTACATAACTGGTCATTGAAGAAAGGAACCATCAAAGCCCTAGGCTGCAAGGTCAGTTCTTGGGACAAACAGCTGGGAAAGGGGAGACATAATAACTTGACCTGAGTGGTAATCACCACCATTAAGTTTCATAATTATTACATTACAAACACTATTTTGCTTCAATGTGAAGCAATTAAAAGTGATCTCCAACAGAATGCCATTGGGGTTTAGCATTTTGAGAATTTGTCAAAGTGGAGGGAAATTCAGCTTTACATGCACTCCTCTGCCACCCAAAGGCTAGGACAGAGAGGATTCTCCTTCCCTTTGCTATCATTACCTCCCAGTGACCAACAGGAGCTGATGCCCTCAGCCAGGACCAGAGACAGACATATGCTCCACACCCAGCAGAGAAGTCCAAGCCCTTGAGATGGGAAGTCTCTTCAGAAAGGCCACATGTCACCATGCCCTCTCCTGGTGGAGCCCCAACCCCAGTCACTGTGTGGTGAGGCTGCTCCCACCACACACCAGCACTTCAGTTTCCCAGATGCAAGGTCTTTGGTTGTCCTTAAAATGTGTAGGCATACTGATAAACAATTCTCCTGCTTTTCTACCATCTTCTGTCTGTGGGAGAGTGAAGTGAGTGCCATGCTGCTGCTCCTTCAGTCACACTCCTGACAGCTCTGGGTCTCAGCCCATGCATCATGTGCTTCTTTCGCCACCCCACTGGAGAAACCATTCTACTGTCTAGCAGTCCAAGGATGCAGGATGGTCTGCATGTCTATAATCTGCAGTTGTCTGTCCCTTAACATTTTTCTTCCCTGTGGCATTGCAATGTGTTTAATGAAGTCTGCAAACTTGCCAGCGGTCCAGCAGCCTCTCTAATCAGGCACTTACGGTATGACAAGCTTCTTAACAATATTATTTACTTTTCATGAGACATAGCAAGGGAAGGTTGTGTTTCTCTCCCTGCAGAAACCAGTAGCATGAAGGATGAAACTTCAGGAAATATTACACTGGCTGATTGCTTAAGTTTTAATATAAAACATACTTGTGTCTGAGCTGGACCTGAGTTTTTCAGCAACCTAAATTCCTGTAAGGATATTTTTCTTTCCATCCTTTGATGCAATTAGGTTTGAAAATATGTCAACTCTTCTGTTTTGCTAGGAGCAAACAAATCAATCTAATTCACACAGCTCCTTTTCCTATCACTCAAGGTGTAAGAGGGGAGTCCTCTGTCCCAACTGGTGCCATTTCCTCCAACAGAATGCAAAAATACAGAACAATTCAACTAGATTGTCAGCCACATATATGAGCGTGCACACAATTAACAAAGACAAAAGAGACAAGGACAGGTACCAAGATGAGGAGACAAGCACCCTCAAGGATAACACTCTCTGTAGGGTAATTTTGTGAGGAGAGCAGAAATCTCCCACTTCTCCCACTGCTCAGTCTTCTGTTCTCAGCCTGGTGCTGGCCTGGGGTTCTGGGACCTACCTTGATGGCACTTCCTTCAGCAGATTAAATTTAGAACAAGGTGAAACTTTCTTGAAACTGATAGACATGCCACTTTTTTCTCAAAACCTGTTCAGCAAAATGAAACCAAACTGTGTTCAGGGATTTCCTGGAACAAATCAATCTCCAACATCCAGTCCCAGAAATGGCAATAAACACAGCTATGGCATCCAAACCACAACTCCCCAGTGAAGTTTCAGAATAATGTAAAGCTGCTTCCTGTTTATCAAACTGAGTGTCTCCATCCATGCCAAGGAAATTAACTTTGCCGGTCACCTCTGTTACAGCCTTTTCAGGACTTCAAGATTTGGTTATCACCTTATCATGCTACTAAGCTGCAGTAGGACTAACAACATTTTCCAGTAGTATTTTACCTCAACCAAATAGTAGTCTCAGGAAAAACAAACAAACAAACAATCACCAAAGTTTGTCACTTTTCTCAAACACAAACAAAAAAATAATCTTCAGATTACTTCATTTTACATCTGTGAATCAACCTTAAAATTAGAAGGTACTGGGAGATGACTTACATTATTTTGGGGGTAAAGAAATATACCACAACAAAATTTGGATAGAAAGATAAGATAGGAATTGCAGGGAACCCAAAACTTTTCAATACACTGTAATGAACAATCAGTCAAGCCAATTTATTTATGCAACAGTACTTGGTTTCTCTCCTCTGCAGCACCTCATGTCAAGGAAGGATTATAGAAATAGCAATTTGTTTCAGATTTACTCTGTCAGATCAGCTGCTGATAGCTTCAGACCACCCTAATCTGGGAGAGAAAATGAAGCTTTCTGTTGACAGAAGAGCCACTGGTGATTTTCCTGAGGCACTTCATTGTTTTTGTAAAACCATTAAGGAGGCTGGGGGTAATATGAGTTCAGACCCTTTTTCAAAAACAACCAAACCCACTTCAGATTTATGATTCTGTCTTGGTTTTCTTCATGACATAGGGTATTCTTAACTCAGATTAAACACAAGTCTAAACACCACTTGTGACTAATACAAAATATTTGGGTTTTTTCATAAAACACTAAACAGTGGCTTAGCTTTGGGAGCTGTAAATAAAGGAACTTTGAAAAAACTTTAGAGTTTACATCATCTTAGCTATAAACTGTAAATTAGGTGCAATGGAAGTTACATTAGATCTTTATATGCTACTTAGAGATAAGGCTTTCAAAGACATCTAAGGAATTTAAATATTAATTTTCTATTAATTTTAATAGAAAACTACACTGAGCTCCCTCAGGTAGTTTGAAAAACTTCATCGTAATAGACTGCATTATAAACCCTAAACCTATTAGATCCTTGGATTCATTCCCACTGAGTTTAGGAGAATTAGATCATGCTCTTGTTGCCTTTCCAAGCCATGGCTCTCCTCCATGGGCAGGCATCAGGGTCTGAAGCACAGCAGCAGGGCCTCAAATGCCTCTCTACCTTGAATCCCCTAATCAGTACTTAGAAATTTTTCTCCCTAGAAACAGAGTGAAAAAGGCCACTGCAGTGCACAAACAAACTTAGAAAGACTGCATGTGACTCAAGCATTCCATATTCTGTAAATTTGCGTATTTTCTTAGTTGAGGAAGCCAGCGGGTTCTGTAGCCTCTTCAAATGAATTGAGAGACTGAAAACGGAAATCTTATCAGGTAAGTTCAATGCTGGGAGAATGACTCAGAGGAGAGCATTACATTATTTTATACCAAGGTTAGCAAGACTGTCAAACCACTTACATCAATGGCAAAATGCCTGCTGCCTGCTGTGGATCTAGACTGCCCCAGCCAGAGTGTCTGAGCACTGGAGGGAACTGCAAGCCCTCAGGCACCAAAGGTGCTCTCATAGCTCAGACCCATCATAAACTCAGACCAACACAGAAACAGCACGTCCTCAGGTCTGAGCTATGCTAACCCACTGTAGATGTATCAAGTTAGGCTTCAGCCCAGGACCAGGCCCTGGCTCCGCAGCGTGTCCACTACCTCCATCATCATTTGAGGGAAGCTGTTAATTCTTCTTCTTTGCAGGAGTTGGTTCTTTTTCCACAGCACTCCTTGGGAGCATGAGTTAAACTAAAGTTTCATTCATACACAATGTTTAAGTTTGCTTTTTCATCATAGGAACAATGCTGCTTGAGACTTCAGATGACATAATGCTGAACACTGCAAAAGTAAGAAAATAACCACAGGTAGTTTTAAACCAAACACAAAATTATATTAGTTGCACTTGAATTTAAAGCCAAAGTTTTGATTAGGGCTCCATTTATTGGCAATTCTGGGAAAAAGTTTCAGTATAATCCCCAGTTAATTAAACCTTTGCTAGTGAATTTCCTTTGTCAACATTGCATTTAATGTGAGAAGTGCCTATACCTGCTAGATCATCAAAACCTGCAAACCTAATAGACTCAACTGGAATGTAAAAAACACAGAGGATTTTCATAAAACTTTAATAAAAGAGTTTGGCCTAGAATGGTGTAGGGTGATTCCTTTAAAACAACTTTACCATTACTGTTCTCCAGTTTCCAAATGCTTTTTTTCACCATGAAAATTGACAGACAGCTATGCTAATATATATATATATATATATATATATATATATATATATATATATGTAGTAAAGTGTTTCTTGGAAATGTATTAGTTAAACAAAAAAAGCAATTGTAAAATCCCTAGAAACATAGCAAAGCTGAGCCTGAGCTTTAGATCCTTTTTGTCTAATTCATCACTTACAGAGTCAGATAGATGCCAAGACACAAATAAACTGGCTCAAGAGTAAGGCAATCTTGACCACTGCTAGCGAGCAGCCAGAGGAGAAGTTGCTTTAGTTCACTGAAATGGTAGGCTTCCCTACTGCAGTGCCAGGTTTCTCTCAGTGTCATGATGCACAGTGACTGACAGAGAATCAATCTAATCTCATCTCTGTCCAGCACATCCATCCAACTCCAACACAGAAGCTGTTTGGGTTTAGCTGGATAGGGATATCTGTGTCAGAGGCATTTTAGAAAAACTATCTTCAATGAAAGGGCATTTTCCTGCATAGTTTTGTGAGAATTCTGTGCCAAAGGTGAAGTTGTTGGTCCAATTTGCATGTCATTTGTAAAATCTCACGGGCTATCTCTTGCTGGTAGCATTATTTATGGTACAGAAAAGGTGTTTTCTCTTCAGAAATTTGACAATCAGTACATAGTTCTTTCCATAACTAAAGAAACCGTAATTTTGTAATCAGCCTCAACACTGCTTTGTTTCCTCTAGTCTGATGAAATTAACTCTTGCACTATTGTGTCATTGCCATAACTGCTTATCCACCTAAACTTTAGGTGCTGCCTTCCTCCTTCTTCTACATGAATTATGCAGCATTGGGGTGGGGGGTAGGAGACAGTTCCTGCAAGTCTCTCCGAGCCAGGGAGCGTGAGAGACTTCTGTTCACTCAGAGGGATACGTGGTGAAAACCTGTTTATTGCACAATCACAAAGGTTTTAAAGACTTCTGAGGGGAAGGTGTTTGAACTTGGACAGGATTGGGTAAGGGCTACAAAGGGGAAGTGACCTGTGCACTTGGCTAGCCAATAGGGGAAACAGACGGATCAAACCCAATAGGAACCCAGGGATTAGGGATAGACGGGTGAGATAACCAATGGGGCTAGGACAGGGGTGGAAATTGATAGGAGAGGTGGGCACAGCGCCCGCAGCCACATCGGCATCTCAAGGCACAGCGACCTCAAAGACAGGGCAACCCTGGCCCTGCCCAGTGGGATGGCGCAGAAGGTCCCGGCTGCTGCCATTTGGCAGCAGCTGCCGCTGCCACGGTAGCTGTGTTGGCAATGCAGGCAGGGGTGGGACGCCCACTGGGCAGTGCAGTCCTGACCCAGGAGAAAATCCCTGTGCCCAATGATGAGTCATCGGGAACAAAGGCTCAGGGGGAACACACAGGAGGGGTGGCAACCATGCGAGGGGTGACAATAAAAGCTTTTGAACTAAAACTGGTACAAGTAAAATGCGTAACTTTCAAACTCTCACCAGCAACGTCTTTCGTGTTTGTACCTTGTACAGTCCGGGCTGTTCGCCAGCGCTTTTCTCCTTGTGGGTCTGTGTCAGAGCTTGTTGTTTCCATATTTCATACTCCACTTTGTTCCCCACACATGAAGCCATCTGTCACAAGGACTGGGGATCCAACAGTGAGGGAGACTTTTAATGAATTCTTCCCACTGAATGTAGCATGTGCTGAGACAGGACTTTGGAAATTCAATTAATGCTTCCATGAACACAAGCAATGTGTGAACGTGCCTGTGGCTGTGTACTTCCCTATGAAACCTTAGAACTAGGATTAAAGTGACTTTCAGGTCAAGCTGGATGATTTCACTAAAAAAGAAGCACTTTATTTTCCCTTTAAAATTTTAAACTCTTCATTTCAACCATGTTGACTTTGTGTTCACAGAAACAGAAATGCTCATGGAAGCAGTATTAAAAATATTTTTAAATACTCAGGAAAAGCAAATTTTGAATCCCTACAAAAAATATTTGCAGTGGAAATCTCATTCCCTTCATCCAGTCAGGAAACAGACATACAGCATATACACTGCACAGCAATTACAGCTGTTTGAAGTGTGCCAAGAACTACTCATAAATTAACTGCAGACATAGAATACTGTAAATAAGTTTGATGAATAGTTATTCAAAATCTTCTCAATGGCAACTCAAGTGAAAAAAAGTGGAAACATTTGTTAGAAAAGAAAGTATTACAGACTGCATCTCTAGCCTGACTGCCTGGTTAGCCGAACAATTGTGTTTCATTCTGTCAAATGTATCCTGGCAAACTTTTGATTTACTTTTCTTCCCATTTACTTGTCCTATTCCTAGTTGAGCTTCTCATTACAGTGCTGTCTGAGTGGGATCCATGGGGCTTCACAGTGAAAGTCCTAGGAAAACAAGGGAACTGCCCTTCACCAATGACAGGGTACTCTCCTATACTAGCACACAGATTTTTTCCTGATTTCTTGCAAAGTCCCCTTCTCACATTGATGTTTGAAGTCTCCATTTTTAAAAACACTTATGCCCATGTGTAATTTTCTGTCTTTGAAATGTGTCTTAATGTGGTGCAGACCTGTGACTGACGTTAAGCATGCAGTAAGCTTGCTTTTCTATAGAAATGCTTTCCTGAATTTGAGCTTAAATACCCAGTTACCAGACAGAAAAACAGATTCATAACCTCTTCTCTTTCTAGTTTATTCCAGTTAAAATCACCACAGTGCTGTATGTCTAATACTGTACAACTAATCATATCCTGAAAAAAAATCATATCGTTAGGTTGGTATCAAACATTAGAAGAGTAGAAGCCAAAGGCAAGATACCTGCAGCTGGGATTTGACTCGAGCATAACATGACTCTCATCTTCATTCTTGTAGCCATGGGTAGAAGAAATGCAAACAAAACAAAAGATTTCAAGGACAGATGATGTGCCCATCAAACTTCATACACATTCCTTGAAGTATGGCCTCTGTACAAATCCACATCGAAGCCTGTTGAATGCCAATGAATTGGGGGGTTGAATTTTTTTCACTTTCTTTATTGATGAGGAGAAAGAACCATACACCTGCTAACAGACAGTGCTATCTAAGCAAGAAAAGTTATCTATTTAAAATATTCTGGAACCCCAAACTGCAAAAGTTTTCTTTCTTTCCCCCATAAGCAAAGTTTTCTGTGATGTAGTAGGGTTATTTTGAAGTTTTTCTACAGGCTGAAAGTTCAGCAATAGTGTAAATCTCAATTTTAAGTTTTGTTCTGGTGAATAAAGGTAAATTGATTACTGAACTAGAAATGAGAAATTGTCTCAGAATGAGATTATGTTTCACAAATAGAACTGGTCCATCAGAAAAAAAAAACAGTATTCAAAAGAATGAATGCTGTAAGAAAAATCATGAGGAAAAGATTAAATGGTAAAACCTGAAGTGCTTCTTAAAAATAATTTATTACATTATGAGAAAAAGGCCCAAGAACACTATTGTATAACCAAGTGTGAAAATAAGAAAGCTGCAAATCAAAGTGACAAATCCAAACAGGGATACAGCAAGCAATACACAGTAGGAAATGCAGAAAATTGATAGGGAAAACCAAAGTTTTTCACTTGATCAGGGTAGCAATAAAAAAATCACAGTAAGTACAAAAGCAAATAAAATATAGAATGAGATGGCAGAGTTGAGAATATGAAAAAAAATGTTCTGAAAAAAGTAAAATCAATAATTTTCTTCTCTGTTTTAAAGACCAAGAAAGAAGTGATTCTTTCCAGTGCAATTGTCACTCCCAACATCCCATATGGAGGACTATTTTCTCCCTAGATGAATTGTAGCCCTTTTCTTAAAGGAGAAATTTTAGATAGCCACATACAAATGGGTACATCTGGAAATAAGGGGTGGGTTGGTGTCACACAGAACCATGGAAGTTGCAGTCTGGAAGGAATCAATGCTTCTAGGGACCAAGAGGTCAGTATGGCTGACTCTGTGTGGCCCTCAGAGACACAGCACAAGCTCTCAGGCTGCTTTTATTACAAAAGGTGTGAATATGGGGGTGAAGTGTAACAGGGTAATTAAATAAAGCAAAGGAGAGTGTGAAGCCATCATGGCAGGAGGTGCAAGAGGACAGAGAGCAGGAGAGAGTGAAAAGCTCCCTCCAAAGATGATCATGTACCACCAGAATGGTAAGCTGATGTGGGCTTATATGCTGATGTGCCCTCAGCACTTGAAATGTTTATGACATTTTAAAATATTAAGAAATACTATAGTCAGAAGTATAACATAAATATATTTAAATATAATAAATTCCTCTTACTTCGAGCCAACACAAACTCATGGACTGTTTGCCTGAGGAAAAAGAGACTATATACACTTAGACTAACATGGAAGGCAAGGGATTTCTCCATCTGGGAAATGTCTTGTGGCTTAACCCCTTACACCAAGAAAAGATTTTGCTATTGGTTCAAAGCAATCTTCCTTAGGGCCCTAATTCAGAAGCCCATCACAGATGACCCAAGTGAAGGAAAGCAAATCCTCAGATAACCCAGAAAACTGCTGCTCAAGGATTGGCCCGGGAGGGGCCTTTCCCAAGCCCTCAGTTTTTAAGCCCTGAGGGGTGACAAGCATTTCCACTACTCTTCTGACATTCCTCCTGTTAATGTCTGTGTCATCATTGTATGCTCTGCCTGCAAAGTCTCCACAACAGCTATGGCACCTTCGTTTATGTTGGCATCGCGTTAGTGCTGCAGAACCATGACCTGTGACCACACTATCCAGATGCTGTCATCAGACTGGAAAGTAAAGTCTGCAGGTGTAGTACTGCTATTAACATGTGTTGGCAAGGGACGTAAAGAACAAAATGGTATAACTTGGATACAGCTATTTCAGAGGCAAGTATCTAAAATATCTACCATGTCTCCAAAAGAGAGAAATTATACAAAAAGACACACAACAGTGGATCAGAAAGAGGAACACCAAGAGCTAAAATTGGGGGGAAATATTTCTCAAGAGGTTGAGATATTAGCATACAAAACAATTTTCTAAGGAAATAATATTGCCTTCAATACTATGTTCAACTTGTGTTCGACAAAAACATTTCTTGATACACAATAACAAACAATTTTGTACTGTCAAAATAATACATGATGCAGAATTTTTCTCCTCTGGAGCAGATAAATTTAAGCAGTTATATCTTTTTTTCCATTTACATGTAACATGATATGAATCTCACTCTGCTTTGAATGCACTAATTCTTCAGAAATATTGTCCAAATAGTCCAGACATACTTTCAGCAAAAAGTATGCCTGTTAATGGCTCACCTTAACTAATATACGCTCAAAATATCAGTGAATTTCTTTGACTCTGTTTCTATTTGATAAACATATTTTACTCTTAGGGGGGGAAAAAAGTTATTCTTGCTTAGCTAAATACTCCACCGAATTTTTTACTCTTATATCCATGAAACTTGCAAGAATCACTGACATTTACATACATACTTTTAAGGCAGTTTCCTTTGCACAAGGAAAGAAGCAAAAAGTCCTGTCTTTTCAACTGACATCATTCAGACTTAAGTTTACTTTAAATTCTAAGTTTTATTTTCTATAATCAAGATTGCTTTCATCACAGAGAAGTTAAAAAGAAACATTTCAATAACTACAGTCACATCAGCAGAACACAGGAAAACAGGACATGGGGAAAATACATTAAATCATATATTTTCTGACTTGAATATTGGCATTTGATTATTCTGGATTAAATTTTCATAGCACACACTTCAATGCAGTTTAATCATTATTAAGCTTTTCTAAAAAATCTAGTTGCAATGTTCCAAGTGAACAATTTCACCATTAGACTAGTCAGTGTTAAGCTTTTCTGTGAGCACAGGACTAGCACAGAGCATAAATTTTTTGCCAGCCTCTGAAATCCACTGAAAGGTTACACTTCTGCACTGCAAGCTGTGTATCACAATTACCTTGTATTTGAGCATTATTAAATTTGCTGGCTTAAATAAAAAAAAAAAACCCACAAAAAAACAAAATCAAAAACCCCACGAAGAACAATCCCTTTTTACTTTGAAAAATAAAAGCTTTTATTAATAAAAAAACTTCTTGCAGTGCTTGAGTTTTTGAGTTCAAGTCCAACAACTTGAACTAATACTCAAAGGTAAGACTGTTCTCACAAATGCCCAAAGAAGTGGTTTGTGTCTGGCTGAAAAGAACCTTCTTAGTAGAGTGAAACCTAAACCAGATTTGTTTTCTTCTCTGGCAGAGAGAAGGAAAAAATAATTCTTGAATCCCTTTCTAAAAATCCATAAAAGTGTGTCAATAGGTCCCCATCACTTTATTTTGCAGAAGTACAAATAATTTTTCATGGGTAAGTTTTCCATTTATATTCAGAGTTTTATAGTGCCTGTCCTGGTTCTAGCCAGGATAGGGTTCATTTTTGCAGTAGCCAGGAGAGGGCGTGGCTAGGACAGGGAGGTTGTTCTGTACCGCCTCATATCATTCATGGGAGAAGTGGAAAAGCTCTTTTCTGAGTCATCCTAGTGTGGCAGATGGAGGGGTCAGATGTTGTTGGGAGTTTTGCTGTGTGAATCATTCACCTCTTTCTTATAACCTCTGTCATTACTATTGTTGTTTTTACTGTTCCTTTTCTTATCTCATTGCAGGTTCAGGTAAATTGTTTGTATCTCAACCTGAGAATTTTAGGTTTTGTGTATCCAGTTCTCATCTCCATCCCACTGCAGGGGGAGGGAGGACCAAGCCACTGGCACATGGTTTGTAGAGTCTCAGTGGGAGCACTAAGTTGGGGAGTACCATTCCTAAACCACGACATGGCTCCATTCTGTTTCATGCAGCTGTTACAATACTGAAACAAATCATTGTCCACTATTTATCAATTCAGAACAACCATGAAGTACTGCCTGGTTCTCATAAATCAAGCTACTTGGCCTGATACAATAAAATAAATAACAAATATATAAACAAACCCTGAAAAATATCACTGTGAAACTTGTAGAATTTCAAGGAGACTTCACAACAAAATTATTTTCTTTCTACTGTTTCTTTTGAAAATAAAAAACTGGAGAGCTTCTAATCTAGAAGTGCATTCTCGACAAAGATGACTTCACATTACAGTAGACATATTTATTAAAACATTGATTAAAATTACAGAATATATTAGCAATTGTTACATAAAATTTCATCTCTGTGAAGAACAGATTTTCAAAAGAAACAACTTGCATATGATGTATTTTTACCTAGCTAAAAGGTGAAAATTAAGATGTTGCACTACAGCTGCTGTGCTTATTAAGAGCCAGCCTCTGCCACATTGGTCCCATCAGGTAGTATCTGAATTCCTTAAGTAATCCCACTGAATCCAGTGGGAAACCTGACAGAGTAAGGTACAACCGTTGTGATTAACAGTGGCAGAATCTGACCTTAAGGTCATTTTAATAAGCATACTGGTGACTCACTATTTCCTAAGGATCCCTTTTAATAATCCCTTCCATAAAAATGAGCTCTAGAAAGATATAGTTTCTCCCGTTCCAATATTCCAGACAATTGGAAATCCTGATGAGAACAAAACATGCCTGCTTGTTCCAGTGATAGAAATGCCCAGCAGAACACCTGTACAGCAAGAGACACATAAATGATAGCATCAAAACTGTTCCCTGTGGGTCAGTCCTCAAGCTGCCCTGGGTTTGCACTGCTGACAAACCAAGACTCCAGGTCAATCATTGTCCTCCCAGTCTGTATGGCATTTACCTTACTGGGTGGAAAGACACATCTGATGATACTGTTGGCTTTGTCAAGGCAAAAAAGTTCCCAAGTCCCTGACTTAGTGACTGATGCAGAGACAAAACCTCACAATTTTGGAGTAACTTCTGCCCTTGAAGCTTCCCCATTGATGATGGATGACTCCCACAGCCAACAGGCTTTTCTGGATCAGATACCCACAATGGAGTATGGGACTTGTATTTAACACCCACAGGCTGTTAAATAAAAGTGCCAAACACAGCTGTTCCCCTCCAGTCCCTTTACTGATGTGTCTAAGCCTAGATGGTGAAGTTGGAACTTCCTTCCAGTTATCAAGCTACTTTTTTCCCAGTGTCATAAATAAATTTAATATTCTGAGATAAATACATGAAAATATCAAACTATTCCTTAAGTAACAGTTTAAAGTTCTGCCATATCAACCAAAAGCATCTTCCAAACTGTCTTATGCACAAAGAATTTGTTGATAGTATTTTAACTATTTGGTTTATTCTCTCTCTGCATTATCTTCTAGCTGTTGTCTCCATACAATAAGAAAATAGCACATGGTTTATATACTGACCTGTCAAGCTTAGAAGAAATGGAAAAGATACAAACCAACTGGTGCTGTCACTGATAAAGTATTTCAGGTTTGAGTACAAACTGTAATATCCTACAGAGATTACTATAAGCATGCCAGGTTTATGGTTATTCATTATTATGTTTCTGGGAAAATAAACCAATATATCTTGATAGTTTTAAATACCTATTAGATCCTCTGAATCGCTGCTGATTATTTAGCCTATATTTCTGTCACTGTATCTCAAAATTAACTGAGAGGGTGCATTTTGAATTTGTAAAGTTATAAGAAAAAATTGCAAAAATAACTTTTTTAGCCTTTAAAAGAACACTTAAACACTGACTGAAGCAGACTCCCATCAAGAGACCAGCCAGAACAAGAAAAGCAGGAACAGGAGACAACTAACAACAAATTTGAACTGACTCTCAAGCATCAGCTATCAAACAATCCTCTCAGGATCTCACAGGTTGTATTTCCCATAATGGGAAATAAAAGTCTGTCGTATTCTGCTCACGTGAACAATTAGTTTTGGTCACAAGTCTCAGAAGCTAAAGATTTCTAGCAAACATAGGTACTTATAAAGTGATCTTTTAAACTCTGCTCTTATACTGGCCTTGCAAGAGCATCTTGGCCCACCTCATTTAAAGTGTAAACACATCTCTCACTTGTTAGAAAGGGTAAATTAATTTTCCAGTTTTAGTTTTGTCTTACAGAGGTGGAGGAGAGGAGAAGAAAACAGCCCTTGCATAAAATTCTTTAGCAATATACCTGAGTAAGAAAAGATGCCAGATGAATTCAGAGAAGTAGTCCACACACAAACACTGAGCAGAATTACAGAGCAATTCATGTTAACTGAGATGATTTTTTAACAAATTTCAGAGCAGCACATCATGGCCTGGCTTAGAATAGGGAACAGACATTATCTGGGTAGACATGGAAAACATTGCAGAGGAGGTCACAGTTTCAGTATCAAGACAGAACATGAGGGAAGAAAATGAGTGTATAAGATGAATTTTGAAAAAAAAAAAAAAAAAAAGAAGAGGATAAGGCAGATGACAGATAGGTAGTTCAGAGGAAAATAAGGAGACCCCACTGGCACAGGTGGCTTCCCTGCACACTCTCCTTTCATGCTGTTTGGGCACAATGGGGTCAGTTGGAGTATCCAAGAGCTAGTTCCCTCTACAGACCCTGGTCTAGTCCCTGGTGAAACCCTTTGGGCATGTAACCAGCTCTGAAAACCTGAGCCTGTGCTGTCTGCAGACATGGCTGTGGAGAAAAGTGAGGTACAGTCTGGTAAGAGTAAAAGTGAAAAGGTAAAAATTTATTAATCTATTGCCTTCATTTAGAGCTCACCCCAGCTAACCTATCTTTTCTGCTTCTTGAGGAAGATTTATGTGATTGCTAAAGAACTGATGATTATTTTGTTTATCACACACAGCAGCTCTCATTGAAAGGATATAACCAGCATCCCTTGGCTCCAGTTCTCTGGGGATTTGTGCTGCTTTTATAGCCCTGAACCTCTCTTCTTTCTGAAGGCAGGACTTCCCAAGAACTGCATATTTAATACACAACATTAACTCTGATGAAACAGTCCATGACCAATTTCCTCCTTAATGTATGCAGCTCGTGTTAACCATGACAGCTTTATGTTAATAATTCAGCAATTCTACGGGGGGAGGGGGGGGGGAGATGGGGCTGGAACCCACAACACCAAAACCAAACAACATACCTAAAACTTGCATTAGGTAGAAGGTTACACTCTGAACTCAGCTGATGGAGAACATCCAGTTTTACATAGCTGTGTCTAAGATAAAGTTTGGATTCCAGCATTACCATGAGATTCAACAAAACCTTGAGGTGGGACCTGCCAGTAGTAATGAAGGCTGAGAGGACTAAACCTCACTGAGAGGTCTACTGGAAGACTCTCTGCAGCATGCCCAGCATCCTTGGTAGCTTCTACACGTAATCCTGTGTTCAGATTTCCATCTACAAACACTCAGATATTCTGAAATCTCGGTGTGCTAGCCCTCCCCCCACCCCCACCCCCCCAAAAAAAAAAAAGGAGGAGGAAGAAGAGGAAGAGAAGAAGAAATTTAAGGGAAGAAGGAGAAGGAGAAGGAGAAGATGAGAAAAGCAATACTGGATTTAAAGTTTCTCAAAAGTTCAGCCTGGAAATTGCACAGGGGCTGATGAATCAGCCCAGACCCCCCTCCATCCTCAGCTAGATCTGCATCCAGCATTCCTCTCTATGTTTACAGCTGGGGAGAAATTGAATTACCTACATTGTATTATTTTAGCATAAACGAACAGGAAGACTGCACCAAAACTGATGACCCAGCGGGTATTGCCCCTCCCTGATTGTACTGCATATGCAGAGCTTCCTAGACTCAAATTTATTGGTTTGTCAGAAACATTGGTTATTTTCATCAAGTTGAGTTTTACATTAAACATTCCTCCACTTAATTGGAACCATGCGGACACATTTGGGCAGCATCCATATTCCTGCTCAAATAAAAGGGGTACTTTGATACAAATTCAGCATACTTTGCTGTTAAATTATATTTTGCTAGCAATTACAATTAAATATGAAGTTCACACTTAATAGTAGACCTTGTAATGATGTGGGAGCAGTTCTCCTTCCCTGAACATCATGCATGGATGGGAGAAGGGAGAGCCCTGAAGCCTCATTTTAATAATGAAATAAACAGTTCTGCTGGTGAGTAATTCAGGGATTTTAAAGCAGGGCAAGGGCAGGATGGACATAGTTTAAGAAGCTTCTTTAACCCTCTCACCTGCTACTTCTAGCTTGCTCAGGAATTCCTGGCATCCAATTGCAGACAGAGAGGAACAGCACCAAGAAATTTGGGAAGAGGTCAGGGGGTTGTGTAATGCCCTTTTGTTTCCTTCCTTTTAGTCCTCTTCTGAAAATTGTTGAGGATAGAAAAGTCAAGTTTGCAGAAAGTTTTTAAAGTTCTCTTTTTCTGCCAATAGGATTCTGAATATGAATAACAACAAATTTCTAAAAATGCTCTGCTTTTCTGGCATTTGTCTTGAAAAACAGGTAATGTTGCTCTGAAAATTGAGATTTCATTTTAAATTTCATTTGTGGTTTTATACATTTATGCTTGTTCCCGTTAGTCATAAGCGTTCTTGTTATAGAAGGGTATGAAATGGTATCATTAGAAGATGAAGAGGAGACATATAGCAATGGAAAAGCAGATATGACATGATAGTCAGTACAAAGCAGGCTCTTTCAATGTGAACTATTTTAACTATTACATGTTATGGTGGTATTTCTACTATCCTAAAACATGTTTCTGCTGACATCTCATGGAATTAGAGAATACAAATGACAATGAAAAATACAATTATAAAACTTACAGGAAAACTTTCTCTTTCTATATTATTTTTTCTGAAAGCAGTTTTAAAATTTTATTTTTAATGAGAAAAACTTATGAAAGTTCTAGTGGTCTAGGCCTGAGGAGACACTGTGATGAAATTTGCTTTACTAAAATAAAGAAACCCCAAGATTAACCTGATGAAAATATTTCTGCCGAGGTCGAGCTACTTTCTGAGTCTTTGCCCTTAAGATGTCTTGCTGTCCTGCAAATGAACCTAATTTCCATGCTGTCCTTTACGTACAGTTGATACTGCCCAGCTACTGTCATCCAACATTCAATCCAAGGCATTCTGTGCTTTCCCTCTGCTAAGACAGGTTCAGTATGTTTGAAAGACACCTGCATGCACATCCAACTCAGAAGAAAAACAAATTATGAGACTGATGCTGTGTCAGCAATTGAAAGAAGCTGCCCTTGATGATGATGGCAGCTCATTACATTTGTGGGAATACATTAGTGGCCAGTTGGAGATGTAAATTATCCTTGTTTTGGCTGAGATAGAGCTAATTTTCTTCCTAGTAACTGGTACAGTGATGTGTTTTGGACATATTATGAGAATAATGTTGATAATATATGAATGCTTTTAGCTGTTTCTAAGTACTGTTTATACTAAGACAAGGACTTTCCAGCTTCTTATGCCCTGTCAGCAAGAATGCTGAAGGGGCACAAGAAGCTGCAAGGAGATATAGACAGGACAGCTGACTTCAACTGGCCAAAGGGATATTCCATCCCATACGGCATCACCCTCAGTACATAAACTGGGAGGAAACCTGGCCCAGAGCCACTGCTCAGGAACTGGCTGGGCATCAACTGGTGAGTGGTAAGCAATTGCATTGTTCTCCAATTGTTTTCTATATTTTTTCATTATTGTTATTATTTTCTTCCTTTTCTCTCCCACTAAACTGTCTTTATTTCAACCCACAAGTTTTCTCACTTTTACTCTCCCCCATGCCACTGGTGGGGTATTGAGTGAGCAGCTGGATGGTATCTAGTTACTGTCTGAGGTTAAACCACAACATGCATGTACCACGTGGGCTCTGGGGACAGGATTTATGTCTCCAGACACACGTTTTCCACACTGAGACTGGCAGTGCATACCACAGAAATCTGCACCAAGCATCTCCTTGCTGAAGTATGGAATTTGAGGAAGTGTTTGCCTTCTTCAGCCCACACATGTATCCCATTTGTTTCCACCATTGCTGTGTTGCCTAAAATGCAAGACAAGAACTTTCCAGACAATATTAGTATGGATAAAATAGAGAGTGAGTCCTGTAGTGAAAGCACTTTCAAGTGCAACAAAATACCTAAGTGCACAATTCAATGTGAGATTTTTACAAATTTATAACACTACTTAATTATTATATCTAATGGATACATCTAACCCAAAAATTGCCCGTCACTGGGGCTATTCTCAGGTCTGCCCCTTTGGAGCTTCTCCAAGGGGTTTGGGCCTTCTGTCTTGCTTTGACTACAATGTATCTTCCAGGTGCACATGTCCCAAACAAGATGTCCTTGCTGAAATCTTTTTCCTTGAAAAGAACGTTAAACAGAACTTGAAGAATGTGGCACAAACTGTGAGAAAGAAGTTTAGTAACTATTCTAAAGTGTTGGAAATTATAGACCTATATTAAAATCTACAAATATATAAAAATCTTAAGGATCTTAAGGCATGAGTTTTTTCTGCGTAAAGCAAACTTGGAGAAGCCCGCTCCATGTAGGCGTGTTTCAGTTCCCTAGGATGGGGAAATTAAATAACTGTGAAAGCTACAGAAAGCACCACCCAACAATGCCACCACCATATTTCTGATATTGCAACAAGGAATTCAACCTACAACAGCACACTGTTCTCACTGTAGAGCCTGCCTTCCCTGGAGTGAACTTCTGAACTCTTCCAGTCACCTCCAGAGCTGCCATCTCTCCTGGGATTGGTCATCTACAGAGCTAACACCTCTCCTGAGGGTTCTGGGGGATAGCAAACCACTTCACCAGGTTCAGCCTTTTCTGCTTTTACTCTCCCTTTTGCCCATGCAGCCATTATACTGGTAAATACTGGGGAGTTCATTTGTTTCAATTACAGGGGAATGAACCTTGTGGTCTTTGATGGACTGAAGATCTCTTGAAATATTTCGGGGGGTTCCCAAGCCAGTACCGAAACAGAAAATATTTTTGCTTGATACAGTGTATCTTCATGTTTGCCTCATTGCACTGCTTTGCTGTTGCAATTTCATTTCAAACTGGGAAAAATATTTTTTTATACTGAGTTTTTTCTAAAAAGATGACAAATATGATTGTGTGTGGCTTGCTTCGCGAAGATTTGGGAAGGGCTGTCCCCATGTGGGTGTGCCCTTTCAGCCTGCGCAGTGGATTTTTTAGGTCAGGCACAGCGTGCGCAGAACTGGCCCCACCGTTTAAGTCCTGAGGTTCATCTGCCACGGCCGAGCGAGCTTGGACAGTGCCAGTGAAGTCCTCAGGACCAGAACCTACAGCACCTGGCATTTCCCAGGAGGTCTCCCATCCAAGTACTAGTCCGGGGCTGACCCTGCTTAGCTTCCGAGATCTGACAGGATCAGATGTCAGGGAGGCATTTAACTGCCTACACAAATATGATTACACAATAGCATATTGGACTTTGAACCTGTTGTTTGACTAGTTTTGAAATTTTACAAAATAATGAGTCTTGAAACATCCACAGACTACCCCCATTCTATCATGAAGTCCTGGCAAGTCCCAAAGGACTTCCAAGGCCAGCACCTCATGGTTTACTTTCAAAAAATTCTCAGTGCCATGGTCCAGCTCATGCTTTCTCCAAAAGGTGGCCAGATTTTCTCAAAGAGAGACAGCACAAGAAAAGTGCATCTCTAAAGACAAACCCAGAAAAGTTCTACTGAGGCCGAAGCACTGCGTTTCTTTCAGAGCTTGAATCTAAGTCCCTGTCATCCTGCCAATATGTCTGAAAAGGTATTGCACAGAAAATGAGGCTGTGTTGCAGTAAAAGATGCCTTCTGCTCTTTAAACAAGTCCCCTTCAACAACACATATTCTCATCTGTGCATTTTTAATAGAAGCATAATTTTTGTCATATGTTGTAATGAATAGCATGCAACTAAATGGTGTGTATAAGACTGTAATTCCATCTGGGAGTTTTTTGACATTGATAAACCACTTGGGTTTTGCTTTTGTGGTTCATACCATTACAGCAGTTCAACAGGATTACAATCCTGTTAGGTATAGCTGGTTGTTGGCGTTATACCATATGATAATGATTGTATGTTTTATTAAGGAAAAATATTTAAAAATGTAATTGAAAATTCTCATCAGTGGTCTGATAGTATGGTATTAAAAATTATCTTTATGTTATTACCTGAGCAGCTAGTTTATTTTACTTAAGATTCCTCATCTCGGGCAATGAAAATACTGTAGTTGGATTTAATTATACCTATGTTGAGGGACCAAAGCATATCCCTTGTTATTTTGTGGCATGACTACTTTATAGGATATGAAAACCAGAACATTGCACTGCCCATAAAGGAAAGTGATGCAGAAAAGTCTAGTAATTTCATAGTCTAAATGGAGTTAAACAGATGCAAACAGTGAAAACTGTGGTTTTACTTTTTTTTTCTTGTATTTCCAGTCACTAACGGTGGCACTGACAGGAATGGTTTAAATTCTATAGTAATATTTACTTTTAATTCAATTATAATTAATAGATCAGCCAAACCATGTATGCAGTTCCCTCAAAATGAAGCTTACGTTAAAACATATTTCCTTCCTGTCTGCAAGTAAAGATGCGAAACCTGTGTGAACAGGAGTTTTCATGCTTCTGCACTTTACTCCCAGTTTGTCTGGATCACCATGGGTTTTAAAAATTTCAGTCATGCAGCCTGTTTCTAGCATGGCCTCACTCTGCTAATTGCCATTAGTTCACAGTGAAATAACTGCACTAATGACTTCAGCAAAGCCCAGATGTTCTAGGTTGGATGGAAGGGAAATATTTCTGATCTAAACTTTTCTACTTATACAAACCACTGGATATGGCCAGCACTGCCTGACAGATGAGTGGAGCACTAAGTCTGATAACGTGCTGTTTCACTCTGCCCACTGTGCTCTGTAGAAAAGTTACTACCTGTAACACCACAAGTACTGGATTTCCAGATTTCACTTTTTGCATGAAGCACCACTGGCAGGATAATCACTGGGATGGGTCACAGTGGCACACAGGCACAGGGCACACAGGACAGAGTGTAGCTACATTTATTGGACTAGATAAATTTTAAAGGTTCCTTCCAATCCAAACTATTCTATGATTCTTCCCCTTCCCACTGACGGCTTCACCAAGCTGCTGCTCACCCAGCATCCACACACCAGCCTCAGGTGACTTGCTGCTCCTTTCAGATATTTGCTTTGGTCAGACACAGGAACTCTTGAAAGCTGTGAGAGAGCAGAGGTACTCGCATCATCTCCAATCGGTGAAAACAGGGAAATAAACTAAAAGGTAACACTGCCTAAAGAGTCAGTGGAAACTATTCTGCTGAAGCCTATACGCTCTGGAGGCTCTGCTGGTGATGAGAAGCTTCCAGACAGAGACAACATTCACAAAGTGTCTACTTTTTAAAGGCCAAGATACCATTTAAAGTTTTAGGAGATACTGGGGTACACTTGCCTATTTATCACCATTTCATGCAGTTTAAGACTCCACTTTAGACTAGAAAAACTGAAACTTCTCTTTCAGCATAATGGCACTTCCACTCTGTGGATAGGACCTTCTCTGTAGTACAAAATCTTTGTAGATGTAGCTTTCACAACAAACTCTCTGAGTGGAGATGTGGTATATACTGGCAAGAGATTTTTGCTAGCAGTGTTTATACCAGCTACCCACACAACATCAGTTATACCTCTCAATACAGCTTTTTGCTGGTATAAGAACATTTACCAGAACTGACAGTTTAATTAGTGGTATGTTTCTTTTCTTCTCTTCAGCTGCTCTTATAGCTGCAAAATGTTTGAATGCAAACAGACTTACTACTTCTGGGGAAGCTGCACAATGGCCAGCAATTGATTCCAGCATTGATGGGAGAGTGGAAAGGGCTGAAGCAATACAGCCATGACATTCAGTGAAGCAGCCTTCTCATGGATCCTGGGCAAGATCCAGCAGTAACACACAAAAATCTGGGGTGGGATTTAGGTTGCTCCTACAGAAGTTCTGTGGAGTCAGGGGGGAAGAAAACAGAAGACAACTACCCATAAAGCCAGTTTTGCAGTGATTAAAGATGCTTAAGTCCTTTCACTCAACATGTGCACTAAAATCTCATTAGCCTTAAAAAATTGAATTCATCAGAAAACCTTCAGTATTGCACCTTTCCACCAGATTATGTCTTTCTCATCCAGATATATATCCTCATTTGACTTAACAATATACATTTTTTTTCTCTGTTAACACTCTATAATTACAATTCCTGGGAGAGTAAGACAGAAAGAGAGAAAGGGTTGGGTGACTAGACTCTACCTCTCTTCCACATCATTAATAATATTTCCAGCTAAATAATGAAATCATCCCCATTATAAATTCAACACAGAAAGAACAAAACTTGATTCAAGGTTGGATCAGTGGGTAGCACCATGAGGGCTTTTAAAAAAAATTTAAAGTAGGGAAATTTGATCTGTAACCACTGAAAGAATAAATTTTGAAGACCATTAGGTTGTTTTTACAGAATCCTTTATGTAAACATAGTGGCACTTTGTCCTGGGTTTGGCTGGGATAGAATTAATTTTCTTCTTAGTATCTGGCACTGTGCTGTGCTTTGGATTTAGGATGAGCACAGTGTTGATAATACACTGATATTTTAGTTGTTGCTGTGCAGTTCTCACTCTAAGTTAAGGATTTTTCAGTTTCCCATGCTCTGCATGTTACTGAGTCACCAGCTGGGGTTAAATCACGACAGACTTTAATGGAAGATATACTATGCACACATAAAGGAGAGAAAATTAGATTATATAAGCTATGATAATGTTTTCTGATGAGTACTGAAAAATTCCTGGAAAAACACTGAATAACTATGTAATGTTTTATAACAGTCAGCTGAGTGATGTCCTGCTCCAAGGACAAACAGAGCCCTGCAATTTATTTCTCTGGGTTTCACTCAGGGATTGTGCCTACGCATACACATGCTCTTAGTAGTTACCTCATTTGTGATGATGGCAAAAGGGGTACAGGATCCACCCTCTGCTCTGCCAAAACCAAGAGACAAGGTATAGTTTTGGTATTACAGACAGGTGAGAGAAAAGGTGAGAGAGAAGATTTTTGGTGTTTGCTTTTGAAGCTTTAGCTTTATCCTAGGATGAAGATGGTTCACAGCTGAACCAGGAATGCTCCAATCTTTATTGATAGCATCACTATGGTAATGCAGTTACTAATATTTATTAATCTCTGAATTGACAAATTAAATAATTAAATAATTCAGAAAAATTTAATGAAGAAGCAGAAAGTTAAGACCTCAGCCTTAGTACACTACCAGAAATTTTGGGCAATTTGCAATTAGCGTTGCCAGGCACAACTAGAAGAAGGTTGTGTAATCTGACAGGGATATAGGTATGCAGCCAATCTCCTTTAGCTCCTTCCTGCTTCTTCCCTTCATGGTCAGAACTCTGTCTTCCCCATACCATGATGGTCTTGGCACTGAACTGGAGAGAAAAGAGTTTAGAGTTTATCTGTTTTGTACTTTTAAACAAAAAAAAAAATCCCTTTGTTTTCTGCATTTAGTGTAAGTAAAATTGTGCATTGTTCCTAGGGTTGAACATGTTTGTGGTTTTGAACAGACTCTATACTGCTATGTCTAGTGCAACTCCAAGTCCTAGCAGTTGGTTTGTGCAAAAGGTAGGTATGTGGTTCTGATTCTTTATTACAAAGCAAAGAAAACTAAGTGTCCTCTATGACTCTCAGTTTTTCAGAGGGAAGGAAAGACCTTAACCATTACTTTTTAAGATGTATTCTTTCTAATAAACACACTGTTGGAGAGGTAGCAAGGACCTTCTGTTGTATTAAATGTTTTCATTCCAAATAATTTTATTTCTAAGGCTAAATAATCATCAGACCTGATCTGAGAGTGTCCATATCACCTTTCACTGAAGCCAGTGAGAACAAAGGGCCCAACTGTGTACATCTACTTGTTGGTTGCAGTGTGCTCACATTTTTTGAGGTTTGTTTAACTGACTTTCAGCAAAGCTGACTGGCCATGTGGATTTGCAGTCTCATGGATTGCAATTTGAGCTTTGGGGTATATTCAGTTTGCATACTGAGACCAAAACTGCAACTTTGTACAATTTTTAGGTGGTGGTTGTCAGAGTAAAGCAGCCACTTGGTACTGAGTAACCACTGTTTTTAAGCATTGACCTTGCCTCTGATCTCCTTCCAATGCCTTCCCGCACGTACAGCTCACTAACCAAGCACTATCCACTTCTTTTTCTGTGGCAATTACTGAGGTTTTGTTGTTGGTTTGGTTTTTGTTTGGTTTTGGTATTGTTTTAAGAAAGGAGATTCTCCTTACCAAATTTAGAGGACAGACAAATACTAGTGGCTGCTAGTCAGACAGCAGCAGAAAAAACCCAAACAAACATGGAGTGAGGAAACCAAAGATTGTTAAACTCGGGCTTTTTCTGTAACATATTGAGCCAGGCCTACTTCAATGACCCAGCACTGGTCTGAGGTGTCTTTGTTCACAGTACCACAGAAGCACATGCACCCGTGGTATGCAAGCATCTGGAACGGTCATCAAATGCTCCCTTGGCAGTTCTGGAGGAGTAGGTGCTTCATTTCACTCATCATTTTAAATCTCTCCTTTGAGATAAAATTAAGTGACCCCCAGTTTGTGTTTTCTATTGACCACAAGGAGAATCAGTGGTGATAACTGTACCTTGCAGATTCATAGGTTTGATAAACCGGTCTTGAGGTCATAAACAGAGATACCAAGGGAGAAAAGAAGGACCTTACCCAAAGAAACTCAATAGCCTTCCTGGTATTTTGTCCCATGGACTGTTTCTGCATTTTACTTCAGAGAGTCATTGAAGAAAAAAAAGTCCCAAGAAATTACTTGGGCATAAAGGATCAGACTTCTTTCTCCTCATTCCCTGTTCAGGATTGTACACACCAAACTACAGATGGCAGGCTCTCTCCTGCTTCCGCTCCGTGCTCCAAGACTTTAACATTTACACTGCACAGGTCCAATTTCGGCAAGGCTGGGGAGACACTACCTACACAGATAGATGGAAAAGGCTGGATTAGTTCAGAAGATAAACAGTAAAAATTGCTATTACAGAAACTTCACAACACAGTAAACAGATAAAATGGACATTTTTTTCTAGAATAAAAATACACCTAATTACAGTATTTCACATTTAAAGATTCTTGACAACTTCACATTTTTAAGCATAATTGAGTGTGAAAGTGCCATTATTATTAAAGTCAAGAAATAAATGGGTACAGATAATATACTTGCAGATATTCATGTTACCTTCTTCAGGGAGGGTAACATGTATGCACATGTGCATTTGTAGGAGTGCAGCCACATGCAGTGGGGGAGTCAGGAAAGGAAACAATTTTATTTTCCTAGACTCAACCAAGAAAAGAAAGAACAGATTATTGTGCATTTTTTTCTTAAACAAACAAATCAAATCTTGCAGAATAATAATGTAGGAATACCTTCTTTCTATCAGCAGATTTCTGAAGTTATAGACTATAATATATTTTATAATATGATGAATTTGTAAATGTTATCTTGAGTAAAACCAAGAATGTTATCATAATCTAATGGAATATTTTTTTAAATACATGTGAAAGAAAACATTAGCCACTTGATGGAAATGGTAGCTGCTGTCTTGACTTTTTGCATACAGCAAATTATCTCATGTTTAAAGTTTAAGGATTTGTTTGGGCTTGTTCTAGTCTTCCTGTTTGCCGTAATGTTATCCTACCATACTATCTTCCAAGCAGGGGAAGTTCACTTGGAAACGTTTATTTATTTTTTTCAGTTGACCACAATTCCTTGAGATAACTGTTTTAACATTGCCTTTATGGCTGGGCTGTTTCAAGTAAATTTGGCACAGCAAAATTATCAAGACAACCTGTTGAATTTCTTTGTGATTTTACTTTGAGGACACAAAAAACTTTTGAAAAGCTATTTTTTTCTTCTCTGAGGTAATTTTCCAACAATAAAAGCTACTGGGCTTAGAGGAAATCTACTCAAAGCTTCTTCAAGGCATTTGCTTTCATTGTGTTCTTGATTTTATGAGTTTTCTTACAGCTACCCAAATAACTTTCAGCAAGTTACAGCTGAAAGTTTCGCTAATTGCTCAACAACTATCAGTGAGTGACCTCCAGGTTTTCCAGGCCGTTCAGATGCTGCAAACTGCCTTTGGACCCAGGAACAGCTGCACCCAGAAAAAGCTAGCTCCTCAGAGACAGTGAATGTAAGACACCGTTGGGATTTCCTACAGGAACCAGGGAGACATTGCATGGATAAACTTGTGTAGGTCTGAAGTAAAATAATTTGTGATCCAGTTATAAACCAGCTCACCAGCTACATAAACCTATTTTAGGAAACCAGAGTTGGCACACACTGACACTCCCGTAAACCCAAACCTTGCAGTAGTCACATCATAACCGTGAATCACTTGTTGGCACATCACATGACTATCAAAGTAGATGATGTATTTTGGGGGACTCCTTATCAAATATTTCTCAGATTAAACTTCTATTTTTACCAGTAGATTGTGACTTTGTTTGGGATCCATGATGCATACTTTGAACACAAGGTATCCTAAGCTATGTAGAAGAAACACATAGCAAGACCAAAAACTCACACTACCCTTGCTATTTATAGTTGATGAGTTGAGGGACAAATTTGCCCTAGATTTCACAGCAATTGCTGGCAAAGCTGGGAAATGATTCAAGACCCATGTCCTAACCATAAAATCATGCTTGCTCTCCTGGCATAGACAGAAATGGGAACATGCCAGGGATGCAAAGCAAATGCCAAGTTGTTGAATGGGCCCCTGGAGTATTTTGCTCCCTGGAGAGAGATTAAAATCTTGCAGTACATATAAACACCTGCTTAATGATGACAGAATTGGATTAATTGCTTCTTGCAGCAAAAATGCCTCAGAAATAAGATACTAGATGCCCTTTTGAGATTACTCAAAACAGCATGTGATACAGCTATCACAAACTTCAGGTGATAGCCTAAAAACATCTGCAGCACATGTACTGTATGAACACCAAGGTGCAGCTCATAGAAACTGCCTAGGACCCTCCAGAGATTGTAAAGTAGCTGAGACGTGATAAGATGTGAAAGAACACCTCACTTCATGATCCTCTACCACTATCCTCATACAGCAGCTCTAGTGGAAGCATTGCCAAGTGTCTGAGCTGTGCACTCTCTCCTTCAACTTATCATATTCTTAGGTTAGTGAAAACACATTTCTGAGGCTGGGGTAATAAGTTTGAACAAAGACCTTAACACTGACCTGCTGCACCTTTTCCTTTGGGAAGCAACTGTTCTTTATAAGCACTCATACCACAAAGTATTTCTCAGAGAAGAAAATTGGGCTTCAAATATGTTAATCAAATGCAACATTTTAAACAAATCTTTTTAATCTCTCTTGACACACCTACATGGTCAAAAAAACAAAACTTCTCATAATCGGCATCCATGCGAACAAATAGTATCATGCCTGTACAAAAAAGTTTTCCATCTCTACTGTGTTTAAAGTTAGTATGGATAAAGGCAAACTAAATCTGACAGTGATGTTAGAGATGAGGAACTATAATTTATATATGGCCTGTAATATGGTTAAATTCTTGGTAAAAATGACAAAACAATCTATACTGCAGTTACTCAATATTATTGGATTTCTTTTGTGAAAAAGAGTTTTCATGACTTTTTATTGATAGAAGATGTAATCAAAATGCTCACTTCTGACTGGAGAGAGTTAATCATGCAGGTTGAGGAGGAACCATATTTACAGATCATAAATTAGGTGAAAAATATCCATGTTTATTTATTTTCATTTCTTCTCCTCTGGACAAAAATCCCTATTTTATTATCTGGCAAATATTTTAAAATACAGCCCTTACAAACTACAAATTTAACTACACTTCTCAGATCCCAGGCCAACAACAGCTAAAGGAAAGAAAAAAACCCAAACAAATCCTTGCCCCCATTCACCCTTTCATCACCTTCACAATTCTGTTCCTCTCAGGAAAACTTAAGAGGATTGGTGAACATTGCAGTGTGCCAGAGAAGCCAGTGCACATGGGCTATTTTAGATCAAAGGGAGAAATGCCTTCTGAAATGCCGAAAGCTTTCTCAGTATTATACCAAAAAAGTGCCTACCCACCTTTTCTGCTGGATTATATATTACAGAGAGAGGAGCTGGCAACTAAGAAGGGCAGACCTCAGTCTTTAAAGACATTACGGACTCAACAAATAAAACTTTCAACTCCTTTTGGAAATAGCCCATTCTGGTGCACAAAGGCAACGTACTTGCAGGGCAATAGACAGCATGTGCCAGCTTCAGCCCTGGACTGACTTCAGTTTCTGAACTGACTTGATAAGTAGATCCAAGTGAAGAGCTTCACAGTAATGTAATTCCCAAGATGATAATGGGACAGAAAGTATGTTCACTGCAAAACTAGAGAAAACTCAGACAGAAAAAAACCTCAATAGTTTTTTAATAAAATTTCCTATAAGCATTCAGTTAGGCAGCCATTTGAGCTTTCTTAGCACTCTTGAGAGAATCTTATCTTTTTCTATCAGAAATGCCCCACACTGTGGAATTAGGGAGACCATATGAAATAAGTCACTATTTGAAATCTAATCCTCATGCTCCTTCTGCATCCTGCTATCAGATTTCAGATGTTAGAATATCACTGCCTTCCCAATAGGATCTGGTTTGCACCTTTTATCCATTAATTTGTCTAATCCATTTTGAAACTCTTGATGCATTCTGACTTCACACTTTATTGCAACAGCCAGTTGTAGAAATTTATTACAGTCTTTGAAGAAAGGCACTTTTAAAAACCTGTTTTAAATTAAATCCAATCAGTTTCAATATATGTTCTCTGATCTAGTACTGTAGGATTTGCTAAACAAGTTTACTACTCATCTTCTGCACTGCCATCTTGATGCTGTAAATTGTCTTCATCCCTGCTCAGCTTTCTCTCCAAACTGAAGTGAAACCATAAGCTGCTATTACTTCCTTCTAACAAATTTAGATGTCCTTTTCCATAACTTTTTTTTTTTTAGGAGAAGGAAATATACTCTTCTTGAGATGGGAAGATCAATGCAATACTTGAGATGTGGAGGTATGAAGATTTTCTACAGTGACAAAATGTCATTTTAGTCATGTTCTCGGTGCCATTCCTGGTATGGGCAATTTTGGCTCCAGCTGCACACTGAGTCAATGATGACAAAGAACCACTAACTCAGAATGGTTTGGACTATTCTAAAGCACCATAGAGTTGTTTTGGAGATGCTCAAATCAACTCCAGACAAGAGACTAGATCACACAACACAGGATAATGCCAAGCAGAAATACTTATTTAAGCCCTAGAAGATTTATAACTACATGAAGGCAGTATGAAAACTCATTCTAGATTTGGCAGTAACTTGTCCACATAGGATGCCTTCAATCACAGTGCATCAGATAAAACAGGCAGACCAGCAGTCCTCCTGTGAATATGAAATATCTTCAGAACAATACCTCTCTTTTGGGGACTCCCTTTCCTCTCTCCCAAAGGCTTTTGGAGCTCTGTATCTGATGTGAACATCTGTAGCTCATGTACTATAGAGTTAATATTTATCAGAAAAAAACCCAGTAACTAACAAATTCTCTACAATTTAAAACTTCTTTTCAGTCACTAAGAAAATTTACCAGTACTCCATCTGAAAGGCAAGGCATAGCCGTTATGTGACAGCAGAGGATGGAAAGTATGAACTACTTCCTCTTCACCCAGTGCCGCATGTCTTCTCCCTCCCTATGTATGCCACTGATGCACCTCAGAAAATATTTATGAGTTCTCATTCAAATACTTCAGCTGATAAATTTAATATCATATTCCCTGGGGTAAGCAAAAAATAAAGTATTACATTGGCCTTCACACATGTGGAGATTATATTACTTTACAATGAAACCCAGCAAGCTGCACATTACAGTTTTTACCACAATCTCCTTGGTAGGAATGTTTCAAATATATTGCATATGTGTGAATACAATATAAGCATACTGAAACGCTTTGAACACTGTAATACATCAGACACTTGGGGCAGCAAGGAAAAAAATATCCAAAGAAACTTTCACCTATCCTGGCTCTGACCTGAAGTCTGTGCTGTCCTTTGTTCGTTTGACAGTGGCGTTCTCTGGTCTCATGGATGGCGCTGCTCACAGTGCTCAAAGGGAACTTCCAAGCAACTCTGGCTCCTTGACCACATGCCCCTACCCTGCTACCTTGTTCCTCAAGTATCTCTGTGGAGGGAAGCAGACGAGAGTGCTTACCCTGTGTGGTACAGCTTCCAGAGAGGCAGATTAAAGGCATTGCAGCTGTACAACAGCGTCTATGGTTTTCGGCAAACACATTTCTACACGCCGTAAAAGCCCCGACACCTGACGTGGCGAGGTTTTACAAGGCTACACCACTGGAAATTGGGCATAGAAACCGTCAACATTCAAAGGCATTGAAGAGTCACGTCCCACACTTGTTTCCTGTGCTGCGAGCCCGCCGGGATCACCGCGGCACCTGCTCCGGCCGCCGTCCCGGTCCCTTGGCCGAGGCTCGGCTGCCATCTCCTGTCTCTCCGGGGAAGCGCCGCCGGGAGCCAGTCCCAGTACGGAGCCCTGAGATGTGCCCGAGACTGGCACGCCAGCCAGCCCCAGTTCGAGTGCCCGGGGAGTGCACGACAAGCAGAAGGGGGCTTGTGTTCCCCGTCCTGCCAAAGGGGACTGTTCCTTCAATTTGGGAAATTACAATTCACAAGCTACAGACACCCGTCCATGTAGACCTGCCAATCTGAGACCCCTCTAAACTCTATTTTTCAGGAATAAAGCATGCTCAGTAGATTTCTATGCTTAAAACAAAAAGTCCATAGGTGTGAGCATTCATCATTCTTAAATTAAAGCACCAGCAAGTTCGTGCATCCACGAAATGAAAACACTTCAGCTTCCTTGTGAGTTTTTCTAAGTGACTTACCAACCTTCACACAGGAACTCAAGAGCAGAGGCAAGGGTTTATCACCATTTTCAACCACACAAATACAGGCTTCTGTTTAATTTTCTTTCAATACATAGCAGTCTTCATTCCAGTAGAGCACTGGAAATTTCTTAGTGTCTGCTGGTCTGCCTTTGAATGTCATAAGACAGCTGTAGAAACAACAGCACGTGACTCTGCATGTTTAAAGAATATATACCTGCCAAGAGCCTTGAACAGGATGGGACATGCAGTCTTTTTTTCCCACTAATATCTTGAGCTTTGTAATTTGCCTTTAAAATGGCACATGTGTGAATGCATCTTCACTCTTTCACTCAGTTCTTTGTCTTGACAGTTGTTTTCCCTACACTTCATCACTTGTTTTATGGGTGACTATTGGCAAGAAATCAATGGTGAGACAGGGTCATCTTGAGGCCCGCTCCCAGATTCTCCTGTGTCTCATCAATTCAGCTTTGCTATTCCTTGCTATTTTTGCTCTGCTCCCACATACTATTAACTATGTTGACCAGTCTGTCTTTTCTTCCCCACACATCCAATCCTTTCCCTTCACCTATCATCTGGAAGTACCTCCTTCTCTCCCACCATTTTCCTATTACATCTCAAGTCCATGAATGGAAACATTCAAACTTTCCAATGAAAATATTTTAAGTTAGCGGATGTATAAAAAAAGAAAGTAGCAAACCCTCCTATCAAACACCTTACACTCAATAAGTTTTAGAAATAACTATGTTGCTTTAACTGAAGTTGAAAAAAAAATTTGAGACCCTCTATAAGAAACAATTTCAGGTCGCAGAAAGTAACCTTAGCAAAATTCTCAACAATGTAATTAGAATCTTATGGGAAGGTCTAGCTAACATAATCTACATTCAAAACCATATTAGCTCAGTCCATAACAGCATGATCATTTCATCATAACATTATGGAGACAGACATACAAAGGGCACTGCAATTCCCTCCCTATTTCTTGGTTGCAGACCAGTTTGGCTAGAAATTTTTCTTCTCTTCTGCATATAAGCAAAAGCACTCATAATTCATGTCCAAACAGTAAATTTAGGCATGTTTTCACACAAGTCCAAGTAGAGGAGGCATATATATTTCAATTAACTTTCATTTGAAAAGGATATGTAAATGGGCTTCAAGGTCAAACAAAATGATGGTACTGTTCACAATGATCAAAAAGGATCAAGACAATAGTTTTAAGAGAAAATACTAAAAGCTCTCATGCTGCATTTAAAACAACTAGCTAGATAGCCATGAGGAAGAGTCAGAACCAGCTGCGATTTTTATTTGGAGGTGAAAAAGCAGCCTCTGCAGAAACAGGAGTTGAAACTATATGTTGTTTAAAATACAGTAGCTTGCTAAATTCCATGCATGTAAAAGTATTTCTCGTACATGTGCTGACAAACATTGTATTTTGCTGCTCTGAAAAAAGCAAAGTTGAAGGGTGTTACTTGAATTTTGTCCATTCAAATAAATGGATGAAAAAGAGAATATATACCATAGCTTGTATTGACATACAAATACTTTTATATATATGGATATCTGAGGGTGTTCCATTTTTTTGTGCAGGGGTTCTACAAAATATGACCTTCATTCCTTTAAACACATACTTTTAAAATTAGAAACATTTTGGTTTTTCCCCACCATTTTGCCTTCCTGAACCTGTCCCAAGCATCTGTATTATGTTGTCCAACACACTGGCTGCTAACAATACAATCAATATAAAAGGTTACTTAGGGGTCATGACTTTTTTCTGTCCTCAAAATACAAAGCTTATTTTAACAGGGATTTAAACTCTTGCACTGGGGAATATATCTTAGAAGCATTCAGGTGAGAATTAAAAAGGCATATCAAAATTACTATTTTTAGGTATGAAAACAAGAAATTCGTTTTAATAAACATTTTTCTACACATGTGCATAAAGTGTATTTTTTTCAGTTTCAAAACTTGTAAGATTTTATAGGGCACAAACTTGGCAGGCCAGGGACTAAAGTAAATGCCTATTATTTCATCACTTTTGGAAAATAGTATCTAGCTACTTACAATTTTAGTATTTTTTTTTAGAACTTTGACATACAAACTCTACCAATCTGCTTCAAAGAGTGAAATTTATCTTACAGATACTCACCTTAGTTCAGACTACAGCAAAGATGAACAGATTTCTGACACCGACTGAGCTAGAGGACTACTTGAAGGTAAACAAGTAATCAGGTAAGTAAAACCATAGCTGTGTTGATTTGTATATAAACATTTTTCCCCTTGTATATTGTTTTACATAACTCTGCTTTGTGCCTAATAATCTTTCAGCAATATGAAATACTAGGTATCAATAAAAGGATTTTTTAAACAAACCAATCAAACAAAAAAACTGTATCAGTTTGTAATTTTTTTTAAAAAGCAGTTATTACTTAGGGATAGTATCCACATTTCATGGAATGTTGTGTTGCTCATAGAGTTAAATACTTTCACTTACATACTATAAAAAGTCCCCCCAATTGCTTTGGAAGTGAAAGGCGGAAAACTTCTTAAGACAAAGTGATTTTCAAATTAGTTTCATTAGTTTTTACATTATAACATGACTGACACTTTCAGAAAGATGAGGAAGTATGGTAACCAATGGCTGAAAGTTCAGATATTTGTATAGTAATTTACTTACATAAGAGATTGCATCATAATTTGGAACACTAGCTATATGAAGCCACTGATGTGCATTTAGGGCTTTTTGTAGGTGGACTTGCATTCAAAAATAATGCCTATACATCAAAACATTATTCATGCATGGAGGATCATTATACACAACAGCATACTAACCACTCCATCTGCTCAATTTATTAAAGAAACTCTCAAAACAAGCATTTGCTTGCTGACCAATTGCTGAAAAAAAATCTGTGTGTTTACTCAACTGTCTAAAACCATTGAAAAACTAATTTGCCATTATGCCTGTTTTCCTTAAGGCTAAAAAAAACCAAGCCACATCCGTGCTCACCTAACATCCACTATCTGGTTCAATGGCCTAACACAAATTACAAATCCTACTGAGGCTTCATATACCAAAGACATCATCTCCAAAGAAGACAAGGCTGACAAAAGGATGTATGTTCAGATTTCCTTCACATCAATGGATGAGAGACCATTGTGAGGTTTCCAGGAAAGGGACAATGTTTGTACCAGCTTCAATATCATGAACACTGGAGGAGCAGTGGATCACGTCTAGGACCACAGACAGGTAGAGGCAATTTTAAATCAAAAACTTTATTACTCAGAAAATACTGGGTCTTATGCTTAATTTTTACAGAATACTGTGTGGTTAATATTAAATATATTTTTTGTTTGTGTGGGATTAGTTATCACCCTCCATAAAATACTGAATGCATTAAATAAGACACAAAGATGTATCTTCTCTTGGTATAGCAGATATAAAATAAACAATGTTCTCCAAAGAAATGGTTGAAGCCCACAAAAGTGCTTGTGCAGCATAGTTATTTGCTGCTAACAAGCCCTGATTACCCGATATTTGTGCAAGTGCAAGATATATAAGCACATTATAATGGGACCCTGATGTGAATGAGCAGTCCTAATAAGATATTGCCTTCAAGTAGAGATTGTTTTCAAGATTTATTTCAAATATCACATAAGATGTTCTGCCAATGCTCTCTAGAAGTCCGTACTTGACATCTTCACAATGACTTACCAGCATTTCATCAAAGCACTTCATTAGCTTTCTACTTGTTAAAATGTAATTGAGGCTTGAGAAAAAATACCGTTCCACACAAACCCACCAAAACCTGCTATTTTAGTCCAGAAAAAGGGAAATTAATTCTGCTGCTTTTGCCAACCAAAAGCCACAAAACACGCATCATTGAGCAAACCATTCTGTTTCATGAGGAAAACCTGCAAGTGGCATTAAATATCATCAGCAACAAAGAAAACGTCAGGGCCAGTCCTGGAACTCTAAACTTCAAAGTCTCTGATGTCCACTCCCATGTTTAATGCTGTCTAACCAGATCCTTCCAGGGCACAGCTAACAGCTACCTTTAGGATGATGACTACAGATGGCTGTAACTTCAAATGTAATCCAAAGCCTGCTCCTCCAAAACCTTACCTGAAATCCTATAGGACATATCAATACATCAATAAAGCAAACTGAGTATTAATCAGTTCTCCAATCCTGACCTGGCATAGGTTCTAACATCACTTTCAGGAAATGAAACATTACAGGAAAAGCTCTAACTCAATACCTAAGTATTTTGATCAGAAAATTTACATTGGAACACAGTTAATTCTGGTAAAAAATATTTCGGAAGTGTCAATTCTATTCCAGGAAAATTCCCAAAAACCTTGGCATGAAAAGCAGTAATTCCTTAATATTAATATTCGTTGCCATGTAAAATGGTGCCATTAATAAAAGAAAATAAAAGAAAAAACCACAAACACATTCCTAAACTTTTACTTAAGTATTATTCTACAGTTCAGAGCTTAAGTCAGTCCAGCAGTTCACCTATCTGGGAAGTATCATTTCCTCAGACGGTAAGATTGACAAAGAGATAGACAACAGGTTAGCAAAGGCATACAAAGCCTTCAGAAAACTCCATAAAAGAGTCTGGTCCAATAAACACCTGAAGAAAAGTACGAAGATCAGTGTTTACAGAGCCATTGTACTGTCTACTCTTTTATATGGGTCTGAATCCTGGGTCATCTACCGCTACCACCTGTGGCTCCTCAAACACCTCTATCAGTGCTGCCTCTGTTCAATCCTAAACATCCACTGGTCTGATTACGTGACCAATGTGTCTGTTCTTGAACAGGCAGGGGTCAGCAGTATCAAGGCCATGCTGATGAGAACACTGCTGCACTGGGCAGGGCACGTCTCCAGGATGGAGGATCACCGCCTCCCGAAGATTGTGCTCTATGGTGAACTCGCCACCAGCTCCTGCAAGAGAGGAGCCCCAAAGAAGAGATACAAGGACTCCCTGAAACAGTATCTCAGCCTTGGCCATATTGACTGCCATCAATGGTCCACTCTGGCCTCCAGTCGGGATTCATGGAGACACACCATTCATGACCCTGCTGCTTCCTTTGATAACACATGCAGAGTCAGTCTTGAGGAGAAAAGACAACGCAGAAAGAACCGTTCCTTGCCAATATCACCTAAGGAGACGTTCTGCTGTGCCTTTTGTGACCGGACTTGCCTATCCCGTATCAGCCTTCTTAGCCACCAGCATGCTTGCAGCAAGCGTAGGTAGTGCCCTTCTCAAATCTTCATTCACGAAGCCTAGCCATGATGATTATTCTACAGTAGCAAAAGAAACACTGCCTAAAAAACTAGCTCATAAACCACAGCTCTCCTTACTTGAATCCCTTTTCCTAAAAGTTAATAGGTCATACTTCACAGTAATTCAGAGGAAATGTATAACCCAGCTGCTACTAAAGTTGCAATTCCAACAGTATCAATCCATTATAAAAATCAAGCACCAAAAACATTTTGGTAATGAAAATTTATTTTTTTTTCTCACATCAAAAGTTAAAATATTTTAAATGAGTATTTTGTAAACTTGAATAGTTGGGAGTGTGTTGGACTCTTCTCACCTTGCTTGCAGGTTAAACATGTGTGAATTTAATCATGGAATAATTTAGGTTGAAAAAGATCATTGAGTCCCACTGCAAACCAGCTACTGCCAAGCCCACTACTAAACCATGTCATTAAATGCCACATCACACATCTTTTAGCTACCTCCAGGACTGGTGATTGCTCCACTTCCTTGGGCAGACTCTTCCAATTTCTGACCATTTCTTCCTAATACCCAGCCTAAACATCCCCTGTCATTTATTACTTGGGAGATAAGACACCAACCTCATTACAAACTCCTTTCAGGTAGTTGTAGAGAGCAGTAATGGCTCCCCTGAACCTCCTTTTCTCCAGGCTAAACAACCCCAGCTCTCTCAGCTGCTCCCAAGACTTGTGCTCCAGACCCTTCACCAGATTTTGCCATCCTCCTTTGGACACACTCCAATACCTCAATATCTTTCTTGTGAGGGTCCCGAAACTGAACCTTGGTAGGTTATGAGTGCTCACAGAACATCCTGTTTATCTAGCATATCCTATTTTTCTACAGTGTTGTAGTTGGAGAGGAAATCCCATGATACCCTAATGCAGCATATTTTGTATCGGCTTTCTCCACAAACATTGGGGAACTACAAACACAAAGGGGAACTACTTTGTTTAAAATACACTGTATGTACAGCCTTACACATCCTCTAAGGAACTACTAACAGCCAGAAACCTTCTTCAGAATTTTTACTAAAGGTTATAAACTTTTTTTAATTCATCCTTTTCAGTGACAGTTCTTCCTTTCACTCCAAGATCATAACCTCAGAATTACAATTCACCTGGACATTAACATTTTTTTCTTCTTCCATTAATCTTTGCTATTTTTCCAATAGCAAATCATAGTCTCCTCTGAAATGTTACTATGTGTTGGTATTGGTGCTTTACATCACAAGACACCATCAGTATAAGTCTAAGTAGATGTGTCTTCCCCATTCTCCTGGGCCATTTTGTGTCAAAAAAATAAAATGAAAAGCTGCATTTTAGCCAAAAAGTTGAACGTCCAGAAAAGCTGTTTGCTTGCCCAGGCTTAGAAGACATTTCCTCAAATCTGAGAGTATGGCTATGAGTATCATCTTTTTAAAAATCTTCACCCACTACGCCAGAGAGGCTTACTGAATTGCACATTACACTGCATTGAGATAAAAGGAATCAAGACTACTCCAAACACGTAAAAAATAATGTTCAAATACAGTGGCATATTCACGTAAACAATTTTCAACCTCGCCAACACACAGGCCACTGAACCCAAGTATTGAGCTCCCCTTTTGGATCCCAGTTCCCTTTGTGAATTTAATAAACAGCCAGCCAAGGAAAAGCAAACCATAAATCCCAATAAATTGCCACCATCACCACAATTTCAGACAACTTGTTTCTCTGGAATGTACCTACAAGTATTATAAAAGTTAAAACAAATTGCATAATTATTTTATCCAAGTCTTGGAAGATACACCTTAAGATAGGACAAAAGATGAAGCATGTTTCGGTGTGCTTCTGTATACAAGTTGCATATGCAACTAAGTTTTTACTATTTAAGTCTTTCAACTCCATTTAAGAAATACTCTTAATACTCTTCTCAGTATTGAGAAACCTCAGTCATTTATTGAAATGTGACCTGCAACCAAGGCTCCGATCTAAAATTGCTTCTGTGATTTCACCTATATATTCAACAAATCCAAGCGGGAAATGTTAACATTTGTACCTTTGTGCTAATTTCCTTTAATTTGTAATACTAGCTTCATATTAACTGTTAAAAAACATTTTAACTCCTTCAGATAAAATTTCACAGATGCGACTGAATGTACATTAAGTTCAGCAAAAGGATACAGACCCTGCCATTAAGCCCATTTGAACAGGTGACTCCATCATAAAGTACACCTGAAAATATTACTACAGAAATCTCTCTCAAATAACCAGCCACTCAGATCTAGCTACTATGAAACTGTGACAGGGCCAAAACTAAGGACATTTGGAGAGCTTAAATGAGAGCAGCAAGCAAGTCCATCTGAGCCCAGCTGGAGAAGATGCCTGCATCCACACTAAACAGGCAACCAGGATATTAGAAGTGGGGTTACAAACCATAATGAAAATTCAAGTTGAAGAGACCTCTTCAGCTTACAGGTGACCAACCCCGCATTTACATTCAAGTCTTATCAATGTAACGGAGCAATTCCTTATGTCTCCACTTATGCCTGCTCCACAGGAAAGACAAAAGCAATCTTAAAATTCCAGTCACTTGGAGTTTTTTTTAAACGGACAAAACCACAGCTACTGGACATCATTTAACTGCTACAGAAATCAAGACAATGGGCAAGCTGGGAGTTCAGCACTGCTTCTTTTAAGCAACTGAGTGCTCACTTGGCTACCCTGCCTACCAAGAACTACAGTCAGATCTAGAGTACATGACAACGCTTGTTTTGAGGCAGAGGAAGAAGCAAAACACATCTTGAGTCAACTAAGTTCCCTGAATAAATTAAGATAGCATTTATACAATTCCCGAAACATCTCAGAAGACCTGGGTAATATAGTTAATGCTGTTCTTGTTTGTTTCAGTAGAGGGAGCTCAATTTTCAATATAGATGCAGTAATACTTCAGACTTTCTGTAAAAAATTCACTCAGAACCCCTGCAGAAACAGACCTAAACTCTACCAAGCAAAGATAATAATCAACTGTCTGCATTTTGGCAACTGAAGCTGTACAAAGCTCTCCTAGCCGGTAACCTCTGGGGCTGAAACAGTAACAGAATCACCCTAGAACAGGAATAGCAGATTGCCATGATGTTTTTAGCAAACTGACAGAGTTAATATACTAATAAACTACACCAACACTTTAAAGTCTCTCCATCTCCTGATGTTACTTTTTGCACTTCAAAGAACTATTCCAGACACCCAACCATTAATCACACATACACTAGCACTCAGGTTCCAAATTTATTTTTTATTTATTTCTTGCACTTGAAGTACTCTTCGATGACATCTTTGGCCTGAGATTCCTTGCCATAGTCCTGTAACACAAGATAGCCCATTATTAACACCGACCCATTCCAAATTTTACAAGCTATTATCACAAGGACAAATGGGATTCTGACATCTCAAGGCATTCCTAAAATTCCACACAAGTAACCTTAATCTGTCAGCTCTTTTTATTTTGTTCTCTAGTAAAACATTATTCTAAATAAAAGACTATTCTGTTTCATTCAAATATAACACCTGTTGATGGGAAACTAAACAAAGCCTTATCTGCTTAAAGAAAGTGTGTCAAACAGCAGTGAAAGTATGAAAACACGTGCATAAAGGCATTAGTCTTTATTGTGAAGATGTAGCCATCTCCTGGGACCTCAGAGACAACAAAGTCTTCAAGGCTCGTACTGTGGCTTTACTTTACCAGTGTCATTGTAAAATATGCTCCACAAAACTATTTTAAGTTGAGTGGACACATTGAACTGGCATTTTTTATGAAGCAAAGATTCTTGTTTTCTAGTTAGGTCCTTCCTTTTAATCCTTACTGGTAAGTGGGCATATAAACCTTAAGGACACAACCATTAACTTACAAAATGTATGAGTGTTTTAAATAAACATTAAAGCAAACATATAAAACAGGGAGGCAGCTTATGTTTACCACCAACAATGTAAAATAACTGATCAAAAAACTTTTTTAAGAGTTCTATCTAAAGCAACCTTGTGTTAACTGCATATTTTCAGAAGTCAAGAAATAATCTGTAACATAATCTTACTTTGACAACCACACAACTGCAGCCCACTACTTTGCGAGGTTTTCCTTCTCTGTCGATCTTGCAGAGACCTACCCATTCACCCAGCTTCTTGTTGTCGTCAACCTGTGCAGAGCATTGTAACATGTTAGAACTTGCCATTTCTAATATAACTGGGTTCAACCCAAAAGCTGCTGTACTGTCAGAAGCTTTGGGTAACGGATGGCTGCTTTCCTCACAGGCATCAGCAGAGGGAGCCAAAGTATCATCATCGTACAGCTTGTGCTCTAAATTTGAGTCATGATGATCACTCACAGCAAAAATTCTATTTCTTATTACACACAAGAACTCACTTTTAACTTTGCAAAATACATGATCCACACGCTTTGCCATTTACATCCAGAGTTTTTATACTGTTTCTATGCCAATGACACAGAACTAAAACAATCTCTGCTACGAGAAATTTTGCTTAGATAAGTCATACACAGAAATACAGCACACTTTTAAAAGTTCAGCTCTCTATATGTGGAAAAAAGCAGCATAACTGTGATAAACTTGTGTCTTAAGTTGACAGTCACCTTTATTAAGTTGATCTGATGTTCTGCACAGAGTGCTTCAACTAATTTTACATATGTGGGTTCATCACAGTTTGAAGCCAGGACACAGAGATGGGCTTGGCGTCTAAAAAAGGAAAATTGACAAATGTAACTTCAGACACTACTTGAAATTTCTTTATAAACAACCATAAATAAAAATTCAGCACATGCATTTCTAGAGAACCACTTCCTAAGTTTAATTTTTGTTTGTGAGACACCACATGCTTCTGAAATACTCAATATACTTTTTATATGATTTATGTTTTTAATATACACAACAGACTATTCTTACATTGTTAGCTTTAGGATCAGATCCTATTCCAGTCTGGAAACATTCTAAAAATCCTTCCAATTAAATTCTCAGCCATTGGAAAAATGTCTAATGACTGGATAAACACCAGGTCCCATAAAGAACTGGTGTCACTGTCAGAAAGCAACCAAGGTACAAGTTGCTTTTTATTGTTTACCACAGATTGCAGTAATTCAACACTAGAATTACTAAAAGCTTGAATTTCCACATCAAGGTGCTATAAGCTCTTTAGAACAATCTTTTCTACTTACGTTCAAAGAAGCTGTTATGACAGGGCCCCAATTCTAATTAGGATCTTTGTATACTGTGGTACAATGTTAAGATACCAAAGGGATACCTGACAACAGAGAAAGCTGAGTAGGTCTTCTATGCTTAACCTAGTGCAATGTGACCTCTACAAACAACATCAGTTTTCTCTGTAATCTTCTTTATTACGAGTGTCACCAGAATATCAGAAATGTTTCCGAGCAAAAACCATCATACCCAAACGTGTGTAAACCTTGCATGTGTCATCCTTTAAACACACAGTGTATGAAACTGTAGCTGAACTCATAAGAACTCTTATAAGCTAGCTGGCAGACACCTAAGATTTATATTTCTTCTTCCATTATTTAGCACCTTGTCTTAGAGGTTTTTGCATACAGGTTTGTCAGACAGCAGTTATCACTCAGAAGACGAGTGCAGGGGATTCCGACAAGTCATCACCCAAACACTGCAGCATTACACTTAAGCACCTTTTTTTTCTTAAAAGGTGTGTATGTATGTGTATATATGCATAAATATAGTGCCTCACCTCAAAAAACACCATAACTGATGACCATGGTTGGCACATGAGTTAACTCTTCCAGGTTAAGTCTGCTATATGTATTTAACCCAATTAAAATCTTAGAAAGTTTTGAGAAAACTGCACAAAAAGACAGAACTCAATACACCGGATGCTGCTATTCTTGAACCATCAAGTTTGGCATCTGTATTTTAAAATCACAGTTAAAGCCCCCAAAACAGAGATTATAAAGACAAAACCCACTAGCAGACAACTACGGTCTTAAGTTTTAAACTAAACACCTGGACAAAGTGACTACTATGTAAATTTAACATACCTTATCACAACGTCCTTCACCCAGTTTTGCTATTTACCACAGACAAACTGGTGACACACTTACTTGTCCAAGGCTTTGGCTGCCTCACGGATACCTCGAGCAAGGCCATCATGGATAAGTGCGGTCTTCAGCACTTCTTGCAGGGCGGTGTTGACATCCATTACACCTCCAGCAGTAATGCTAAACAGAAGACAGACAATGCTCTGATCCTGCCAAGATTTTAGGAGTTATATGCAAAAGCTTCTCGTTCACCAGCAAGCATCCGACAATTACAAAAAACACAGCAAGTTAAGGAACTACGCCAAAAGAATAACTGAGTAACAATGAGCTGGAAACGAGCTAAGACACTTGACAGCTCCTGGCGAGCCCCTAGCCAAGCTCGCCGCGGCCGCGGGGCCGCCATGCGGACCGAGCGAGGCCCTGCTAGGCGGCTCCGCACGCAGCACCCGGGCCCTGGCCCGCAGCGTACACGCGGCAGCCCCACGCCGGGGCCCGCGCAGGCCCGACGGCACCGGAGCACCCCGGCGAGACGCGGCCCCTCCGCCCGCCGCCCCCGACCCCGCTCACCCTTCCTCGGCCATGGCGCTCTCGGTGGGTGCGGTCCCCGCCCGGGTTCCTGCTGCAAATACAGACACAGGTCGCGCCGGTGAGCGGCGCCGGCCGCCCCGGGGCCCCCTCCCGGCCCGCTCCCGCCGCGATGCCCCGAGGGCCGGGGCGATGCCCCCGACCCGGGCCCGGCGCCGCTCCCGCACTCACCCGGCACCGCCGCGCGCCGCCGCACAGAGAGGGCACCCCGCCGCCGCCGCGCGCTCTTATACTGCGTCAGGACCCCTGGCCCGCGTCCGCATGCGCGCGCCGGGGCTGCCCGCTTCGGTGCCTGCTCCGCCGCGCGTCCTGCTGCGCCCCGCGATGTGAAACAAGAATTAAAGGCTGAAAGGGAAGAGCTGTGGAAAGCAGCCTCAAACGGGCTTTGCCAACAAATACTTTAGGGACGATGTCTGTGCTGTTACCGATACCCGGCTCCAGCCCGCACCGCCCGGAGGCGCTGCCTCGGAGAGGATTGGATACAGCTCCGCATGGAGTGTCTCCGCTGTTCCCCAGGGAAAGGAGCACGCAGGGAGCGGGGGCGCTCCTGTCCCTGCGCTCGGAGCCACTGACAGCGGCGACGTTGCCGCTCCTCAGCGGAGCTGTGCTATCGCCACTGCCGGGCGCTGCCTCCAAACTGCAGCCCCCTGGCAGCACCCCCTCGGGTTAGGGTTAGGGCGCCATTAGGTGTAGGGTTAGGGTTAGAGACCCCCTTGGACCCCCCTGGACCTCCCTGAAGCCCCCCTCGACCCCCCTCGTACACCCTTGAAGCCCACCTGGACCTCCCTGGACCCCCATGACGAACTTTTGAACCCCCCTGAATCTCCCTGGACCTCCCAAAACCCCTTTAACCCCTCTGCACCCCCATTATACCCTCATGGAGTTCCACCCGAGCCCCCTGGGCTCCTGTAAAGCCCTTTGGACCATCCTGGACATGCCCTGACACAGACACCCCCCCCCCGGACCCCCCTCAAACCCTCTGGCCCTGCCTGGACACCCCTGAAACCTGCTGGACCCCTCTGGACCCTTCTTGAGCCCGCCAGAAGCCCCCCTTGGACCCTCCTGGACCCCCATGAAGCCCCTTGGACCCTTCTGGACCCTTTTGGACCTCCTTGGATCCCCCTGGACCCCCCCCCCTGCATTCCCCTAAAACCCCTTGGACCCCATTGGACACTCCTGAACCCTCTTGGACCCCGCTGGACCCTCTTGGACCCACTTGGACTGTCTTGGACCCCACTGGACCCACCTGGACCATCTTGGATACCGCTAGACATCCCTGGACCCCACTAGACCCCCCCAGAAGCCTTCCTGGACCCCCCTTGAACTTTCCTGCACACGCATATACGGCAGCTCCTGTGCGGCATTTGGCCATGACTTCTTCCCTCCTTCCTCAACAAGGAATGGGAATTTTTAATTTCCTTTATACTGCCCAGAACCCATAAAGATTTTCCCTGTGTCCATCTATCACTTAATCTTCTTGTGCCCTTGAAAAGACCCAAAGATAGATAATCTATTGAGTAGTTTTTGTGCGGAGTGGGACAATAGACTATTATCTCCCCTAAGGGTCTTCAAAGGGTATCAAGTCCATATCCAGCCATAGGACACATCATCATGGCTAGGCTTTGCGAACAAAGATTTGGGAAGGGCACTACCCACGCTTGCTGCAAGCGCGCTGGTAGCCAAAGAGGCCAATGCGGGATAGGCAAGTCTGGTCGCAAAAGGCACAGCGGAAAGTCGATTTGAACATACCTTTGCAGGCAGGTGTATGCCTTTGTTTCTTCGTTTTTGTTTGACCACATGGAAGATGCCGGTTGGCCGTGGTTATCCAACTGGGTGTGGAGATGAGCTTTGTTTAGGCCACCTTTGCTAGGCCCCTCTCTGTGTGGAGCAAGCAGTGCTGTCCCTAGAAAAGGCTGCTTGGTCATTCAGGGTGCTGCATCATGAGACTGTCATCTCCGGGGTCAAGTCTCTAATGACCCATATCCTGAACCACCTGCATGCAGGGTTGGGTCTGCGGCTTCCAGCTGCTTCCTCACCTGCCGTTTTCGACCCTCGCCTGTTGCTACAGGGCTTTGCAATGTGGGTGAACTCTTCAAGCCTGCACAATGGATTTTTTAGGTGAAGCACAGCATGCGCAGAACTGGCCCCAATAGGACACATCAGCATGGCCAGAAAGTGCAATACACATTCTGTTCTGGACTTAGGAGTATGCACATCTGAAAGATTTATATTACAGAAAAAGTGGAAACAGTCAAAGTATAATCAAATACTGTAGAAGCAGAACATTCAAAACCAGTTTTCCTAGCACAGGTGCATGAAAACAAAGCTGTGCTGAGATAGAAGGTATGTATGTGTAGAGAGGAGGTTTGCATTGGCACTGAACTGTGTGTGGAAATGTTGGTATAGCAGTAGGAGTATCTGTTTCTGTGTAATAATTAATAGAAATGTGTGATCCTGATGGGAAAAGTCCACTCTTCTGCACAGTGTGTTAATGTGAGCTCAGTATTCATGTCAGTGCTCTGCACACTTGGCACTGCTCCACCTGCTCCACCTGTCTGTCCATATTCCTACAAGGAGCACAAGTTTTTTAAGCTCTACATTTTCCCTTGGAGTTATGTCCATTGATCATCCTGAAATATAAGTGCTGGCATACAGCCACAGGGAAAGACCAGTTTAAGCCAAGAACTGCAGTTGTGTGCTAAAAGTACTTCCAGCACACTTGAGGGTGGGTCAGTGGGGTAACAAGGAGAGTGTTAGAAATGAGGAGCCACCAGATGCAGTGCAAGAGCCTGCCTGGGCTCTAGGGGGCTGACGTGGTGTTGGTGGAGATGCTGACCTGCTGCTTCACTGAGCAGCCAGCCCCAGCAGAGGAACTTGGTCCTCTCAAAATTTGCTAACATTGTAAACAGCATCACATGCTGTCTATAAACTTGGATTTGGGGAGAGGAAGACAAGTTGCTATAATATGACATTCGAGAATCTGAATCGTTTCCAGCCTGCTGTTCTGGGTAATCCATTTGGACCCACCATCTATCTACATATATTTAAAAATCCTTTGGTTACTGCTACTATCTTCTGTGCTCTCCATTCAATTTCTTGGCTCCCCCTGACTGTACCCCCCTTTCCAGGCTGCCAGCCTTCCTCTTTTTTCCATTATGATTAAAATAGGAACTGAACTTCAAGACTTTTTCAGAAGACCAGTACTGCAGTGGGGATATATTATGGTTCCCTCTGCCTCAGCCATCCTCCTGCTCCTTTTTATTTCCTCTATTTCTCTCCTTGTTTCTTGCTCTGATAACTGTGATCTTCCCCTTGTGCTCACCCTGGCAACTACAATCAATATTTTCATCCAAAAGCTGGATTTCAGTGATAGTTTAAGTGGCATATTGAAAACTGTGGAGACTCAGGAACTGAGTAATTAGTAGTACAATCAGTGGCACAGTACAGTGAGGCAGTAGGCAGGCAGATGAAAGTATCAGGTATTGTGGGCTCCCGAGAGAAGTCTATGACACTGCTAAACTCTGAACAATCAGTTCTGAATTTCAGTTCTGAACAAACTTACTTCCCTCTGAGATCTCTTTCTAGAAATACACAAATCAAGCACAGGCATGTGCTATAATTACGTTTCCAATATCCCAGGATAGAATTATCTCATTTTCCTTGCAAAACAGTCATGATTTCTCAGTCTTGTGGAACATCAAACTAGAAGTCTTCTTGGAAATAACACCAGTGCATATTTCACCCTACTCTTCCTAAACAATTCTTACTTATTTCCTGTTATTTCCTGGTTCAACAAAAAAACCCCAAACACCAAAACCAAAATAAAAACAACAGTGACGACAACAAAAAGTTCTGGATCATAAAGGATGCCAGCCTATTTTTACCAGTTTTCTTGCCCTATATCCTCAGAAGTCCTGCTTACCAGCCCAGGGGAGAGATGTTTATTTCCAAGTGCCTCCACACATAGAAAAGAACAGGCAACCAACATGCTGTTATTGAGGAGTGCACGAGATGTCTGTGTCAAATTTTAAGCACTTGGAGAAATGGAGAGAGACTGTCCTGGAGCATCAGAGAGAGGACAGGCTATGGTATTTCAGTACCAGTTTAAAATGAAAGACCTTGACTCATGATAACTAAACAAAACAATTTGATTCTTTTGCCTTTGACAGATTTTGCACGAGACACTCAAAGGATGTGGTTATCATTTCATCACATTACAATAATTTTAAACTATTTCCAAATAGTAGTGTGCAGCTGCTATGGCTTCTGACAAAAGAAATATTAATATGATGCAAATACACACTAAGTGATTTCTTGATTGCAATGCAAGAGTATTTCTAAGATCTATACAAATATGCTGAACAATAATAAGGAATATGCATTACCACATGTGCTGAGCATTTCAGAATGTCCTGGATGTTCATGAAGGAAGCTACTCTTAAAGCAATTGTGGACATAAGCAATGGATTTGACTCCATGTCTAGTATTCCCAGCCTTGAATTCTACAAGTTATTTGGGATCTGAAAGAAAATATATATTTTATTAAAGTTGCTGCAGATGTGACATAAGAAAGGCTTGTATGCTTTTAAAAAAATTATTTTTCTTAGAGTTGATAAACTATTGGAACAGTCTGGTAACAAGACTTGGTACAAAGGTTAGCAAATATTTATAGCTGTACTGGTTTTGGCTGGGGTAGAGTTACTTTTCTTCACAGTAGCTAGTATGGGACTGTTTTGGATTCGCGGAAACAGCTGGAAACAGTGTTGATAACACAGGGATGTTTTAGTTACTGCTGAGCAGGGCTTGCTGGGAACCAAGGCCTTTTCTCTTTCTTACCCCACCCCTTCAGCAAGAAGGCTGGGGGTGCACGAAGAGCTGGAAAGGGACACAGAACAGACAGCTAACCCCAACTGAACAAAGGGATATTCCATACTTTATGGTGTCATGCTCAGCATGTTAGAGCTGGGGGGAGAAGGGGAGACATTTGGAGTGATGGTGTTTGTCTTCCCAAGTAATGGGTACGCGTGGTGGAGCCCTGCTTTCCTGGATATGGCTGAACACCTGCCTGTCCTTGGGAAGTAGTGAAGGAATTCCTTGTTTTGCTTTGCTTGAGTGCACAGCTTTTGCTTCACCTGTTAAATTTTCTTTATCTCAAACCATGAGCTTTCTCACTTTGTTTCTTCTGATTCTTTCCCCAGTCTCACTGGGAGGGAGGGAGTGGCTGTGTGGGGCTGAGTTGCTGGCTGGTGTGAAACCACAATGATAGTTTAGTACGAATATGCGAAGAATTAACAAACATGTTCCATCAACCAGCTTCTTTTGGCAATAATGAGCAGTGCATAAGTAAACTGCATGGACAAATAGGAAGTTCATAGCCCTGTTTTGTTACTGGAGTGATGCTGATTACAAGGCGTCACTGCTACTTCGGCCTTCTACTGCACACACTGACTTTGTAAAAATCTGACTCAATCTGATTTTAATCTGGCTGTGCTGATTCTGGTTTTAATCTGGATTACTCATATGTAATATGTAATTACTAATGAGAGGAGGACTGGCTTTTGCAAGTAGTTGGAATCTGTGGAGTGAGAGTCTAGACTGGAAAGAGCAAGTAGTTGGAGTGAAAACTATTTCATCTCCTGAACAGAACTGACTGTTCATCTCTAGCCACAAAAATGAAGGCTTTATTCTCTTGCCACAATTTAATCTCTCTCTACAAGTTTCTATTATTTGCTCTATTTGTGTATCATACTTTGCATTTATCATGTTTTTGTGTTTATACTTTTTTGAACTGAGGATGACTCTTTTTCTCTCCCTCTTTTTTGTTTGATTTTTTTTTTTTGAGGGGTTGGTTGGTTGGTTTATTATTTTGCAGTGGGGTAGGGCTGCTCAAGGGGCAATATCTATGAAAAGGATTTATGTTTATGTCTTTTACTGGAGGCAGAAAAAGATCAAGATAATTCTTACAGATTTTTCAATTTCATAGTTGTAATATATGCCACACATATATATTGTCAAAATACACTTCAGCAAAGGAACATGTTGTTGTCATTCTTTCAGGCTGCTAAATAGCTTTTAAATTTCCTGATCTTGTGATAAGAAAGTAGTTCTGCTTTCTCCTGTCATGTGGAGTGTGGGATTCTAAAGTTAGGTACATGGCAACATTTGCCCTGAACTTGCCTTTTATGCATCTTAATGTTATAACTAACTGCTGACTAGATGGAGTACTGATGGCCTAGCTAAAATAGTACTTCGAAGAAGTACTTACTGTTTTTTCTCTTCAAGCAATAGATGGTCTGTTGGTCTTTCTTTTATTACATTTGGACGAGTTTCTCAGCTCACACCTCACTTTTCTGCCCTGTGGATAGGAACTTGGGTCAAATGCATTGATTATATCACATCTTCCTCATCTCCAGCTTGAATTTACTCCTAGCCAGTTTATAGCTATTAATTCTTGTAACAACATTGTTGTTAAGCTCTTGTGCTTCAGTTTTATGGATCCTGTAACGTGCAGGCCGTGTAGATGATTGGTCATCTTTCTTGGTCTAGCAATCTTAAGAACGCATCGTGAATCCCCTGAGCCAGGTGTGCATCCCCTGAGCCAGATGTGCATCCCCTAAGCCAGGTGTGCATCCCCTGAGCCAAGTGTGCATCCCCTGAGCCAGAAGTGCATCCCCTGAGCCAGATGTGCATCCCCTGGGCCAGAAGTGCATCTCCTGAGCCAGGTGTGCATCCCCTGAGCCAGGTGTGCATCCCCTGATCCAGATGTGCAGCGCGCCGCGGCAGCCGGTAGGTTATTCCAGCCTGTCCCAAGCCCGGCACTGTCCCGGCCCAGCCGAGCAGTGCGGGCTGGGCGCAGCCCCGCGGCCACTCCGCTGCGCTCCGGGCGGGCACTCCCGCGGCCGGGCATGCTCAGTTGCCGGCAGCCGGGCTGGCGCTGGCCCCGGGGTGCGGTGACCCGCGGCGGCTGCCAGGAGGGGCGGCGGTAGGAGGTTCCGCACCGTTCCGGCCATCGCGGGCGCGGCGTTCCTTCCCCATGGGCAGCCGGGCCGCGGACGGCGCGGGCAGCGAGCGGCGCCCAGGTGGGAGGCGGAGGCACCCCGCGGTTCTGCGCCCGCACGGCCGGGGCCGTGGGGCAGCTGCTCCCCGCCGGGATCCGCACGCTGCGGCGGGACGGGGAAGGGAACGGGAGCGCACGTCCCCGCAGGGGCTGAACGCCGCAGTGTCGCGCTCCGGCGCCGTCCCGGTGGGGCAGACAGAGCACGGCGTGGGGCTGGCTGCGCGGCGGGGCAGCGCCGGGGCGGGGGTGGCTGTCACCGAACACACCGCAGCCGGCAGGTCCCGCCAGCACGGCGAAGGTGCGCTCCTGCACGAGGGGAAAAGCGGCACAGCTTGGCTCAGTGCTCACAGCAGGGAGGGTAGAAGTTTTGTGCGGGGTTTAGTTTTCCAGCCTCAGTTGTAAATCGTTACCCTCTATCTGAGGAATAATGTTCTGTTGTTACTTTTATTTTGCATTTCTAGATGATGGTGTGTCAGAACCACTTGGTGAGGAATCAACACGGTTTACCAGAGAACAGCTATATACAATGGCTTCAGCGGCTTCTATAAACTTCACTTCAATGATATGCTACTCAATCCTGGGACCCTTTTTCCCTTCAGAGGTAAATGAACAACTTAGCTACTCTTTACATTGCTTTTTTGCATGTTGAGACTTTTAGAAGAATCTTGAACTCCATGGGACCTTTATGGCTGACTGTAAGCTCTGAGTTAAGACTTTTCAGTTTGGGAATTCAGTGGTAGCCTGATGCTGTCGTGGATTGTGATGGTGACCTGGATCCTGTCCATGGACTAATCTTCCCTTTGACTGCAGAGTAGAGAGATAGCAAACTAATAATAAAAGATAGAAGGTGAAGTGGATTCTTACAGAAGGGATATAGTTCTTTGCTCAGTGTTGCACAGCAGTTTTGTAGAGCTGAGATTAAACTCTGCCAGTGTCTTGACTTGAATTTCAGTGCCCTAGCCACTCAATGACTTTTTATTTATAGCTGCCTCTCTGTTTAACTCATGCTAGGCCATCCTTAACTCTGTTAACTTCCTGACCTAGCAATTCTAGGAGAGAAAAAAAATAAAATCTCTGCTTATGTTGAGTGAATACAATGTTTAAACATAGGATGAAAAAAAAATGGTCACAGTGCCTTTGCAGGAGAAGTCCATTTCTCTCATGACCAAAATGTTCCCAAATATTTACAAACAAATGTTTTTTGCTCTAAATATTCCTATGTACTGCTTCTGTCCAAGTAAATGTATTTTGCCAACTGAGTAGGTAAAAAATTGCCTCGTTCTTGTTATAGGGAGTCATGTTACAGTGAAGGTAGCAGGTATCTCAGTTTACTGCCCTCTTATTGCTCAAAGGATCAAAGTAGCTAGCACCACTGCACACCAAATGAAGCCACCTATATAAAGTCTGTCCACCTGTTCAGCAAATAGCACATTGTTCCATTCACTGAGGAATGAATATTGCTTTTCCCTTAATTACGTATTAGAAGTGCAAGGACTTTAAATTGTTGTATTGTTACCTTATGAGTCCCTACTACCTTCGGGAAAGGAAATTGCTTTCTAACTGCATTACCAGACAATTAAAAAAATAAATGTACAAAGTATGAATGATATTCACTTAAAAAATTTGACTACAACTTTACACGGTTGTGATCTTTTTTTATAGGCAGAAAAAAAGGGTGCCAGTAACACCATTGTTGGCCTGATTTTTGGATGTTTTGCTTTGTTCAATTTCTTGTCTTCTTTAATCCTGGGAAACTATGTAAGTATAATTGAAGCTGTAACTTATTTCTGTGATGACACAGGTTGATACATGAAGACAGTTCTTTAAGGCTGAGAAAAATTATGTCTCTTCAGTAGCACTCTTGCAGGCTTGTGTCTGCATTAATTGGAGCCTGACCAGTCAGTCTGAATCTGATCTAAGTCTTGTCAGTCCTCTTCTGTAGTTCTTGAGGTAATACAGGGCGACGGACATGTAGCAGTTTTGTTTCTCTGATTAACTATTCTGTTTGCTTTAGAGTAATCTAATGATCAATTCTTCTTTCAGTTACATCCTTTCCCCTACACCCCATTTTATTTGTTGCACTTACTTGTGTATTCTGTTTGCCTTTGACAACATTCTTAAGGTGTTTTGGTTTTGTTTGATTTTTTCTTTAGTTAGCTGCACCCCTTCTTCTTTTCTGGTATGTGGTTCTTTTTTTTAACATTTCCTCCTATTATGATTCTCTGCTGCTGCTTAACTCAATTTCCCCTTCAACTTCATTATATAGTAACATGAGATAAACGTCTCCAATTCTTGCAACTTGAGTTTTCCTACAGATTCAGGATTTTTCTCATGCTGGAGAAATTACAAACCTATTATATAACTATTTGTTTTTGTGCTGCAGCACTGCTGTCTATGTATTATTTGCTTAGGGCTTCTCAGGATCATACCTTGAGTTGGGGTTGCTGCAGAGTCAGTCTTCTCTGTCTGCGACTGGGCAGCCTCTTTGCTGACCCTGTGGTGAGTGCTTTTCTCTGGTGGTGAGGTGGCTCATGAAAGTGTTGCACAAGTGCCATTGCTAAGTCAAGTCTTGGTGCCTGTGATGGCATTCAGCTATGGCACAACCTCTCACCAAGTACTTTACAGGGCAGAGAGTGAGCGTGCCATCATCACTGCAGGTAGCTGAAGTGAGCATCGATAGATGTGGACAGAGAAGCAATGAGAGATCCTGAGGATTTTAATGAAACTCAGCAATATATGTGCTTTAGTAATAATGGCTGAAAGGCAGGGACTTTGTCTAGGCCTGAAAAAAAGGAGTCTAAAGTACCTGCTGTCCTTAGGGGGAGTTGCAGCATGTCATTGGAAGTTCATATGTACTTTGTTATGGGACTGAGTTAGTTTTATGGCATGGCTCCCATCATCCTTCACTCTACTGATAGAGGCTGAAATGAAGGCAGGTAGGGTCCTTTGCCTGGTAGTGAATGGGGAGGCTTGAAGCTACCTTGCTTCCCATGCCAAAGCTTTGTGCTATTAAAAATAGTTATAAATTTGATTTAAAATCAGCTTCCCATTGACTCTCCTTAGCCATAAACGTGACAGGTGTTGCTGGCCTTGCCTCAGTGATGGTACTAGAGAGGGAATGTATTATTTTGGGCTCGTTTATAGTGAGGAATGCTGCTGTAACTTGCTGCTCTGTAGAAGCTGCAGCATGCTGGTGTGACATAGTTAACTCCAACATTGTCTGACCATTCTGAAAACTGGGTTAAGTCACTTAACCCTTCTGAATATTTTTAGGTTTGCTATTGCATAAAACAGGAACAGTGTCTCTAGATCTTTTAGTTACATGTGCTATAAAGTGTCTTTAATGTTTGATTTCTTAACAGTAACTTACGTTGGAAGATTCTTCATCTTTCCTTGAAGTACTAACAAGTTAAAATGTTATTTAATTTACAGCTTACGCAAATTGGAGCAAAATTCATGTTTGTGGCAGGGATGTTTGCTTCAGGATGTGTGACCATTCTGTTTGGGTGAGTAATTCCTTTTGCTTGCTTTTGTTGTATTTGTCTTCTGATCATTTGGACTCAAAACAAAACTAGAAACTCTTGAGCATCTTTTATATGTTGGTTAGGTCACCTAACTTTTTACATCTTTAGTTTTTATCTCCCCTTTGTAAAGCAGAATGAACAATTCTCCCTTTCAGTAGGTTTCGGAGTCTGTTTACTGCTTTGAAAGCAGAGGATGAAGGTTCTATGTATTCAACTCCTATAGGTCATAAATAATGAGAAGCCTGTCAAAGTGCAGCAATAAGAGAAGTATTTCTGCATGTTTTAATTTCTCTTTTCTTGAAAGTATTAAGTGCAAATGGGAAGATTTGCCTGGCAGGTGAAGAGGCTAAGTCACTCACTTTAGCAAGATAAATGTTTTATTAACAAGGAACGAACCTCTTATCAGATAGCTGTGACACATTGCACTGGACTCCTTGCACTGGTGGTTGGAAAAGCTATGAAATACAACAGAGGATGACATTATTGGAGTTTTGCACAGGTCAAATTTTTCATGCTCTTTCCACTGCCAAGCAAAGGGGAAAAGGAGAAAGCAGCCAGAAATAGGTTGGTAGAATTTGAATGACCTGACCAAAGTGATTCAAAACTATGTCATAATAGAAAGCATTAACTGTCTTTCAATGAGTAAAAAATGATGCTCCAGGGCATTTAGTAGATAGCTCCTTCCATCCTGAGAGAGCTCTATTTACTGTCGGGATTTTTTTTTTCCAGAATGCTGGACAAGGTGCCAAGTGGACCAATGTTCGTTGGTTTTTGCTTTTTAGTAAGAGCAATGGATGCAATAAGTTTTGCAGCAGCAATTACAGCGTCATTTTCAATCCTTGCAAAGGCGTTTCCCAGTAATATAGCTACTGTCCTGGTAAGTGCCAAAACCAGTGTTACCTTCAATAAGATAAATTGCTAGTGGGCAGCCTAACACCAGGAAGAGAAAGTCTGTTGTCTCATGTGTAGGCTTATTTGTAAGTTTGTTTGTAATTTAGAGTCACAATCCTAGAATAAGTTTAGACCTTAGCATAACTCCAATTAGATATAAATTAGGCAGTATATATATTAGTTGCTTGTGCTTTGAAGACTGCTGACCACTGATGGCAGTAGTTACCTCTTCACTTGAAATCAGACTATTAAAATACAGCTTTTAGTGATTACTTTACATGAATAGTAAGGATCCGTGTGAATTGATTCCAATAATTGATAAATACATTCCAATAGTGTTGATTTAAATGAGTGCAAGATGCAAACTGGAAACAATTTTGACTTAATTTTTCTAATCTATTGGTAAAAGTTATGTATGAGAAGATGAGAGCTAGAACTTCTTGAAATTTAAAGGGCAGTATTTCTGATCATCCATAATTCATTTCAACTAGAGATATTACCTTTATTTAACTGTGTTTTTTGGTGTTAGGAAGAAAAGTTTCATATTTAATAAAACGCTGCTTTCTCTTTTTCAATAAATTCTGGTTTAAGTTCAAATATAGACTAACGGAAATAACTAGATTAAATTTAGTGAGTGAACAAATGTTGAGAACTTACTTAAGAACGTTAAATAAAATTGGAAAAGTTAAGCTGTGCAATTACTTCTATAAATAAATGTCTATAAGAGTATATCCTCCTAACTAAAAAGCCCTATTAAATTGTATAAGCACTGATTGGCTGACATTTTCTTTGGAAAGCAGTTTATATATTGTAATCATGTTTTGGATTTATTCGGTCACCATGGTTAAGGTGTCCTGTTTACAAATTTTAAGATGTAATTTAAATAGGTAAATACAGTAATGTTGACTTAAACGGACTTAGAAACTCATCTTCTAATCAGAGTTAAAAAGAAATTAAATTCCCTTGTGGCAGCACAGTAACCCATGATGTGTGGCTGAAAATGCTGTGTGGTGATGAAGGTCATCTCAAGACCACAATCAGAAATGCTGTGCAGCAGTGGCTTGGCAGCTACCTTCATTTAAAATCTAGAAAGGGTGCTGTAAAAAGACATGATTTCTAAATGTTGGTCTGCTTACCATGTTGTGTGCTCTAATGTCTTGTTCTGCGTGCACATAAAACCTCTTCAAATTCATTCATTTAGATTTACTGACCTTAACTGGACATGGTGGAGGGTTCTTGTTACTGTTATCTCTGAAGCAGGAGGCAGAAGAAAGAGCTGATTGTTTGAAGCAAGGTGCATGCTAGGGTGAAGTTGTAAAACCTGGAGGAGTGAATGAGGTATTTTTAGCCTTGGTTTTCATTGCCCTTCTTGATAGTGCTTGATACTGAAAAGCACTTTTCCTCTCCGTACCATTTTGGTATCAGTTTTCAGCCTATCTACTCCTGGGGTACACAATTAAATGTATGGGGAAGTTATTAAATGTAGGCATATCAGCCTTGTTGAAGTGGGAAGTTGAGCATCTGTCAATGTGATCCCACTGTTGGACAAAGCATGGACTTCAGAACATAAGCAATCTCACTCCTCTTATGGTATCAGGTTTATCCTATACTCTGATCTGTATTAATGCAATGTCTCAGCTTCCTCCCCACTTCATTAACTTAGAAGGGCTAAATGATGTACAGCTTGATTTGAACTAAAGTCTCGCAAATTAAGTATTTTTTATGGTTGATGAGCAACACAAGGGAAAGCATTATTTGGATGCAATTATGTTAACTCAGTAGCCATTCTACATATCAAAGTTTACCAAAATGTCTCAAATTTATCTGGAAATTTTGACACTTACTAGTCATATGTTGTTACTAGTTATTTCCTTTGCTAGGAAAGCAAAAGACTGCAATCCTAAGCTGACCTAGGGTAAAGAACTTGGCTGTTGCTGACTGTGCCTGGTTTTGGGCCATTTGATCACTCTGGCTTGTATCAGTAAAATTAAAGATGAGAATGAGTATCTTTCGGGGTTCCAGAGGTTATCGAAACTTTAACCGCAAGCAGTTGCTACCAGCTGGTTGTTACTGGTGGTCCAAGTGTTGGTTAATCAGACGTTGAGACAGATGTTGATAGTGGTGACTTGTAATCCAACATGTAAGTATAACCGTGTTATTGCTCCTTTACAAATTAGTATCTTATAAAAGTTACCAAATTATGAAATTATAGTCCAAACAATATGAGTTATCCCCATTGCAATTTCATTATTATTTCCTACCCCTAGGGAGTGAGTCCAAACAGTTAGTTATGAAAAGAAAGCTTTTACTTGATACATGTACTCTATCCCATGAGATAATGACTCATTTGATGAGGTCTGTGTGGATCCTTCCACTCAGGCTGGAGTGTAATGGCAGGTAGGAGAGATATTACCTTTATCCTAAGCAGTCCTACAGATGCTTTCTGCCACTAGAGCATTTGCCTTGCCTCAGGACTGAGATTTGTTAGGCAACAGTAGAGTGTTGAATGCTGAAGTGCATGTGGTTCTCTGTAGCAAAGCAAAAGAGATCATGGCTGTCACACAGGTAAGTCTGAAATTCCTTTCACTGTGCCACCTTGACAAGGTTACTACTAGCTGTTGTCCTTAGTGATGTAGTATCTTTTTAGTTTTCACTAGCCTGCCTATGTTCTGCTGCTCCTCAGACAGATGGCTTGCTTTGTATTGTATTGCATTGTATTTGCTCAACATACTGACTTCCTTTTTTGCTTTTTCATCCTTTAGGGCAGCCTTGAAATTTTTACAGGACTTGGACTTGTGCTGGGCCCACCTTTAGGTGGTTTTTTGTATCAGTCATTTGGTTATGAGGTCCCTTTCATTACTCTGGGATGCATAGTGTTGGTTTTTGTGCCTTTCAATATGTGCATATTGCCAAAATACGGTAAGCATCCTTTAACCTGCCTCTTTCACTCACCTTTATTTCTCATGTATTTAAGTATCTTTAAAAAAGTATCAGCTTCTGGAGTCTGATCCAAGCCAGAGGGCAAAGCTTGAGTTGAATTAGCTGGTCATCTTCATCAGGCCCATGTTTTAATGCTAACCTAAATTCATATGTGCAGATGGCCTGCAATAAATGCAATTCCTCATGCCTGTTTCTTCAAAGGTTAAGAACTCTATGGAACTGAGATTTAATTTTGTTTTCTTTTGACTTCTTAACTTCAGGGCTTTTAAGGGACCAGTAGTGTCTGCTTCGTGTAGGTTTGTCAATGCAGCTAGCTGAAGAAAAGCTGGAGACAGATAATACCTAAAACAAGAGAACTTGATGTGTTTGTAGAGTTAACTGTGTGTGGAAACTAATTACAGGGAGAAAAAAAGGTTTATTTGTACTGAATTATGCAGGATCTGATTAACATAAAAGAATGTTTAGGTTAATAGGTGAAGTGTTTAATGACGTACTGGAGGTCATAGAAATTTGATTAAATTTTAGACAGTCGTGCTTGAACAGAAAGCTAACTTAAAGATAAGTCTTCATACAAGATTGTAATTGCAAGGTTACAGTTCCAGTATTCTTTTTTAGAGAATAATTGAACAAACCCGAGTAACTTTAAAATGCTTCTTTAAAAAATCATGTATATTGGCTTTTAGAAGAAACTTGCAGTGATTAACCATGTGCTGCTACTGCTGGCTTTCCCCTCCGACCTCCCCAAGCTCTGAAATTGTCTGGAGTCATATTACTTGCCAGTTTGAAATTGTGTTAAATAAATGTTAGCTCTGAGATGGTGGACGCTAATGATTGAACTTTTAGTTCTATCTATACTTTGATATCACATTCAGCTATTAAAGGAGAAACAGCACCAGGAAGGGAGCATGACTTAGAAGTGCCATCTAATGATGACATCTGAAGGAAGTTTCCTGGAGTACAAACTGAACATATAGGAGACCCAAACACCCAATTCTTTAAAAAATCTGACAGATCTCAACTGATTTTATTATTTTATTTTTAAACAGTGTTTCTATGATTGGGTATGAATTGTTTATGTATGTGTGCATGTTGAGACGTACCCTTGAGAATTTCATTGTATAAGTGCTAGCAGAGAAATGACTGTATTTATACATAATTGGAGTAGTACATGCTTTTGTTGTTATCAAGGTGGGGATTTGCAGTGTTCGTATCTAAATTGTGCGCTTTTCACCTATGAATTTTTTTTACTATAAAAATAGTATAATGCATAATAATCTACTATTGACTTTCAATTTTTTATGTAACAGGAGTAATGGACTAGAAAAAGTGAAATCCTGAACTTGCTTTTTTTCTAAAGCAAGATCAATCATGAGCTTATGCTTCTGAAAATAATGCAATGTTCCCCCTTTTCTGTTGAACAGATTCAATCCCTAGCAAGGAATCCTTTTGGAAGCTCATTCTTCTGCCAAAAGTCTTAGTACTCTGTCTCACTATATTTTCTCTAAGTGCATGTTTGGGCTTTTTGGATCCCACAATGTCTCTTTTTATCTTAAAGAAGGTAAGTCCTGCTAACATACAGTGAAATCTTGACTTGCTAAATAGTAAATAACTGGTTGTAAATGTAGTTCAAATATCCTAAATGAAATTGTGCTTTGTCCAATTACACGTCTTTAATTAACTGTTAATAGTATGATTTCCACAGTACTGACAAGTCAGTTTCCATTGACACCATCTCTTCCTGCTGGATATTGGTAATTTTGAAAATGAGGAAATATAAGGCCTTTAAAAATCTACTTTTTCCACTTAATTGTCTCTCAGTTGCGAAGTACCTTCTCTGAACAGGGCACAGCAGCTGGTTTTGTAAGCAAGGTACTTTTTCTTCCTTCCTGAAATCAAATTGACTGGATCAAGCTGACTTCTTCACTCATTGGTTAAAAAGGCAAATGACATTTTTTAATTTATTTTTTATTTATTTTAATATTTATTTGTTCTCTACTTGATTTATGTATTTTTCTGTATGGTATTTAAGTTAATGGATTTGAAGTAAGCAGTTTAGTGTTCTGTTCCTCTGTGAAATTAAGCAATCCTCTTTTAGTGCTTCCTTTATTGTTTTTCTGGGGCGGTCCCATGGTATAATGGTGAGCACTCCAGACTCTGGATCACAAGGTCGTGAGTTCGAGTCTCAGTGGCGACCATACCGGGCAGTTAAATGGCTCCCTGCCATCCGATCCTGTCAGATCTCGAATGCTTAGCAGGGTCAGCCCCGGTTAGTACCGGGTGCTGTGACAGTCCTGAGGACTTCACTGTCACTGTCCGAGCTCGCTTGGCCGTTGCAGATGGACCTTGGGACTTGAATGGTGGGGCCAGTTCTGCGCCAGTTCTGCACACGCTGTGCCTCACCTAAAAAATCCACTGCGCAGGCTCGAAGGGCACACCCACGTGGGAGAGCCCTTCCTAAATCTTCATTCGCGAAGTTTGGCCATACATACATATTGTTTTTCCAAGGGACAGTGTTTCACAGGTGGTTGTTTTTGTCTGTCTAGTACTGTACTTAAAGCCCTCATCCAGGGTGAAGGGGACTTGATGCTAACCTCTTTCATCAGTGGAGATGTGAATGTACATCTTCCATCACCCAAAGAGGGAGATCTGTAATTATCCCCCATAGAATACTGTATGTTTCTGTGGCTCTTGGCTTTCCCTCTGCTCTGTGCTTACAGACACTTGCTGTGAAAGGGCTGTAGCCTTCTTGGCAGGTGTTCTAACCACTAAATTGGAGATATTATCATATGCTTGCATATGGCAAAGAAGTAACGAATATTTATGTAGTCAATGCCACATAAAACATCTTTGGAATACCTTCTAACTGTTAGTTAAGGCACTCGTTTGGGAGACAAGTATGCTTTTGGTTCATTAGACATGTTGTTTCAATACAGAAACGTGTCTCTGCATTAGGAAAATGTAGACCTCAGGGTATTTGCAAAAGAACTCTTAGTTGTTCTCATAAAAATCATCCTCTGGTGGAAAAGTTGGAGTTGAGTTTTATAGCACTGCTTACTTTTAAGATGCTCTGATTGACAGTGGATGACTACAGTATTTACCCTTTTCTAAGTGCAAATAAAACTGAAGATTGGAAAAGTAAAGACTAAATTCATCTAAATTTCAGTGTCTGAAGTGTCTGTTTCAAATAGTGTCAGACAGTAAGTTAGAATTCAGCATGCTATCGTAGGGGACATAGCATAGTGCTTCCTCCTTACATTATTTAGGCTTTAGATGAGTACAGTTGTGAGAGTTGTTTCTGCCGCTCCATGCTTAAAAGTGTTGCTGAAAGTAATGAAACTGAAGCTTTGCTGATGCCTTCAAATATTTGAAAAACCTCTGTATGGTATCAGTAAAATGCTTAAAATCATGCATTTCAGTATTTTGACCTAAAATATAATTCATGAATTGTCCTCTAATGACTGTAGTCTATATGATTTTTTTTGTTTGTTTGTTTTATTTCTTCCTTTCCATAGTTCAGACTCCCAGCTGGTTATGTGGGCTTGGTGTTCCTTGGTTTGGCACTCTCGTACTCCTTGTCTTCTCCCCTCCTTGGACTCGTCAGCGACAAACTGCCAGTAAGTACTACCCTGCTTGATTGTGCACGGTGAGTGAAGTACTCTGTATTTAGTTAAAGGTGGAGGACTTCCCATGCTGAAGCAATGGTTGTGGGCCTGATCCCGTAAAGGAATCTGCCTTTCAAGACCTTGCATGTGCACCCATTACTGCCAAGTGAAAGGTCTCTTTTGCAAGGTCCAGGTAATTTAGGAATGTCCAAAGCAATAAAGGACATTGGACAAGCAGTTGAAGTGTGCTGACCTTTTCTAATGGACTGAGCGCAGTCTGTTTCCAGACAATATGAAATAGAGATTGAGAAAATATGTCCCAGTTACCCCTGGTTTTGATCACGTCTAATTATATCACCTTTTGAGAAGAGGATTAAAGATGTTTTGGTTAGCTGTATTGACTTTATCTCTTAAAAAGTATAATATCCAAATTAGATCAGCACACTGGCTGGCTCTTGGTCTTTAGCTCTGAACAGCACCACAGAAAGAGACTTCGATACTGATACTGCCTAGGTAAGAGGCACTGCTAAGTGATCAAGAAAACCTACACTTTGAATGCTGTGCGTGAAGGACAGTGACAGTTTTCTGACACTGTGTTTTCCTGACACAAATTAATAATGGCCTTTGTACATGAAAAAGTACATAGAATCATATGCGGTTCCTGGATTGGAAGGAACTTTTAAAATCATCATGCAACACTACATGATATTCTTATAATAAAGAAGTGTAAGACCTAAAACACTTTGCTAACAGAGAAGCTCCATTCCTCAGTATCCTGAAGAAATCTCTGTATTAAGCAGCTTCTGCCAGTGAACGCATTGGTCTGAGGAAGCATCGATTCATTGCTTCTTAATGGTGTTCTGAACTGGCAGAGAAACTTGAATTCCTATTTTGTCTGTAATTAAGGTTTCTACAAGAGCTGTACTTTTCAGATGAAGATTTAGAAGAGGGGTATTAGGAAAGACAAAAGAGTAACAATACAAATTCACAATTTTAAATTGTATGCCTCTTCCTTTTCTTTCACAGTATATCAGGAAGTGGCTGCTGATATCTGGAGGCTTACTGACAGCACTGTGCTTTTTCATGTTGGGACCTGCTCCAGTACTGCACATTGAGAGGTACGTAGCTGCCTCTTCTTGAACCTGTCCCCTTATGTGATGTTTCTGACCATAGTCATGTATGTCCACAAGTCTATAATTAGCATCTCCGACCATGAAACAGTATGAGGTTTTTTAAACACCTAGCATAAAACTGTGAGGGTAAAGCATTGAAAGCATCTGAAAATGGAGATTTTTCAGCTTCATAAATGACATGCTTTTCCTTTGCTTTTTACTGTTACCGTGCTCATACTGATATTTCTTCCTTCTGTATATAGCTTAGTGAGGAAAGTGCCAGATTATAGCTTTGTCTTCACTAGCTAAGTAAAGACAATGTCCCTTGCACCGAAATGCTGTATTGCCATATCTCTCAAGTTAATTCACAGCAAAACACTCTGCTACATGTACAAAACAATTGTACAGTCCTTTTGTCCTAGGTTAGATACTCTGTTAAGGATGATGATAGGTTTGTTAATGTGTAGAATTCCTCCTAGGTTTCTAATTTTTAAAGAAGGTCATATACTGTAACTGGAGAGGTGAAATGTTTGAGTTGGTGAGAAAAAGAAATGTCTTCAGTATTCGTCTTTAGCTAAGTCTATTTGTTTATAATATATTAGGCTACAAAATTTTATCTTCAAAATTCTTCAATTCTGCAACAAACCAAGTCTGGAGCTTGGTCATATGCATTGCTGAGTTAAGCTCATCTGTCGACCTCTTTTCTATGCGCTCAACATAAAATCAACTTAAAATTTCTAACTTATCATCAAAACTGAATTTGATAAGAGAATATGTAATCTGAGCACAGGTTTTTCACATTCTTTTACCAAGTCTGTTTTCAAGCATAGAACTGTGTTTTTCAAGTCTTAGTATTGGCTTCAAGAAATACAGTTTGCTGATCAGTCATGGAGTGGTGATATAACAGCCTTCAGTCAAGTGGGGTCCTTACTTGAAAGGTCTTAAGCAGCTAACTTCTTTTAAATGCCTTTTTTTTCAGTCAGCTGTGGATGTTTGTGCTAGTGCTGGTTTTGATTGGCTTTTCTCTTGGCATGAGTGCTATTCCAGTGTTTCCAGAGATACTGCACTGTGCATAGTAAGTAACTTGATCCAATCCATTTTGTTACTGGCAGTAGGAAACTGCAACTATTTTTCAGGGATGTATATGAAGTGTGGCTTTTTTATCCCTTTTTGAAACAAACACAGCTAGTAACACATAAATGTTTCCACTATTCTCTAGTCTTAGTTTTTTTCTGAGTACCCCAGTTATTATACTCCCAGTATAAATTATTTTGTAAGTAATAATTATTTACAAATAATTATTATAAAAATTATTTTGTAAACATGTACCTCAGTAGTATGAACACTTTGAAGTCCATCAGGCTTTGACTCTTATTGCATCTGGTGACCTGTGTGTGATTTCATATACATAGGATTTATTTCAGCTTCTGAGGACTGCTAATAGCAAGCAGCTTTCACTCGATTTTCAGAGTGTAACGGCTCTTACAGCTGCACCTACAAGAGTCATACTTGCTCAAAGTACAAGGTTTGTGTTGTGGCTTGGCAATAATGACCTAGAAGGGTCATTTATTAGTATGTTCATTTTGGAACAAGGTATTTTCTTCTTAAAAGCCACCTGTCACTGTTTTACACTTGCCATATGAAACATGGGGAATGAATATAGTGGTGTGATGTTAGTGATCTTACTCAGAAGAAATCAGAGATGAGCAGTAGCACCGCAGTCCTCTAGAGAGGCAGCAAGGAAGAAAGTACTGGGTAAACAGACGTTCTACTACACACTTTTGCTTGTTAACTATTTATGTGGTGTGCAAATTAAAAGAAGGGGGAAAGCTCTTTAAGGAAAAGCTATAGACTGAGACACAGTAATGTATCGTACTACTCTAACTGGTCTGTCTTTCTGCAGTGAGAATGGATTTGAAGAAGGTCTGAGTCTGCTGGGACTGGTGTCTGGGCTTTTCAATGCCATGTGGTCCCTTGGGTAGGTATACACCTTCTTGTAACCTAGGAGAGTTTGGTTGTTCTACAGTATTGCCACATGAAACCTGACTGCATTATAACCAGAAGTCTTGCCCTGCAGCCATTGTGTTGGCCTCGATTCAAAAGTTTCTTGCTGGACAAGGTGCCTGGTGAATGTGTTAAAACAAAGCTTTATACCCAATAAAGGGTAAAACTGGTTTTGACAAGACTCTGAGCTTGTCTTCCTTGAAATGTATTGTGCTGCATATCAAAAAACTGCAGTGATTAAGTGTATGTTTGCTTGCACCTGTATGTGGTCATTTTTCTTATCACTACAATATTTAATGCTCACTACAGAGAGATGTGGAGCCCAATTTTTTACAAAGCTATGTCCACCCACATGGGGCAAGCTAGAAGGTGACTGCTCCTGACTCATTCTGTTTTCCATTTTCCACATTTCCTGTTTTTGTCTGGGATAGCTTAGAGTGGAACCTTCTCTTCTTTTTCAGCCACAGCAATTATTTAAGGTTTGAGTTTGCACAGCTTAGCAAATGTGTCTCTTTATTATTCAGTGGTCATCATCGCTGAAATTAATGAAAGGTGCTACTAGCTGATTGACCTTTCAGAGTAGTCACTCAGTGAGAAGTGGTAGAATTTTCCTATTGGCAGCCCTTTCCAGGATATTTTTACTTGTCTTTCTAGTCCTCTTTGGCTGCAGGTGTGTTTCAGTGGCACAAATTTACACCATTTTTTCCAAGCTCTTGCTGTCCAGCTGTTCTGTTTATTTGGCGTAGGTTTCAGTACAGACACAGGTGGTATAAAGTTACCAAACCCCAGTATTATGCTGTTATCAAGCCCAGTTTTATAATGTAACTTTCCTCCAGGAAATCTCTCTAGTTTTAAACAGTTTTATCCCCTTCTTAAGGAGAGACTACATCCTGTAAGACCTTTCATAAAGAGAGAAGCCACATAACCTTTCATGGCATTTTTCGACAGGTATAAGAGTTCAGGACAGTTAACATACAGCTCAACCTTGCAGTGACCATGTCTGTCACAGTGTGCCTCCCCACCTGCCTATATTCACTAGTCCTTTGTCTTGAAATTTGAAAGCTTTGTGTTTTGAAGGATGAGACATTGAACTTCTCTTGTTACAGTATTGATCAGTGTAGATGTTCTGGTAGAACACGGTCTTCAGTGTAATCTCGCTACTGAAAAAACAATGCATTCAGCTTTCTGATGTGGATCCTGTTTCCAGCTGAGGAAATGACTAGACACATTTACTGGGGCCTTGACAAACAAAGAATTAATACTTGCTCTGGGTTATAGGAAAGTTAGATCTGTGTAAGACAATTTCTTTATTGACAAAAGTGAGAGAAGCTATGAAGGAAGGCCACAAAACACATTAAAATGGTTCTCTGAGAACACGATGTTATCTTCTTTCTTTGGGATGCCAAATACCTGATTTGGATTTGTTGCAGGGCCTTTGCTGGTCCAGTTCTGGGAGGATTTCTAAATGAAAAGCTGGGTTTTGAATGGGCTGCAGCCATCCAAGGAGGATGGGCACTGTTAAGTGTAAGTAATTACACATTTTTTGTTTTAGATCTATTGCAGTTATGGGCTATTGCATAAGGTTGTTGTTGTTACTGTTATAATTGTAACTGTCTGTTTCCTCAAAGAGTCTTGCAGCTGGAATATTCTATATCATTGAGGCAACAAGAAAAAGGTATGCTGAGATATTTATTCTTTATTTTACTTGCAATCATGTAAAGCAAACCTTTGAAAGCTGTGCTTCTATTTTTTCCTCACTACCAACCTGATAATGAATGATAAGATGAGCAATAACAATATTGCTTAAATAAATTGTCTGTATGGTTTCCTAAGTCCCTACAGACCTAAACAGGTACCTAAACCAGGCAATGCCTGTTCTATACAAGCAGCAGGACTGTGGCATTGATGAGAAAATCCTACCAATTGTTCCTCCAGAAGGGTGTCTGGGGACAGGAATTGGTTGGACGGTCCCGTGCAAAGAGTAGTCTAGGTAGAGAGTGGTGTCCCTCAGGGGTCTGCCTCGGGACCAGTGCTATTTTGTATCTTCACCAGCAACATAGATAATAGGATCATGTGCACCCTCAGCAGACTTTCAGATGATTCCAAGCTGAGTGGTGCAGCTGACATACCTGAAGGATGGGGTGCCATCCAGAGGGACCTGGCTAATCACAAGGGTGATTCTCCCTCTGTAGTCCACTTTTCTGAGACCCCACTTGGAATAATGCATTCAGTTCTGGGGCCCTCAGCACAGGAAAGACATGGGCATGTTGGAGCAGGTCCAGAGGAGGGCCACAAAAGTGATCAAAAGGCTGGAACATCTTTCTATAAAGGAAAGGCTGAGAGAGCTGGGAGTTCTTCAGCCTCCAAAAGAGAGAGCTCTGGGGAGAATATATTGCAGCCTTTCAGTACTTAAAGGGGGCTTGCAAGAAAGATGGGGACAAACTTTTTAATAGGGCCCATAGTGATAGGACAAGAGGTAATGGTTTTAAACTATAAGAAGGTAGATTCAGACTAGGTATAACATAGAAAATTTTTACAGTGAGCATAGTGAAAGTGAACCTGATTGTTTAGAGAGGTAGTAGATGCCTCATTGCTGGAAGCATTCAAGACCAGGTTGGACATGGCTCTCAGCAACTTGGCCTAGTTTAAGGTGTTCCTGCCTATGACAGTGGGCTAGGACTAGCTGATCTTTAAAGGTCACTTTCAATATGAACCATATGATGGTATGAATGAATGGTTGGGTGCAATAGCAGGGAACCAAATCCAGTGATCCACATAGCTCTTTGCATGTAATGCACTTTTTTGCTTATAATGTTGGTATGTCATAGAAGCATCTTGAGAATATGCAACCTGTGTCTTCTCTCCTGTTCTTTTCCCTATGCAAACAGTTCCAGTTCCAGCCTGCAAAGTCTTCCTGGTAATAATGAAGAAAGAACTCATCTGATGGGCAGTGAAACATAGCCAGACATAGTTTCAATTCTGTTTACTACTGTGGTATTGAGGTGACTGGACTTAACAGTGCTTCATTATTCTGGAGCTGGGACATAATCCCTTCTTGAACAACCAGTTGTGGTTTGGTTGTAGCTGCATTACTGTTTTGAAACACTAAACACTGTCTTTCTTTTGGAAGTTCTTCTAAGTGATGAGTAACCCTCAGCTAGCAGCCTGTTTAGTTGTGTTTCATGTACAGCGCACCATGTCTGATTTCTATACTTGTGAGTGCTGTGCATTATTCTTGGGTAAAACTACTATTTTGCTACCATGATTTTCTGCACTTTTTGAAGGGAAGTTCATTATCTTGTCATCTGTAACTGATAACATAAAACTTTGAAACAGAATTTGAAATTACAAAGCATTAAGCACAATATTGTATTCAATAAAGCAACTTTTTTCCTAAGTTTTGTAAATTTTCTTAGGCAGCAAGAGTTCAAAAGATTTTGTGTCTACCAGCACATGTATCATCTTGAGAGTGCCTGAAAATGGGAGGCAAAAATAATGAAGAGTTGCCATATCTACACAGAACTAACTGACCTTCAATCCTGGAGGAGACTTGGCATCTTGTGTATATATGTGTATACATACATGCACAGACATATGTATGTTTGTATTATGTATGAAGACTCAGCTTGGGGTGTGTGAAGTTTATATTACTAATAAATGCTAGCTGGAATGTTTGTACTAATTGCTTCTGCAGCAGCAAATCTATCAAGAGTCTGGAGCTATTATGGCAAAAAACATTTCCTTTCCTTCTCCAGATGCTGGGCAAAAGAAGCTCAAAAGGGGACTGAGATAAGGACACGCCCCGCAAACTCACACCAGACTTCCTGACCCTGGTTGGGGCAAAAGTCTTTTACTTTGGCCTTGAGCCCATAACTAGTTCCTAGAAGGGATTTCCCATGAATAAGAAAAGTGGTCTCTAGAAATTTCTAATCAGTTTCCCTTGTAAGTAGTTACTGGATTTTACATAAGAAATACTTCTTTATTTGCCAGAGCTCTTTGGGACTAGAAAGAATAACTGCTCTGGTAGCCAGCTGAGATGTGAAACATCAGGTTTCCAAAGGGCAGGCTTCCCTTAGGAACGTCCTGTCAATAGTTTCTGTTTCTTTTTGTGTCAGGTGTTAGACTTTACTGAAACCTCAACTTGTTATGAAGTGCTGACCATGCTGGTGCTGCTGATGAGCCAGGCGAGAAGGATCTGAGAGAACTCGAATTAGATGCAAGGTGCACAAGATACAGATCTGTTGCAATGAGAATTAATTAACTCGTTTTGTGCAATGATTTGTTCACTTACTTGATGTGTACTGTTATAAGTTAAGCATGGCCAGGATTACCAGGCAGAGCACAAATATTGAAAGTAAAAAGTTGTCCTGCTGTGTGTCAACTTCATCACACCACCAGTAGAAACTAGGCAGGATTAACTAACTTTCTAGCTTCCTGGCAACACATTTTCTCCCCTACTAATTCTTTCATGGGGACTATTAAGGCAAAAGAAGGGGAGTCCTGATTTCCAGTTACTTTGCTTTGTGAAATAATTCTCAAGCATGTTCTTTTACTATGATTATCCAGAGGTCCTGGAACAATAGTTAATGTAGAACAGTGGGATCTTCTGTGGAAGCTAAGCCACCCCTGGTGAGTGCTCTGCTTGTCTCATGCAATGGCAGGGCTAAATACCCACCTGCCATTACCCACACAGTTGTACAAGCTGTGAAGCTCTGATGAGCTGAGACTGTGCCAGGTGTAGCCGAACTACAACTGGCTAGACTGGAGCCACCCTGAGCGGGAGTGGCATAGGTAGTGCCTCTGTGGCAGCACTGAGGTTGGGGGTGTCTGTCTGGCTCCCGCAGCCCTGCCTGCACCCTTCTTCGCTCTTGAGTTTGGGAAGGAATGTATCCGTGATGGTCTCTGCTGGCATTTCCCAAACTGTTTTCCTGCTGTGACCCAGTGTCTTGGGTTGAGCTGGCAAAACGCCAACTGCCCAACACAGAGGGTTAGAACCTCCCTCCCCACCCACTGAGAAAAGGGAGAAAGGAAAAAAAAAACAACTCTGGAAACTCAAACTAGGTTTATGCTTAAACTAACTACGTAAATTTATACAGAAAAGAGGAAATTAAGAGAAAACTGCAATATAACACACACTTACACAAGTTAGATATAACAACAATTTTCTACCTCCCCCCGAAAACAGATTTCATTATTCTAGATTCATGAAATACTTTAAAAGACACTCAGCATGGCAAAAGAGAAAGCATAACAATAAAATGTTTCTATTTCCTTGAAACTAAAACAAAATATGATATAGTGGCGGCAGGAGCAAGACCACGGCAGCAGCAGCACGTCCTGCCTCCACTGCAGACATGATGGAACTGAGAAACTCCTCCTACCTATCTCAGGTTTGCGTCATCTGGTATGAAATATTTCTTTGGTTGCTTAAGTCAGGTGACATCTGTCTCTCCTAATCTATGTGGATTCTCTGAGCCTGCTAAATTGAGGCCTACCTAAAATTAAAGCCAAAACTACCACACCCAGGCTTGCCTTGAGCTGTTACTGCAGCAATGCCATGCCTGAGTCATTCACAGATCTGGCAAGTCATGGTTTCTCTGGCTGCAGCACAGTGGTGACTTCTCTGCAGCGGTGTAAGGCAGAATTGCTCAATGCTGGCAGCACTCTTAGCTTTGATGTTGTGAGATTTTCCAAGGAGGGTGGTTGCGTCTCCCAGTGTTGGCTTTCTGACACCCTGGGGAATTCCTGGATTTTGTGCAAGACTTCCTCTTTTTAAAGCCCTCTGCTTTTGTTTTCCTGCAGCCTCCTCTTGGGTGACTTCCAGTTTTCAGACATGGGGCTTCCTAAAGCTTGTGCCTTTGTCATGCTTTTGTTGCTGTATGCTCTGGAGGCCTGTGCCCTGGACACCTATGTTGCAGTCATCTATGAGCACAATGTCGTCTTGTCAGAGGACACTGAAGTGTCAGTTTCTCCTGAGGAGGCCTTCATGCTGATGGAGAAAATTCTGGCAATTTTGGAAGTGGCCATCATCAAAGAAGCAGCCAGACAGGTATTATGATCTCAACAGAGACATTAATTTGAATAAACATTGTTTTTTTCATTGTCTCAATGGTGGTTTTGGTGTTTGTATGTTGATACCAGGATGCCCATATCATTGCAACTCTGGAAGATGGCATTTATGGCTGACTCTTCAACAGGGAAACAATATACTCTTATCTTCAGGATATCCCAGACCCACTGGTGGACTGGATTCCATGTACTGATCCTGGAAGGTATCATCCCTATTACAAGTAGAGGAACAGTCTGACAGGAGAGATGGCTACCTTTAGGAGTGGTGGTTGTTAGTTTTAAATGTCTTGAAACAACTGCTGTGAAATGAAGCCAGCTTAGATATCACGTAGTTGCCATGAATAGTTTCAGAAAACTTTCCTCATAATTTTCCTCTGTCACTTTTTTCTCACTGTAATTCTTTTTATTTTAGTTAGTATACCAAGAAGACTGAGATTTATTTAAAAAAAATGTGTGGAATCTACCTTTCAGTGAGGTATTCTATGCGTGTTGTGGAAAATGTTTAGGATATGGGACTATTAGGGTGTATTTGTGAATAACAACTACCGAAAGGATATACAGCACAATTTCAAACTTAGATTTTTGAATCACAATTTGATAGTCTTCTTATTCTGTTATTTTCCTTAATAAATAGCACCATTTTTTTATGCTCCAGTAGACAAATAACAAATCACAACAACAAACAAATCAGAAGCTACCTCAGCACATCAGCTAAATGGAGAGCTGCAGCAGAATGGCTGAGATTAGCCTGTGTGTCAATGTAACATCAATGCTGTGCCACACGCTGGCTGCAGAAGGGAGACCTGAAGGTGTAAAGATTTGCTTTCAGTGCAAGAAACCTTTTGCATTCTTCAGTTAATGTGAGGTGATGCAAGAGTTTCAGCATGCTAAGCTTTGAAGCACAAATCTGCTGTTTAACCTAGACATATCACTCTTGTGACGTGTAGTCTTAGCATTAGAATTTTTATGGATTGAATAGTTTTGATGTTTTACTTCTTTGTTTTTTGCCTGCTGATAAGGTTTGTTCTCTCACTTGTGCTGGAAAGACTGAGTTGTCTGGCGAGGAATAATTCCATCTATGTGGTTGCAAATATGGGAGACAGGAAACCATGTAACTTCAGTGATCCAAGGTGCCCAAGTGCTGGCCACTATCAGTACAATAACAATGTTGTCTTTGACTCAGAAGGGAAACTGGTGGCTCATTATCACAAGGTGAAAGGATTTTAAAATGTTCATGAAGTGCATGATTCTCAGGTGATTAAAAATGTGAAACAGAAGCTGCTTCCCAGGTTTAAAAGTATTTCTACATAGAGTCATTATAGAGCAAGTGTCAGAGGGCAGGTGGAAGCCACTGCCACACAATATGTTTGTTCCTGCTATTCTGAATCTGAAAGTAAATAATTAAATGAAATTAATTAAAGCTTAATTATCCCTCAGTTTTTACTGCATCTCAATAGGAAGTGACATATAAGATATTTAAACGTTAATCCCTAAGTAAACTCTTGCTAACTGAATACAAATGCCCTTCGCTGGTAGAAATCAGAACCACAGATATTTGTGCTTGACTCCTCTTGCAGTGGTATGAATTCTTCTCTTCAAAATTAAGGTATAGCATGTACACAAAATATGTTCTCCATTACTTGTATTTAAGTGAATGAGTATTATAGTCAATGTTCTTTTACATTAAGTGGTTTGACTTATCTTCTAATATTTTTTCTAATATTTCTTTTCCATGAACAGTACAAACTTTTTGTGACAGGGAAACAGTTTAATTACCCTAATGATCTAGGATTTGTGACTTTCAATACATCCTTTGGCTACTTTGGCATTTTGACTTGTGCAGGCATACTCTATCATGACCCAGCTGTAGTCTTGGCAAGCAGATTTCATGTTGACACTATTCTGTTCCCAACCACTTGGGTTAGCACTCTCCACTGTTATCAGCAATCCAGTGTCACTCAGCACAGGCCATGGGAATGGATGTCAAGGTACTTTCAGCTAATATGTGCAACTTCACTTTAGATGTCATGGGTAAGGTGATATTGCTCTAATCGATCTTGTTCACATGGGCAACATTCATATCTGTGTAGTGCAATTGACGTGAGCAGAAATTCCCATTAGCATACACACGTCAACAGGATTAGGACAGGAATACTTGTAAAGATGTAAAGGCAATAAAAATGTGCTATGTCAGAACTCAGAAATGCTTAAGTTGATTATAACACCTTTAGTTATTTGTTAAATAATGATTTCTGAGCGTTTACGAGTGTTATTCTTCATCTTCTGACTGATCAGTTCTGGTCGTCTGAAGGCCCAAACTTTGTTTTCTCCACTAGATGGAAACCTAACTCTGAGAAATGTTCTTGTGAGTCCTGCAAACAGTACTTCTGGGTTGGAGCCCTTATGCCAGGTTTTCTTTACAGGCTTTGTTTTCCTTGTATATTTTTCCTGAGCAGATTCTATAGGTCAAACACAAATTTTGTGTGCATGTGCTTGAAGAATTGAGAGAAATTTCTGACTAAATTGTAGCTCTAAACTTTGCTATCCAAATAAAAGCAGATGGGGGGCGTACCTTTAGTTCTTAGTTGTTGATGACCCTGTGTCACACAACTCATATTCCTTATGGATAAGTTTTACTCTGGGCTTTAAAGATTTCTGTATTTATGTAAAGTACTTGAATAAAGATGTGAATTTTGATAATATCTTTTCTGTATAGAACTTTTTGATTTAACAATGTTACCATTTATTTTAATCAGAGTTACTGATTTCTAATGCAGTTAAACTCAAGGAATAAAATATAGCTTCAGCCACTTAGATCATATATAATCAGCACACTGACCTTGTCACTTACAATACATGAAACATCAGAGTATAGTCTACTTTCCATTGATTGCAGAAAACATTGAACATTAGGTTAAGATTGTAGTCTGTGAAGGCTTAATTTAGTTATAAAACAGTCTGGTAAATATTAGAGTAAAATTTTGCACATATATAATTAGTGCATACTGCTTAACTGTCCCATACATTTGCTTTCAGATTGAAGCTTTTTGGTGTTATGTGTTTACAGGGAGTGGTATTGATGCCCCAGATGGTCCAAAAGCGTATTGTTACAATGCTGAAACAGATAACCGTAGCCTTTTGGTGGCAGAACTGAGTTCACACCCACATCTCTCTCCAGACTATCCCGGTGCTGTTACCTGGAAATTGTATGCCAGCCAGATTGAACAGCTTCCCTCAAACAGACACTCTATCACGGTGGGGTCATTTACCATGATCTCTTCTCCTTCATGGAACTCACTGAGCCCAAGGGAAATCATGCCATTTGCCAGCAGGACCTCTGTTACCATCTGAGTTACAAGATGGTAGAGAAGCAGCAAGATGAAATTTATGTCCTGGATGCCTCTGATGGGCTACATGTTGTTGAAGGAGAGTATTATTTGTAGGTAAGAGTTTTCTGCTCTTATTTAAACAGTGGAAAGACTGCAATACTCTCTTTGCAGTCCATTTGTCTCATTTTTAATTTGAGGGCATTTAAGGCAAGGCATTTTTAGGTCCCCTGGAAAACTTTTGTTTTCTTCATGATACCTTTTGTCTTCATTAGGTGTGTTGATTTTCTGTGTTATAAATCATGAAAGTGAAGACCCTGTGTTGACCCTATGCTGCAACACTTGAGGAATGTGAGGTCACCCAGTAGTTTTGTCCAGGACAGAACAAGATAGATACATGTGCTTCTCCATTCTGGTGGTCATTTAAGGAACACATCTTGCAACAGTTGCTCTTCAGGTTTTGCAGGTTGTAGGTTTGGCAGGATTTGTTGCTGAGGGTAGACCTTACTGCTTTCTGCAACAACCTGAAAGGAGACTGTGGTGAGGTGGGGTCGATCTCTTCTTCTGACAAGTGACAAGAGGAAATGGCCTCAAGTTGTGCCACAGGAGGTTTAGATTGGATAGTAGGAAAAAATGTCTTCACTGGAAGGATTGTCAGGCATTGGGAGAGGCTGCCCAGGGACATGGTTGAGTCACCATCCCAGAAGGTATTTAAAGGACGTGTAGATGTGGTGCTTAGGAATACGGTTTAGTGGTGGGCTTGGCAGTGCTGGGGTCGTGGTTAGACTTGATCATCTTAAAGGCCCTTCCAAACTAAATGATTCTGTGATTCTAAGGTGGTTTTTGTATATGTGTAAAAAAGGGAGAGAAGATTGTAGAGTTCTCCCTATCTTCATAGGGGTGCTCTTGTCACTATATCTATTTAGTGTTTTGTACCATTGTGCTGATGTGATCCTCTACCATGTGGTTATCTAACAAAATTAAGTATAATGTTTGTATTCACATGATTTGTCAGTGTGTTCATTCTTTAAAATTTTGCTGTTCACCTTTTTTTAGTGTGCTATATATCTTTTGTCTATATATATAAATATAGAGAGAGTATTGCCACTAGAGTAGGCAATAAGTATGGCTTCAGTTTTTCTGGAAATTCAGTCAGAGGTGAAGTAACTTCTTTAGGTCACAAACTTTTCCACATCTGTGACTAAATGCATACATATTATGCATTAATGCACACATAACTTATAAACACATGTGTACATTTAGACAGTGCTTTGCTAAGTGTTGGCAAATAACTGTCTTTTTACAAAGTTTCAAGTGCCACCTTTGGATCTTCTTGACCTAAATAAATGAGTAGATATGTTGCCCAATGAAAACCAATTTTTAATTACTTGAATTTTTTGGTGAAGTATTAGAAGCCATTCCCACAACAGTGTTCTGCCCCATCTCTGAATACACACTCTTCTAAACCAGAGATTAACAGAACATTTGAAGGTTCTCATCTATTTTGAAAAAGAAAACAATCCTTGAAACAACATTGATTCAAAAACAGTTATTCAACTCAGCACACAGAGTAATTTGTTATCACATTATGCCCTAACTCACAGTTGGAGGAGTCTACTTGAATCTTTCTGGCCACATTTTTAGGGTATGGAAATTTTCCTTTCCAAAAAACTGTTGATAACTCTGTCACCTTTTCTGAGCAGTCAGGTGGGTCTGTATCAAAAATTCTCAAAATGAGCAATTTTTCAAGAGCGTATCTGTATTCCCATTAAATGGTTGCTTATGCTGGTGTGAGGGAGAGTCAAGACTGTGCCAGCAGATATTGGTAAGGGCTAGTGAACAGCTTTAACAGATGGAATGCCCTGGCATGTGTTGGAGTGGAGGCCCTGCAAATGTATCTTTTATGAGAGTAGACTGGATTGCTTTGTGTGGCACAGCTAAGATTTCTGTGTGTGGCTAATTCTGTTGTTCTGCATGTTTGTTTTGAATTAAAAACATTTACATTTAATCTGACCAATATCATAAAAAAACAGACTTGCAGGATGCCAAATACGTTGGTTTTTTTTTTATCAAGGTGAATGTTTTAAAAACAAGATTTGCGCCTGTAAAAGTATCAAATTAGAATCCTCCACAATTCATATATAGTAGAAGTAATGGCAAACACTGTAGTTGTTTGTGGAAGAAAAGTACTTGTATCTTTAAGTTTATATCTGTGCCCTAGGATAATGGTGTCCTGTTACAGCTAAGTAACATAACTATGTGCTGTTGCTAAAAATAATTAGCTTTGGATTTCCTCATCCTTGCCCGCATGTACTCAGTGCTTTGCAGTGATTGCATGGTTGCAGGTGTGACGTTTCACACGGGCTTCTCCACAGCAAGATTAACCCTTTGAATGCACAGTAGTCTTACACACACACGCTCAGCACAAGAAGAGAAGCAGAACCACAGTCTGGAGAGAGGCTCCCTCTGTGGCTAAGCTGATTTAACACCAGATTGCCTCTTCTTTCACAGAAGTAAGTCCTCGGGTAGTCCCCATCATCTGGCAGTAGCAGAAATGGGGGCGGGTACGTGACAGGGGTGGGAAGAGTGGATTGGGAGGATAGACATGTGGAAAGCAGATGGACCTCTAGATAAGTTTCCCCTTACATTGCCCACAGCCACGTGTTTCCTGAACTACTGCAGTTTTGATAAGTTTATTCAGTGGGTTAGTTTAACTGTTTAACTGTTCTTGTTCCTGGGTGAGCTCCCAGCTCTGCAGGCAGTAGGCAGGCAGAGGCTGAGGGGGTGCCTCCACACCAGTGTACTGCAGAAACCCCCTTATCCCCACAGAGTAACTTGAACTTTGCGGGGCAGTACCCCCACACTGCACTTGTAAAGTTTTCTGCTCAGCCCTGCCAGTTCAGTCACCTTTCTTTCTCACATCCTCGCCATTGCTAAATGAGGAAGCATTTGCTGCTTCCTCCTTCAAACTGGTGTCTGATTGTGGTTAAAGCAATTCAACTTGCATTTGATTTGGTAAGAAAAATGGAGCAGAGAGGGGGAAAGGCTGCCAAGCTACATTAGTTCTGGTGTCACTGAAATCTATTGCAACCTTTTAAAGGCTCATATTTCAGGCTCCTGGATGAGCATTCTGTATCTAGTAATGGGTGGAGAGAAGTATTTAGAGTTGAACATTGGCAGAAAGAAATCAATGTTCCTAATGGTTGAAAGCTTTGGTCAGCATTACTCTTTCAAAGAACTCTGTGGTATCTGCATTCATCCACAGGTCTGTAATTTCTGAGCCAGGTCAACAATGACAATCTGCTGTGGTTGGAAGCAGACAGCCTGTTCTGCTACCCACTGTTCAGACAGTCTTTTTCAAATGAGAATACTGCAGGTACTAGAAAGTAAAAAAAATGGAAAATGTGATAGCAACAAATGCATTTGAACTGAGTTGAAGATTAAAAGTGAAGGCCTCTCAATATACAGCATGTTCCTGGGGACAGGAAAGGTGTGCAGAGAAGCAGGCATTCTTACTGCTTTTCTGCTTCAGGCTAGTGAGAGCCAAGCAATGAGTTACCTGCCTGATTTCAGAGGAAGACGTTCCCTCCAGATTCATATTTTCCATAGAAGGCTGTTGGAAAGTGATGCAAAGCCAAACAGAAGTGACTTGGAAAGACACTGTGATGAACTCGAGGGACAGTTCTATTGCTGGCATGTTAAGTTTATGACATCAAGTACAGTGAGATGTTACTGCAATTACTTTGGTCTAAAGAAACTCACTGCACCTTCTGACATATAGCATAGGAATTGAGGAATATGAAGATACTAAAATAAAGCAGCTTTTAAGACCCTCAGTTTTGCCACTCAGACTTCACAGAAAAGTACATCACTGAGTGACACATTGACCTTTCACAACCAACACAGGTAGCGAAAGTTTATTTTAATCAGTGACAGAGAAAAGTATAACAACAAAAATTGAACTGTTCTTTCTAGACATGCTTTTAATTACTTTTTTTATTGACACAATTAGTAATTTTGCTGCCTGGTATTTTAGTTATGTTCAGTTGCGATAACCTTAATGTGTACTGTTGCACTTTCCTATATGTCATGCTTGGTTCCAAGATAATGCTTTAACAAACCAGCAGTTCCTCCCTCTTTCAAAGTTAAACTTTGCCCCTCTTTTCTACGCATGTTCCTTTTGCACTGTTTGTCCAGGACTCAGAGCACTCTAGGAGCTGCAAGACACCAGCCATGCTGCCTTCCCAGCCTCTTCTGCACGCAGGGATATTTGCACTCACAATCCTTCAGGCCCTTGCCTCCGACACCTTCATTGCAGCCGTCTACGAGCATGCGGTCATCCTGCCAGACCCCACTGACAAGCCTGTTTCTCCCGGTGATGCCTTGGCCCTGATGAATAAAAACATGGATGTCTTGGAAGGGGCCATCAAGGAAGCTGCCCAGCAGGTACTAGATGTATCATGAAGGTTGTTGATTACTGTTTTCTTCTCTGCCTGACCCTCCTGGTTATATGTTGATGGGTGAGCTTTTAAGAGAGCCTGTTTTGACAGGGTGCCCACATCATTGTGACTCCTGAAGATGGCATCTACGGCTGGCAATTCACAAGAGAATCCATCTACCCTTACCTGGAGGATATCCCTGATCCAGTGGTGAATTGGATTCCCTGCACTGACCCCTTGAGGTGATTCCTTTTGCAGTGATTTATGTGGTTTCAAGATAGCATCTCATGAAATCATGAGCACCTCCCACAAAATGCATAGGAACTACTAATGCTTTTGACATGAGTGTAAGTTTCAATTAAAATAGAGTATGAAGATAAGTTACCTATAAAATATATAGTGTGTTCATAACTAATTGATGAGGGAAACAAGGTAACTTTTTTTTAGACTCTTTGAGGAGAAATTCAAACAACATACAGAATGTAGGTTACTAAAAGCAAAGGAAATGTCTTCTATTTGGAAAAGCTTTGATCCCAGAATATGCTTCTTCTCATTCTGCTTTTAATTTTTTCACACTGTTAGGAATAGAAATGACTGCGAGTTATTAACACTAGTTTTTCTTTGGTTTTTTGTTTGTCTTTTACAAATGCCATGTTCAAACAAAGCACACATACATTTTTGTGGACAGCCAAGAGCTAGTCTCTGAGAAACTAATCATAGAGGTGATGAGGTCAATAGTCGAAGTCCAAACCTCCGAGTGATATAAACCCATAAACTTTTAATCTTAATTTTCCACAATTAAGGTAAGAAAAAGTCTGAATTGCTAGAGGCTCTCTGCTGTAGAACATGATCTGTCATTCAAGCAGCATATTCCAGCAGTGGCAAACTAACCTATAGCTGAGCTCTGAACTTCAGACATTTAGGGCTTACAGTAAGTGCTCCACCATGGAATTGCATCTGTGATCTCTTTTCTTCACCACAGCTTTCTGCACCTGCTTAGTGATGAGGACCTTAGAGTATGTTGTTATATCTGTGAGGATATAATTCCTCAGCAGTTCTAAGTGTCACAATGGGGAGAAGTGCAGGATGGGAAGGCTTCAGGACCTATCCCAAGGTGCAGGATGCAGTCTGAAGAAAAGCTGCAGGATGCAGTCTGAAGAAAAGCTGCAGCAACTCTGTGTATCTGCCTGCCCTGCCATGGCTGCAGTGTTGAAGGTGTTGCCCTTAAGCACTCCAATGATAGACATCTCTGACAGCATGGGTTTTGTTAAAATTTTTTTTTTACTTCCATGAAATACATTAGATTTGGTCCAGCACCAGTGCAGGAACGACTCAGTTGCATGGCCAGGAATAACTCCATCTATGTGGTTGCAAACATCGGGGACAAGAAGCTGTGTAACTCCAGTGATCCCGACTGCCCCAGTGATGGTCACTACCAGTACAATACAGATGTTGTCTTTGACCCAGAGGGGAAACTGGTGGCTCGTTACCACAAGGTAAAGTGGCCTTGGAAATGCCAAAACTAATTTTCCACTACTTCCAGAATGTCTCCATTTGCAAAGAGAATTTGATATCAGTCATGGTCCCATGGCCGAGTTTTGCTTATGTTTATAATTTGAAAGAATCTCTCTCTTACTATGAAGTATTGATGCAAAATTTGCATTATCTGTCATATTTCTCAAAACAGACTGGAATGAAAAATGATTGCTCTGGTGCAGTTTAGTGTTATTATTTCTCTGCTATGTGCATTCAAGTCATCAGGAATATAAACTAGGTGGGGAGAGTGGAGAGATTATTTTTATGATGACATCAACAGACCTGCAGGCAGTCGGCTGCTTTCCTAGCTAGGTTCCAGGGCAATATGTTTCTCCCCATATCCACCTTTTGGGTACCATGATCATACCATTTTAGCTTGACTTCCTACATGTGAGGGCTTTCAACATAGGTCAAAAAATTTCTCAAGTCATTCTTAACAGTTTTAGGGAACGACTGCAGGATATCACAGTAAGTGCCTCTAACTGGTTTCTCTTTTTTAACCTTTCCCTACAGTATAATCTCTTTATGACAGAAACTCAGTTTAATTACCCAAAAGAGCCAGAAGCCGTCACCTTTGAGACTCCCTTTGGGAAGTTTGGCATTTTCACTTGCTTTGACATCCTTTTCTATGAACCTGCTGTGGTCCTTGTGAGCAAGATGCAGGTGGACACTGTGCTCTTCCCGACGGCTTGGATGAATGTCCTGCCTTTTCTGACTGCAGTTGAATTTCACTCTGCCTGGGCTATGGGCATGCGTGTCAACTTCTTAGCTGCCAATACTCACAAAACCAGCTTGGCAATGACAGGTAATTTAACTCTCACTCTGTCTTAAAAAACTTTATAGCCGTGAATCTGTGTTTCCTGTCCCACAAGGTGATTTTGCAGAGAAATACAATGTTCTTATCTGGGAGTCTAGTCACCAAATTTTAAACTTGACAGATCCCATCCCTATTGTTGCTGTACAAGGCACAGCAAAACTTGTAGTGTTTTCTTTGCCCTAGCATCTTAGGATTTTCCTTTCTTTCTTTTAATGTCTCTAAACAAGAAATAAGTTACTGCCTCTTATACTTGAATAGAAATTTTGACACTTAGGCTCTTTTCCTCTCCACTTGTGATTGAAGGCTAAACTGTAAATATACTTGTAAGCTGCATACATGGCTACATTTATTATGGCCAAATGAAAGACTTATTTGTAGCTGTATTTAACATGTTTATGGAAAAGTATTAAAAAAAGGATTTTCAGACCTGTTGCAGTAACACTGTTAAGAAGTCTACAGTTTCATTTTAGAATGTAAGACTGATCTTTTAGATCTTAGTTTATGGGACAATACATTTCAGTCAGACTATTATCTTCACTGACCTGTGAAACCACAGTATTGTGTCTTAGGGCTTCTTATTTGACATGCTTGACAGGCTTCTGCTTGTTGTCCATTTTATGCAGCTCTTGAGCAGTGATGGGTATGACAGGTCTTTGATTTCCCTCATAGAATTGGTACTGGTCAGATGGGAATGTCCCACCTTGGGAGAAGTTCTCACAGTTTAAAGTGGGCTGGACAACTGCTCTCTCCTTCTGTGTTCACCAGGACAGGCCTTGGTACTTGACTGTGTTGAGTTTTGGATTGTCTCAATTGTAGATGATCCTTTCATGTCAATTTGCTGGAAATAAAGGAATTATCAAGTAACTTAATTACATACTGGAGAAAAGAGAACTGCGGAGGCCAAAAATACGGTCCTAACATGACATAACAAAACAAACATCCTCTGCCATTGGCTGCATTAAGCAGACCTCATCCAAGGGAATAAACACTATTCTTTGCCAAAGCGTGAGCTCTATGTACTGAGTTGCTAATAGTCACCTTTAGTGAGACTAAAATTTCTGTAACCTTTATAAGAATAGTTGATGAGCTAGCAGTAGGGACACTTAAAAGACAATATGATTTTTTTTAAATTGTTCTTGGACTTACTATTGTGTTCTCCACAGGGAGTGGTATTTATGCACCAGATGGAGCCAGGACATACTCCTACAATATGAAAACTGAAGATGGTCACCTCCTTGTTGCTGAATTAGATGCACACCCTCGTCTTTCTCCTGCCTTCCCACCTGCTGTCAACTGGAGCTCATATGCTTTGAATGTCAAAAGATTCTCCCAAAATGACCATGATTTCACAGGAATCATCTTTCATGACCAGTTCACTTTCACTGAGCTCACCAAGGCTGGGGGAAATCTCACTGTCTGCCAAAAAGACCTCTGCTGTCACTTGAGCTACAAGATGTCAGGAAAACGAGATGATGAAGTTTATGTGCTGGGTGCTTTTGATGGGCTTCATGTTGTTGAAGGACAGTACTATCTGCAGGTAATTCTTTGGAGGGAGTTACTTGCTTTAGGAAGCTTTCTTTACAGGGAGAAACTTTCAGCTCTGTGGTGGAAAAAGGGAAGACAATGATTCTCTTGTATACTGAAGTCCTGGTGTCGTATTTGTTAGCAATGAAAAAGAGTTGTGAAAGGTTCCAGCCTACTTACCTCTAAATGCAACAAAGTCAGTAGAGAGGTTTCTAAACCTCTTTTAAATTCCCAGAGTGCACTCACTATTTTTTGGGGTGTTCAATATTGGCTAAATTTAGGTCCTCCTGTGTGACTCTCTGCAGTAAGTATTCTGAATCTCCTCTGTATCACAGAATCACAGAATAGTTAGTGTTGGAAGGGACCTCTGGAGACCATCTAGTCCAGCCTCCCTGCCAAGGCAGGGTCCCCTAGAGCAGGTTACACAGGAACATGTCTGGGGGGTTTTGAATGTCTCCAGAGAGGGAAAATCTAACAACTTCCTTGGGCAGCCTGTTCCAGTGTTCTGCCACACTCAATGTAAAGAATTTCTTCTTCATGTTGAGGTGAAACTTCTTGTGTTTTAGTTTATGGCCACTGCTCCTCATCCTGTCACTGTGCACCTCTGAAAAGAGTCTGGTACCATCCTCTGGATCCTTTTTATGTTCATTAATGAGATCCCCTCTCAGTCTTCTCTTCTCTAGACTAAACAGACCCAGCTTCCACAGTCTCTCCTATAAGGGAGATGCTCTAGACCCTTAGTCATCTTTGTGACCCTTTGCTTAACCTTCTCCAGTCGCTCCTTGCCTTTCTTTTACTGAGGAGCCCAGAATTGGACACACTACTCAGATGTGGCCTCACTGTATCTTCATCAAAGAGTTGCTGTTAAAAATCAGTTGATCATAACTATCCTTAAGAGATAACTTAAAGTCACTGAGATGTTAATTTTTTTGTCATTATCCAAATCATAGCAATGAAGTTTACTGAAATGGCATATGACTTTTACCGGAAATATCCTCTCCGCTTCTAATGAAATGTTTGGAAAGACGGGGAGTTACATCCTGGTTGGATTTGCTTAAAACCCTATTTGAAAACATTCTTTGCCTTTATAACTAAGTTCCTGTGCCATCAGACTATACATTTTTTTTTAGTTACTTCTCTCTGTCAACATATGTTGTACCAGCTGGTACAGACTCCAGGATATGAGAGGAGGTCTTAGCCAGCAAACAGTTTATCTAATGCATTTAGGAAGGTAGTGTGAATAAATTCAGTTCTTGATGAGCTTGCTTGTAAAATTTATTTCAGTGGTTGTGGAAGCTGCCAGATAGTCCCTACAAGTACTGCGAGTTCTAGAGAAGACAGGAATTTCTACTCTTCCTTTTTCCCTCAGTAATTTTTCATTTTTTCAGAACATATTCCCTATTTGTCTGCTTATTTGCATTTCAACACAAAACTTTATTTGTTGATGAATAATACTTCTGATTTTTGCAAATATGCTTTTGTCCCCCAATATATGACACAAATATTAAAACTCCATCACATATCAGCAAAACCAGCCAACATCCTTTGAATCACTCCCAAATAATAGGAGCCCTGTTTCCTATTTCCTCTTGAAGGCCATAAATATTTATCAGCTGGATAATGAAGGACAATAGGGAAACACCCCAATTCCTACTTTCCTCTGTGTGCTACAACTACTAACATAAAACTCTAACAGCAGATGCTAACTTTATCACCTTGGCCTATATTCACCAGGATTAGAACACAGAATGTCAAATTCAGATTTCCCATGGACTACCAGGTCATGTGATGAAGTATCATTACTAACATGTACAATTACTAGTAAGCAGACCTCAGTGTACATTTGCACAATGTACCAACGAGGAGGACTTCATTTCATTTGCCTAAAATTTCCATTGACAAACTCATCTTACTAAGACAAATGGGAAAGAAACCTTCAAATAAGAGAACTGTCAATAGGAAGAATTAGTGGAAGTAACAGGATTGGGCTTCAGAGGTGAAATAAGGTGCTCTAGTTCTGTTTGTAAGTAATAGGGCAATGCAGGTCTGAAATACTCTCAAGTACATCAAAGGCTGAAAAAGTAAGTTACAACTAAAAGGGAGTTGCCCAAAGATTGTGAAAAAAGATCCTGTGACTCTCACCTGCTCACTTGATGACACAAGACTTTCCTATCAGAGTGTTTCTGACTTTCTGAATACATTGTTATCTTCTCCTCTCCACAGATATGCACTCTGCTCAAGTGCAAGAGCACAGACCTGGACACATGTGGGCAGCCAGTGGAGATGGCTCAGACCAAGTTTGAGATGTTCTCCCTCAGCGGCACATTTGGCACCAACTATGTCTTTCCAGAAGTGTTGTACAGCGGGGTGCAGCTGGCCCCTGGGGAGTTTGAGGTAATGGGGCACCCTGGAGCTGTGTCATGCTAGGTCCTCTGCAGGATAGTCATGAAATTAACTGTCTCAAAACAGCCAAAGTGAACTTGCTCATAGTGAATAATCTATTAAATACCTTTTAATTGAATGACTAGTTTCAGTAAGAGATATTGTCTGACGTATCTTCTTCCTGTTTTGTCATGTTTTTCTGAGATCTTCGTGTGTTCACGTGGGTACTCTTCTAATCACATCCTTCTCTAACGCTTTTCAATCAGATACTGAATGATGGGTGCTTGATAAGCAAGACAAAACCGACAAAACCAGTTGTTACTGTGACGCTTTTTGGACGGTGGTATGAAAAGGATCATCTGAAACAAGACCCGCAGCCAAGAGCCTTCACATGATATTACCATAACTGTACACTGTTAATCTTACATCCAAATGAGATACAGCATTCTCTACTACAACAATCTCAATTATGTTTCATATTTCCAGTTGCACAAACTTCTCATCACTGGGCTTTGTTTAGTAATGCTGTAGCAATAGTATCGTCTTACTACCATTTATTGAGAAGTATCTATATCTATATCATTATATTACTAATATTTTATTAGTGCAAGACAGCAGTTGTTTTTCTCTCTTCATTTGTTGTATTTTTATTTTTCTAACCCTCAGAAAACCTGTATTGTGTGCCGGAGTATATATTCTTATTAAAATAGCATAGCATATTTTTAATTTGCAGATTATTATGGCACCAGTAAATAAAACAGTGAAAGATGCAGCTCTACACACAAATGGTCAGTATTTCTCTGTCTCTGATGTATGACTACTTATGCTGACTTCTGCAAGTCTGCTCTTTTGCTGAAATTAGATGATTTTTTATCCTATTTGTGTTGCGTTGGTTTTATTGCCTGTATGCTATTGGTGTATGTTATGTGGGGGACATGGCAGCATAGACTAGTGCATCATGGTAGCTGAGCAAGGACTCCAGTCGAAGAGCCCATCCTGAAACAAAATCTACCATGACTTCTTGGTGAGAACACAACATGAATCATCATTTCTTTGAAATCTCTGTTGAGCCAAGACTTGCAATTGAGGCCTCAAATTATGCTGCTTATCAGTTCTTAAAAACAGCTTGACAGCACCTCCTGTCTGGACTGGATGCTATTCAGTGATGAAACTGCTTCCAACCAGTAAACAAGTCACTGAGTGGTATGGTATCACATAGCAGCTCTTCCCTGCCATCTTCTCTGTTTCTTTCTAGTTGTATAAGAGCGACATATGTGAAATAACTGTTGTCCTTTGCTTCTTCCTGTTAATGCTGGGTGGTGCTGCCCTGTAGATGAATTTGCTGTAGGGATTAGGGGATTTACAATTCTACTTCAGACCAACTACTCCTGGTGAGAAGGCACTGTTCACATATTTGCTTCCTCTTATCCCTCAGTGACCTGTGTTTTGTTGTTACTGCTGCACTCTAGTGACCTTCTTTTATCACCTCAGTGTATAAATATGTATATGTTCTGTGGCGGTGTCTTTAAGAGTAGTCAGAGACCTCTATTAATCTAATTTCTCCTTTCTTTTCTCCACACTGACACCATTCCTGGTCTCACCATGATGCTCTCAAGGTCCTAAATCCCATGTATTTCTGTTATGGAGCCGGTGAGACACTGGGAGTGCAAATACCCTCTAAACTCCAGCACTGATTACCACTGCTGTACACCATATGACCATTTTTGTTTCCAAATGTACTGACATGTGACATAACCTAGTCTCATGTCTCATAAACATAATGATATGTTTATCAAAAGCCCCAGACAATGTCCTCTGACTCATGAAAGCTCAGCATCATTGCTGCTAGAGCCACACTGCCTTGAAACCTAGATCACTTTTGGAGTAAGTTACTGTCTGACCACAGGCCAGTCTTAGTCCAGCAGGGATTTATCTGGTGTGATGCTCTTCCTGTGAGTACAAACTTAGTGCAGATACTGTGTTTGTCTTCTGGGAACCTGGTGGGTGATACCACAACTCTCTCCCAGGGAAAGGATCTGGATTTAAGGGAAGCTATGGCACCCAGGAAGGTCTCATCTTGCAGAAGGGATTCAGCAGGAGTCATATGGCCAGTCAGAACTGAGAGGCAGCTTCTTCAGGTTTGTTCACTGCTGATGCCAGTCCTCTGGATAGGGGAATTTGTGCACAAGTAGTACATATCCCAACCCAGAATCTGGTGAGTATCTTGAATCCAGGATTGAGTTCAAGGCCGCAGTTTGGGGGTTTTTTTATGTTTGTACGTTGAGCATTTTCCTATAGAAGGCTGGCATAAGCCATCATGGGACTAAATTCTTTTCGCTATGAAGATTGCATAACACTTGTCCTTGTGAAATGTGTTATTGTGTGAAATGAGTCAAGCATACTGAAAGTAATCCTATGAAGTCCACCCATTACCCACATACTAACTTGCTCTCTATAAAGACAAGGCTGCGTGTAACCACTGCTAACAATAAACACTTCTTCGAGGGCAGTGCAGCAAAAATACCTTGTGGAACCTGACGGCTGAGTCAGAACCAAAGAAGGTAAGAAACTTGGGTAAGCAAATACGAGTGATTTTTGTGTACATGCACCTTTAGCTTCAAGATTTCTGGAGTGATCTGTAGACACAAGAAAACACATTGCAAGAGGCAAAATTTATAAATTGTGGTTCCTATTCATGATGCTCTTCCAACAGAGACCTTTGGGGACCGGAGATCTTCAGAGCTTGGTTATTGAGCAGTGGGTATGCTGATGAATTTGCTCAGAAAATCAGCCACCTGGCAGGCTCACAGGATTTGCGTTAATCCTCAAACACCCTGAAACTTTGAGCCAGTGCTGTGCTGAGCTGAGCTGGGATGGAACAGGTGGAACCCATGCTGAGGGCTGACCTCTTGCCTCCTGCAGCCATGTCTGTGGTGCAGACCCTCAGGTTTGATCAGAAATGTGTCCATGCTGGTCTCTGCTGAGATTTGCTGAACTTGTTTTCCTGCTGTGACCCAGGCTTGCCTTGAACTGTGTTACAACAGCAATGCTATGCCTGAACTTCCTGTAAATCTGGCAAGTGACATATTTATTCAGCTGTAGCACACTGATGACTTCTTAGTGACTTCCGTGCCAGGGGTATAATGTAGAATTGCTCAATACCAGCCACTAACTTGCCTTTGATATTGAGAGACTTTCCAGGCAGGGTGATTGCATTTCCCAGTGTCTGCCGGCTTTCTGCCACCCTGGGGAATTGCCAAGTTTTATGCAAGATTTCCCCTTTTAAAGCCCAGTCTTTACTTGCTCACAGCCTCTTCTGGGGTGACTTCCAAGCTGCAGACACAGGGCTTCTGTCGCAGTCTTGGTCTCTTTCGGGAAGGGACCAGACCAGCGACGGGGTTCGCAGACTGCCTGCTGAGCTGTCGTTCGCGGCTATCCCTTGACCCAAGGTATGGTTTGCCTCGCGAGCTGAGAACAAACACCAAGGAGCCAAGGGTGGTCTGACCTGATCCGAAGATCTAGGCTGATCCAACTTTATTGGGGGGAACAGGGGCTTATATAACTTGGGATAGGGAAGGTTCTGGAAAAGGGGTGGAGCTGAGGCGGAGCATGCAAATCCACCTCAGCCCATAGGGTAGGCAAACTAGGGGGGAGTAAACTTGGGCGTGGACTGGTGACAGGCAGGGCCAGGGCCGCCCCCTAGAGGGAGCTGGCCAATGGTAGCTGTTCTCTTGTTGCTAGGCACCTGCCTGCCTGGGGGAAGGTTCTGGAACTGGGAGAGCAGTAGACATCTTTATTTTAACAAAAACTGGGGATAAAACTGGGGATTTAGAAAGTCCGTATTGTAGTGTCATTGTCCGGGTTCTTCGGGGTCTTCCTGGACCTTCCACACGTCGAACTCCGGCGATCCCTCGTCCTCCTCCATTCCTCCATGTCCATATAGTCCCCATCTCCAACAGGCTTCCTAAAGCTTGTGCCTCTGCTGTGCTTTTGTTGCTGTCTGCTCTGGAGGCCTGTCAGCTGGAAACCTATGTCGCAGCTGTCTATGAGCACAGCATAGTCTTAGAATCACAGAACTGTTGAAGTGTTGGGTTCTCCTGAGGAAGCCTTGGTGCTGATGGAAAAAAGTCAGTCTTTTGGGTGACACCACATAGTGAAGAGAAAGATTTTTAAATGATGAAGACTATTTTCTTTGGTTTCTTGCTAAGTGGTAAATGAAGCAGACACAGACATACTGCAGGTTCTAAGTTTTCTCTAGGCATCACCTGAAACTATAGTAGTAATACTCTATTTACAAAATACTATGCTAAAACTTGCTTTCCATGAGAAAAATACCCCACCCCTGCTTTCTATGAGTAATTTGAAATTCCTTATTTTGCAAAAACTTTCTTTTGAAACAATAGTAAGAAAAAATTCAATGTTGTTTAATTCTTTCTCATAAAGCAAGTATGTTAGCTCTAGATGGCGAGGCCAGCAGAGTACAAGGGACAGTTTGCAGTACATGCCCAGCACGGAGGACACTCTGAAGGCACCCACTGCAACTATAAAAATCCACTGGCTAAAAGCAAGAGGTATGGCAAGACCACACGTCTCATAAGCACCTATGAATCATCTGCACTCTGAAGTATGACAGCTGTACTTCTCACAGGTGGTCTGCCTTCAGCACTGGCTGAAGTTTTAACCGATGCAGCCATGTGCAGTAAGGTTGTATGGAACAGTGTGCCCTAGTGAAGGGAGTCTGAGCTCATGGCCAAGATGGGTTTAAGAGCTTGGAGAAGGATATGCAAATGAACTGTGCAAGTGTTCCTTCCAATGGAGCCACTTGTAGATTAGCATTACTTCTGATAAGGCTTCTTAGCCTTTTGTTCTCCTTTTATTTAAAGCATTTCACATTGGAAACGATCCAATTCCTAAAAACATTTCTTTGACTTTTTATTATAAATAGATGTTCTTATTCTTGGCAGAAATATACTGTGTCTTCTCAGATTACTCAAGAGATGATTATTTCCAAAGCAAACTTATTTGTCTTTACTCCTTCTCTTTCCATCTGTTTTATATTCCCCATGACTCATCTAGGAGCTGCAAGACACCAGCCATGCTGCCTTCCCAGCCTCTTCTGCACGCAGGGATATTTGCACTCACAATCCTTCAGGCCCTTGCCTCCGACACCTTCATTGCAGCTGTCTATGAGCATGCGGTCATCCTGCCAGACCCCACTGACAAGCCTGTTTCTCCCGGTGATGCCTTGGCCCTGATGAATAAAAACATGGATGTCTTGGAAGGGGCCATCAAGGAAGCTGCCCAGCAGGTACTAGATGTATCATGAAGGTTGTTGATTACTGTTTTCTTCTCTGCCTGACCCTCCTGGTTATATGTTGATGGGTGAGCTTTTAAGAGAGCCTGTTTTGACAGGGTGCCCACATCATTGTGACTCCTGAAGATGGCATCTACGGCTGGCAATTCACAAGAGAATCCATCTACCCTTACCTGGAGGATATCCCTGATCCAGTGGTGAATTGGATTCCCTGCACTGACCCCTTGAGGTGATTCCTTTTGCAGTGATTTATGTGGTTTCAAGATAGCATCTCATGGAGTCATGAGCACCTCCCACAAAATGCATAGGAACTGCTAATTTTAAAATCTGTTAAAAATTACAAGTACTATAGAAATGAGACATATCAAAAAGAATTCTTAACTAAATGGTAATGGGAATATGCCAGGTAAAAAGCCTTGAGACATTCTTTAAAACTTGAAAAAGGACAAAAATAAGGAAACTTTAGGCAAAATAATTATTTTGAAAACATGTAAAACTTTGTCAATGTAGATCACTAGTGAAAATCTTCTGTAAGTATAAGCTAGCTTATTCTCATGTCAGATGCACAGATCAGACTATGTGATCGAGTCCTCAGCTCATGGGGCTGAGTGATTTCTAAAACCAAATTGCACAAAATATTTTTATAGATCGGAAAGAAATATCTTTTGGAAATCCAGCCACTTGCACCATCTGCTGTGTTACACAGCTGCTCTGAATGTGTGTCAGCAGGCGACACCAAGAGGACCAAGTCTGTGTCTAAACTAAGCCTTTATATTCTTTCCTGAGATTTTAAGAGTCCTTAGCTCTGTAAATGCTGTGTTCACTTTTTGCTAAAGGCTTACAGACAGCTGCCTAAAACAGAGTGAAGTTTATTAAAAAAGGCTAAAATTTTCTTTTGAAACTAAGACTTAGAGCTCCTTGAAAATTTAAGTTATTTTTAATTTATATCTGTATATGGATTTATTTTCCCCTTTGTTTTATGAAGGTTTCTATCTCTCTGTATGCAAGTTAGCTAGGAATTCTATCCACACAGAAAATAACACTGTTAAGGGGTACACGAAAGAAGAACACAGGGAGACCATTTTTTAAAGATAAAAGAGACCAGCAATTTAAAATGGTGATATAAACAGAAACTATTCTTTGATCTATTCCTGTTTCTGCTTATGGGGCGGTGCAGTTAATGGAATACAAATGCATTTCTTCTACATGGGCACTCAAGCTTCTAAAAGTCTTTTCCTCATACACTAAATATACATTAGATTTGGTCCAGCACCAGTGCAGGAACGACTCAGCTGCATGGCCAGGAATAACTCCATCTATGTGGTTGCAAACATCGGGGACAAGAAGCTGTGTAACTCCAGTGATTCAGACTGCCCCAGTGATGGTCGCTACCAATACAATACAGATGTTGTCTTTGACCCAGAGGGAAAACTGGTGGCTCGTTACCACAAGGTAAGGAGATGCTTCAGCATGATCCTGTAATTTATTATCAATATATTTTTCATCTCTCTGGCACCAATTTCAGCTTGCTTATACGATAATTCTCTGTTATTATAAATTGACACCCAATCTAGTATCATTTGATGCAAGGATCTTATGGCCAGAAGGAAAAACAAGCAAGGGCTTTATCACTTAGACCTTATTTCCATGAACACCACAGCTGCAGAGAGCATACCAGCTGCCAAACACATAAGGGCTACATTTATGACAGTAAATGGTAAAGGAGCAGTGACAGAGTTTTCCATGTTAGCTTGTCCTTGATGTATTTGTAGCCAAGTTAGATAGTGCTTTTGCAGGGGATGTCTTGGCAGAGTCTAACATCTAATACTGCCTGGGCTTTGCCTCCAGGAGGTAGATGGGGCACAGCTACCCCATTTTGTAGGGGAGAGGGTCAGCTGGATGGATGCAAACCAGCTGTGCCAGCCAGGTCAGGTAGCTTGATTCCGACCTTTGCTTTAACACCTATTTCAGATGCAAAATAGCTGTCATCTTTCATCTTTTTTTTTTGTTTCTAATATGCCCTTTTTTTCACCTGCAGTACAACCTGTTTAGAAGCGAAACACAGTTTAATTACCCAAAAGAGCCAGAAGCCGTCACCTTTGAGACTCCCTTTGGGAAGTTTGGCATTTTCACTTGCTTTGACATCCTTTTCCATGAGCCTGCTGTAGTCCTTGTGAGTAAGATGCAGGTGGACACTGTGCTCTTCCCGACGGCTTGGATGAATGTTCTGCCATTTCTGACCGCAGTTGAGTTTCATTCTGCCTGGGCTATGGGCATGCGTGTCAATTTACTTTCAGCAAATACTCACAGCATCAGCTTTGCAATGACAGGTGAGTTGCATTCAGGAAAGGGAATTGTCCTCAGATTGAGAGGCAGAAATGTTTTAGACATAGTGAAGTCTCTAGAAAATGGTATTTCAATCAGACTTAAGAACTTCATAATGTGGTACTAAGTGTAATAAACACAAAAATGTTGAATGTACTGTAAAAGGCAAAATTAGACATTAAATTTTGATAATTTAAAAGTAAAATTTTATATCAAAACCAGCACAAAGTTCCACTTAAATGTTCATTCTGTCATTTAGAATCAGCGTTTTTTTGTTCAAAATTCAAATGACAGTAAAATGGAGAAAAAATTTTTTATTATAACTTATTAACATAAATCCCAAAGGAGTTCTGAATAAAATATTTTGGGGGTTTTGTGCCTGCTTAAGAATTAGAGAAATGTATGTTTTGCTTTGCTCTGGATAGATATTTACTGTCTTTTTTAACCTGTAAACTGAGAAAATATTATAGCTGCATGTGTAACTCTCCCCTGAAGCCTTAAGTGAAAACTGCAAAGAAACATTTTTGCCTGCCCTAAATAGATTGAGCTGAGTTTAGGCCACAGCCCTGTGTTTCATCCAATTATATATAACTACCCCCCGGTTTCCTTCTTTGTCAAAAATGCCACTCTTAGAAGTCTGACTTATATTTAAATGAACCTAAGTTTTAACACTGTGATGGGTATTTTAGCAGTTCTGTTCTCTGAAATTCTCTCCAAATTCTCCATAAGGTATTGACTGAAAGTAGTATCACTGAAAAATGATACCGGTGTGGCATGGGGGGCAAGTGGTCCCCCTGCCAAGCCATGGTCTGGGATGCTGGCTAACAAGAGGGCTGGTGATTGTCTTCGTCAGGCAGTGGGCTGTTCACACCAGAAGGACCTGCCGCCTACCATTATGACAGTGGGACTGAGGAGGGACATCTCCTGTTGGCGGAGTTGAGCGCACGGCCCCGTCTGTCTCCCACCTACCCTCCTGCCATCAACTGGAGTTTGTATGCCACAAGCATCAAGAAATTTCCAGGGGAAAATGACACTTTTTTAGGGTCTGTCCGGCGGGATATATTCACTTTCAGCAAACTCAGGCACAAAGCTGGAAATTCCACTGTTTGCCAAGGAGACCTCTGCTGTCATCTGGTCTATCAGATGTCAGACAAGAAAAAAAATGAAGTTTATGTCCTGGGTGTGTTTGATGGGCTTCATGGTTCTCTCATAAAATACCATTGGCAGGTAATTTTTTTTTTCAGGGGTGAGTGTGGCTACATCCCAACCACCCCAAAGCACTTGTCTTTACTGCATACTAAGAACTTTTCTTGCTATCAAATCCAGCTCTTGATGGTTGAAAGCTTAGTGGTGTTTTGCCTTTCTGTATCCTTCTCCCCACAGATATGCACTCTGCTCAAGTGCAAGAGCACAGACCTGGACACATGTGGGCAGCCAGTGGAGACAGCTCAGACCAAGTTTGAGATGTTCTCCCTCAGCGGCACATTTGGCACCAACTATGTCTTTCCAGAAGTGTTGTACAGCGGGGTGCAGCTGGCCCCCGGGGAGTTTGAGGTAATGGGGCACCCTGGAGCCCTTTGATGCAATGTTTTCCAGGCCATGGTATTGAAAACTGATGTCAGCAAAGTCTCACCCAAGAACCACTGTTGTTGGTTTCCACAGACCTTAACTCAAGGGGACAGATTTAAACGGGTGGATTGATTTAATCCTTACTGATGAGCACATATCAATGCTGAGGTTAGGAATCTCTTTAGTGTTTTCTCTAGCAAATATGCCTTCCCACTTCAGGTCCCAAGTCTATAAACAATAGCTTTCAAGGACTACTTCCTACAGGTTTCTGCTGATGGGCATTTTAGGAGAAATCAAATACTCTGAGAAATTGTCCAAACCAGAAAATTACTTAAGAGTATCATGTGTAAGAGCAAAGGTCCTATGCAGTTAAAAATGTTAAAGGTGATTTTTGAAGGTTTTTAGGGTTAATTTTTTTATTTGGAACTTATGAGAGACAATGAAGACAGTGAAAAATATCTGAAAAATTTTAGGGGAAACAAGGGTGATTTTTCACAAGGTAGGGAATTGCAAAGCATAGTTCATCCTGCATGCCTGTTTCTGAATGGGACTTCTGTAAAAATATACATATCGAATAATTTATTGATATGCTAAAACATGATCATAGTCTAACATAAAAACAATATGTTGTATTTTCTTAACAAATACATGCTTACTTTTTTATCTCAGAGGCTCTTAAGAAGTTACAGGTGTTCAGTGATTTCAAACTAATATGTAAAAAATAACTAAGAAAACCTACATATTGCCAGTAGCTTGAAATTTTCTACTTCCATCTGAAAATTGTTTTGGGGTCTGAAAATCAAAAGAATATTTCAAATACTCCTAGATATGTATATAACCTTCATTGCCTTGTATGAGTAAAATGGGAATGTAACAAATCAGTTATTCTCCCTCTCACCTTCTCATAAGATGGAGAAAATGATCTTTTTTTTCCAAAGTGGGAGGAAGGTTTAAAGACCTACAGGTCTCAAGAAGTGTGGGAAGGCTATGGCAGAGCCAGAAAGAATTCTGGTTTGTTTTATTCTCATGATTGTTTTCAAAAGTTTTGCATCAAAATATTCAACATCCAAGTTCTATTCTTTCTGCATGATGCAATATTGCTTCTCTCTTAGTGGACTATCAGTGTCATTCTTTCTTGTTTCAATTAGGTTCTACATGATGGGCGTTTGAAAAACAAACATGGCACATCAAAACCACTCATAACAGCAACACTTTTTGGAAGGCCCTATGAGAAGGACCTACCACATCCTCTGCGAACTTTCCCATACCGTAACTCCCTAGGTGCTACACAATCACCATAAACAGGAGGGGAATACCTCATGAGCCATGGCAGTTATCCTGTATGATTCCTGTTCTGCAATCTTGCACTTCTGCTCAGCAGCTGTGGCAGTTCGTTTTTTTTGAGGAGAAAGTGAAGTGTTCACTTTGTTGTGTATCTTTTTAACAGTGTTTGAGCCAGTGCAATTATTTTTAGTATAAGTGCTCTGTCACATGAAACTTTTAATTAGGAATTTCTTTTTCCCCAAGGTATCATATAGATTGCTATGATAACAGTAAAAAGACTGATACCAAAGTGTGTGAAATGTGCTTTGTCATTTTATTGCAGAAAAAATTTTCTCCAAGGAAGCATTTCTGTCCCTTTCACCCCTTCCTGGTTTTTAGACTGTATAATCACTAAGTGTCTGTGTTTCTCAGCCTTACATCCCAATCAACAGGCCTCCTTAATACTTACCAAGCTTTAGCCCCATTCTGACCAGGGCACTGCACTATAAAGAGGAAACCAGATTTGAAATAATTTTAGGTGCAATTTTAGAAAGTGGTCCTACACAACACAGCACAGGTGCTGACTGCCTGAAGTCATAAAGTATTTCCAGTTCTGCAGTCCCCCTGAACTTGCACCTCTTTGTACATGAGAGATGGGTGTTGGGTCCAATGCATTTCAGATCACACTTACCATATAAACATAGTGCTCCAACACTATCTCCTGGGTATTTGGATAATTTCTTCAAAACTGTTAAGACATATGAAATAGACAATCTTTCAGTACCTGTAGAAGGTTTTACCGTGTAGTGTGAGAAATGGGCATTATTTGAGACTTGACAGCCCTGGGCCTGATTTCTGTCTATTGTGTTCTGGAGCAAATGAGCCTTGTTCACATCAAATAAGCCACAGAGTAGTCCCTGCCTCCATGCTTATCCCATAGAATTTTGTATCTACTGCCATTCATATTGCTGGCTTACAGCCTGCACTGTGCTTAGCACTGATCTGCACTAAATGTGGTACATAAGAAACACTCTGTGGCTTCCCATCCCATGCACACCAACATGTTATCCAGAAGTTGTTAAAAGCACATGATTTCTGTTTTTCCATTTGCTACGGCTTCTCAGCACGCAGCATTGGAGGCTCTTTCCAGGAATTGTTTCATTCTAGAAATAACAGTGGAGTTTGTACTTGGGGGAGAGACTGTACCACATGGGAGCAGTTACTCAAGGCAGGGATTCAAAGTCATGCTTGTTGGTGCCTTGTTTATCACCTCACCCTTTTCTCACTTGACTTGTGGTGGTAACCCAGACTAACCTTCCATCAAACAGAGGAGGTTTTGGTCAAGTGGTTATGACTGACCTATGACAATCCTAATCCCATATGACTGATCAATGTGTAGTGCATATGGGGTCCAGAATTTCAAGATGTAGATGGCCATGGTGAAGGGTGGGAGCTGACCCTGCTTCCATGACAGTCTGAGACATTTCAGGAGCCCCTTGTCTTGTCCATAATGGACAAGAGTTTTGAAAAGACAAACGAGATCCACCAGGCTGCTTGTGAAGGTCTGCAGTGTCATCTTGTTGATTACATGGATCTGCTGGTTTGCACAGGGGTCAGCACAGTCAGGCACACACCATGGAAAGCACCTCCATAGCAAAGTAGCCAGAAGCTTCTCCCTGGGGTTTCTTCCCTTGGTCCTTCTTCCACATCCATCTTTAGTGCTACTCACTCAACCTTCTGCACTTGAAAAGCACAAGGAAACTCTCTGAGAAAGGCAGGAGCTAGCCTGACTCATAAACTCTGATACTGAAAAGCATCCTGAAATACTTTTTGACATGAAAACATAATTCACTCAGCTTCCCCTGCACCCTCCTTTTTTGCTTGCTGCCTCTGATACCTTTGTGTTCTAGCCTTGGTGATTCCTTGAGACAGATCAGGCCTTGGCTTCAGCAGGTAGGTCTGGAAGAAAGCTGTCCATCTGGGGTGCCTTCTACAGCCCTCTCACCTCACAGGTGCTTCCAGAGCTGCCCACTCAGGCATAGAACAGGTTCTCCTGCTCATGTGCCTGCCATTCACTTCCATCTCCCCCATGGCTACCCCTCTGGTGTAATACACTTTTATTACATGGCCTAGAATTGTTCATGTGGAAAAGGAAACCTAAACTAAACCCAAGCCAAACAAAGGGGAACTGCTACTGGAGTAGCATATGAAAACAGTTTGTATTTTGTTTTCAAAACCAAGGCACTTCATTAAAATCTTTTTTAACTGTTCAGCATCGATAGGTTTACATGCTAATCCACAAAAATCTTCCACTGAAGAATCTGGGGGCGTTTTAGAAATAAATTCCTTGCAGAATCATCAGTAACACACTTGAAACAAATAAACTGAAGTCAGAGTAGGCAAAGAGCAGTTTCACCAGTTCAGTTGGTTAGAGTATGGTGTTAAAAACACCAAGGTTCTGGTTTCTAGAGATTGTGAGATTGTGTTTTGTATGCGAAAAGGGACTCTTGAGTTATAGATTTTGGGTTCTCTAAGAAAAATTCACTGGGATTTGTGTCAGGCAAAATTTTCTTGTCAAATTTCTGGATGGTTTTGGAAAAATCTAAACTTTATTCTGTAACATTTATGAAAATCTTTGGCAAAATATAATAATGACAAGCTTTGCTCCATTAAATTGAGCAAAGTACAGTGAACTCTAGGCCTACACCATTGCTATGTTACTTACAGACTCGTTAGGATACACTCTCCCATACCTTTTAGAGACCTTTCTAAGTTTTTGACATAACATTTATTCCTGTGCTGACTCAGTGGTGCTGTATAATACCTAAAGCTCTCCCTTTTCTTCATCTTGTCACCACTAAGAGCCAGAAATCTTGACTTAATGCTCTTTTCATTGATGTCCAATAAAGTCAATTAGGGGCAGTGAATTAGCTATAGTACCACTAAAATCACTGGTGGTACATCAGTTAGCATCTACTGATTGTGCATCTGCAGAGATAGAGGTGTTCTGCATTTAGCTGTGAATTCAAACAGCCGCAATCTCTGCGTTTTTTCACTGTGCCCTGCATGGAGGCTCTCACACCACTTGACTGGGTTTGGTTGTCATCAATTCTGGGTTTGGGTTGGAAGTCATCAATTCTGCCTAGGAGAGCACAGAGACAGTGACTGTTAAATCTCCCTCCTTGGCAAAAGTTAGGTGCACTGACCCTGTAAAATTCCCAGTATCTTAGTTTGTCACCCAGTTGACAAACTACAAAAATTCATCAAAATGTACAGACTCCCTGATTTGGTTAGTAGTTGTCTTCTCCAGTTTTCTCAGAGATGTTCTTATGCCGAGTTGGCTGCAACAACTAACATAAACAAATGGTGAAAATACACTGTAATTCATTCATGGGAACATATTTTTAAAAAGAAAAATTCTTCTTGCCTAAGAAGAAATCAAATATATCTGACATTGAGATATAAAAAGGAAGAGCAAACTGTGAAAAGAAGGCCAGTAATACATAATGATGTGCTTCCTGGTAGCTAATCTGAAAGACAGATAGCTTTTGGAAGGTATGAGTAAAAATGTATGTGTGGTGCCTTTCCTAAGTGGTGTCAGTTAGCTGTACCTCAAGAGTGTCAGATGGCTTTATGTATAAGATTGATCAGTCATTACCTAACAACAGGCTTAAACCGTTTCTTTGTTGAAGAGTTTCTGAGTCAATCTTTAATTTTACACTAAGCCTTTTAGATTGTTTATCCATGGTAACATTAACCTCTATTTGCAGGAACTCTTCCAAAGTCATCATTAGACTAAACAAAAAGCAGAAACCTCGTGTGTTTGAGGGTTGTGCAACACTTACCGTAACCACTCTCGTATTTTGCCAAGTCTTACAATGCTGGTTGTTTTCTACTGAGTCTTTTCTTACAAATCATTGCCCCTTCTGTTACCACGGATGTGACCTGTATCCCTCCTTGACTTGCCACAGCTCATTATTAGCTAATATCTAGATGCCTTATAAACATTTGTGATGTGGATGGGAGAAGCAGTAACAATACAGATAAGAACAAAACAGACTACAGGGGGTGAAAAAAGGGAGGTGGCAGAGGAAAAGAGAGAGATACTTACTTTCTCTTCACCAGTCCTCACCTGCATGAACAAAAAGTTACTCAAGCTGGTAGAGGCACATTTAAACAGCTCAACCTCCTGTTGCTGCCATCTGTTCTCCCTCAGTGTCATGAGTATTGGACAGGTGATAGCTAATAGACAAGAACTTGATAACAAGTAATAAATCAAATCCAAATCAATTTCTATGTGCCCTTACCTCTTCTTTGGTGACCCAGTATTCAACTGATATGCAGCATCTACTAAGAAAGTAAATGATGATTTTCTGGTGAAAAAAATGGGTTGCCCAGGCATGTCTTCCTGAGACTGGGCAGCAAAGGGTAGGCACAAAAAGGTACTGACACTGGTAAGTTCTGCACTAGTTGCATTGCTGTTTCTGAAACGACATGATACCAGTGATGTTTCATGCACAGCATTGCTGCTTCCTGCCACAGGAAACAACTGTGGAAGCAAAAGATGCTCCCGTAAAAATGGCCTACAGTACAGCAGCGCTGGAATCTGCAGCCTGTTGGGCTTTCAAATGAACTACTAGAAACAGTCAAATTTGTTCAGTATTTCTAGGAAAACTCCATGTGTCTGTTGTAGTCAATTAAATATTTGTGAAAGGCAACAGAGAACAGTCTGTGAGAATGGAGGCTACAGGAAATTGCTTCTTGACATATAAACCTTTATTAGCAATTTTAGGTTTCAATGGCTTCCAGTAGTCACATTTCCAGACCAGAATGTGACATGTCACGACTTTTATTTCACCATTCTTTCTTAATTTCTTCTTGTTCAGCCATGTGTCCTCTTCTGTCACATTGCCAGTGCCAACTCCCAAGCCACCCCAAATCCAGATTTTCAGGCAGAACTTGCAAACTGAGCCCTACAGGTCCCACTAAGGCTCAGAGAAACCATAGGGGCACAAAAGCTGAAAGGCCTGGCTCTCCACCAGTACAGCCTACCAACTGCCACACTCAAACTGACTCAAAGTGGGTCAGTTCCCTTCTTTGGTAAAGTAAACAATATTTGGCAGAGATAAAGGACTTCATGCAACAAGCTTATGAAGTTTATAGTGAAGACCCTTTATTACACATAGCACACAGTTTATATAGGGTTAGAACTACAGCTTATTGGCTAAAAAGAGTTACACAGCACCATGCTAGAAACTTCAATTGGTTAGAACCCATATCTCACAAGTCCCATGTTTATTTTATTTTATCCTGGCTGTTTCCACGCACCTGAAGAGTTCTGTGGGAACCTACTGTGTGAATCCCTGAGGAGTAACCTTCTCCCTACCAACCAGCAGCAGCTGAGCTCCTTGCTGCTTCTGGCTGATAGCTAAGTGTCACAGGGATTGTGCAGGCTGGCTTCAGTCTTACAGGATCTTATATAGATCTGAATTGCTCACTTGATTTTACTGTACCAACACTCTGGGACTACTTTTTTTCTAGAAGGACACTCCTTCTTGGGTTCCATAGCAATACCAAACCTCTTATTGTTTGATGAGGGTGGATGCTATCAACGAGCTGCAGGTATTGTCCCTGGTATGGTAAAAGGTATATAAATAGGAAAGCAACAGCTCTTACGTCCCTGTTACAAAGCATGTAAACACCAGAGAATCACAAATAACTGACTAGCAGAATTTTTTATTAGTAGGAAAAAAAACCTTTTTAATCAGTCTTGTTCTCAGACACTGTATTATGATTAGAGTTTGTTTAAAATATCCAGTCTAGACAAATAAAATTTTTAAAGATAACTGAAATTGTTAAAGTTTGTTAACAATACATGAAATTGAAAGGAGGGGTGAAACACTGGACAATCTTAAAACCAGTTCTGTGCTATTGGCTCCATCTGTACCTCAATCAGAATGAAATTTTGTCTTTATTTTGCATGCTTCTTTCCATGAGCCTGGCTTTAACTTATTTCAGATGGATTCATGTTTGCATATGCTAGTACCTTGTGTCAGAAGAATTTATTACATGCTTATCTTTTCTGAATATTTAAGACCTACGTCATCCTGTTGATGAGATTTTTCCAGCAGGCTGTAAACCAGTCAAGCCAAGCATGTAGCCACTCAGCTGGGAGATTCACGTGGGATGAGTCACTGTCATGCTGTATCCATAGGCTGTGCCAGTTCCTGATGAGGAAATAACTCCTGAGCAGGTACTGTCTCCGTGCCATGCGGTCTGAAATACGGTGAGCTGCTAATATGCTAATCTGGGATATTACTTTGTTTCATAGATGACTCTACTATGGTTAGCACTGAAGATAATAGTCGTTATTCTGCACAGATCTCTGTGTTCTTTCTGTAATGAACAGCAATAGCACCAACAGCAACGAGAGTTTGACAATAGCTGAGAGGATGATTTAAAAAGCATTCATTCCCAATAGCTGAAAGAGAAACATAGCTATGGGACAACACTCTTTTCAAGCACAACTATGAATTCAGAGTAAGGCTCTTTACTTTCTGTGAAATTATTTGAAGAGCATGAGGATGCAGAATGGAATCATACCTGTTTGCCGCTCTCCTCCTCTCTCCTCTGTGTTTGGCTTCTTATTGGAGATGGTGTTCAGAGGTCAACAAATACAGAGAAAGCAGTAATAGTCCTAAATTCATTCCCATTGGATTTTGCTTGCACAGAAGCACTGGAGAGGCACAAGAAACCTGCCCTGCTGTGTGTGTGCCTCTGCTCTGCACCCATACAGTAGCCAGAGTAATTTGCTTGCCCTGCCAGAGCAAGAGGAAAGGGACTTCTCCTGCCTGTGGGAGCCCTGATGCTACTCTCTGACAGAGCAGTGAAGGCAATGAACTGTATTATGATATTTCTTAGCAAGGCTACCAAATATGTAGAATCTCTCCACCCCGTACAGAGACTATTTCTTGGCTTCATATGGATGTGTTTGCTTTGCTGTTAAAACATTATTTTCTTGGAATCTCTTTTTCCTCTGTGCATTGCAGAGATTTGTGTTTATGTTGGGGTTTGGATTTATAGTCCTCATCCTAAGCACTACACTGAGGAAGAGCACAAACATTGCGTCACTCTGTATAAATAGCTATTTTTATTTGGCAAGGAAAAGAGATTATTTCCACTGAAAACTAAGAACAGAAACCATGGGAAAAGATCTGGAGGTCAATCATCTCATCTCTTCTTCTTCAAATTCCTCTGGTTTAAATCTGGGCTAATTTCAGACTGGAATTGCACCAGGTTTGTAGAAATAGCATTCAAATTGCTTAACCCATATAATAAAATAATTATTTTGAATCGATAGTTTATTGTGAATTTTTGAATGTCCCCTAGATTTCAAACATGTGAATGGAAGTTTAGGAAGAGAAACAGTTTTTAAAATAAATCATATGAAAATGAGAAATGTTCGTCTGTCTAATGAATACTGTAAAATTATATTTTCTGCCAAATGACCAAACTGTACCCACAGAAATGCAAGCTAAAATAATTAGAATAGAAATTAAAGGTGTCCTGCTTTTTTAAAATGGTAACTATTCACATTTCAAATCTCTTTCTATTCCTTGCCATTACGAGTCTTGCATAAGAAGGATAGAAAAGCTTTTCAACACATTTTTCAAATGGGTTTGATGTCTGGCAAAATTGCTATTTTCATTCCCTTCTGTACTCTTTTCCATTTTAATTACTTTATGTTTTACAACCAAGAAGAGTAGACCTAAGGTATTCTAGACAGTGTGACATCTCTTTTTGTTGTTTTTCCAAATCTGAATACTGCTTATTGCAGAAGTATGATTTTTTTTTAGAATAGAAAGACATAGCAAAAATTTTGTAGAAAAGATTTTGCTTTCAGTTTTGATGCTGACTCCAAAGTCTGTTAAACACTGACTATTCAAAGGTGAGGTCTCACAAAAATAGATCTTGACCTATTTCCCTTCGATATTATAAATAGCAAGTCTGAGAATATTTTCATGATCCATATCAGCATTAAGGTGCAAGAAAATGGCTGACTGAAGTGTCTGCACCAACAGCATGAAAGCTTGTGCTCACCAGCCAGTCCCAGACCACTCCCCCTCCTATGCTTTGCAAGTTTGGCAGGAGCGGGAAGGCTGTCCAGCTCCACAGATAAATTTTTTTCTTAGTTGGAGGTGAAGTCAAGCTGAGAGCCCAGGCACACTCATAGCAGGGACAAAATTCACCTTTAGTGTACCAAGTCCCTTTTTCTGCATTTTTTCCTTTTAAAATAAATTCAAAGTATATTCAAATTATTTCAAAGTATACAGGCATTGCCAGTAGTCAGCTAGACAGCAAACATGGCCTGTCCAAGGGACCTGCACTCAAACTGGTTGTCCTCAGATTCCTTGTTTGAACTTCCCCTCTACCAGCATACTCCAGTATGAAGTGCACAGTGCAGGCAGACAAGATATGATTATAATATGGCTGGTATATCTGATAAACCCTGCAAACATGCTGTTTTGCATCATCAGGTTTTCACTTTTTCTCTTCATTTTATTCCATCTCCTTGAGGACTCCTAACCCTTACAAAGTCCTCAGCAGGTCCAAAAAGAAGAAGGTTGCCTCCTGGAGAAATGTCATAAATGAAATGAAGAATGGCAAGTTGTACTTCCATTTTATTGAAAGCCAGCAACTGGAGGGAAATACTTCCTGACCAGACTCACAGTGTGGTCATGAGGGGAGACAGAGCAAAACCTACACTCCATAGCTGACTGCTGCCTGCCCATCTGCAGCAGGGTAGGAGAAGACTCCCCAGGCCCAGGGCGTTCTGGTTGCTGCCAGGCAGCTGCCTCTGAAACACACTTGAAGCAGAGCTGCCTTTCCAGATTGTCCCCTTGAGTTTTGACCACTGTGTTACTCAAAGGAGAGGGCTTGGTGGGAGAGCAGTATGTACCTGCATGGATGGCTGTTGGCAAAGTACCCACAATGACCTGGCTACCAGACTTCCTAATTATGATGAGCTCTGCACAGAGTAAGGCAACATGGATTTTACCTTCCTGTAAAATGTGTATGTCAAGACAGCAATTGCCAAGCCCTAAAGCTTCACTCCTCAAAGAGAAGTGCCTGGCTGTAAGGAAGCATACGGCTGTGCAACTTAAAAGGTGAAGGCCTCTTTCAGAGACCAGTATTTGAGTACCTAAAATGTCTTTTTCACATTTCCCCAACTCTGAGAAATTGAATCTGACTTCTCAACATATCCTCTCAATTGTCTCAAGTGGCTTCTCATTCAGCTCAGTCACTGTTTCTGCACTATTTTTACTTGGCCAACTCTCTTCCTATAACAAGAACAACCTTGCAGTGCAATGCTCCAGTCTGTCTATGGGTACAGCCTCAGGAAAAAATAAAGGAACTTATTTGCTCGCACTAATTTTGATTTTTGTGCACAGAACATAACAGAGCTAACCCAGGTCATCAAAATAGTTTGCAAGAAATAAGTATTTTAATCTACCATGTTCCATACACCCCTGAGGCACCCAGTGTAACTGGGTTTTAGCTGATGGTCACCAGTTATTATATTTAGTAGTATCACCATTTTAAAAGGCTGCATGGACCTTTGTGGAGAAAAAATTGATGCTTCTCATCTGTGACTGTGGTACAGCAAATAATAGGTGTTTACTTAAAACACTTTTTCAGTAGCTGTATCTTGCCAATAGCTGTTAACTGATGAGGCTATTAGATTGAACCTATTTGTTCAGCAATCAGAACTAGGCTGGTAAATACACACAGTGTCACTCTGTTCACAATATGTCTTTTAGAGAAACCTTACATACTGCTGTAACCTACCTATACTTATATATTTAGCTATATTTTAGAAGCTTACAGAAGAGAGACTACATGGTGTCTTTTGTTCTTTGCTTAGATAATATTAGGCTGCTCACAATGTGACCATAATGTTTAATCGAACAAGTAAATGTACTTCAAATTAGTTCAATTTACCTATAAAGAAAGCTCATTAAACAAGTATGAGTGTTACAGCCATGGTTTTGTTTTCTAAGTGGGTGACAAAACAGTTTGAGCAGCTATTCACATCAACAGCTGCTCCTGAGTCAAACAGCCCGGAATGCTATTCATAAAACCAACACTCCCCAGCAATGTGTGGTGGTTTCTGGTGGTTGCTACAACTGTGGATTAAAAGCCTGTCCTCTCAAAATTTGTGTTACCCAGAACTGTTATGATGGTGAAGAGGCTCAGCTGCCTTTTGAGATGGTCTTTAAAAGGAAGGAGGGCACTCAACTCACAGAAAACAAATGAGCATCAAGAGCAGATTTCTACCCAGCATGAAGGGAGAAAGGTAGGAGAACAGGTTTTTTAAAGTATCCTTCTTCCTATTTTCATTTTATTAAATTTTAACCTTTGTAATTATACGAGAGGGAAGCAATCTGCTTTCTTGTTGAAAACTTCTTCAGCATTTGAACAGTTTGTCATGTGTGATTTGATTTATTTTTTTCCATTTCATGCAAAGCCACACACTTGATCTCAGTTTGCTCCACCTTTGGATGGAGTTTCGTCTATCTGATAAAAAAAAAATTCAAAACCCTTCCCCTGAAAATATTAGTTCTGTTAAAGAAAATTTTCAGGGAGATCATATTTCTTTAGGCTAAATAGTTTCTCTATCAAAGACTGACAGAGAAATTATTAAACTTTTAAATCCTAAATAAAGCTAGAGGTAGAATGTTAATTCTTTTTAGTTGGCTTCATAGACTGTTTTGTCATATTTGCTTAATTAATTTACCATATAGGACAAATGAAGTTCAAAACCAATGTAACACATTTACAATCATGGGCTTAAAACTTATATAATGATGCCCAGTATATACAGTTAAATTGGTGTTTAATACTTTCTTCTGTGAAAATTGAAAATTTGTTTTAATAAGTATCCATCTGGCTGTGTTCTCCTTGCCTTGCTGTGAATGTGATGAAAGAAGGAATGACAGACAGGAGAAGAAATATGAAGAGGCTGACAAAAAGTGAAGGAAAAGATATATGAAGTGATAGTCACAGTGGGGTGAAAAAGAGCTGAGATGGTGTTAAAGCAGAAAAAAGGGAAAGCAAAAAGCACCCCAATATTAATAAATAAATAAATATTTTCAGATTCCACATGTCCTGTACTCTTGAGAGTACGTTTGGATGCACCTTGTCTCTGGTACTCATGTGCCACTGCCTGACCCTAGCTGAAAAATCCCTCTGTGTAATACGGGGTGTTGTTAGTGGTAGCTGTCAGGGGTTTACAAGCTACAGTTTATTATCTATTTAGCTTCCACTGGCATGGTGCGCTTGTAACATTTGTTTCAACATGGCTTTTTGTTGTTGTTGCTGTGCTCTATCTGGAATAACCAGAAGCAGCAAAGCCCCAATGCATATGGGTTAAATTAGTCCTGGATGAATTGCCCTGCCCTGAATTTTATACTAAAATGAGAATGCTACCAAATAACATATGCAAATGATCTTTATTTTTCATAATAACATTATCCTTCTGTTAAATAAAAAAAAAACAGATCCTTCAACAATGAATATTGCTTGCCAAGTGTTTAAGTACTTTCATTAAATACTTACATAAAAAGAGGGACTTGCAAAAGGAACTTGCTACCCCATACACAAGAGGACAGCAATATGTATGTGTCCTCAGATGCAAACTAAACCTGTGTTCAGAAAATGGTTCTTTCCATGTTTTTGCTTTGGCTAAAAACAGTATTAACATAATAAATACTGGTAACAATACTAAACTACTACCATTGAAAATAAAATTACAGACCAACAGAAAAAAATATTTGCTTATACAGCAGATACTTCTTCCAATTAGTCAGGTTCTTGCATTATATTTTGCCAGCAAAAGGGCAGAAAAATTCTTTTCTCCTCTTAGATCTTTTACTTACATCTCTATTTATAGCTACAGCCTGCAAGAATTTTTCAGTAAAAGCTGATCTGGTGAGTCAGTGCCATTTGCCTAAAAATCAAGGCTCATGGAAACTTTTTGGTTTCACAGGACTGCACAGTGTTCATCTTTCATAAATAATGAAATGTGAATTTCTTACACATCCAACTAAATGAAGGTATTTACAATTGCCTTTTTTCCCCCCCTCTCTACAGCTCTTCCCAGAAAAGGAAAAAACAGTTGTAAACGTACCTCAGCATTAGGAAAAACAGTACCTGTTCTGCCTACCTGTGTGGATTCGAGACTCCAGTAAGGATGCCATTGTGCTGTGAATCCGTAAATGGCTCCTGCATAAGGAGTAGCTGGTCAAATAGTGTCCGTGTTTCCATGTATACCTTCATGCTTTGCATTATTCTGGCCACAGTGGTTGGAAATTTGACAGTTATCATCTCAATATCACATTTCAAGCAGCTCCATACACCTACTAATTTCCTGATACTTTCAATGGCTACTGTAGACTTCCTGCTGGGATTCTTCATCATGCCTTGCAGCATGGTGCGCTCTGTTGAGCACTGCTGGTATTTTGGGGAGCTCTTCTGCAAGATTCACACAAGCACAGACATTATGCTGAGCACAGCTTCTATCTTCCATCTTTCCTGCATATCCATTGACCGTTACTATGCTGTGTGTGACCCTTTAAGATACAAATCAAAGATAAATACTTTTGTTATTGTGGTCATGGTGTTCATAAGTTGGACGGTCCCTGCAGCTTTTGCTTTTGGGATGATCTTTTTAGACCTGAACTTGAGAGGGGCAGAACAGATTTATGATCATGTTCATTGTGCAGGAGGATGCTTTCTTATTTTTAGTGAAACTTCCGGTATTGTGGCCTCCATAGTATCTTTTTACATCCCTGGATTTGTTATGATGTACATCTATAGGAAAATATACTCTGTAGCCAAGAAACAGGCAAGATCCATTGATGCTATGAGCAAAAAAAGGACGCAATTTGAAATGAAGAACAACATTTCATTCTGCAAAGAAAAGAAAGCTGCTAAGACATTAGGCATAATAATGGGAGTGTTCCTCATCTGTTGGACTCCATTCTTCTTCTTTACAGCTACCAATCCATTTATGAATTATGTCATACCTCCTATTCTCATTGATGCTTTGGTTTGGTTTGGCTATTTAAATTCTACACTTAACCCAATTGTTTATGCATTTTTTTACATGTGGTTTCGCAGGGCATTGAAAATTATTCTATTTGGAAAAGTTTTTCAACAGGACTCTTCCAGGACTCATTTGTTTTTAGATTAACATGCTTTAAACAGTTGGATTCATGGATTGGAACTTTTGCCTGGAGACTGAACTCCTGAATGTAAGAGCTGAAAAGGAAGGAAACACTTGTTTACCCACTTACCCAATCCAGTTCAAGCAGAAAAGCAATTTTTGGGATTTACAACTTCTTTCATCTCAGATTAGGATTTGTATGTGATGTTTTGATTATATCTATTTATTTTAAATGCACAGAAAAGCAAGAGTTATGTTCAAAAAGACAACAGTTTATATCATTGATCTTAATAATTAAAAACTATTCTGATACAACAGATTAATTTCTTGAACAAGGTGTATTTATATTACAATATTTGTGTACATTTGTTATCCTATAGAAAAAGCAGAAAAACCTTTTTCTTGGAATTTCTTGACACCTTTAAAATCCAAAGCTCATTAAGTTTTGTTCCTCCCCTTCAATAAGTGTGCAGAGCTCAAACCAGACCAATAACCAGCCATACCAGCACACTCCATGGAGGGAAGATGAGACAGAGAAAAGTTGTGCTACTCTTCCCTTTCCATTTTAACTAGTGTTTGTCACTTATGAGTTTGTCACTTAAAGGCTTTGCTGATTAATGAGATCAAAAGCATGTTTAATGAGATTAAAGACAAGGAAAAGTATGATGTATGAAATAAAAAGCAATTGCAAAAAAGCTGCATTGAACCTGAGAATGCCATAAAATTATATTTATCTAGTGAATGCTTAGATGTATAATATTTGTCAATTTGCATCTTAGGGAACATTTTTTTAACTTGGAAATATTATTATTATGTCTGATGGCAAGGATGTGACAGCTTTTGAGGAAAGCATATAGAGAATTGTGATGAAATTCTGTCGTTGAATTTAGTTGGATTATGAAGGACCAGTACTGGTAATGGGCAGGAAAGAATTAGTATCTGAGGAGCAACCATGGAGAGAAATTGATGACTCTCTACTGAAGTAAGAACTACACTCAGCGGTATGTCCTCCATTTATCTTCCTTGTATAAGTGCACATCATATGTGTATCTTGTCTTTCATTTCTGTAATTTTTACAGCACTGAAGCACTCTGTGCTGTAAAGCATAAGAGTTGAATGATGACACATTTCAGAAGTGCAAAATATCCGGATCTTAGATTGTATCTTTTACTGTTTCATTGCCAACTTTTAAAGTTTGGACTCTCTGAAATTACATAAAAAGCAACAGTGGAATATACACAATATCTGCACTTGTGCTGTGGATCCTTGCTAATGGCAACATGACTAATCTCACAGGTATAAAGTAAGACGAAGTTAAAAAAAAATCTTTCTGATAAATAATGGATAATTCTCCTCTTCCTTCATCTCCAGTGAGTCTGGCCTGATGCAGTTAATTTTCTCATGTTCAGTTTTAACTTTGGAAATAAAATGCATGATCACTTGGACACTTTGATCTCACTTAAAATAACAGTTTCAGAAGTGCTGGCAGGTAATACCTCCTTTCTTCTGGTAGTGTTATAGATTGAAGGAAAGACAGATTTTCTATGACAAATGTTTCCCATCAGAGGCTTTTTAAAGTGTATTTAGTAAGTTCAGCGCAAATTAAAATAGTCCCTTCAGGAAGTCAGTGAAATAATTTCTTTACCTTCGTCCATTGTCTATCTCCCTGAAAATCTGGAAACATTACTGTGTTTCCATAGAATTCCAGTTCTACTAGAGTTCACAATTGGTCACTCTCTTTGTACTGCTTGTTCTGACATCTCTCTGTCATTGTTTTTTGGTTGTAATAGTAGTTCAAGAATCAATATGATCCCAACTTGCAGGATAGACTGTGGTTCAAATAGAGCATGTCTCCGAAGTCTGTGCCTAGACCCTAGTGAAAAGCTAATTATAAACCTGAAGAAGTCAGAGCCACACTACTGAAGTGAGAAAAATTGTGGGTTAGATAAAGACAGTTTAATAGGTAGAGCAAAAGCTGCACTTGCAAGTAAACCCAGTTAAGGAATTCATCACTACTTCCTATCTGCAAGCAGACTTTCAGCCCTTTTGAGGGAAGCAGTGTTGGTTACTTGGAAAGACAAACACCATAACTCCCAACATCCCAGGTTCTGCTTCTTCTCCAAAGGTTTTACTGTTGAGCACATTATATGGTGTAGAATATCTCTTTGGTCATTTGGGGTCAGATGTCCCAGCTGTGCCCCCTCCCAATCTCTTGTGTACTCCCAGGCTAGTCACAGAGAAGACCTTAGGACTATGTAAGCAGTGATCAGTCTTAGCAAAAATGGGTGTTGCATGTGTGTTATCAAGAGTTTTTCATCATAAATCCAAAACATAGCACCACACAAAATACTATAAAGAAAATTACCCTATCTTAGCCAAAACCAGTAGTGAGGGCATCTAAGCATTGCAGCTGCACAAGATCACCACAATCTATTGAGTGTAAATGGAAATAGTATAAGAAATTTTCGGTGTGTAGATCAACAACTCTCTGGCAAGATAGTCTAGCCAAGGTGTAATCAATATTTATTCTCTGCAGAACTAAGAAGGGGTTTCCATACACAGTTACTGGTGACCTTCCCCTATATCTAGAAGGCTGTTCTTCTTGTTCTTACTAACCTATAATATAAGCCAGCTTTATGCACCGCTCAGCTCAGAAAGTTTCATAAATAACTTTTTCCTCTAGCATCTATTACCTAAAAGTGGCACTTTCCCAAAAAGCCTCCTTGCCTTCTATTTACAGAGGGCCTTCTCTAGCAGAATGACTGTAATGAAGTCCCAGGTTACTTTCTCTCATTAGCTCTAATCACAGACAGCTCAAAGCTATTTCTCACCATAAGTGGGATGTACAAATGAGATGTGTTAATAAGGCCACAGGAACTCTATTTGAACCCAAGATGTGGATGAACTAGAACAGGACAAGAAAAATGCCCCGTGATGCTGTTGTGACATTCAGATCTGCGTAATTTTGATGCAGATTGAACTACAAGTTCGAATCATTCTCTTGAGCAAAATTAAAACTCAAACAAGTTATCTGTAAATACCAAAAACTGATTTTTATTAATTGATTGCTAGAGAGATGCGAAAGGAAAAGAGGAAAAATAAAAAAAGTTAGGAAAATGCTTAAGATTATTTATAGAAGCAGAGAAAAGATACCACCATGAAAAAACTACTTGAGTGCCTTATCGATGTAACTGAGAGGAAGAGGGAGGGGGGGGGGGGTGTCTCCTTCAGTATCTGTTGACTGCAGGAAGATGGTGAGTCTTTGAAATGCAAAATGCCTGTTATTTCCCCTCACGACCGGACCTGCTGGCTTCTAGTGTAGCTGCAAAAGAGGGTGCTTTATTTTAGCCTGTAAGAGAAAAATTCAGAGAAAGGATATACCTCTACAGACAATAACATACTATTCAGGTTGCCAGGCAGTCTCACTCTAGGATGATGCTCTCTCTCCAGGCTGACAAGCAGTCTCTCTCTCTCTCGGCAGATGACGGCTGGTGGTGTTGGAAGGAAGGTAAGACGAGCTGAGAGGAGAGATCAGAGAAAACCAAGCAAGGTTTCCTAGTTTCTCGTCTCTTGTTCCTCTAACTTCTGAATTCACCTTCAGGTTTTTATAATGCTTCTCCAACTTCTACACATGTTTTTTGGCACGTAGTCAAGTCCAGATGTGGGAAACTGATCACAAAGGCAGGATCTTCTGGCAGGAAATATTTCCTTGAGAAAACTTTTCCACGAAAGCTGACATAGCGATGTTAGCAGAATGTATTGAAAGGCAGAAAACAATGGAGAAACATATTTTTGACTTGTTTGCATGCTACATATTCCACCCCGATGATTCGACATTGTTTTTTGGCACATCAATGTAGCTTTCTTCAGTGGTGGTAATATGAATATAGCAGACAGAGGGAGAGAATGAAATAAGCAAACGATTGATCATGCATTTAACTAGGCCAATGCCAATAATTAAGAATACAATTCCAATGGCAATTGCTATTCCAATTTGTATAATCCATTTTCCCCATCCCGTGAGTCCAAAAGAGTCCATGATGTTAGTAATCCACGATTCACTAAACACTTCATGTGGTTGCATTGCATAAAACAAATTTCTAGTGTGATTACTTATTTCTCTCATTGTGGTTCGTGCTTCTTCAATGGAGGTTGAAGCATTATAAATTGTTATACAGCATTCAGTTTCTGACAAATTTAACATTCCACATACACCTTGTTCTTTTAACAGTAATGTATGTAATGCTAATCGGTTTTGCAATGTCATCTTAGAAGTTTGCTGGACTTGAGTGTTTAATTCTCCAAAAGCATGCTGTGTCCAATTGCTTAAAACACTTAATTGCCAGGTAATATCTTCTAATATAAATTGGTGTCTTTTTAAGGTGACAAAGGGGGTAAAGAAATTTTCAAGAAAAAGGGAGGCTTTTTGTCCAGTTGTATAATAATCTGGAAAGTCAATTCCTTTAATTGCCCATTGTGGTCTTTGTATTGCTTTTGGAGAGGGAATAACACTGCGTTGGTGACGTTCTTTAAACTCTTTAGCAAAAGTAAAGACATGTCTGGGGCAGAGAGAGGGAATTCCCAGTCCACACCTAAGCCCAGCATGCTGCTGCAGTGACAAATGTGAATAAAACTTCACATCAGAGCACCCCCAGGCCATTCCCAGAGGGGCTATATATTTTGCAGTTTTACAATCAGTATTGTCTACATGACCAAGGATGGTGATTTTAGGTTTAGTATTTATCGGAGTACCGTGGATTTGGTAGTGAGTATAGGGAATACCACAGTGATTAAGGAGATATTTGGAGGTTGAGTTACAGGATTCATCCTGATTTTTCCAGCCTTTAGAGGGGTATCTCCAACAAGTACACATGTCTCTTATTAATGTTCTAATTCTAAGCATAAACCAGGTTTCTGGGGGATCTCCTGGTCCTTCTTTGCATGTTATAACCTTTGAGCAATTGAATAGAGGACTGTCTACTACTTGAGACACAGTAAATTTGGGTTCTTTAAATTTGGATTTAAGAAATTGTTGTACAGACCATGCCCACATTAAGTTTTTTTGGTCAATTGGGGTTATATTTGTTATATTAGGGAGTTGTACACACCAGGAGGGAGTAAAAATTGTGGCATACTTACTTTCATATACATCTGGCATGTATAAGGGGTCAAAGAGGGGATCCCATGAATAAACAAGGCAGGGTTGTCTAGCATTGTATTCCTCAAAGTTTATTGTTCCAGGTTTAAAGTCACCTTTACTTGATTTAATAGATGGGTGAAGGGATTCAATTTGAGATAAGATAGTTACATTTACTTCTGGATGATTAGTTTTGCAATATTTGCTGTGTGACAACCAGTCAAGAGTTATATTAGGAGGTGGGATATAAGTTTGGTATAGGTCACGCACTATAGGAATACCTTTCCAGAGTATTTGAGCTCCATTGGTCTTGTTTGTCCACTGCTCAGATAGGGGTAAAGGAGCTGTCACACTTGTCATGTTAAAAACAAAAGATAAATTCAATGGTATCATAAAAAACCGCAATCCTTGTTCAGTAGATTCAGGTAAAGTGATACAAATACCTTGATCAGTATGATTCAATATTTTTGCAAACCCTTTGATTAGTTCCCAGACAAGATTTTTCTGATTTTCACCTTTAACAGTTAGTTCTGATGAGCATACATACAAGGTAAATAACCATACAAACCTAACTAACAACTTATAACTACAGTTACCCATAAACTGAAACATAGTCCAAATTTGAGGTTCTTTCATTCACCGTTCTGAAAGGTTTTCTTTTGTTGAACAGTTACCTGTAAAAGAAAAAAGAAAAGTCTGTCCAGCCCCTTTTAGGGCCAACATTAAAATGTAGGAACAATCCATCGTGAGCTTATTTTGTGTTCTTTGCCATAAGCATCTTTAGCTTTCCAGGAGTACATTTTCAAGGGTGTGTCTAGTGCCATCGGTACAGCTCCCACGGTAGGCAGTTCTACTAATACAGGCTGTCCAGGAAGGTGAGAGGGTTTTTGATTACTCTCAGGTTTTGATGTTGCTGGTAGCAGAGAGGGAGGCTGTGGATAAAAAGCTGTGAATCTGGGACAACCATTTACCCCCCATCTGTCATTTATTACTTTTACAGCATCACAGAGTCGTTCAGTCCAATTGGGTTTTTGAGGTTTTAGAAATCGTTTTAGCAGGCCATTTGTTCTCTCCACTATGCCATTTGCTTGTGGATAATAAGGTGTGTGAAATATTCACTGGATTCCTTCTTCCTTGGCCCACTCCTGGACGATGGCAGCTGTGAAGTGTGTCCCATTATCTGATTGGATAGATACAGGTTTTGGGAAAAAACTGAACCACATTTTAAGAGCTTCCAGAGTGTTTGTACTGGTTGCCCGAGGGAAAGCTTCTGCTTGCACCAATCCTGACCTAACTTCTACTCCTACTAACACATACTGTTTTCCCTCAGATTTTCTAAAGGGTCCAATATAGTCTATTTGCCATGTGTCCCATAGACCTTTTTTGTCTCTTATATGTAATGGGGGTTGTCCTAAAGGGTGATGCTCAAGTCGAGTTCTGCACTGCTCACATGAGGATATGCAGCTGCGGCACATCTCTCTTGTGACTGGCCATCCCCTGCTTCCTGCTTCTCTGTAAAGGTCTTGTGCTCCTGTGTGCTGTCGCTTTAAATGCAGCCACTCTAACAGTCTATCTCAGTTCTCAGCAGGAACTTTCACACTTACTGGGGATAGTTTGGCTAGTTCATCTACTTTGTTGTTCCAGTGGCTAGCTGGAGTTTTATTTTCCTGGTGAGAGGCTACCCACCCGACTAAAAAATTCCCTTTCTTTGCTATAGCAAGAATTTCTTGCCACTTTTCTTTTTGCCAAAAAGGGACTCTATTCACCTCCCAGTCATTTTTGTCCCAGAAGGGGAGCCACTCAGTACACCCTTTGAACACAGCAAAAGAATCTGTGTAAACATACACAGAGTCAGAGGTTTCAGCTTCATGGTTAAATACACTCCAAACTGCTACTAATTCTCCTACCTGTGCACTGCCTTCTCCTTCCATTATTATTTTGTTTCCAGTATTTACTTCTAAAGCTGCAGCACGGTATTTCCAAACTTTACCTTCCTGCTTAGCTGAGGCATCCGTAAACCACACATGCTGCAATTGCTCTGAATATGGGGGTGCTACTTGGATCACAGAAGGTAGAGAGTCAGCAGTGCTATTTAAAGTTACTTCATCCTGTAAGGGAAGATTTTTCCGAGCTCCTTCTGTTACCTGAAAAATGGTGCAATAATGTTCAATTTGAGCTTACCATTTCTGAACAGTAGCTCGCTGGGCCACCCCGTCAGGGGGTGGGGTTCCTGCCAAAACAGGCTTAATGACCTTAAAAGGTCCCCTTAGAATTAGGACTTGCTGACAAACAATTTTTTCTGTTTCACGGAAAGCAGTACTCACCACAAACAAGCCTTTTTCCCAGGTAGAATATCGTTTTTCAGCATCTTTAAAGCTGTGGGAATAAAATCCTATAGGCCTGGTGGGACCATCAGTTCCTCTCTGCCATAAGTGTATGGACAGTCCAGAACTTGCAAATCCCCACTCAATTTGTACTGGATCAGTAGGGTGTATGGGACCCAGTGAGTGGTATGTGTTGGCCTCAAAAATGAGGAGTTGCAAGGCTTCATCATGAAGGGGAGTCCATTCCCACTTTGCTTTTTTCCTCAGCAAATCATATAAACGCTGTGCAATTAGTGAAAAATCAGGATTGTGTTTTCTCCAAAAAATTAGCAGGCCTAAAGCATGCTGTAAATCTTTTTTGTTTTCTGGTGTTTTAAGTTGGTCTAGGCAGGTGAGTGTATCTGGGGGAATACAAACCATTCCTCCTTTCCACCAAATTCCTGGGAATTTTACTTCTTGTGCAGGAGTTTGTACTTTTTCAGGAGGGATATGTAAGTCTAGAGACTCAAGGTGCCTGATAATGTTTGTTTGAGTTGTTTGCACAGATGTAATCTCATCTCCTCCCATTAAAATATCATCAATGAATTGGTACACTTTTACTCCTGGTGCAGGAGGAATAAGCGACAGCTCTTGTGCTAGTGCATGATGTGCTAGAGTGGGTGAGTGTTTGAATCCTTGTGGGAGTCAGGTAAAAGTGTATTGCTGACCCTCCCATGTAAAAGCAAAGCGCTCTTGATCCTGTTCCTGTAGGGGAACCATAAAAAGCATATCTTTTATGTCAATAGTGGCCATAATGTTATGGGCTTGTTCTTGGATGGTAGCTATTAACTCAGCTAGATTTGGGACTGCTGCAGTGAGAGGTCTTGTATTTGTATTCAGGCGTCGGTAATCTACTGTCAGTCTCCAGTTACCATTTGGTTTATGGACGGGCCAAATAGGTGAATTGTAAGGAGAATGTGTTGTGACCACTATTCCCTTTTCCTTTAAATCTGTAATAACTGGAGTGATACCTCGTCTGGCTCCTAAGGGTAAAGGGTAAGGTTTGACATTGGTTATCAGGGAGGAAGGAAGAGCAGGGGCAGATCGTAGCACACAGAGATGTGAGATTTCCTTTCCAAAAGCCCATATGTTTCCTTCTTCATCAGTCCAAGACTTTCCTTTAAGGAGGTCTAACCCCAATAAAATGGTAGGAAATTTACCTAAAATCATGATGGTTTCAACTGCTTTCTCCTCCCCTGGTAACCAGCATCTTACCTTTGCTGTTATCTGGGGCTGTATGTTTCCAAAGGCGTCTGCAACAAACATTCCTTTACGTGAGGGAGTGATTCCACATGCAGATGCATCTTCAAGTTTCAAAGCAGATATCTGAGCACCAGTATCTGCTAGAAAAGTGACAGGAGTTTTACGAGGACCAATAAGACAGGTTATTAGCAAGTCACCTTTAGAATTTTTGGTAAGCCTTCTAATGTAAATCCAATCTTCACCCCCTGGCTCACCTATTGAGGATGAAGCAAGGAGTTTCCCGTCACCTCCTCTTTTTGTAGTTCCTCCAGGGGAGGGGCGGTAGCAGCTTTAAGGGATCCCCCTTTTGCTGGCCACTCTTGAATTAATATTTCTAATTTATCTGTGGGTTGGCCATCCATTAGGGATTTAGGGATTCCCTTTTGCAAGCCTGAAATCCACAGGGTATTCCGTTTTTCCCTGTGAGTCCCCGTATTTGTGGGTGCTCCCTGCCCAGGAGAAAATGTTACTTTTCTGAGTTTTACTGGAGGAGTAGTTGTTTTGCATTCTGTTCGTCGAATTGATTTAGAATCAGTAGTAACTGAAGGTACTGGACCATATTTTCTTCCATAATTAATTAACTCTTGTGCTACCTCCCCCCGATCCAGATTTTATTTTTATTTTCTCCGCAGTAAGCGCCAGGGCTTAAAGCAGCTTCTAAGGTGGCTGCAGCCCTTTCTTCTTTGGTGAGACTTTCTATTTGTCCCTTTAGCTGTATGCCTATGGGTTTCAAAGATTCAGGGAGGCCTCTGATAAGAGGGATCATTCTTTCAGGGTTTACCGGCAGCATCATAGGAGATTCACCTCTTGGTGTTAATTCTCTGTCATGCATCATTTGTAAACAAGCTGCCTTTTGAACACTCTCCACAATTTGATTAACATTTCCCACTATTGCCAGGGGATCTCCCCTCTCTAGGGGGCTGAGCCCCCCAGCCCAATAGGCTGCCCTTTGAGTTATAGACCATGGAGCACGGTTATCTCTTGTGGTCAGAAAAACTCCAGCTCCCCAAAATCCCTCAGCTTCTTTTTCTGATAACAAAATTTGATCACCTCCTGTGAGAGAGACTCTCCAAACATACTCAGTTTCAGATTCTTTAGGGGTTCTGCTGTATTCCTTTTTCAACTTAGCCAATTCAGTTGCTGTATAAGGAATTTCTTTTGTAGTTATTTGGGGTGTGTCATCATCTGACCCCTCATATGTATATTCGGTTTTAATTAGGGGTCGCAGGGCAATAGCCTGCTTTTCAACTTAGTCACGCAAAGGTTTTAGGTCAGAGATGGGATATATTTCTTTAGATGACTCCAGCTCTGTTTCTTTTTTCCCTTCTTTCATTATTCTTGCATTTAACTCTTCTCTGAGTACTCTAGTGGTGGCTTTTTCATTCCTTATTTCTTCTTGGAGGACATTAACAGCAGTTTTCTGTTCCTCCAGCTGCATCTGCAAGGATTTAACTAAATCTTGCAGGGAGTTAACCACCTCTGTGTGACTTTTTTGCTGTTGTACTTTGTGGTTAACTGCAGTAATTAATGCAGCACCTAATACTGAACACACAATAGGTTTTCCTTTACCTTTTCTAGCTCTTACTCCGGCCCGCAGGGTAGAGATCCTATGAACAATTGCTTGAATATTACACCAGTTATCTTGTGCCCACTCCATTCCTGGAGGCGATGGCTTAGCATGAAATTCATCTAATAGATTTATAAGTGCTTGCACATCATTTTCCATATTACCACAAATTTGGAGTGAATACGTTTCCAGGGGGTACCTCTTGAAAGTTACAGCAAAATTTCCCCAAATTTTTCACTCCTCTCCCTGGAAAGGCCCCTCTTAAAAGTTAATTTCTAAAATTACACAACTAGTCGGAGCGATCTTTTCCAGGGAGCCCCTCTTAAAAGTTACAGAAAATTTTCCAAAGTCTCGCTCCTTTCCCTGGAAAGGTACCTCTTAAAAGTTAATTTCTATAATTACACAAGTTGGAGCGATCTTCTTCAGGGAGCCCCTCTTAAAAGTTACAGAAAATTTTCCAAAATCTCACTCCCTTCCCTGAAGATTTACCTCTTAAAAAGTTACCATGTGCACATTAACTTCAAAAAACAACACAAAAACCAACCAAACACGCAAACAAACAAATTTGTAATGTCAAAGTCCTAAAGTAACAGTCATAAAGTCAGGAAGGAAGGTACTTTTACTATGTTTGGAAGATATCTTACTCTCTTTGTCTTATCACAAAAATGATCTATCATAAAAAATTAACAATTATCAGATTTTTGGGATAAACAGTTTTGCTTCAAGAGAATCCTGCCCCGACTACGCCAAATTAATGTGACGTTCAGATCTGTGTAATTTTGATGCAGATTGAACTACAAGTTCGAACCATTCTCTTGAGCAAAATTAAAACTCAAACAAGTTATCTGTAAATACCAAAAACTGATTTTTATTAATTGATTGCTAGAGAGATGCGAAAGGAAAAGAGGAAAAATAAAAAAAGTTACGAAAATGCTTAAGATTATTTATAGAAGCAGAGAAAAGATACCACCATGAAAAAACTACTTGAGTGCCTTATCAATGTAACTAAGAGGAAGGGGGGGGGCGTCTCCTTCAGTATCTGTTGACTGCAGGAAGATGGTGAGTCTTTGAAATGCAAAATGCCTGTTATTTCCCCTCATGACCGGACCTGCTGGCTTCTAGTGTAGCTGCAAAAGAGGGTGCTTTATTTTAGCCTGTAAGAGAAAAATTCAGAGAAAGGATATACCTCCACAGACAATCCCATACTATTCAGGCTGCCAGGCAGTCCCACTCTAGGATGATGCTCTCTCTCCAGGCTGACAAGCAGTCTCTCTCTCTCGAGGCAGATGACGGCTGGTGGTGTTGGAAGGAAGGTAAGACGAGCTGAGAGGAGAGATCAGAGAAAACCAAGCAAGGTTTCCTAGTTTCTCGTCTCTTGTTCCTCTAACTTCTGAATTCACCTTCAGGTTTTTATAATGCTTCTCCAACTTCTACACATGTTTTTTGGCACGTAGTCAAGTCCAGATGTGGGAAACTGATCACAAAGGCAGGATCTTCTGGCAGGAAATATTTCCTTGAGAAAACTTTTCCACGAAAGCTGACATAGCGATGTTAGCAGAATGTACTGAGAGGCAGAAAACAATGGAGAAACATATTTTTGACTTGTTTGCATGCTACAGCTCTCCAAACAGATTATGAGTTAGGTCCAGTGAAGCAGAATCTTACTGTGATCAAAAGTATCATAATGCAAATGATGTGCAAAGGGTATTGTTAAATTCCTTATCAACACATTTAATTAGTGACGTTATTAAACACTTCCTAGGTGACTACTTTTTGCAAAACAAATTATTGCCCCCAGGTGATTTCATATGTCTTAACTTCCCTGAAAACTTGTGCAAAGCAATTACTCCAGCATGATGAAAGTTTCTTTATCACCAGTAAACTTCTGTCTGTTCATTTTGCCACCAGTGAGCACCATTTGCAACATTCCCTTCCTCTCATCCTTTTTAAAAAACTGACAGCAAATTTCAGAGTCCTGAACTGCTGCCAGTATCCTGCCATAGTCCCTGTAGCTCATGTTTTGTGGACAACAATTCTCCTATAGAAAAAATATCAATATGCTAAGATTAAAGAGACATATAAATGATATAGAATATTTACAGACTGAAGTGACTTGAGGGGTTTCTTTGTCTATGCATGTTTTTCTTCAATCAATTTAAACTTACTAATGTTATGATTTATATAAAATACAAGACCAATATTTTAAAAAATGCTCCAGATACTAAATAATATGTATATTATCATATAATTTAGTTACTTTAAGAGGTAATTAAGCTTACTTTCAACTTCTTTGATTTAAATATTATTTGTAATTAATTTTATAATAGCTTTCAGTTAATAGATTTCATGTAACACTTCAGAAGAATAATTGGTTGTCCTTAGTCCCTATTCACCACTGAAATATTTCATTTCACTTAGTAATTGAGTTCATGGTCTTGACTTACTTTATCTTGTGTTCTCATGTTAGGTATTGGAATCTTTTGGAAACTTGTGAAAATTAAATCTGCTGATAGAACTGCATCTCCAAAAGAAAAGTCTAATAAAGGATTGATTATACTTTCTCTGAATAACTCAAGGAACTTGACTGATTGCTCTGGGTTTAGAAATAGATCATGTCCTGAGAGCTTTAGGTCAGCAGGAGTACAAGAGGTACTGTATCTATTCATAACAGCAGTTTTCATTCTCACCATCTTGGGGAATCTGCCCATAGTCATTTCCAACTCATATTTCAAGCAGCTTCATTCTCCAACCAATTTCCTCATCTTATCCATGGCCGGCACAGATTTCCTTCTGGGCTTTGCCATTATGCCCCACAGCATGGTGAGGTCTGTAGAGAAATGCTGGGGGTTTGGGATTACATTCTGCAAAGCTCATTACAGTTTTGACTTGAAGCTCTGTTTATCTTTCATTTTCCATCTTTCTTGCATTGCTGTGGATGGGTTTTATGCACTCTGCCACCCCCTGCATTACAGCAGCACCATGACTGTGGCAGCCACAAAACAAATCGAGGCAGTGTGCTGGTCAGTGCTTGCTGCTTTTGCTTTTGGGTTGGTTTTCTCAGAAGTTTATGCTTTTGGAATTGAGGACTATGAAATGTTAGTTAAGTGCTTGAGCTTGTGCCCTATTGTGTTCAACAAACTGTGGGGGACTTTTTTATTTACAGTTGGTTTATTTGTTCCTGCCTGCATTATGATAGGAATTGATGTTAAAATTTTTACAGTTTCCCAAAGACACACATGGGAGCTGAGCCAGGCACACAGACACTCAAAAATGATCAGAAACATGATCTTTCTAAGAATAAAGATAGGAAAGCTGCTAAGACTTTGAGCAGTTGTGCTGGGTTTCTTAATATGTTGGTTTCCTTGGTTTTTTGCAATCTTAATTGATCCATTTTTAAATTTCTCTGTTCCTTTACCTGTGTTTGATTCTGTAAACCAGCTTGGGTATTTAAATTCTTTCTGTAATCCATTAATATATGGATTTTTCTATCCATGGTTTCAGAAAACATTCAAATACATCCTAAAAGACAAAATATTTAACCCACATTTTTGTACAATAAAGCTTTTATCTGAGGATCAGTCACAGTAACAGATTCTACTAGTGACAATATCTCTAGAAATTAAGAAGAAACAGTGGCTTACTGGGTATTCATAGTTTGGTAAAAGCTTAAAATGTACAATATGAATTGTATAAGTCCATTCTGTAGAATTTTGAAGTATTTCTCTAATAAATCAGACCGATTTTATATGATATTTATTTATCACTTGTTTTCACTCTTAATGCCTTGATAGTGTTTCAGAAGTATAAGTCTTTCCATAATCTCTTAATGCATTGATTTAGGTTTTTTAAATTTCAGAAATTATTTGCATACAGCCCAAAAACTCAGTATTTCACCTAATTTTGTCTGCATGCAGCTTATCTTTCTTAGAGTTCACCATTATTAAACCCAAATACATCACTGGGTCATACTGGTCTTTGTCATCCCTTTGTGAAGGGGGCATTAGCAGTTGAATGGAGTCTACTGTTATTCCCAAGCAGATGGAATGGGAGTGTAATTTTGGCTTGAAGTCAAGCTTTTCCCCTGAAAATAATAGAACTGAGTTTTCAGCCCTTATTCTCTGTGTGCTTTGTAGTTGGGAAGGAGTACTTAGGAACAAGAGTACAGTTCATACTCAGGGAGGTACTTGTCCTGTCTTTGCTTAGATATCAGGCTCCAGATGTCATAAAATATGCTTGCTGACAGTCCACCTGTTGTAGTTTGGGATTATTATGTAAATTCTCTCCCCTGCCACTTAACTGCCCAGGCCAGCGGTTAACAAAAGAAGCAGTTAACTGTGATCGCTGGGGTGGGGGCAGGTTTGTCTCTTTTGGGTTTTTTTTGGATATTCTCCTCAGTCTTGGCTCGGCGGAACGGGGGAGTGGGGGCTCCAAGGAGGCAGGCTGCCCTGCTGGTTACTGCTGGGGTTTTTCCCTGGCTGTCTTGCCGCTGCCTACTTCGGACCACCTTTTCCTGCCGTGCTGCTGCCTGCCTTGGATTTGCTGCTGGTTGCTCGTACCTTTCTGCTTCTTGGACGGGGAACACAGGGGGAAGAGACTGAGTCCATCTGAAAGCCCACTGCTCGTCTGTTTCGCTGGAGAGGGACTGAAACTCACTCTGCAGCCAGCCGAGCTGTGACAAGGACACTTAAGTATAACCTTTTCTCCCGGAGGAAAACCTGCTGGGTTTTGTTGTTGTTTTTTTTTTTCTCTTATGGTGTTGGGGAAGTGGGTTGCACTAGTCTGTTTACATATATATATATATATATATAGCAGTTATCCTTCTTGTATTAAAATTCCTTTTCTTAAATTTGATAAAGAGTGGTGTGATTATTGTGGAGGAGGCCCCTCCCCTGCTTGTGGGTAAAACATTTTGGTTTTTCCCCTCAAACCGAGACATTTCTTGGCGCCCAACGTGTGGGGCTTGTAAACAAAGAAGGATAACTGCTATTTTGTGGCACCATGTGGGTCTTGAGCTTAGGGTTCATCAGGACCATCCTGTATAATATATTGGCTTTTTGTTGGTACAAATTCATGCCAAAAGGAGCGGCAGGTTTAAGTCTTATCAACAAATCAATGAGCAAAACTCAAATAGCCGCAATTATTATTGAGTTCTTACTCTGGATTTATGGTGCCATGAATTCGATGCCTTTGGATGTCATGTGGGTGGTGCTCTCCAGGCTGTTTTCCTGCCGCAACCTAAGCTGCTACCTCTGGGGATTCAGTGATAATAGTACGGACCCTTGGGAAGGAACAAAGGGGAATCTCTTCTCCCAACCCTTTGTCCATTCCCCATTCAAGTCTGCTACAACAGCTTTTGAGATGTTTAAATTCTCCCTGGATGCCAGAGATATCTTGCTCTTTATGGTTTTTCTGCAGGGTTGTATCCCTGCAGCTTACAGAATGTTTGAAGGTAGGGCCAGGGTTTTTCCAGAATGCATTCAGAAACCTAGCCCAGTGAAGGGGGAAAAGCGAGAGAATAAAACCCCTGATGCCACAGTGAAGGGAGAAAAGGATGAGGCTAAACCAGGAGGACAGGCCAAGCCTATGGAAGTTGCCCCTATTCAGAAAAGGAAATATAAGACCAAATTAGACCATCCAGCAGACGATGAGGGGGCTGCTGCACCTCCACAGCAAGCAGACCCAGAGCCTGAGATCATCACTGAGTCATTGTCATTTGATAATCTCCGTAGTTTGCGGAAAGACATTGCTCGACACCCGGGTGAGCCCATCCTGACTTGGTTGATCCGAGTTTGGGACCTTATGGGTGAAACCTTACAACTGGATGGTGCTGAAGCCAGGTTTTTGGGGGCTCTGGCCCAGGACGTGGCTATTGAACAGGTGTTCGTGAGGGAATCAAAGCCCCTTTCACTCTGGGCACGACTTCTAACGAGTGTAAGAGAGAAGTTTGTTTATAGAGAAATCCTGCAGGAACATCATATTAGGAAGACTTGGAAGACGATGGAAGAAGGAATTTTACGTCTGAGGGAGATGGCAATGATGGACGTGCTTTTTGGAAGAGGTGGGCAAGCCAATAATGACCCTGACAAGGTCAGATGCACACCACATATGTGGTGGGACCTTTCACGCTCGGGGCCAGCTGAATACACCGATTTCCTGGCATCCATGTATAGGGAAGAGAACCATGAAACAGTGGGCGCAGTAGCAAATAAGCTCCGGATATATGAAAGCATGACCCACAGCCCAATGCAGGCCCGTATTTCTGCTGTAGAGACATTGGTTGAGAGTCTCAAGACGCTGCCTGCAGAGGTAAAAGCGATCAGAGAGGAAATTAGGGAAAGTCTCCAAGTGGCACCAGTGCGAATGAGAACCTCTGAAGTCAGAGCCAGACGCCCCCCAGCCAGAGGAAGTGGACAGACCTCACGAACTGAGATGTGGTACTTCCTGGCCAAACATGGAGAAGACATGGGACGGTGGGATGGGAAACCCACCCGTGCCCTTGCAGCCCGAGTACAAGAACTGAAGGAGAATGGAAGAAGGTCAGTGAGAGTAAGTGCAGTCCCAGTTTCCCACGGGCAAGAATCTGACCCACAGGAGGGCACCTCCCAGGTGTACTCATCGAGAAAAGGTTCTGACCGCTATGACCAGGATCAGTGTTAGAGGGGCCCTGCCTTTAGCCAGGTAGAGGCACGGGACAACCGTGTCTATTGGACTGTGTGGATTCGATGGCCTGGTACATCAGACCCACAAAAGTATAAGGCTTTGGTTGATACTGGCGCTCAATGCACATTAATGCCATCAGGACATGTGGGCTCAGAAACTATTTCTATTTCTGGGGTGACAGGGGGATCTCAAGAGTTGACTGTGCTAGAAGCTGAAGTGAGCTTGACAGGGAGAGATTGGCAGAAACACCCCATTGTGACTGGTCCAGCCGCCCCATGTATCCTGGGCATTGACTACCTCAGGAATGGATATTTTAAGGACCCAAAGGGGCATAGATGGGCTTTTGGAATAGCCACTGTACAGACAGAAGGGATTGAACAATTAAACTCATTGCCAGGTCTCTCAGAAAGTCCTTCTGCTGTTGGACTGTTGAAAGTTGAGGAACAGCAAGTGCCAATTGCCACCACGACAGTGCACCGTCGGCAATACCGAACGAACCGTGATGCTGTGATCCCCATCCATAAGATGATCCGTGAACTGGAGAGCCAAGGGGTGGTCAGCAAAACCCACTCACCCTTCAACAGCCCCATCTGGCCTGTGCATAAGTCTGATGGAGAATGGAGATTGACTGTGGACTATCGTGGCTTGAATGAAGTTACCCCACCGCTGAGTGCCGCTGTGCCGGACATGCTGGAGCTCCAGTATGAACTGGAGTCCAGGGCAGCAAAGTGGTATGCCACTATTGACATTGCTAATGCGTTCTTCTCCATTCCTCTGGCACCAGAGTGCAGGCCACAGTTTGCTTTTACCTGGAGGGGCGTGCAGTACACCTGGAACCGACTACCCCAGGGGTGGAAACACAGTCCCACCATCTGTCATGGACTGATCCAGACTGCACTGGAGAAGGGTGAGGCTCCAGAACACCTGCAATACATTGATGACATCATTGTGTGGGGGGACACAGCAGAAGAGGTTTTTCAGAAAGGAGAGAAAATCATCCAGATCCTTTTGGGAGCTGGCTTTGCCATCAAACGGAGTAAGGTTAAGGGACCAGCCCAAGAGATCCAGTTCCTGGGAGTGAAGTGGCAGGATGGACGCCGTCAGATTCCAACAGAAGTCATCAATAAGATCACAGCAATGTCTCCACCCACCAGCAAAAAGGAAACACAAGCCTTCCTGGGTGCCATAGGGTTCTGGAGGATGCATATCCCAGCATACAGTCAGATCGTAAGCCCTCTCTACTTGGTAACCCGTAAGAAGAATGATTTCCACTGGGGCCCTGAGCAGCAACAAGCCTTTGACCAGATTAAGCATGAGATTGCTCAGGCTGTAGCCCTTGGACCAGTCAGGACAGGACCAGACATACAGAACATGCTCTACTCCGCCGCCGGGAATAATGGCCTGTCTTGGAGCCTTTGGCAGAAGGTGCCTGGTGAGACTCGAGGCCGACCACTTGGATTCTGGAGCCGAGGCTACAGAGGATCTGAAGCCAACTATACCCCCACAGAGAAAGAGATCCTAGCCGCCTATGAAGGAGTTCAAGCCGACTCAGAGGTGATTGGCACAGAAGCACAGCTGTTTCTGGCACCTCGACTACCAGTGCTGAAGTGGATGTTGTCAGGACAGGCTGCCTCTACACATCACGCCACTGATGCTACCTGGAGCAAGTGGATTGCCCTGATTACGCAGCGCGCCCGTATAGGAAAATCAAATCGCCCTGGGATCCTGGAAATCATCACAAACTGGCCTGAAGGTGAAAATTTTGGTCTAGCAGATGAAGAGGAAGAGCAGGTGACACGTGCGGAAGAAGCTCCACCATACAATCAATTGCCAAAAGAGGAAATACGCTACGCCCTCTTCACCGATGGCTCCTGTCGCATTGTAGGGACTAATCGCAAATGGAAAGCAGCTGTATGGAGTCCCACACGACAAGTTGCAGAAGCTACTGAAGGAGAAGGTGGGTCGAGTCAGTTTGCAGAGCTTAAAGCCGTGCAGTTGGCCCTGGACATTGCTGAACGAGAGAAATGGCCAAAGCTTTACCTCTACACCGACTCATGGATGGTGGCCAATGCTCTCTGGGGATGGTTAGACCGATGGAAGAAAACCAATTGGAAACGCAGAGGGAAACCCATCTGGGCTGCCGATATATGGCAAGATATTGCCACCCGAGTAGAGAAGCTGATTGTGAGAGTCCGCCACGTAGACGCACACGTGCCCAAAAATCGGGCCAATGAGGAACATCTCAACAACCAACAGGCAGACCGAGCTGCGCAAGTGAAAGTATCACAGACAGATCTGGACTGGCAGCACAAGGGAGAGCTGTTCTTGGCTCGATGGGCCCATGATGCCTCGGGCCATCAGGGCAGAGATGCCACTTATAAATGGGCACGAGACCGAGGGGTGGATTTAACCATGGACATTATCTCTCAGGTTATCCACGACTGCGAGACATGTGCTGCCATTAAGCAGGCTAAGAGAGTGAAGCCCCTGTGGTATGGTGGGCGCTGGGATAAGTATAAGTACGGGGAGGCCTGGCAGGTTGACTACATCACACTGCCACAGACCCGCCAAGGCAAGCGCTATGTGCTCACCATGGTGGAAGCAACCACAGGGTGGCTGGAGACACACCCAGTGCCTCACGCCACTGCTCGGAACACCATCCTAGGCCTGGAAAAACAAGTGCTGTGGCGACATGGCACCCCAGAACGAATTGAGTCAGATAATGGAACTCATTTCAAAAACAGCTTAGTTGCTACCTGGGCGAGAGAACATGGCATTGAGTGGGTGTATCATATCCCCTACCATGCACCAGCTGCCGGGAAAGTTGAGCGGTGTAATGGACTGTTGAAAACCACTTTGAAGGCGTTGGGTGGAGGGACTTTCAAACACTGGGATCAACACTTAGCAAAGGCTACATGGCTAGTCAACACTAGAGGCTCTGTCAATCGAGCCGGCCCTGCCCAATCAGAACCCCTTCACACTGTAGATGGAGACAAAGTCCCTGTAATACACCTGAGAGGTATGCTAGGGAAAACAGTCTGGATCAACTCTGCCTCAGGCAAAGGCAAACCCATTCGTGGGGTTGTCTTTGCTCAAGGATCTGGTTCCACCTGGTGGGTGATGCAGGAAGATGGAGAGACACGATGTATACCTCAAGGGGAACTTATCTCTGGGTAAACGACTCATATTACTGTATTTGTAAACACTTAATTATTTGAAAGAAAATTTAAGTTTAATGTAGAGTATCGGCATGGAAGAGAATTTAGGGGTGGATAATGTTGTAGTTTGGGATTATTATGTAAATTCTCTCCCCTGCCACTTAACTGCCCAGGCCAGCGGTTAACAAAAGAAGCAGTTAACTGTGATCGCTGGGGTGGGGGCAGGTTTGTCTCTTTTGGGTTTTTTTTGGATATTCTCCTCAGTCTTGGCTCGGCGGAACGGGGGAGTGGGGGCTCCAAGGAGGCAGGCTGCCCTGCTGGTTACTGCTGGGGTTTTTCCCTGGCTGTCTTGCCGCTGCCTACTTCGGACCACCTTTTCCTGCCGTGCTGCTGCCTGCCTTGGATTTGCTGCTGGTTGCTCGTACCTTTCTGCTTCTTGAACGGGGAACACAGGGGGAAGAGACTGAGTCCATCTGAAAGCCCACTGCTCGTCTGTTTCGCTGGAGAGGGACTGAAACTCACTCTGCAGCCAGCCGAGCTGTGACAAGGACACTTAAGTATAACCTTTTCTCCCGGAGGAAAACCTGCTGGGTTTTGTTGTTGTTTTTTTTTTTCTCTTATGGTGTTGGGGAAGTGGGTTGCACTAGTCTGTTTACATATATATATATATATATATAGCAGTTATCCTTCTTGTATTAAAATTCCTTTTCTTAAATTTGATAAAGAGTGGTGTGATTATTGTGGAGGAGGCCCCTCCCCTGCTTGTGGGTAAAACATTTTGGTTTTTCCCCTCAAACCGAGACACCACCACAATGTCCCACTGAACTGGAAACCTCTGTTTGAGGTCCTTGTCATCCTGAGCTCTGAAGTCAGAAAGAGGCACTGTCAGCATTCATTTAGATACTTATGCTTAAAATAAGGTGGACTGAGTTGTTATTACTGAATGCAGCCACTGAAATCTTTTTATTCTGAATTGTACCTCTGATTTACTTTTCACAGTATGCATACAGTGTAAACTCTACCCTTATCAAAGAGTGACTACCAAAAAGCCATCCACATTTACCCACTTCTTGGTTTATCACATCTATTCTAGCATGCCATGCCTGTCATAGCTGGTTGTTTTCTTGGCTTGAAACATTTTAAAGGATCTGTGACAACATGAACACATGCTATTTTTGTGCATCTGCCATACCATGAACACATGCTCTTTTGGATCTGAAGAATTCCAATTTCATGCCAACTCTGAAATACTTAAGACACCAAGGAGCTGGAAAGTCACAGACTTGTCTGAGGTGTTGTGTAAGGTTCTCACCTTTCACAATAGAAACATAAACCCCAAGGACTTTGATACAAATTCTTTGTGAGCGATTGTCACTAGCTGAACAGCCAGATAAGGGCTGGATGCAATAAAGTCTTTAGGCAGAAGGATGTTGGATAATACATTGTCCTATACCATTGCTCAATGCATGTCCAGGAAGCCCCCTGGATTAAACACGAGGGCAGCAGGAATGGTTCTCAGGGAGACCAAGAAAACTGAGCAGCAGGTTGCTTGCAGCCAGTGACTCAGCTCTAGAGAGCTGGACTGTAATACAGCCTAGCCCTGACTTTTAGAGCCTGTACTGTTGCCTCAGGCTTTTCTAGACTTACTGCTTTTGCTCCTGCAGTGCTTTCCTAGGGGGCAGCTCTCTTGAACATTGGTGAAGGGCAACCTTTGCATACATTTCACATGACAACTGAGTGGCCAGGGTACTATCTGGGATGTCACCGGGAACTTTCTGGTTCTCCCTCTGGAGCTAAACCATGCGAAATGTAGTGTGTGGGAACAATATGGAGAGCCTGAGTGGCAGTGGCAGGGAGAGGGAAGCTCCATGATCCATTTATGCAGCAGAGACAGTGTCACAGCCAGCTGTGCCAAATCATGTCTGCATGCGGCTCAATTCACTTCTTTAGAGAAACTTGCATGCCTTTGGGTCTGTTTGTGTCAAAACTAGTCCATGAGGGATTTTTATTGAAAGCTAACAAATTATATGTCCCTGACATCCTTCCAGCAGTGAAACCATGAGTCAAGTGATGAATCACAAAAAATTATATATAGCACTAGTCTTGGAGATAACTACAGATACTTTTTAAGTGTCTTCACAATGTTTGCTGCCAGCAGTATTTGCCACAGTACTCAACTGTTTTGGAGAGTTTTAATCCCTTCTACTAGTTACACAAGAATGTGTTGTTTTAATGTTAGGTGTCCAATTCTCTCAATACACATTTAGGTATTTCTGAAAACTCTTCTAAATATTAAATGTCTAGCTGGTGACACACAATCCAACTGGAGACATTTTAACTAATAATTAAATTACTTCATTAACATGCAGTATAAATCATTCACAGTCAACCCAATGACAAGATCTTGTCCTATAATGACAAGATTTCTCTCAGACAGCACGTCTTCAGGGAACAATTTCAAGCTATTTGTGAGGTTTCAGTGTGTCATGTCCTTCTGTGCATTCAGTGTGTGCCTTTGGATGTCAAATAAGTATCTAGTCAGTCTTGCTACCCAACTTGCAGCCTGATAGTAAGTCTTTACTAGTTCTGGCTAAAGGGTCTTGCAGATTGATGTAATTTGGCTCCTGAGCAATTTTGTGACATGCCATGCTGTTCTATCTGGTGTTAAACCTGACACTGGTGCTAAAATTGGTGCTAAAATAACCCACTTCTTGGCACAAAGCCTAAAAATCAGAATAAAAATGGATTTTTTTTTTCTGACCACACATGCTGGTACATAGGAGAACCTGACTTTCAGTTCAATTGGGTACACCACTTATGTTCAGCTGCAAGTACTGCAAACCTCTTCATTTCTTCCGCTCCTTTTTCTCAAGGTAAGTTTGTGTTGGTTTGTGGGGTCTTTTTCTGAAACACATGCTCACATGCTAATCTATTTTTCTACACCACACAGTGAAATGTTTTAGCATGAATTCTGGTCTGTATCAAATCCTCAGGGAAGCAGCCAGAAGGGTTAGCATTTCTTGTAACTTTTATTGCTGTGAATGATTCCAGCAAGGGCTAATGTTGCTCTTGAAGGATGTATTTCTGATTCCAGCTTCAGGAGAGAGTTCAAACTTCCACATCCAGGCAAGTCCCTCAGTCTCAGGGCAACTCCATGGTCCTTTACCTTTCTGGAATACCCCAGTTTGAACATGTAGGAGCAGCCCAGGCAGGAAATCCACACTCAGCCTCCCACTTTCAATGCCTTGAGCAACATCATTCAGAGCTGTCTTCAAAGCCAGTGATTTTTGTTAAAAAATGTGACATATTTTCACCCTTAAATGGTTTACAGCTTAGGAACATATATCTGCAGTGCCTGCTTGTGGTCAGAGAAGTTAAATTGACCTTTTTTTAAAAAAAAATCTTTTCTGTCACAGCCTAAACATTGAGAAAGGATTTCCTACCCTCTTGTGGAGTCCACAAGCAAAAGCAGCTTTAACAAAAAGGTCCACAATATCTTATAGTAAAACAGGGGTAAAAAAAAAAAAGAAAAAAAAAGTTAAATCATTGTGTTGCAAAGACACCAGCTGAAAACTTTGAGAAATAGATTTATTTATTTTGGCAAGCTCTCTGTTGATTTTTATTTTACATCTTATTACTGAAGAGCACTTAACAAATATTTAGCATGAAGTTCTAAAATGAATTCTTCAACATTTAAATTCAAACCTTTGGTTTAAAGGCATTAATTTTTCTATTAAAAATTAAAATATGCCAAAGAACTCAGATATGTTCAGGCAAATTTCAATAGCCAGCATCCATTTTTCAATTATAATGCTTTTTGACAAAAAAGAAAGGACAACATTTTAATCAGCTTTGATTAAAATTAAGTAAATTACAGTAACTGTTGCAAGAAACTCCTGACAAAAGGGCATATACAGCTCTAATATTAATATATTAATGTATTTATTCTTCCATTTATATAACCTAATCAAATTATCTTCCGTCTGGATGAGTTGCATGTCACACTCCGTAGCTGCAGCAGCAACAAAGAAACAATGAAGCATTACAGAGAACACTGACACAAAGAAAATAATGTGCAGTTTAAAGACAGCCATGAATATTTTTAGCTATATATAAACCAAGAACATTCCAGTTTTCCTTGTAAGAAAGGAAGAATGTTTTAACTTTCATTTTTAATTATGCTTTTCCACAAAAATGCAGAATGGAGAAAAATGAGCCCTCCAAGCAGCTTTTGGTTTGAATAAGAGAAAGGATATTTAAACACACACAAAGAAAGCAACCTGGTAGTGGTTTGGAGTGCAGACTACATCAAGATGGAGAGGCAGAGGAAGGGAGACTTCTGAGACAAGAAGGGGGATAAAAACAGGCAATTATGTTTTTTCACTCTGATTTGGCACAGCCTTCTGTTGCTCCATGCCAACAAGCAGAGGCTGTCACTACAGCAGGTTGCAGGCGATGCCAGTCAGGAGGGAGGCAACTGGCCTCAGGCACCAGCCCCCAACAGAATTGTCCCCCATCCTCTGCCTGGGATCCTGCCCCCAGACACTTTAATTTCAGAGTCTGTTTTATGACTGAAGTGCACTGACACTGTAGGTACTTTACATCAGCGGAGTTAAGAGTCAGATTTTGTCCCCTCATCCTTCAGATCAGATGTTGAGTGACAGAAGTGACTGTCACAGCACTTGTGACTGTCACATTTGTCTCTAGACCTGAAATAATATTGTCATCATGATGGTTTAAAAGCACTTCTGAATATATAAAAATATGTTTTAAATAAATCAGTAGAAGTAAAATTTTACTCAAAGGAAGTATTGTGAACTAAAGGACATCCTTTTCTGAAGAAAATTCTCCCCAACAGATCTTGTTCTTTAATGTTTAAGTAATTTTATTTTATCTAGTTTTCTTCTCCAGGACTGACTGTGTTGCAATACTTTGGTGAATACTTCAGGTTGCCAAATCATGACTTCATCCACCTTCTGGAGCTCACAGCTGGTGTAATATTGGTTTGACTTTGTTAAGATTTCACTGCCTAGAAATGCAAGGGGCAGGCTTTGCCCCGTGCTGCGCGCATGTACACAGGGAGAACAATGCTGTCCAAAATCAGGGGGAAAACATCTGTGAGTGGTTCCATCCACTCTCCCACCAAGTTTCTGGTCTGTTTCATGGTCAGAACTGACTTTTCCTCAGTGTCATGCTATGGGCCAGAGCACGGCCAGCTCCAGTAAATCATGCTGGTACTTTAGGGCTCTCTCCTGCAAACTGTACACATCTTGTCCTGTAGTTGTGTATAGCACCTCACTTTCCTGTTGGGTTTCTCTCTCTTTACTGTAATTATATGATCTTTGATCCATTGCATTAGATCACCGAAATTACTATCCCTATGAAAGAAGTCATTTTCTTAGACACTTCAACAATTTTATCCTTGTTTGCATTTAGCATGGTTTTCTTAGGATTAAATACTAACTGGTTAGATTAATTTTGGTTTGTTTTGTTTTGTTTTTGTTGGTTCATTGTTTGGTTTTATTGGTGTCCTTGACTGCCTTTCTCCAATAGTTGACATTTTTACCAACTTCTCAGCACATAAGGACTTGTGCAATGCCACCTTCTGGATGGATTATTTCAGCTCTGCCTGCAGGCCTATGATTTATGCTTTGTCCTATCATTTGATTCAAGAAAACCTTCGAAAATGGTCACTGCAGATGCAATATTCAGACTGCTATTTTTAGTGTACTCTACTGCCTTCCTGTAAAACTTGGTTACATACTCATATTCTTTATACATTAATTAGCAGCTTCTGGAATTACTTTCAGAAAACTTTGAGAATATTTACACAGGTTCTTTTATTTTTTCAGTATTTGCATATGCTATCACATACAGTAACAGGTAACCTATGAGTGTACTTACATACAGCAAGATAATACAATATCCTAAGAAATGTTGTGCTGGATTCTAGGAAACGACCCACCACAATGACAACATATACAGGATACATTGCCCACATTCCCTGCTGTGCCTACAGAGTCACAGGTATATGGCCATGACACTGAAGAGCTATTATGCCCAAGAGCCAGAGGAACACTCATGTTTAAGTCACATGAGGTAATTATTTAGATATTGTTGTCTGGAAAACAGCACTCTAGCCACTCCAATCTATTAGTCAAACTTTCCAAATGAACCAGGGGATCAGAATGGAGCCAAAATATTTTTCCAGCTGAAAACACTCCATCACCTTTATCTACTCACAGGACTACAGATATGGCACTGGTAAAACAACCTCAGCCTCCTTTTATAATGGTAGTTTTTCATTTTGTAACTGAAAAACATTTTAAATGTGATTTGATTTAGAGTATGATGGTCTGGTCTCTGAACAACTGCCTGTCTCTCCACATGCTGCACTGCACTGCTTATTAAAGTTAGTTATCATCTAGGAAGGTGGGTACATTCCCTCAGAGGAATTAAAGTGTAGATTATTAAAAAGGGAGTAAATAGAATATTAATAAAAAACACAGTTATATTTGTCAGTGGTTGCATGGGCAAAGTGTCTGTTCTGTCTCCCCAGTGGTTACTGCACTGCACCTCTTTCCCACAGGCAGGACATTGGGTGCTGCCAGGCAGCTCCTCTAGTATGTGAGTACAGAAGTAAGATGATTCTGTTTGGTGACGCAGGACATTTCAGTGCATCTGGCTTTTCTAGTACTAAGGAATGATATTTTTTTTCCATAAGCCCTTAAGAATAATTATAACTATTTTTATTTCTCCTTGTGACAATTTCACAGAAATCGCTATCACATTCAAGCAATACTACCAGCAGTGTAACTTTGTCCAGTTAGGGAGGAAGAAAATCTGTTTCTACAGAGTTTGAAAGTGATGTTCGATGTCCATGGAACACCCTGGACCAGAGTGTCATCCCTAGTGTCGCAGATCCCACACTGGACAAGAAAGGAAGGAATTGTGATCAGTTATACTGGCCATTTCTGCTTCCTTTGGTGAAAATTCCAGGGAGCAAGCAGTATCTGCCCAGCCTGGCATCAGCAGTCTGGCTGCAGGTCAGTGCTCTGCAGGTGCCAGAACAAGCAAAAGATGAGTGTTGAGGAGGTCTATTTCAACCTGCCCTGTGCTCTCCATGGCCAGGGCAGTTCAGCCACCTCTGCCCACTTTGTGCCACTAAATAATTGCTCAGTATAAAAAGATACCTCTGCATGGGCCATATCCAGATGGTTGAAGATCATTTGGTGCTTTCCACAGGCTGGACTACTTGGTGCCTGGTATTTAGGTACTAATTCTTCATTCATTTTGTTCTGTCAGGTCTATGAAGCATGACACCTTACTTCTCCCTCTCCTTTCCTTTTCTACTGGCTTAAAATAACTTAAGTTTCTAATCTTTCTTCTAAAATGTGAATTAACAGGACTTATTAACACATTGCTTGATTAGGTTAGATTATTCCCAGCTGATGTGTGTTTTGCCACTGCAAACGACCACAAAGGGAATTGGGAGCTCTGAGGAAGGACTGTATTGGTTGTACCTGCAGAACTCTTTTGCAGTCTTGGGATTACTTTTAACACCTGTTATTAATTAATTATTCTGCAGGGAACTATTACACCAGAGAATGCCACATTCAACTATTCAACTTCTTTTTCTCTGTGTATTTTGATGTTTTTTGTCATATGTCATGTTTTTGTAATTCCTGTGTTTCATCACTAAACATTAAATTCACTAAAAACTCCACTTTCGGGTCAGTGTTTTATCAGAAAAAGTTTGGACAGAAAAAAAGTAATAAGAGGGAATGTTTTGAACATAAGGAACTATTGGGATTCTTCACTTTATTATGAGACTAATAACTGAAAATAAGTCATAAATGAAAAGAGACAATAAAAGGATAACAAGATCAATAAACGGAAATAAAAATATTTTATTTTGTATTAAGACAATTCTAGATTGAGTTGTTAAATTCAAAAAATAAAAGACAAAATATCTGAATTCATTCTTTTTATCAAATTCCTGAACTAAACTGTCCTTTTTAAATCCTACTCTAATCCTTCAGCAGACTGATTTAAACAAAGATGCTGCAGATGGGAACACTAGTGAGTTCTTTTCTCTCCATATTCAGTTCCACTTTTAAAATGGTTTAGTTGTCACAGTTAACTTACACAAGTACTGCTTCTAAAACTGATCATATAGGTGTTTCCTATATGAGCACTTGAACAGACAAAACACAGGCCAGTGTAACTCAAGGCAGGAAAACATAAAAGTTACATAAAAGTAGGATGCAGCAGGTGGAAGAATTTCTTGTGAGCACTTTGGTCTAGAATCTTCCACAGTTACAAAGCTTGAGGTCAAATGTTGCTATTTGTGCAAGAAGTACAAATAAAATACGTACCACACTCTGCAAAAACCCCTGTCTCAGAGACGAGGTGTGCTTCACTTAGCAGAATTTTAAATGGAACTGAGGGAGTATTTACTCCACAAACATTCACCACTCTGCAGTAAGGATACAACACTCACATACAGCTTACAGAGAGATGATCACTGCTCACTACTGCAAGGGAGACCAAAAGCCTGCGCTATAGGCTATATGGCTGTAATATACGTGACAGAAGATTTGGGATTTGGGTTTGCTAGCTCTGTGTAGGTCATTTTAGTAAGTCCAGAGCCTTCTCGTACTGTTATATTCTATTTAAAGATCCCAGATTTACTCTTTTGGAAGCTGTGAGGAAAAATTGCACAGCAAAGGGGCACTGATGATGGCCCTCTTAGAAAATCAATAATCCTTTGAAATGATCTATTTTAAGTAACTCAAACTCAGAGGTCACTTAGAGGTATTTAGATCTTAAAGCTTTGTGCAGGAGTTTCAATAAAAAAGATATTGGCTATGCATGACTTCACTGCAGATTGAACCATATCAGAAAGCAAAATTTCCCTCCTTTTTTTATGTTTTCCTGTGGATTACTAGGCTGCATAGTATGTTGCCATAAAAGTCTGTAAAAAAGACTCCGAGCCAAGTTTTGTAGGAGATAAGATAATGGGCAGGCGCTTTAATGAGCAACCCCGCTCATCCAGGAATACATAGATGCGCGCGCGCATGCAAGCTCTAAGTTCTATAGCTTTTATAATATAACCTATCCAATCAATACTGTCCACATGTCCAGTTCCACCTCTGTCCCCTCCCAGTTCCAACCCCTGTTGAATTGGGGCTGAGGTCGTTGGGACCCTCTGTCTTCATCCATCTCCTCTTCTTCAGCACACAAAGGTTCTTTGGATGCTCTCCAGGGCTTCGGGTCACACTGCTCCATGTTTATGTTCTCTCTCATATTCTTTAATCTGGTACCTTGAGAAAGAGGCTAAATAGCTGGCAGATCTTAGCTGCCTGTTCTGGAGCAGGGGTAGAGATAGGACTTTATACTATAAGCTGCTAAATATTAATTCACTAAAATCTACAGCATTACATCTACTGTGTTCCTAAATCTACAAAATATGAAAATTGAAAAATCAAAAAATAAACCCTTCGGCATCAGTATGTTCAACAAAAGTTCAGTTTGAGAATGTATCCATCAGTTTTATCTGAAGAAGGAAGGGTAAAGAGAAGGAATATCTTGATTATGATGGACATTTGTAAATTTTGTGACAGCATTCTTAACATTTTAAGTTAATACATGTTAAAAAGCTCTTCTTGTTCCTAAGTATATGGTTGTAGATTGTCATTATTTGAGCCTTCTGTTACTCATGAACTGATCTCTTTTTCCATGACTAAATGAGAAGATGGGAAAAAATACAAAGTGAATCCAACAAGTAATGTGTGCAGAGCTGGCAGGGTTGGAAGTGGGATCTGGGTGGGCTGGCATCACCAAGTACACAACATGAATAGGAGTATCAGGTCTCACCTACACATAGGGGCATCCAAGAGTGAAAAGAGAAAACAGCAAAGACTCTTGGGGTAGCTATAGAAGTCTATCTCTTGTGTTGGTTGCCCTTTTCTACTGGTACCATGGCAGAGAGACTTAGGGATTTAATTACCCCTCCAGCTCTGTTTGGTCCTACTTTGATTTTGTTACTTCAATTCAGCCTGGAATCTTGCATATGGATATATATGTATTTTCCTACCAGGTTCAGGAAAGCTGTGAAACTTGGCTTAACTCATTGGATCTTTGTTGAGACCTTTGTTCAGCAGCAAGCTGTATGGTAAAATTTTGTACTATTTATAAGGGAATTATTTTCTACCTCACTATTATGAGTATTTTATTGTGAAAAAAAATTGTAGTCACTCTAAACAAAATTAACAAGTTGCCAAATAAAACTCTAATAATTTGGCTTTTTTCTGTTAATGTTATGTAAATCTATCATTGGGTTTTAAGGTTGTTCAAATCTTTAATGCCTCCTAAAAAAAGTAATTCCATTGCATAGTCATCTACGTATTTTCTAAATGACAAACACTAGAAAAATAAACAGCTACAGGAGGCATGCACTAACAGCAAGAGACCAGCAGATGCCCCACAGCCTACTGAAGAGTGGTTACTTTTTCACTATATGCAACAGGCAATTGCACCAGGCCCTACTACAGAAGAACTAGAGAAAGAAATTGCACAGTAGATATTCTATAGGAAATCAGTGCAATATAGTGATTGTTGTAGCAGCTACATATTTTAATATATGCATTCACAAACCGTAAAACTCTTTTTCATTTGTTTTATCTTATTATTATGAGGTTTTTTACTGCAAGAACAGTTTCCTTTGCTAGCAAAAATGAGCTACAGCTTTGGGATGTTGTAACCTGATCAGATATCTCCTTATCTCAAATCCTTTTTGGTTTTGTCCATAATGTTAAGACCCTGGTCAGAAAAAATATTGATATTCAAAATATTTAAACCTAAAGCATATATCTGGATGAAGGAGAAGTGAAAGAGGGCTTATGTGATATTTTTGGGGATGTCCTGAATAGAGAGTGACCATAAAATGTTTGTGGTTTTAAACTGTGAGATTTATGAAGTCTTCTACCCGGAGTTGGAGTGTGATTCAATCTCACTTCATTCTCCCAGCATCTGATGTCCCCCCAGTTTGCTACACTAATATTGTTTCTTGTAATACAAGCCAAAGCTGCTCTGTCTACTCATGTTGTAGCAGAAGGTAAAAACCTGATCCTTACTGCATGCAGCTGTAGATTTTCTGTAATAAAGGTACCAAATCCAAGACATCAGGTTAAAGAGTAAAAAGTGGAATAGGATTCTTATAAACAGTCAGGTGCCAAATTACCAGAGAAATATACTGGTATAGATACTGGAAGACATAGGCTGTGGGATGAGTTTTGAGATTAAGACTTTTAAATTTAATGTGTACAGGTAGGTGTTCATAATTATGGTAAGTGTCTAAGTCCTGATTATAGCTACAGCCAGAATGGCTTTTTAAGCTCAGGCTGTAGTCAGTGGCTATGCAGAGGATATGAATCATTTGCCTAGTGCCACCTAAGGTGTCATAAGGAACCTGAGATACCTATATGGTGCTAGCATCCAGCACCTATGAAGCAGTACCTGAGAGCAAGGTGGAACACATCTTGGCATCTAAAATGGCACCAGATGCTCATCTGTGGGGCATCAGCTTAAGGAAGGTATATAATAGAAGTTTTGACATTTAGGTATGTAGAAATCTGCAAGCCTCAAACTGAGTCGTGAATACCATGAAACTCACCTTTGTAATGTCTGCTGTGTCCCCTTATCTTTAATGTCTGTTTGGTTTACCTAGGCAAATTATGTCAGGATCCTTTTCTGTGGTTTTTTTTGGTTTTGGTTCTGGGGTTTTTTCTGCATTGTTTCAAAAAGCAATGAAGGTAATTATGAATTGAAAATTAAGAGTAGGAGGAAGATGAGGAGGAGCTATAAAGTGGCAAATATTAATTGTTCAACAATGACCTCACTTTCCAAAAGAAGATCTATTGGATTCTATCAGGTCTAGTTGCTGACCTTAAAGTCCATAGATTCTCTTAGTTTTAATATTTTTTCTTCTGTAGATTTTCATTTCTTTATCTGAATAAAATACTGCCATTTAATTTTATGCTCTTTATAAATGTTTATTATTTCAAAATGATCTAGCTGAAGTTAGAGGGATTATGTATTTGCAAATACTACTTAATTAAAGACTGGGCTTTGAAATAATAACATCAGGTCATTTTACTATTGTGGATAAAAGTATAATATGTCTTTGAAAAATAAACAGAAAAGCAAGAAAAGATATGAAAATAAGTTGCTAGTAAACTCTTTAGAACACATTATATTAATTACTGCTGCTGGAGAGCAAGTACCAGTCTAAATAACATGCAAATTGTCATTATTTTTTGTTTGCTTGTTTTTGGTTTTGTTTTAAACAAATAGGTTTTATAGGCCATTCTGCAATACAATTAACCCATAAAATTATTCAGGCTAGAAACCATCATCCATCATAATTATGTAGAGCACTGGGTGTAATAGGAATCTAATCTCATTACAGGTTCTGGAGTGGATATTTTTATTAAATTATCAAACAGAGATGATGACAATAACAGGAATTCTTGCTAATGGTGGAATGCATCAGTAACAACTGCCTGGGAAGCTCTGCCAGACAGTTTGCCACTGGTACCAAATACTGGCAACGTTGCTCATCCTATCTAAAGTAAGAGATGCACAAAGGAAATGTGAGAGCAGAGAATGAAACTGGCCCACAAGGTAAATTACGCACCACTTACGCACTTATTCATGCCTTGGAAAGAGGACACTCATCAGGAATATGAGTACAGGGTTGGGCTGCTTCCCCTTCATTTCATCATACATCATGCAGGCATAGGGAGCTGCATGGAAATGAGTGTCTCATTTCTTTGTCACAATGGCCCCAGTGCTTGTGCCACCCACGCTGTTTGGCCTGTGTGTCTGCTGGTTAGGGAGGCAGGGCAGGAGCAGGAGGTGGGAGGTAGAAACACAGTCGGGAAGGTGGGGCAGATTTGGGTACTGGGCTAGGAGGAAGATGTGCTCTTTCAAAATCACACCATGCTACTGTGGCTTAACTTCCAGATCTTTCAGGTATTATATACCATACTGTACATGGAACCTTAAACAGCATGTGGTTGAAGTGACATCCCTTTCATTTTAGTTTTACACACAATGACTGGAATATAATTGACCAATACTCTGATCTTCAGTCAGTAAATATCCAGGGCATCCTGTACAATACACTGTGACTAGACATAGCAGGGTCTCAATATTTTCCCCCTTTCTTTCCCCAGAGTCTTCCCCATTTCATTTAATCCTTTGAAATCTGATCATGCTCCACAAGAAGCAGGAAAGATAAGCGAATACATGATTCTGAACTCAATGCCCAGGTAACGCTGGTGTGGGAGGTCTAGAGAGAAGCCAATTGAATGTATTTAGAGAGGCAATTGTGTAGCAGTACTCCATTTCAGCAGCTCTGATGGTAACACTTAATAGATGGCTTCTTCACAACTCCTGCCCATGCACCACAGCCAGCAGAGGAAACAGAAGGAATTTCCCTGTTTAATTTAAAAGGGTAAAACAGGGCACGTTCTCCCAGTCAATGACTTTTCTGTTGGAGTTAACAAAAACCTTCTGGTCATACTATGCTCTTAGCAGTATATGATTAATAAAGCTGATCAATAGTCTAGTAATGTACATTCATAATTATTTTGTGATTATATTAAAAAGGCTATTTAAGTATTTTTGTAGTACGGGCAACATTTCAATGAAAAATTTGTTTTATATTCCATCTTTCACTCCAAGGTTTAACATCATTGCTGCAACCAGTTACTTTAAATAATCTTATCACAAATATTTTTAGTCGTTTAACAATAAAAAGCAGATGGTGATGATAAGTGAGCTAACAGCAGGTGAGGATCAGCATTTCTTCATAAAACACCCAGCACTGTTAGGAAAGCATTTGGATACCTTCTTTCTATAGAATGAGAATGAACATTGATCAGTGATGATTATGTATTACCTTCAAGACTTAAAAAGAATATCCAAGTGGTACTTTATCTGCAGATAAAATATTGTCACTGATGAAGGGTCGCTTATAGAATGGCAAATACATTTTTGCAATTGTGTAGTAAAAGATGTACTGTTCTCTGGAGAAAACCTGACAGTGATCTCAGTTGAAGTTTTATGAAACAAGAGCGATTAGGCTCAGTCAATGGAGTTTATATGACAAACATTTAGGATAATAATCAAGGTGAGGCCTTAATTTGGAAGGGGCTTGCATTATACTCTCATTAGTGCACCATCTAGTGGGATCATCTTGGATCAGCTTCAGTATGCCAGCTGGGGGGGAAACACCTGCACATATAGCAATACTAAATAATTGCTAATAAAAATAACGTATTGAAAGCAGATTGACTATGTATCCAGCATTCCTGCAGCAAAAGGGCACATCAGAATGGTTTTCTACCTTAGTAACATTCATGAAAGTGAGAAAATGACATTTCTGAGCATGAGTTGACATAAGAACTATACGTAGGCATACAAGTCTTGAAGGCTATGTTGTGTCTCCTTTCAGCACGACTTGAAACCCATAGAGAACCACCCGCATAAAGGGTAGTCTTGCCTTTTTCAGATCTCTAACTTTGCTCCATTGTGTTGGCAGTTTATCGGACTTATCTATTATTATTTGGTTGTGACGTCTATTAAGTTTTCCACTGCCCCAGCTATTTCTGATGAAGCAGAAACAAACTTGCACTTCCCGAATTCTGCAGCTCTTCCCTAGGCGAGTCTGGGCTCTGCGCAGGAGACGGCATTCCCAGCAAGGCATTCCCAGCAATCGGGAGCTGCGGGCTGTCTGCGCTGTGTTATTTAACGCGCACGGGGGTATCCTGCAGATGCAGCAGCCCAACCCCGGGGCTCTAGGGAGCATTTAGCCCTGTTACTTTCCCTTCGAAGAGATGCGGAGCATGCGGAAGCGCCCCAGCTGCTGTGCAAGCGGCCTCAGGACTCACCTGTCTGTCCTGCTCAGGCAGCTGCGGCAGGAGGAGCTGTGGATGCCGCTGCCCTCGCAGCCACGCGTGCCCTCCTCCTCCTCCTCCTCCTCCTCCTCCTCCGCCTCCTGAGCCCGGTAGCGGCAGCCGTGGGAACACGCCCTTCATGCCCCGTGTTCCTGCCATCGCTAGCCCCTCCCTCAGCTAGGCATGGTCTATCTCTGCACTTAAAGGCACCTTTAAATAGACTTCCAACTTCCCCCTCACGTTCCTTGAAGGGTCCACACTCAGAGAAGAAATTACCCAAGCTGAAGGCAGAGCTGAAAAACAGGGTATTAAGGCACTGACATCGTATCTTTCCCTGTAATATTGTTGCCTCGCTCATGTTTTCCCCTTACTTCCTGATGCGACAGCATGTTTTCCCTAAATTACGCTCCTCCCACCCCCATGTTTTCCAGTCGCACAGGGCTGCAGCTGCCGGAGCTGTCCCGTTTCCCCCGGTCGCTCTCGGGACCCGTCAGCAGCGCTGTCCTCCCGCACACCCGGCCCTTCGCCGGACCCCTCGCCAACCCCGACCCCGTCCCCGTCCCCGCTCGGCTGGGCTGGGCTCGGCTCCGGCTCCGGCTCCGGCCCCGGCCGGGCGGGGCCGCACTCCTCACGCCTCCGCCGTCACGGTGGGCCGGGCCGAGCCGAGTCGTGCCCGCCCCTCCACGCCCTGCAGCCGCCCCCGCCCCCGCCGTGCCCCTGGGAGCGGGTCCGCCGGCGCCGGTAAGAGCGGCGGGAGCTCTGCTGGGGGTGTTCGCTGTCCGCCCGCCCGGCGGAGGAAGGGCTGCCCAGGGCGGTGTCCGGCCAGCCGGGGAGGGGCTGCCGGTCGCGGGGAGCCTGTGAGAGGGCGGCGGGCAGGGCTGCAGGGCCACACCGGCCCTCGCTGGGTTCGGGGCCGCCGCGCTGTGCCCGGCCCTGGGGTATGCGGGGCGGCTGCGGGCGAGGCGGGGGAGACGGGGTTGAGGGGACCGTGGCGCGGGGGGCACGCGGTGCTGGAGCGCGGTCGGTCGTGAAAGCACCAGCCCCTTTACCCCGCACCGCTCCCGGGGCACCCCTGGATACCAGGGCTTTGGGCTTGGCGCTGCCAGCGATGCTCGGAGGAGCGAGTCGGGGCCTACAGCGGGTGATTTACAGCAGCTTGTGTGGAATTGCAGGGTAGGACGGGCACGTCCGCCGTGTGGAAGTGCTCCCCGTGCAGTTCCAGGTCCGAGGTGAGCACGTTAGCGGGAGAAAGGGAGATTATAAAAGTCATCGTTGTAAATACCGAGCTGTGGCCTTGTGCGCCGTGCCCCTGGCCCGATGTTATCGCTACGTTCCTGGTGAATCACTCCCCTCTGCATCAGGAGTGGGCACTTCTTCAAACTCTACAATGAAATGGAACGTTTCACTCCGCTGTGCATGAAATGCAAGGACGGCACTGCATCTTAATTGAGGAAGCTCAGTGATACAATCCCAGGATACTTTGTCAGAAGCAATGTGCTCATGTGTGTGACCCCCTCCACTGGGGAACGAGCCGTGCAAAGGCAGAGGGCTGTGAGTGGAGCCCTCCAGATGCATCATTACCCAGGCTTGTGCTTTGCTCCTGCTTGGAGCTTGGGTTTGTGCAAATACTGCTATTAGAAAAGAAAGAAAAGGGGACCGAAAAGTTAAAATATGTTATAATTAGAAGAGAGTGATGCTAAATGGTTATAAACTGTGTTTGTGCTGCCTTGATGAAGACAGCCTTTGTAGTCTTATGGCAGAATATTAAGTAGCACTCTTCTTGGTGACTTAGACTGAAGTGAAACTCTTGGGGGAGGAGCAAAAAAGAGACCGTGAGTGATATGTAGTCATAAGCATCCTGGTAGGCCTCAGAGGGACTTGGCACCCATTGCAGTCAGATTTTATGCAAAGATAACTTCTCCTTCGGTGGACTTGTTCTGAGCATTTGGTTCAATGTGAACAAGGTGCCATTAAGTAGGGAGATTTGGGTGAGGACATCTAAGATGCCAGGTGTCCTGTGCTTCTGCTCCATACATTTTCCTATGAGGTGTTGTTTGTCTACCAGCAGCACAAGAAACATGACAGTTCAAACTGGTCACTTCAGGTCCATTTTCATACCTTCTGTTACCTATTTTTCCAATAGTTCCAGTCCCTAGTGTTCATTTTCCTATTCCTGCTTCATCATCAGGCCTTTAAATACTTTGTGTGCTTCTAGGAAACATAATTTTCTTATTTAAGGCATTTCACCAAGAACTAATGTGTTCTCTGAAGCTTATAAAAGCTACGTGATTCCTTCAGCTAGTTCATTATAAATATCAAAGGGGGTTGGATCAGACAATTATAAGCATATTATTTTTTTATCTGTATATGCTAAGCATTGGTGATGCATTAGGCTTAATAGTATTTCAGGCTCCTGTAATTTAGTTTTTCATGCTGGACAGTTTAAATGACACTGCTTTAAATTGCAGTTTGTTCAACAAATTTGTTTCTAGGAAAAATGACTAAACACTGACCAGTGGCACATTGTAATAATTCTTTCCAGGGGGAAAAAAAGGTAGTTACAGCTGTTAGATGATATAACTTGGTTTTTGTTGGTTTCAGCATCATTAGTGTGGCAAGAATGAGGCAATTGGGTAGTGTGGATAGAAAATTACCTTTTGAAATCTTTTGTGTTAGTGTTGCTGCAATAGAGCAAATAAAGTTTTAAAGGAACTTTTCTTTCTTTTTCCTTCCCTATATGGATCTAAGCTTGACTTCTATCTGAAATTAAATGGCAAAAAAAATTCTGGAAACTTTTCTTTTAAGAAGGCATTTTTACTGCTTTTTTGTTTGCATGTTTATTATGCTCCACTGTTGATTTTGAAATATAAGAGCCTAGAGCTTGCCTTTGTGAACAAGGTTTCAGCACATTAGGAGATGTAAAAGCACAAAGTGGAAAATATATCTGGCTCTTACATATTTTAGCTTAATTATAAAGGAAAAAAAAAGAAATAAGTCCAGAAAAAACCTCTCACATTGCCACTACAGAAAATAGTGACAGATTGAATGTTCACCTGTATCTTACTGAGTCACGTGCTATGAGTTAGTTATGAGAATCCCTCAGGTCCTGTAGAGGATGTCCTCTGTAGCTAACATTGTGGCTGGCTAAAATTTTTGCCCAAGTCTTTCAGCAGTTCATCACTTTTGGCTGTGTTTTCACTCTGCTTGAAGGATTTTGCACTTTTTTGCAGGGGACGGGGGGGGGGGGGGGAAGTAGTGAACAAAATAGAAGTCATAAATTGTTTGTGAGCAGCTTTGTTACTGTGACCTTTATTTAGGAAAAACAAGTCACATAAAGCCCCATGACTTGTCTCTTGATATTTAAAAGCGTAAAATCAGATTTAAATTCAGATCAGATTTAAATTTTCAAGTGTTTTATGGAATGCAGCATGTCTTTTTTTTTCTTTCTGAAAGTTCAGGTTCCATGTAAACATTTCTACATCCTGATGCTAAAACATTGCTCAAACAGTAAAACTGTTGCTTAAGAGTTCTTATCCTAATGTATATGGGCTAGATTTGTGGGCAAAAGAAGACTCTTAGAATGTCTAAATATGAAAATGCAAAACAGATTAGATGCTTTTTAACTGTAGCTAACTGGACCCTTGATGATATTTAGGTGCCTGTTGTGAGATCTGACATGTGCTGTGCTTGTCACATTGCATCCTTTTATGCTGATGGAGCTTTCAGGAGTGACACTGGGGAGCCGCTCGGTTGTGGAGTTCCCACTTTCTTGTCTCTACATTGATAGCCAAGAGAAAAGTGAATTTTTTTCTTATGCCTAAAAAATAACTTTCTACAAAATATGTTGATTGTAAAAGTTTATTTTTTGCTCCAATATGGAGTGACAGTGGAGGAAACAGTTAATGTGGAAATTATGAAAAATATATAGCAGTCCTTTGAATTCTTTAAACCTCAAGTGTGTGCAGTGAGGTCCTGCTTCAGGGAGTGTTGATGAAGTGTCCTGATTTTTCATTTCATTTGTGCTGATAGACTCAGTTCCTTTGACTTATCTCAGTAGCTTTACAAGATAAGTTGCCACTAGGTATACTCCCACTCAAAGACAGATGTTGAGGGGAAGATAAAAGGTACAATCAATGCTCACACCTGACTGAAGCTTTTAGAGGAACTGAAGACTACCACAGATGTAGCTCTGTTCCAGTTCGAATGTGCAGTGTACTTCCTTCAACTGCAGCAGGTTTTTAACTTCCCCATTTTATAAGTTATGCAGCCCATAATACCAAAATACATCACAACAGAGTAGTTAAATGCTGTGGAAATGAAAAGGACTAATTTCTATGGAAATTCAGAATCTTCATGAATGCTTTTGTCACCTTGGATGGAAGGAAATGCTTGGTCCTCACCTGTTTTCTTTCCTGGTGGTTGAAACCCTGACCTTGTCTAGGTCAAAGACAGCAAAACACCAGTTGACTTTCCAAGGGCTCAGCGAGCTGTGTTTTCAGAGGAGTTTGACTAACTTAGCACTAACAGGAGAAGGGTGTGTGAGTGGAAGTAGGGTGTTTTTTTGTTTCAGATGCCCATGTTGCTGTGAGAACTAGAAGGATGAAATGCCATAAAGGTTGAAAGGTGATGGGTGCTGATGGCTGACCCGTTACCTCTCTTTCTGTCAGTTCCACAGACCAGTATTAAAATACACAGGAATAGCATTGCTAGTGAAAGGATCTGCATGAAGTAAAGCAGCTGTGAATTTACATTGCTATCCTACAAATTTACCGTGAATCTCATTTCAAGTATGTGAGTTGATACAAAGAATTGTATCAACAATTAGAGAGATCTACATGTGCAGATGAAAAGCTGAATTATATCCTATGGACTTTGCAGTCTGTCATGTGAACATCCTCTCATTGTGTGTTGTGTTTGTCTGCCCAACTCTGTAGCTAGAAAGTTGAAAACCTCAAAATTTTATGTTTTGTACAATCTGTACATTCATCAGTATATCACAATGTAACTTGTTTAAAGATACTCATGGTTAACTGTAGAAATTCGCAAGACAAAAAAAGAAGCAATTACTGCTTTTGTCAAGGCTTGGATTAAATATTCAATTTGTATCTGTTGATTGTAACAATGTTCCCAAGAACAGTGTTACAGGCAGATAGTTGGTGAATACAAATATGAAAGAACCAAAAACGATTGTGAAAGACTATTTCAGTTAGTTCTATGCCAAGTAATTTGGTCTTTTGCTGTCTCTTCTCCTGAGCAGCTGCATTTTAACTTTAACCATATGTTTAACTTTTAACATTAATTTTAACATTAACGATAATATTTAACTAAAAGGTATTTTTAGTCAGTGCTAGCATTGTAGTTGGCATGCTTCTAAGGTGTCTAGAAATAGCCATAACTTTAAAAAAAAAAGCCTGTCAGCAGTTCTGAGAAATTTTCTTTTTCAAGCTAAGTTTTTAGGTAGTTTCTTTGAATTTTATGCCTATGATTGTATTTTCCACTTAAGTGGTAAATTTCCTTACTCAGTCAATACACCAGGGTATAAAGCCATTTAATCACTGTTAAGTTTGCATGGCTTTGATCTTACAATACAAATTCAGTGCAGTGTTGCCTACAGTCTCCAAAATGGTCAAGGGTTGTTACACCAGGTTTGCCCCAGATAAGTGGGATTTAGGCTGTCTGGCTGACTGACTTCAGTGAAAATAACTTGAATCTGCATGTGGTACAGACAAAGCCAGGAAATGATACTGCAGAGAGCTGGCATGACTTGTGGGCAGTTGAGCAGCAAGTAGAAGGAGAGTGCAAATACCCTTCCCGTTGCCTTGTCTGCAATCAGGTTGTTCATTACTGGGGATACCTCAGGGCCTAAAGATTCCAAGCAATTTGGGACCCTAGTGGAGCAGCCATTTCAGAATCATGCAGTACTTGTCTTCTTGATAGCAGCAGCTTGTTCATCTGGCATAGGTGATGTCTCTTGCAGGGCAGCAGGGCTGGGCCTGACCTCTATAGTTACATCCCTAGTGAAATTTTGATGGATACACAATGTTGAGATGGGACTATTTCAGAGTCTTGTCTCCACTAAAGATCACTTCATATCACAGAGATACAAAATCAACCAGGTTGTTGCTGCCTGTATTAATACAGATATTTCTGAAGATGAAAGAAAATACTATTTGACAACAAGAACTGTAAATTGTTTGTATTAAAAAAAGTTTGTAAGGACTTGAGTTTGCAAGTTGTAGCACAGCTGTTGTATACAAATCAGTTGGCCTTTTAATTTCCTTCTTTTCACACATTTAATGGACTTTCTTTTTCCCTCTCCTTGAAACTGAGTTTTAGCCATGTCTGTTAACCAGCAGCTGACAGGCCAGGAGAAGAGGACATTGCTTGGAAGGCACATAGTTTGGGTTGGACACTGCAAATGTGGGGAAGTGGTGAATTTAAAATGTTTAACTGGCAAAGATGATGTGCAAAAGAGCACAGCCTGGATGGAATTGTGGGTTTGTGTTGGGTGCCTGTGTCCTTGATTAGTTGGCTGAACAGAGAAACTGCCTGTTTTGATTTGCATGTGTATTGTAATTATGTATTGTTAGTCTATATTTAGTATATAAGCATATGACTTTGTGCTGAAATTTGGTCTGTATGGGTGGAAAATCACCCCTAAAAATGCATTTGAATACCCAAGTTGTTGAAAAGTTAATTCTTATTGAGAAACACAGTAGCTGAAACAGGATAAAGTGGCAATTCATAGGATTTAGGTGACAACTAAAACCAAAGTGGATACAAATTATTGGTGGTTAGAGGAAATTATGTGCCTTCTTCATTCTGATATCTTGTGTGATATCTCCTGAGTTTTTTCCCCAGTCATTGTATAGGCTAGGTCATGTTGGTGGGGTGGGTGATACAGGGTATGGAAATAACAATATAATTAATTTGGACGTAATTCTTTGGAAGATTTGGTGTTTTCAGATTAAACATAGTTTTCTTCTGGAATGGCAACAAATGAAGATGTATACTCCAATTACAGTGGGGAAAATACATAAGAAGTTTGACAAAGGATTTAGTTTCTGTGATGTGGCTGTTGTGGAGCAGTTGCAGATCTTAAGCTGTGTGTACTAAGAATCTTAATAAAAGCTATTGTAGGAAATTCAAAAAGGACACCATATTCTTGATACATTTTAACAGAAGTGTTCACATAAATTATATCTTGCAAATACTGTGCTTTTGGAGAGCATAAGCATTAGTATAAAGAGTTTTCTTTAATCTTTTCCTATGTATTCTTCTTTCAGATGATGACCTTTATGAGCCAATGACCAATGATTATTTTCTATAGGTAGAGACTGTCTGACTTTTCCCATTGTGGATGACCCTGACAGCAAATCTACTCAGCCATGTCCTACGGACCGGGTTTTGGGGACCCTAATCAACTAGCCCAGCGCATAACTTCTAACATCCAGAAGATCACACAATGCTGTAAGTTGCATTTGTGCATGTTTATATAAAACTTTAGTAATGGGGAATGGGGGTGTCCCCATTCTCAGATTCATTTATGGGAATTCAGTCTGACTCTGCTTACTCACTTGGCAGGTTTGTGGCTCCCTGCACATCATGCTCAGTCCTTCATATGTATGGTTAAATGTAATCTACCATAGGGAAATATAGTGTCACACTGCATTCACCAGTTTTGTCCTGATCAGTTATGTGGCTCCTTAAGATTGTTTGAGATGTTTACTGAGCAAGAATTGCATCAAGTATTTGCTGAAGCTTGACTTGTTTAGCAGGAACAGAAGCTGTGGCCTTGCAATGTCCTCTTGGGAGTACGTCTTAGATATGTAAATAAGATTCTGCAAGTTTTAATACACCAGTGCTTAGAGACATGCCACCCAGCTGGGGTGTTCAAGTTAGAGGTTAGTGAGGCTGCTGGGATTTTCAGTCATTTTCCTTTTCCTTTCGTTTTCCATTAGATTTTTCATGTGTATGTATGTGTATGAAGCAAATACAACTTGATTCACAAATTATGCAAAGTATACTGTCCATCAGATGGGACGTAGCCAGGAACAGCATGTGGGTAGTTTTGTCAGGCATGTGTTTTATGTTGTGCAGGATGTGGAGTGCATGCAGAAAGAAGTGTTTTATTATTAAAACTTCAAATGAATTCTGATCAGTTAAGTATGTCAGTTTTTATTAAAATTTTGATTTTTGTTTTGCAAGACAAGTTCAAGGACTTTGTGACACAGATTAGGATTTTGCCTATTTTTTCACCTGTGTTTTGTGTTTTCTTCCAGGAAGAATTTCTTAAGATCTCAACAGACAGGAACAAAAATTGCAATTTTGCTTTACTGAAAAGTTTCTGTACATCAGGATTGTATTTCCTCAACCTAAAATTAAGAAACTGGATCTGTAAAAGTCCTTATGCTTGATTTCCTAAAGTCTACTCAGTGACTTAATTCAGTCTTGTGGTGTCTAACTTGGTCTTCAAGAGGCAACTGCCAACCTGTGGCAGACACTGAGGCTCCAAATGCAAAAAAGAACTTTTGTTTGTCAGGTGAAAACATAAAGTCAAATCAGTGATTGAAACTGGAGCATTGTGAAGACAGTTGCTGAACAGAATTAACCATCTTGTGCTGGACTCAGAAATTCTTTATCTCATCTTTTCTTTTCCTTCCCTTCTCTTCCTTCTGCTGTCTCCTCCTCTTGTGACAGACAAGATGCACTAAAAGCAAATTGCCCAGGCTTAGATAGGAGAGATGCTAGAAGGGTTACCTGCAATCCTGCTGTCTTTTGCATTATGAAGTTTAGACAGGTAGTCTGAGCAATAGACAGATACTTCTGCTGTTCCAAGACCCAAGTCCAAATGTCTCTTAGCCCCACTGCTGCATGGCTTAGGAAACAGAAGCTTTGCCTTGAAAAGCTCTAGCCAAGAACTTTTCTAGTTCTGAATGCCATCCCTTACTCTTCTGTACATCTGAACTGTAACTGCTTGGTTACTCTTGCAGTCCAATCTCTGTTAGATGTTATGAGGATCTGGATCCTGTGTTTCCTTGACTGAGCTCTCTACGGGCTTATGTACACTCTTCTAGCTCTTTTGTTCCCATGTGTAGTACTTGTCCAGCTTTCTATGGGAAGGTGTGAGCCACAGGAACTCCAGGTCAAATGGGAAGAAACCTGCAAGCTTAGGGACCTGTGGTGCTGCTACTCAGCTACTGGAAAAGGTCTCTCTTAAACTGCTATTATCTTAGTTAAGGGAGAAAGGGGGAGAGAAATGAATCTTGATCCTAAATCCTTGGTTTTCCATCTAAGCAGTTGACTTGATTTTGCAATTTGCCCAAAATGCTTAGCATTTTTGAGCAGAGTCAACACATTTGAATTCTTCTTGGTTAGCCTGGAGTGTATACATATTCTGTTTATAGGAGTGAGATTAGTAGAGGAAGAGAATTTCATTTCAGATTACCAGACCATTTCAGGAGATCCCTCAGAAACAATTCACACTTGTACTAACATGCAAACAAACTGGGAATACTAGTACAGAGATGTAGGTGGGATACAGATTAATTGAAAGGAAACAGACTCTTGGAGCTAGAAGCTGGCCCTTTAACTTGTTGAGGAAATACAGAAGAACTTCCTTTATTAGATAACATTGTACTGCCAAGATTTCATAATACGCCAGAGTTTATAGGAAACTAGTATGGGTTACAACAACAGCCTTTACTGTAACATTTCTTCTTGGTTGAATTATTACATACTCAGTTTCCAAGTAATAAATCTGATCCATTTCAAGATAAAATACATACACTACGTACCTCACACTTTATAATGCATTGGCATATGTTGCATTTAATACTTGTGATCCTTACCTCCCTTCTTTCCAAGTTCCCTAGCCCACTGTTACTGATTTACAAGCAACGCTCCTCTCTGAGGTGGTTTAACACACTACTTCAATAATTCTATCAGTTGCAAGATAGTATTCTTTTTGGTTAGGTTGTTCTGCGGTAATGGGAAGACCTGTATTTGTCTTGAGCAACAACTAGATTAGCTCAGCACCCTTTTAACTTTAAGTAACAGATTTTATTATCTGTTGATCTGATCATGCAGTTGATTGTTACATTGGAGATATATTGAGAGTTGCAAATTGCTGCTGCCTTGCACAGACCCTTGGGGAACTACAGCAATAAATGTGATCTTTAGTGGACTGCTTGAGATTCTTTGGAGGAGGTCTTGGTGAGTCCTTTTTCGGACCCTGAAGATTGAAATTGAACTTGCTAATGGGAAGCAGCATATGCTACTGTCTGTACTGAGTTCTCTTACACCTGTGTGTGTTTGGGATCCGCAACTCCAGAGCGTTCTGTGAATAGAAGGTTCTTTCAGCCATTTGTTAAAGAATGAACTGTGCTTTGTTTTGCTTTTCCAGCACTTCTGCAGAAATGAGTGATTATGACATCACCTAGCAATATCTAGGGAATGGAGTCTACTCAGCCACATTTTTGAGCTGAGATTTAGGGGACTTGTTTATGGAGTATTTCTCCATTGCTTTTGTTAAAATTGTTTCCCTAAGAAGCTGGAAATGCAAAACTTAAGGCTGCCCTTGACATGCAATGTGAGTGGTGGGCCTCAGGCAGGAGAGGGAGAGTTAGGCTCTCACACCCACTCAGTGTTTTTAGAGAATTCATGTGACTCTGAGAACTGCTGTAAAACCTGTGGAGTCTGAATCACATGGGCTTGAATGAGCTGCAGTGTTGTATGCTGAACCTTGGTGAGGTCAGTGATGCCTGCAAGACAGACATGTCTGCTTGTTTGGTTTCAGGTCTGTGTTAACAGTGATAAGAAGCAGATCTGCAAACAGCTAGGGAAATTTCAGATTTAAATAACAAAACCAAAGAAGTGTATAATGGACTAGACTCAGGCAGCTGCTAAATTTCTGTCTTACTACAACACACCTGATAATTAAGGTTTGAAAATCCGTCTGTCTGGAATTAAGTCCAAAGTAACTCTCATTCCAGACCTATCTTATATCTGATTATAAAATCTACATTTCATTCAGAAGTCCGGTGCATTTAAAGGTGATTGAGGTTTTTCCTATCTTTCTGAATATGAAGAACAGGAATATGGAGAAGAGAATATATGGAAGAATATATGTGGGGTGTAAAGCTTCAACCTCTCTGGGCTTTGCATATGGAGAACCTATTATCAAAGTGGTTTAATCAGTGTTTGCTGAAGGAGCAGTAGTTCTAGAACTGGGTTTCATGGATTGCACTTTCACTTCTATGATAACTGCTCGTAACGTGAGATGAATCTCAATGTCTTCCTTCAGTATTGAAATATTTCCTGTTGATCACTCATTTACAGCAACGGGATAGACAAGGAATGAGTGTGATGAACAGATACAAAGTGAGCTAGCAAAATAAACTTCTTTGTGACAAAACAAGTCCTGCCTGCTTACAAATTGTATTTCTACCAGGCATACTGGGACATGCCTAGGAGGATGAGAGCATTGAATCCATAGGTGATTGGTTTGGAGTTTTTGGTTTTGTTGATTGAGTTTGTTTGTTTTGGGTTTTTTGTGTTTTTGTTTGGTGTTTTTTTCTGGGGGGGTATTTTTTATTTTTGACCTCCTCCTCTTCTCGAAGGGCATACAATTGTGTAAGTATAATCTTTCAACAAGTGGAAAGTAGATTAGGCAAAACAAACAAAAAGTCTAATTTAAAGGCTGTAAAATATGTTGCTTTTCGGACCTCTTAAAACTGAAAATGAGGTGGAACAGTTCATTGAAATCTTTCTGCATTTTAGAGAATTGATTCTCTGTGTGGCAAAAACAGGGAAAGCATTTTATTTAAAAAGATGTTCCCAAAAGGGAGCAAACCGGGACTTGCAGTCCTCTACAGGAAAAAACTCCACAGTATTAATGTGGGAAGGATATGGTTGGATGAGTAGGTGCCTCTTCTGCTCAGCTGTAAAGATTGGACTTGGCTTCTGTCTCTGATAGAAGCTGTGCAAGGAGTAGCCATCCATGCTTTTTCCTCCCCCCCACATACTTCTTAAATCACATTCCCCCGTGTGCGTCATTGAAGAACCAGACTAGTACCCTTTGTTTTGTTTTGCTGCTGCTGTTTTATTTGTAGCTATCAAATATGTCACTCAGAACAATCCTTGGAGAAAAGCAAGAATGATGCAGCCTGGATATATGACTATCGAGTCTTCACTGGCATCTTAAGCTGGGCTTTTGGAGCATTTGCTTTAGAAGCAGTTTAGAATGCTGCCTTTTGCTTGGGAGCACAGAACAAAGCCTGGCGTTGGTAAAATATACTCAGTCTTTGTGTTGTAAAACATTGTAGGTTTGCAAACAGTAATCAAACAGTTGGAAAACCTCTGCTAACTGAAGTAATGCATTCATATTCCTTCCCTTCGCTTCCCAACTCTTCCAGGTCATGTCAGGTTTTTAAGCAGATGTAGTTGCAAAGCCATAGGAATAGAATAATCTACCCTTGGTCAGCACCAGCAAGGTCAGTGGTAGAATATTTGGCTTGTTGATACACACTGAAAATTAGCCCAGCTGGAGAAACATGTGATGTGAATACTGCAGGATAATAAAAATTAAATAAAAATCAGTAGCCACATTCCACATGTAGTAAAGGGAGTCTGTTTGACTTTGAGAGATTCTTTTTTTGATAAGAACTTACTTTTGCTTTCCCTTGTCTTTCTTTGCTATTTGTTCAGGTAGCACAAACATCAGTTCATACAGAGCACATTCCCAGAAGGACAGCTTAACACAGCAGAGATTCCTCTGTCATGTGATACTTGTCTTGTGACAACAACTTTGTAAAAGCCAGTATTTTCACTGAATGTTGTTAAAATTGGAATGGAATTAGATCAATCATAGGACTTTCTCTTTATATAACTGTGGAAAATAATATACATAGATTAAACCATGAAAACATCAAGAACTTTGATAGATGCTTTTTTTGCTGTGGTTTAAGCCCAGTAGGTAGCTAATATATTCAGCTAAAATAGGCTGAAACATTTGTGAAAAACTATGTCTGCCACTATGTTTGTAACATCAATAGGTTTGCATGATTACTCTCAGCTAAAGAACACAGGGGGCACATGAAAAGTAAGTGAAATCACTGAGGTGTTAAAATCAGAGCCTGGATGAAAACAGAACTCTGTTTCGTCTGTATATAAAGTGTGGGTTTGTACAGGTGTGGTTTTAAAGCAAATAGGCTTAAAGTAGAGCTTGTTGAGACTTTGAGTGATGATGTTGTCAGAAATTTCCAATTAGGCGCAGTTAACCAGATTAAACTTTGTGGGAATTTAATAGCTGAAACAATTTTTTTGCATTATTGTTGCTGTTAGAAAGGTTTCTTCAGTTTAGAATGAAGTTTCTGTAAAACCTGGAAAAGACTGGTTGTTTAGGAAGTTTAAGCACCTATTATGTTCCTTCACGTTTCATTGTCGACTTTTCCAAGGCTAAGGAATTGATGAGGAATTCATCTATTTTGGGTCTTTCTAAATGCCTGTCTTTCTGCAATGAAGTTGTGAAGCCCATAGTTAGAAATAAACAATTTCTGTAAACTTCAAGCCTGAAAATCATTTGCACTCAGTTCCTAAAGGCTTTGTTCTATGTAAAATAGCACATATGTATTTAAGGTAATGTGCCTCATAGGTTTGTTTATGATCTATAGAGTTTGTTAATATTACTCTGCATTTTGTCTTATTTGTTGTCTGATTTGGATGACATTGCAAGAGATAGCGTTTTATCCTAGCAGCAGAATAAAGTGAGAAGTGGGTGTTCCTTGTACAGCCTAGCATGCTGTGTTAGTATGTGAAAAAATGCATAATTTTTCCTTGACCTGCCCTGTATTGCATTACCTTAGTTAACACTAGTCTGGGTAAAGTGGGGAAGAAAGACCTTTGTAAATTAAGCCATCTTAGTTTGGAAGCAGTTTAAATAACAATTGTAAAACCACTGCACAATTTACAAATAGCAAGATGTCCAGGGAAGACATCCACAATTTTGACTGCAGTTGTTGCTTTTGCTGATGGAGCAAGCATAAGTGGAGTCACTTTGACAAGATGGCTTTTGCAAAACAGGCTGCATTTGCAGCAGGGACAAAGGGATATGTTCAGTCTCCTCATGCTTCTTCCTGTCTCTAAAGAGTTGTATTTTGGAGCCTCTCTGAGGTACTTAAAGTACCTGTTCCAACTCAATTCTGTTTAACCTTCCTCCTGTGGACAGGAGCAGAGAAGATTAGATAGCAGTTTGATTATACAGAAAGCCCTCTATAAATCTATAAAACTGCTGTGCTGGCGACTTCACTCCAGTTAGGGTTCAGAATAAACCCAGGTCAGTGGTTGATTGTGAGTGACCCTTGGAGTATCAGCTGCCTGCTTGTGTTGATTAGGCTGTGATGTGTTGTGTGAATTGCTTCCATGTTAGCTTCCTGTAGTAATGACCTGACCTCTTAACCCAAACTTTCTTCATGTAAGTGGGTTGAGTTTATGGTGTTTGTGCAGCTGCACTTGGCCGCAGAACTACACCCCATTTTCATAATTTAATAAGTGACTGGTATTTTTCAGAGAAATGTTCAAACTTTGGGGTTTCAGGGAGTTACCAGGGGCACTTTAGGGTTTGAATATAAAGTGATTGTAATTTGATTAAATGAATTCCCCTTGGCTTAGCTGTAACAATTGATCACCTGATCTGTTATTATGTACGTAAACAATATGTATTTAGTGTGTTCTATGCCCACATTAGAAGAACAGGTACTACTTCAATCCCACTTCACAGTGTCCTTGAAAGACTATTATAGTACATTAGAATGAAATAATTACAACAGCAGTGAAAAAACTGAAGGCAGATCCTGAACTCCAGACATTGTTGCTGATGTTCCTGTTCACTTTGGGGCATGATTCTGTAATAAACAGAAAAGGTTATAAGACTGGATGTTTTCCCACTCTTCCATCCTTATTTTATTTTTCTCCTTTCCCCACATACTTCAGTTACTGGTTTTCAGAATAATCAGTGTTATACATTAAGACAGAATAAAGCAAATTGCTTAAACCCAAGTTACTGAAGTTTTTAGATATTTGATTTCCATTAGGTGATCTCTTGGACATGGGGGTGCTTTTTAGTAAGCTGATGTCTTTTGGCCGGTGTCCTGGACTTGATTCCTCTAGTAAACTGTCACCCTTGGTTAAAGTAGGGCCTAGCAAGGTGTACAGACAGCACTGTGGTATTGTGGTTTATGTAAAACCTTAGTGAGTGTGAACTACACTAATAGCATTAAAGAGTCACTCACACTGCCAAAGAAAAATTTTGTCTGATGAATTTATCACAACTACATTAAAATCATTGAATTATAGAAAGGCTTGGGTTAGAAGGGTCCTTAAAGATCATCAAGTTTCAACCCCTTGCCATGGACAGGGGTAGCACCCACTGTATCAGGCTGTTCAAAGGCCCATCCAACCTAGTTGTGAACTTTCCCAGAGATGGGGCTTCCACAGCTTCTCTGGGCAACCTGTTCCAGTGCCTCAACACCTTCACAGTAAAGAATTCTTTCCTAACATCTAATCTAAACCTACCCTTTTCTAGTTTAAAACCATTCTCCCTTTTTCTATCACTCTCTATCCATGTAAAAAGTCATGCTTTCTCTTTTTTATAAGCACCCCTTAAGTACTAGAAGGCCACAATGAGGTCTCTCTGGAGCCTTCCATTCTCCAGGCTGAACAACCCCAACTCTCTCAGACTGTCTTCATAGATGAGGTGCTCCAGCCCTCTGATCATCTTTGTGTGTCTGCTCTGGACTCACTCCAATAGGTCCATGTCTTTCTTGTGCTTGAGGACCTCAAAGCTGAATGCAGCACTGCAGATGAAACCTCACAAGGGCAGAGTAGAGGAGCAGAATCACCTCCCTAAACCTACTGGCCATGCCTCCGTTGATACAGCCTAAGGTGCTGTTGGCCTTCTGGGTTGTGAACACACTTTGTTGTCTTATGCCCAGCTTTTCATCCTCTAAAACACTAAAGTCTTTTGGCAGGGCTGTTCTCAATGAGTTCATCCCCCCAGTTTGTGTGCATATTTGGGATTGCCCCAACCCTGGTGCAGCACTTTACACTTGGACTTGTTGAGCTTTATGAGGTTCTCATGTGTCCACTTCTCAAGCTTGTCCAGGTCCCCCTGGCATCCCTACCTTCTGTTATGTCAGCTGTATTGCTCGGCTTTGTGTTGTCTTCAAACTGCTGAGAGTGCACTCAGTCTGGCTTTCTGTGTCATTTCTAAAGATATTAAACAGCACTGATCCCAAGGCAGAGCCATGAAGGACACGACTTATCACCAGTCTCTAGGCTGGTGCATCTATTAGGTTGCTGTGTGTAACAGCTTTTATAAAAGATTGATCCAGGAATGTTTTCTGCAGCATCTGGTCATCTTTAGTCAAGTACCCTCAGCTGAAGTGCCAAAGGAAAACACATTGAATTGGATTTGAATAAATTGAGAAGTCTGTTATCCCCAGGCAAAAGCAGCTTGAACTGGTGTAATTTTAACAAATAATTCTTTTGTTCCAATAGCCTGCTCGAGACTCTGTAGTTTATTAGATTCCATACAATTTAATGTGTAACTGGATGTGCTGTTTGTTGACTCACTTGTTCAGCTGGAAACAAGTAGGAGATTTCTTTATAGTTACCTAACTAGTGTCAGTGCATGTGAGGCCTTTCACAAAGCATTTCTGCAAGACGACTGTGCTGGTGTAGTCACTGTTTATTTGCCTTATGAAGCAATAGCTGAGCCTAAGACTCGTGTGGAGCAGACTTTGTGCTTGGTGTGCACAAAGGAACACTTTGCTGATTCTATTTATTCTGCTTGTGTTTAGGAATAAGGAAAATTACTGAAAATCAATGTCTTTAAATACCAGTTGTTGGTTTTAGCCCTATAAACCTCAGATAGTTACCAAAACCCTATCTGTCCCTTTATCTACATGATGGTGACATGTGTGGGACCATTACAGTTAACATTCAGAAACAACTATAGCTGCTGGTTCTGTTCCTTCTTCATGTGAGGTCCCAAGCATTGCTGTTTTGTAAGGCAGGTTTCATTGTACTTGCTCTGCCTGCTGGTCAGGTTCTTGTCCTCTGCAGTGCAGTGCCTCGGTGTTTGTTACTCATGTTGGTGTTGGTGTTTCTTCCATGCACACTCAGTGGGTGCCACATTTCCTGTGGAAGCAATGGGGTGGGTCTGGCTTGAACTGTAGCACTGAACAAAACAGCTGCTGTATGGCTAGGAAGTAATATTTTGTGATCCAAGTAAGAAGGGAGGTTCCACACTGCAATGGGGTAATAAGCAGCACTCATTTAATATATTTTGCCCTCAATTTCATGCATCTGTATCGAGGACTGGTTTTTTAGAACTCTGTGGATTGTGTTGTTGATACACCTAGTTCTCCATCTGTAAAGCTGCAACAAGCTTGGTCATGGCCACTTGAGGTTTTAAAGTTTGTTTTTTCAAAAGTAGAATGGAGGTTGAGGTAGGAAGACAACTGATTCTGAGTTAGCTTGGAAAAGCTTCTCTTCTGTAGCTGGAATTATTGGTAAATATTGCAAAGTAGGACCATTCTCAGTTTCCCTTGATTCATGCTGGGGATGGACATCAGCAACAGTGTTTGGACATTTCTCAGCCCTGCCAGAAAAGATGTGTGACCTGCAGTCTGCTCTTCATTTCCATCCTATTGGTTGGTTCATTGCCTTTCAAACATTAAGATTTTACTGAAGGATTTGGGTGGGATTTTTTGACCTTTTCTTCTGTAGCAATGCTGTGGTGTTACAGCCTGTACAGTGATTACTAATTCTCACGTGGGGATAACATTATTTGCACCTATGATTTCAGAGGCAGGAAGGCAAGAAGTAGTTTACATTTTGGTCTTAGAATCATTGAATCGATTGGGTTGGAAAAGACCTCCGAGGTCAGCAAGTCCAACCCTTGGTCCAACTCCAGTCCGTTTACTAGATCATGGCACTCAGTACCACATCTAATCTCAGTTTAAAAACTTCCACGGATGGTGAATCCACCACCTCTCTGGGCAGGCCATTCCAATGCTTGATTCCTCTCTCTGTAAATAATTTTTTTCTGATCTCCAACTTCAATTTCCCCTGGCAGAGCTTGAGCCCGTGCCCCCTTGTCCTATTGCTGACTGCTTGGGAGGAGACCAACCCCCATTGTATCAATTTATTTTTTTCTTTATTTAAGATCACACAGGAAGTTTTAAACTTAAAATATTCTCATGTTCAAGGACCTGAACCAGCACTTATGTTAACATGGATTTACTTGTGAAAATGAAACAGTTTTGCAGGGCTGGCTGAAAAACAAGGCAAGATGAGTAGAAAGGAGATGAAACTTTCTTCTTTCCTAGTCAGCTGTTAAGCAAGAGTGGTGTGTGATCCAGTATTCTAATATGGTTTTGTCTATGAAATAAATAATATGTATTACAGATCTGACAGGAACATGTTTCTTAAATACTCCTACCTGTTAAAAATTGTAAATATTTCTCTAAGTCTTGTTCCTTGTTAAGAAAAGGAGAGGCCAATCCATTTTTTTCCTGTACCTTTTTTTTTCACTTCTCTTTAACTAGAGGAAGAGCTTCCTCTGACTAGTAATGGAAGCACTGTTTGGCTTAGTATAAGTAAACATAAGCTAAATCTGAAATAATTTTCTCTGTAGGAATTCAGGTTAGGTCTTAATTGTTGCTCTGGCTCATCATTAACCATGTCTGACCTGTTCCTGAGCATGTGACCAGCCTGAGAGCAGCTGAGTAGCTTTTGTCAGCTAATAGTTGTGTATTACGAGATCTAGATCAGGAATGCTGTAAAAACAAGTGAAAATTCTTCTTACTAATATGGTATTTCTTCTTTCTAAGACAAGATGAATTTTCAGGTGATAAATGAAATTCTTTTCTTTCGCATGCAAGACAGCAGTTACTTGGAAAAAAATGCATTTTGCTTGCATGGTATTGTGTACCCTGCTTCCTGTGGTGCCCAGTGCCCAAAGGGGGCTTGCTTTCTGCAGTGGTTTATTGTCAGCCCACAGTTGGCAAGGTGCTGCTCCTGCAGGGTGGGAGTCTGAACCCTGAAAGATCTGTTGATTTTCATTTTATGCAAACATCTGCTCTTGATCTTCAGTGTGAAGTGGCTGCAGGAGTTTGCACACTTCTGACAGGCTGTTCCCATGTCCCGGTGACGTTGGTGAGGAACACCTGTGTATTCATGGTGTGTGCTCTTGTGCAGCCCCTGAGTAAAGTCCAGCAGCTGGCTGTGTACACCTAAGGAGCCTAAGTGGTCAAATGAGCCAATGTTAGACTTTGCACTGAAATGGATTAAAATAATGCACAAGATGTAGTCAGTCTCTGTTACAGCACTGATAATATCCAGGACAGGAGGGACCGGGTAGTCCAATTACTCCTGTCTTTCAGAACTCCTTGGAAAATTTGAAAAGTTGGGAGTTGGGGAAGGGAAATCCATAAAGGGTGAGGCAGCCTAGGAACCTGTCAAAACTGTGCTCTGATCTTTGGTCGCTGACTGTTCCTGGTGTGTTTACAGTGGAGAACTGGGCCTCTTTAAGCTGGGCGTAAGCCTTTGGCCCTCCAGGGCTGATGGATTGAGAGGCACCAGAGCAGATGCCTTGTGCCTTGATGTGCCAGCCTGAACTCCCTGCACAGGGCTGAAAAACTGGTTAAATGAGGAGGCAGTACCCTTATGAATACCACCATCACCCATGAGATCAGGAGCTTAGGGACCTGTTTTACGAAGAGTAATCCCAGCTTTCCAGCAGTTTTGCTCTTGAGTGCCAAGACATTCTCCCTGCTCATTTCACAAATGGGGCAGTGGAAGGAGCAACCAGTTTCTACAGTCTAATCTTTAGGCGGAAAGGCTGAAGCTACCCTGCTTTTCCCTTGAGGAGAGTAAGGGATATTGACTTTGATCTAAAAAGTTTCAAAGGTAGTTGCTTTAAATCAAATTCTGTGAGATGTCTGTGTGTACATGTGAGGGAGCAAGACACCTTCCCTCTGTGATCTTGGTGATAATGTCTTAATGCCTGTTTTAAACTTTGTTTTTATCAATAAAGCTGTATAAGTGCATAAATCTGAATAAATATCTAAAGTTTAGATGATTTTGTGATTGTATGTGTAATATAATATCAAATGTTTGAGTGAGAAGTAGCTACAGTAAGAAACTGGTAAAAAAAAAACAAGCCAAAACAAAAGAATTAAAATACTATAAAGAAATGTATTTTTAGTCTATATACACTCCAACGTGGTTTTATTGATATGAAGGAGTACAAAGGATGGATTTCTTTAACTCGTCAACTTGCAGGAATTCCTACTGTAGATCAAAATTTCAGGAAGGTCAACTTCTCTGCTCCCTGTGTTATACTGGTCCTACCAACTTTCTTTTTGGCTCTAATGAAGCAGCTTCAGGAATGCTACAGAAGGCTGCTGGCCAAAATATAGTTTTAATGCTCTACCTTTTTTTTCTTGCTTATTTGAATAAACAATGTTTTACTTGTTTATGCAGTATACTTCATATGAGCAAAAAATTGAAATGAGAAATGCTATTTTTTTTCTGAATAGTATTCTGATTGTAAAACATTAAGGTGGAAAATGCTAAATTACAGGAAGCACAGAAAAAATGATCTTAGGTTTTTCTTTATTTTATTTTTTTCCCCTTGTGACTTGAAAGCCCATTAGTGCTTTGTTATTTTGGTGCATGCTTATAAACTTTTTGGTAAAATTTGTTTTAATTTTGCAGTGAATTCTTGAGTCATAAAACTTGCACTGGGATGAACTTCCCTCTGCATCTGGAATTGTATTGCTGACCAGTTACGCATTGTTGGCTTTTAATTTTCCCTCAATTATGTACTTGTGTTCAGTTGTAGAAATAGGATAAATATGTAATTAAGTTGGAATGTAAATATTTTAAGTACAGGCCTTGTTTCAGGGAAGTTTTATTTAAAACAAACCTGCATTTTCTGTACTTGCTGTTTAATAACGTGCCTCTAGGTGGCGGTAGAACACACCGGAACTTTTTCCTGTCTCCTGGTTTTCTTTTTTACTCTCCCTTTTAAAAGTACATATGGAATCACTGAGCTCCTTGGGTCTTGACTCAGAAGGGAGAGAGCTCTGGAACAAATAAAGGATAGTGTGTTCAGTTTTATAGATATTAAAATGTTATGCTATTGAAGATAACACCAGCCAGTTATCCTTTTGTTTGTTTTAAATAGTGCATTACCCTGACTGTAATAAAAAAGCTTAATTATGCCAAGCCCATGTTTATCAGTACGTGTGACCAGCTGTAGGTGCCTGCGAGAAGCGCGGGCAGCCTGACTGTGCCTCAGCTCGGCAGGCAGGAGGCCCCTCCGGGCAGGGAAGGACTGGCCCTCACTGGCTGGTGCTGACGATCGGCAAAGTTCAAAATTTATCACTTAGATTTTGCTGCTTTTCAGCTCAATTAAAATATAAGCTACATGAAACTAATCTTACAGTGCTACCCCCTCAAAATTTTTGTAAGCAGCTTATACCATTCAATTCCCTCAAACATCTGCCTTGAAGTATTTGATTTTTTTACTGTGTGCAAAAGTTAGGTACTAACATTCCCCTGTTTTGATATTTTCATTACCTGGGTGTACACAGAAAGAATTGGCTATAGCAGGTGTTGGCATTGGGATAGTATGTAAAGCAGTATAGAAAATCCAATATCATCTAATTCACTGGAGAATTGCTAATAAAACAAAGATTAGAATTAATATTATTATTAAAAATGCTTTGAGGAATTTACTTTTATGTAATGGCTTAACATAAGCCATAGGGTATTTCTTCTTTTACCTGAAGTTCTGTCTCTTACCCGTGTTTCCATGGTATATGGAAAAGTATTTTTTTTAATTATTGAATGAGGTTTTCTTCATTACATATAGTTGTCACTTACTGCATTTTTAACTGTGTTTGGTGGGAGGAGGGAAGGGGGGAATAGATAGTGTGCTAGTAAAGTGAGGATCCTATGTACTATACCATCATATTTTCTTCTGACACTGTGGTACACCAGCCTGACTGGGGAGGGCCACAGAAATACAGGAAAGACAAATCTACTCCTAGCTGAGAGTTATGCAAAATAAGTTATTTTGGGTATGCATTCTTTCATTTTAGAACAGGAGGATGTTAAGCTGAAATAAAGCATCGTGAGGATAGAAGTTTTACAGTGTGAAAGACTGCATATTCTTGAGGTTTCGGCCTGTTTTTCTCCTTGCTTTCTCATGTGACATTAAAATATATTAAGCTGAAAATGAGGCTCAGATGATGTGTCACTTTTTCAGTTCAAAACTAATACGTTTTATGAAATACACTTACAAATCACTGGCAGTTTGTATCCCACATTTAAAAACATAAGACTCTCAAAATTGCAATTTAAACCTGGACACAGTATTTTTTTTATTTTTCTTTTTAGTATACTGTGAACACATGAATGCTTTGGTGCTGTCTCTTCATTAATAGACTAGTTCTGAAGTATTTCTGTGAGATAATGTTATAGCAGTCTTTCATATGGCATTCCAAAATGACATGCATAAAATATAATTTAACCGGAACAAGGATTGTACTGCTTATTTAAGAAAAAAAAAAAAGTCCTGATTTAGACTTATTATATTGAAACTATTAACTAATCTTTCTATTCCATTTCTCTCTAAAGACTTGAATACACTCCCATCCTTTAGAAGAAACCCTGGGCTTTATCTCTGACTTGGAAAAAAACATTCATTAGTTGTTCTGGGACTTACAAGTGGAGTCCTTGTAGGTTGAAAAAGTCTTGAGTATCAGTTTCTGTCAACTTATATGGCTTTAGAATTGTCAAGCAGAAATGCATAAAGCTAAGCAGGAATTGTCTTTGCCCCGTTATAATTTCTCTTCCTCTTCACAAACAGCTGCTGAAATACAAAGAATACTATATCAACTTGGAACACCGCAAGACACGCCTGAGTTGAGGCAACAGCTGTGAGTACTTCACACCAAAACATTTAGTTTCATTGCATTGTAAACAATCTTGACAGGTGATGAGGTCATTTTTTGTTAGACAGAGTGCTTTACTTCACTGAGAAAGTAAGTATAGGGAAATATTTGAAACTTAAATGTTGAGATGTGCTTTCTGAAATTAATTTTGGATAGTCTGTAAAGTAGAGTCAGCTGGTTTGCCCATTCACATTACCAGCAGTATCAGTACTTCTATAAAACCTATGCTCTATGTCAGCAAAGTGACACAACCACAAAGCAATATCACAGTTTAAAAACATACACCCATACCCACACTCCAGTCATCTCTTCCAAGCCGCCTGTATAAGTTTCACAAGGTAAAGAATATACTGGGCTGGCTTTTTTGTGAGATGGGATACTGGAAGAGAAACAGGAATGTTGTTTTTAGTGATGAAAGCTGCAGTAAGGGATGAAATTGTAGAATAAACATGTACCAGAAATAGTAATGTAACAGAAGTGAAATCAGACTCCAGGGCAGATATTCTGCTGTAGTTCAGTCACCTCAAGGTGGACTTTCATTAATATGCCTCTAGCAGAGACAGTCAGCTGCTCTCCACTTCTCTGCCCTTACCATCTTAATCTCAGCATCATAAATGCATATAAGTGATGTGTTGTGCTCACCCTATGGGTGAGAAAGTTGGCATTTTTGGTGTGGTTAATGCTGCACTGTGGCCATTGAGTAGTAGGAGGATGTGTGTACTGGACCAAAGGCATTATGTGTTTGTTTTCTGTGAACTGTCAAATTGCTTTATAATACCCTGAGTTCAGGGCCCATAGGATTAGCCAGGTACAGTCCACAGTGGATATTCTACTGATGACTCTGAACAGATGAAGATGAACATGCACAGTTTATGCAATAACCTGACAGGATCTAGGCAAAAATTCACAACTAAACAGGATAGAAACTGTTGTGAAAGACATGCTCCGGTCCCCTCATGGATGCAATATGTATGTCAAGATTCTCTGAGCTTTAGTCTGTCTGGTTTTCACTTATCTGAACATTTGGCCTTTCCAAGAGTTATTTGACTATTTTGAATATAGATGCTAGTGGTTTGATGATAGCTTTACGGATAAAACCTTTTTATAGTGAGGAACAGAGTAAAGATGGCTTTATGTGCTTTAGAGAACTATTTAGTACTGCTGCTTTTCTGAGAATCAGTGAAATTCAGCAAAGCAACCCAATGGTTTCTAATAAAAATTTGTATTTCGTTTTAGGCAACATAAACAGCAATACACCAACCAACTTGCCAAAGAAACTGACAAATACATTAAAGAGTTTGGATCTTTGCCTTCAACAAGTGAACAGGTATAAAACCAAAGAGCAAGACTTGTTTGACTATCATGTTGGCTCATGTGGAGTATTTGAAGTCACTTCACTTTTTTCCTACTTTCAATGCACTGTTTAGTTAGTCAACATTATTTGCACAATGGAGGTACTTATAAGAATATTTTGTTGCAGTCCAGACTTGTCTCAAAGTTGTTTTTATATATCAGAAATAAGGTAGTTTGACTGAAACGGTGGGAAGCAAGACAGCACTCTGTGCCTGCCTGTGTTTTCAGGTAGGTGGACACTTTGTAATCCAATGCAGTAATGCTAAATCTGACTCGACTGGCACCCTGACAGCTTCTAGGGCAAACACTTTATGCACAGAATGTCTGTTCCACATCACTCAAATCAGCATATGTGCTATATCTTGTTCATGGACTTTTACTTTCTCAAGGAGAGTACACAGGAGCTTGTTACTAAAACAACTTGTGCAGTCTTTAAACTGCTTCTTTCCCAGATCTGTGTAAAATCTTGTCAGGAGGTAACATGAAGTGGCTGTTGTGATTAGCACACTCCTGCCTGACTTCCTATTGTTTCTTATCCTAGCAAAATCTCTCCCTTAAATAAGGGAAGAACAATGGAATCCCAGAAGATATGGATTCTGGTCATTGTCATTCAACTTGCGTGGTCTGAGACAGGTTACTAAGGAGCCTTTGGGAAAATGAATGGTCTTCAAACACTGAATTCAAATGACAGGACATGATCTACAGGTGTTCATCCTATCAAGCTGTAAACTTCAAATAGCAATGTTAAAACTTGGGTTTGGTACATAACCCTACTTCAGGCAAATTATATTTAGTTTGTTGTCTTTTTTATGGTTTCTCTGTTTCCCTATCTTGGAGCAGAGAAGTTGGCAGTGAGATGTTTTACTGTTTAATTTTACTCCTTTTATCAAAGGTACCTCTCAACAAAATACATAATAACAGATGCATGAATGCCAAATTACAATCTTTTAGATATTTGGAAGGAAGGTTGATGTATAAATTTCGGGAAATATGTTGGGTAGTCTCCTGAGTGCCCACAAAAGCAAAAACAAGCAAACAAAAAGAAAACAAAACCCCCACAAAACAAGCAAACAAAAAAACCCCAAAGCCTGAAATGTTAGAATAAGTATTTTTGTACTAGCTCTAAAGCACTTAAGGAGATATATGAACCCACTTCTGGATGCAGCTCAATATGTATTTTCAACATTTATGTAAAATACATATGAAGTACCCTGTTCTCTTTTCTGCACCTTTCCTCTCTATTGCCACCTTTGCATATTTTAGTATTCATAGTATCAAAATATTTCACATTGTAACAGTAGGTTTTATAAACAGAAGATAATAAGGAAGGTAAAAGCTTTCTTGGGCCTGCCCATTTCTCATTTCCAGCTGTTAAATGGAAATAAATACATCAATTTCCTCTTTAAATGCATTGATTTGTCCAGAGTTATGTTATCCCAGAAGGAAAGAAAGTTTGTACACGTGATTGCAAATGGGTTTGTAGACAGTCTTCCCTTACACCAGTGTAGGGAAAAGAGTATATGCTTTAGCATTGAGCACGTTGGAAATAGCAAAGACTTGGAAAAGCCTGAGCTCATTTGACTTGGTAAAACTTTTTCTTCTATAGCGTCAAAGAAAAATACAGAAAGACCGTCTTGTGGGGGAGTTCACCACAGCACTAACAAATTTCCAAAGACTCCAAAGACAAGCTGCTGAGAAAGAAAAAGACTTTGTAGCTAGAGTAAGAGCCAGCTCAAGGGTGTCTGTAAGTATCATAAAAATGTGCCATTATACTCTTTACAATAGTATTAGTGGTGTTTGATGTCAAATTGGCTTTCACAGTGCTACTTAAAAAAGCTCATATCAGAGCCTAAGTACTGCAGAACATGTTACATGATTTTGTAGTACAGGCTGCATTAAGTTGGAATAACCTCCCATGAGAACTGTTAATTTTCCTTGCTTTTGTCACACAAACTGCCGCTATGTTCATGCTGTAATTTTGCAAAAGCAACTTACTTTAGGTTTGGAAAGGCTTTTACTGTGGTGGTTTTTCCTACAAGGAAGGACGACTTGCCAGATTTCTGTGAAATATTAAAGTGAAGAAGTGCTGAGAAGCTTCAGATGTGGAGATTTTTTTGTTAGTATATCACTTTTGCCTTTTCACTCTGTGCCAAATGCACATTGCTGTACTTACAAATTTTTGCAGGCAGTTACTGAGCTGAATGCTTTTGCTTGTAATTCATCTTTATGCCTGCATAAAGCAAAATCAGGAGGAGGGTGTGTTAAATCATGTGTCAGTTTGAAATTGACTTACTAAAGACCTTTTAATATTGACTTCTTATAGGAATGCTGACAATGCTCCTTTCAGGGCCATAATGGTTTGTTTGGATTTTTTTTTTGTAAACACTGATTATGTAGGGTGGTGCTCCGGAGGATAGCTACAAAGAAGGAACACTTGTCTCTTGGGACAGGTAGGTTGAATTAGTTAATAAGCTTTAATCTAGTTCAGAATTAAAAATGGCCTGCAGGGAAGCCAGCTGCCCATGGGGTTTTTTGTGGTGTGTTTTTTTTTTCTAATGTGTGTGTGGTTTTGCGTGTTTATTTTTGTTTATTATGCTTTGCATTTTTTCCTGATCAATTGTGTTTTTCTGGAGGGATTTAAAATAAATTGTTCAATTAGGCTTTCTTCTATAATGCAAGCATAGAGAAGAGGTTTTGATGGCATAGATGGAAAGCAAAAAGGAGCAGTTTATGCAATATCCCTCTTTTTTCCTGATGCTTCAGCTGTCGCCATCTCCTTAAGCTGCCCTAATCTGCGTTTGGGTTTTCTGAGACGCAGACTTAGGGAAGAAGAGTCCAACCTGTGAACAGAGTAAAACTGTTGTGATAAGGGCCCAGTGTTTACTGGGCTATCCCATAGCTTTCACATGCTCCAAGTACTGCTTCTTGATCTCAATTCCTTTTTTGTGGGGTAGCTTCCTTTTGCCTTGGATAGATATCAACTCTGCAGTTTATAATTCAGAAGGAACTTTGCCCTTGTATTCATACTTGGAATTTCCAGTCAACTATCTACTATGTGCAGCATTACTGCAGGAGCAGCTTCCTATACCTAAGGTGTGATGGTTATGCTGTCCCTGTTAGCTAGACAGGCAAGGGTAAAAACATGCATTTTGTCAACCAGTAATGTAAAATGTGCTATGCACTTAACTGTCATTTCATTCTTCTGAATAATTTCTCATTGTTTCTGTTCAATTCTTGGTGAATTTTGTTTGGGTTTTTTTCATTTTATAGTCAACCGCAAGCCCAAGTGCAAGATGAAGAAATTACAGAAGATGATCTCCGTCTTATTGAGGAGAGGGAATCTTCCATTAGGCAGCTTGAAGTAAGTACAAGTGGTATTACAGCAGAATATGCTTTTAATGTTTCCAAAGAAAAAGCATTTTAAAGTCACATGAGCATTAACTGCAGAAATTAATCTTGAGGAGGTTTGTTTGTGGGTGTGGTTTTTTTCCTTCAAAACCACAAATACTGCCTTTAGATGTGAAGTGTGTGTTTGAAATCACAGAATCAATAATTGTCAAGGTTGAAAGAGACCTTTAAGATCATCCAGTCCAACTGTCAGCCTGGCACTACTACAGTAACCCCTAAACCACCATCTCCCTGGGAAACCCATCCCAATACCTGACTGCCCTAACAGTGAAAAAGTTTTTTCTAATATCTGATCTGAATGTTCCAAGTCTCACTTCAAGGCCAGTTCCTCTTGTCCTCCCACTGCAGGCACAGTAGAAGAGACTGGCCCCTACTTCACTTCAAGCTCCTTTCAGGTGGTTGTACAGTCCCCCCCTTGAGCATCCTCAAGACTAAACTAACCCTGCTCCCTTAGCCATTCCTCATAAAACATGTTCTCTAGATAGACCTTTCAGGAGCCCTGTTGCCCTTCACTAGACATACTCCAGCACACAATGTCCTTTTAAAGTGAGGAGCCCAGAACTGAATGCAGTGCTCAAGGTGTAGCCTAACCAATGGCAACGCAAGGGATATGATCACTTCCCTAGTCGTGCTGGCTACACTGTTCTTGACACAGGCCAAGATGCCATTGCCCTTCTTGGCCACAGGAGCACACTGCTGGCTCAAACTGAGCTGGCTGTCAACCAGCACCCTCATGTCTTTCTGCCAAACCTGATTTCTGCTGAAATCTGCTGTATGAAAGCCATGTTTTGATACTGTGTTTAACTTCAGTGGTCAGTTATGGAATATGAGTGTTCGTGTAATTGCCAGTACATATAAATTTTTTCCTAGAGTGGTCATGTTATATAACCATTTTGAACAGTGACTATAAAAGAAACAAAGTTACGTCTTTACTCCCAGGTATTCCCCTTGTATTGTTCAACATGCACATTTTGTAAGCAGTTTTTTGAACACTTCTGGAAATGCAGAGATACTCATGTTGCTTTCAAACTTTTGTAATTAAGAGCTTATTAAAAGCATTTAAAACCAAGATGTAAACTACACCAAAGAATGTCATGTGGGATAAAATACTGACATCAAGAGACTACTGCGAACACAAAATAACTTTTTCCAGCTTATCTTGAATCCACAGTTCTCCCATTGTTAAGAAAGGTGCTGGAACTGGAGTTTTTGGGAAGCCTTGCTGATGCATGTGGCAAAATCCATTCTATCTATAATCTTTTCAATAATCTTTCCCTTGCCACCCATATTTTAGTTTACAGTGAATTGAATTAAGCGTGTATCAGTCCTTAATTAAGAAGAGATCATATCCACAGTGGTACCATGGCATCATAACCAGATGGTAATAGCATAATATAATATAGTTGCAGAAGCCTGATCATATTATGGAAGTAATTTCTGTAAACTGTAATGCTTATGAAATTTATGTGTGTTTAATAGATGTGCTAAAACTAATGTAAAATACATCCTACACAGACTTTTATTAATTTGGCTTAGACAGATACATTTTAACTAATGTTGTCATGAGTTTTTCCCTGCAGTTAATATTATAATACAAGTATATGTCTAGATGAGTGCTCAGCAAGGAGAGATCCTATTTGTGATGTGGTGGAAAGTGTGCTTTGTGCATATGCTCATATTCAGTTTGATTTGATAGTTAACTTGATCATGATAAAATTGGTCTTGTAGTACCAAAAGAGCCTTCCAAATAAGTCCATAAAGTTTAGGGATTTTTATTCTGTAATATAAAGATTCCTGGATGGCCACTCAGGAGGAGAAGAAATGCTATTTATATCTGAGTGTACAGGGATGCTAGAATATGTGATGTCAATTGATGCTATGATTGGTTCTTTACAGGCTGATATTATGGACATCAATGAAATTTTTAAAGATCTAGGAATGATGATTCATGAACAAGGAGATGTGATAGGTAAGTTCAATTCAAATATTATCTGAAAAATTTTTATTTGGTTTCTCTGCAGAGCTGCAAAGTAGAACTCCTTTTGCTAGAAAAGTTCCTCTGATGAGAATAACAATGCTAAAGCAAATGAGGTGCAGTCTAATAATGAGTGGAGTGGCTGAGGTGACTGGGCATACGTTAAGAAAGTGTTGAAACTGTAGTTTAAAACATTATGTACTTTTTCTTGTGTATAAAATGTCTTTATGTAGTTTTTTGAAGTGTTTCTACACAAAATTTGAATTTATGTGGGAAGTTTTACTGGATTTGCTAATGATACGTGTGCAGGTTCAACAAAGACTCATGCATTGCCTTCCACACAAACAGTTTCATGTTTTAACAAAATGTGATTGTAGAATATATGTTCTGAGACTGTTCCTAAGCCATGCTGTTGTCTATGCCCAGCATATATTTTCAGGGCTTATTCTGTCACCTTAGCCCACAGTATGTTAATATTTTTCTGGGAGAGAAAAAATAAATCTATGTCAGTGCGATGAAATACCATACGAGCCTCTTGGGATGTTTTTTTTTGTGTCTGTTTCCTCTGTTTTCACAAGCCTTAAGAATTCTTTAGTCTGAGCAGAGGGTAGGCGGTAGCAAGTTGGAGTGCAAATAAAAGGTCATTAAGGGAAAAATAAAAAGTGGAAGTACTGAAAGTTTTCACCTGGTTGGTATGAAAGTTTCAGCCCTGCATCTAGAAGAGAGAAGCTGCTACCTGACATAAATTCACAGATACTCCATTGAAATGAACTCAGGCATAGGTATAGTATGGGTTAAGCTTTCAGAATAGAAGGTATAAAACTTTGGATGTTGATAAAGACGCCGGCAGTTGTGGGCAGCTAGTACATATGCTCTCAAGAGTATTTCAACAATCCAAACCTTTGTCTGGGTTATGACTAATGAAAGTTTGAAATCTTTCTTTTTAAAATAAAGACAGCATAGAAGCCAATGTGGAAAATGCAGATGTACATGTGCAACAAGCAAACCAGCAGCTGGCAAGAGCAGCAAACTACCAGGTAATGCCAATGCTGACTGCCTGTTGTGTGTAACTGTCCTTTCTTAGTAAACCTGACTTCCACTTTCTTATGAAGTTTGGATTTTGTTTAGCAAGTTCCTCAAGGCTTGAAGATTTAAAGGTTTATGTTAGACTACCATGGTTTTTCTATGTCACTGTAAAACAAGAGTCAGTGACCTCTGAAAGCTTTGGGTTTCCTGTAAGGCTGGTTTCAGACAGGCTGTTTCAGAGCCTTCTATCATTCTATGAGAGTAGCTGGAGTTACACCTTTATTTGAAAACAAACAAAAAAAACCCCCAAACCAACAAAAAATCACAAACAAAGAAATGTCTTGTTTATAGTTCAAGAAGTCAAAAGTTCCTTTAAACAGAGAGCATGCCTCTAAAGATCACTGGAGGAGTAGAGAAGATAGGTAGGAAAGTCTTCTGAAGATCTTGCCAGTTAGCACACATTTTTGCAGTCTACAATCTTCTCAAAGCTTATATATCCAGCTTCTATTGTTTGCTACTCTGATGCTAAGAACATATTTCAAACTGTCAAACTTTTTTGAAGAGCCTTTTAAATACCTTTAAAAGCCACTTCTTTATAACATTTTTGGAACTTATTGGAAGTAATCTTATTAGTGGTTAATCTTCCCTTTTAAGTTAGAATTAGTCCTTAGACTTTTTTTTTAATCCTCTTGTATATGTTAGTAGTAGCCAAGACAGTAAATGAATGACAGAATGTCTGAAGGTTTGCTTGCTGATTTGTGGGAGAGGCAGCATCCTTGAACTGTATTCTAGAAGGGACTAATTGGCACATTAAGTATAGTTGATGGCTCCTGTTTTGATAGTGACAAAGTTCAGGGGAAAAAAATAGTAGCAGCCACAATTTGCAGTGGAAGGTGTTAGTTTTCTGACTGAAATTTAAAATTAAAAAATTCATGCTTTATTTTGAGGAGGAAGAGTTGAAGATCTTCTGATCTAAAAGGAAGGTTATTGATACTTTTGATACACTTCACTTCAATGGGTCTTGCAGAAGAGACCAAACACTGCAGAGTTGGCCTGTGCTTGTTTGAAAGGATTGTGTAGTTTGCTCTGGATTTGAATTTTATTATGTTTGAAAACTTATCCTTGTTCCAAGGTACTGAAAAATCATTTCTATTGTCAGCAGACTTGTTTTAATTTCAGCAACTATTATATCTGTATGGTCTGACCCACTCAAGGAAGTGTTAGAAGCCCAGGTGTTCTGACAGGGACAAGGCTTGGTGCCCTCACAGCCCATGTTTGTGATTGGATGAGCTCTGCATCACTCATCTGCCAAGTGGAGTGCATTCACACACCAGAGCTGTCTGGGCAAAGCCAGGCTTCTCTCCATTCTTTCCCTCTTTACCAGTGCTGCTTCAGCACTTGTAGAAATGATGACCAATTATATGAGAACATAAGATCACCACATCTTTAGTCTCCTCCCTTGCTTTAGTATTACAGGAGAAATGTTTTACTTCAATGCATTGCTGTCAAGAGGTGGTCTGCAGGATGCAGAAGGAAGAGACTGAGTGTAAAGACAGAACTGGCTACAGGTTCTAAAAAAAGGGAAATAGTCCAGGAAACAGGTTGAGTTTTAGCAAGTAAAATGATGAAATAGAGAGATATTAGCCTGACAGTGGGAGAAGTGGCAATGAGACAGTTAAACTCCAAGAGGAGAATTGTTAAGCAATTTGTTAGTCTGGGTGGTACTGGGCAGAGAACTAGCAGCTCCACTGAAGAACTGACACAGATGTTGTTCTTCAGAGGGGAAAAGTTTGAAAAAAAAAACAAACAAAAACCCAAAAAAACTCCAACAGAACCAAAAAACAAAACCACCCAGGCAGAAAAATTTCTGCTAAGTAGAGCACAGCCTGGCTTTACTTCTGGGGCTGTGTCCTAGAATCCCAAGATTTGAGTGTTGTTATTCTCTGACTATCAGCAAAAGCCTGAGAAATGCATTGCTAATTTTCTTTCCTCCTGTGAAGCAAACCTTCTGATTCCATATCCTTCATGTAAAGGATTACAGGCTTCTGTTAGTCTTCAGTGCTCTGTATCTCAAGTTTCCTGTATGAGAGATGTGAAAGTTCTGAACATGTTTTTAATTACTCTTTATTGTACTAACATCCATGTATCTGAGTCTCTAGTCAGGTGTCTTTTATTTTGTTTGGGGTTTTTTTTGTTTTGTTTTGTTTTTTTTCTTTACAGCAAGTTGTACGTAAGAAACTTGAGAAAACCAGCTTTAAAATAACTCTGAGGAATGGATGCACAGAAATCTGAATTTGTAGTCTGTTCTCCCCTTCTGTGTATACATTAATGGTCTTTAAATGTGTTCTTTTTTTTAGCAGATCATTTCTCCCTCCTCTATAAGGTGTTATCTGTGCTCTCATGGTTACTTCCCCTAGTGTTGTAATTGCATTCATTATATGGATGTGTTCTCATTCATTAGTTTATTAGTAATGCCAGAAAATACCACGGGAAACATTCAGTTGAATAATATAGCCATAAAATAATGTGAATAACTTTTTTTTCTCCCTTGAACAGCTTTATATGGCTTGTTTGTTAGGACACAATTTAGTTAGATTGCATAAGCAGTAGGACCATAAAAGCATCTGAATAATCTTCTGATGTGGTGGTACAGTTTTCAATGAACTTGTTTTTTTTCTCTGTTGACAGCAACGATCTCGAAAGAAGATGTGCATACTCATTGTTATACTTGTTGTTGGATTATTGCTGCTTGGACTCATCGTATGGTTAGCTACAAAATAAGTCTCAGGAGAAAGCTTCATAACTGGTATTTAAAATAGGAAAGGAAATTCCTAGTCATGGCTTGCTCATTGTGAACTGAGTAAAATAGTGATTCTGTACTTCATCACACTTACTTATTTTTATAAGACTTCTTGTTTTAACCTGAGAAATAATGTTCTCAGTTACTACCATCAGTATAACTCCCTGCCCTCTTGGATGTGGGTGCTGTCTTACCATTAAAAAACAGTCAAGGTCATACACTGTTCTGTTAACTTAAACCTCTCCAGGATTAGGGGGCTAATCAAATTCATGGTAATTTGTTTTGACAGAGTAGGAAATTATCTTTTGGGGTATTGCTAAATGTTGCTGCCAAAACAAACTCCTGAATTGTTGCTTGAGGCAACAAATTCAGAATTTATTTTTAAGTTAGAAATATATTTCTTAGCTGTATCCCTTCCATCTAACTCACTAGCCCATTTGGTATGGGTGATTCAAAAACAAAATGTAGGTTGCTGAAGCTGGTGTGATCTCTCTGTTATACCTGAAGCCTGTGAATTAAGCCTTCAATTTGCTTGAAATCTTTTAGATGCTCTTGTATCTCTGTATCTGGCATCGAGTATGGTTATGTCTAGAAGCCTCCTGCAAAGGTAGGTAGGGTGGATGATGTAATTATGTGGAATTTTTGTTTCAGTAATTGCATTAAGAAATACTGTGTTTTATGTGCACACATCTGGTATCTTTGCATCTGAAGTGTGCCTCAATGAGTTTGGCTAGATGAAAATAAGCTCTAGTCTGTGAATTCTTAGAGTTACTGGGAAAAATAGAAATTCTCAACTTCCTAGATGCACTTGAATGTCACTGTTCTGAAACTGCTGTGATTTAGTTTCCATGAACAGGTCCAAACTTGTATGCAAGGTCTTTCATACAGCTGAAGAAAAGATTAGAAGTTCAATTCAAGTTCAACACTGATATTTGAAATTAAGTTAAAATCAGTTGAACTGATTGAAACTGTTTAAGGCATTTGATGCTTATGGCCTTGAAAATGACCTTCTTCCTTTTGTGCCATTTTGTACTAATACATTAAAAATGTAACAACACTTTTTTGCCAATTAATCTATTTGCCTTTTTAATTGATATTGGTGAACTAATCTGAAAAGTGTATAGATGAAAAAGTAACTTCATCTGTATTTTATAAAGTTCTTATACACCTGACAGAGAATGCACTGTTTACATGATGAGCTATGGAATATTATTTGGGAACAATCTAACTGTAAGCATAAATGGACTTTAGAATTGTTACTGTGCAACCAAAATAAAGGTCTTTTAAAGAGTACATTTTTCTAGTAGTTGCTTTTTTTCGGTTTCCCTTTTTAAAACACAGATGTTGTCTTTGCCTTTATGTATATGGTTGAAGCTTCTCTGAACAGCTCCAGAGGATTTCAGCTTTGATGGTGAAGCAGCCTAGGGGAACCTCTGTTCCTGTGCTGCAGTCACATGGTTAATGAAAATGCTCCTAGGTCTTGCATTCCCACATGTGTGAGCCCAGCCACAGGAGGAGAGGACACTGACAATGGGTGCCGAGGGTAGATGGTTACTAGCTCACCTTTGGCATAGCATGAAACTTTTGAGAGATTGGGAAAGAGGCTTGTGCTGCTGTGTTTGAATTTCCAAAGCAGTGGAGTAAAAATAAGTACTGTGAAACTGCATGATTATGTTCTTTGTAATGTCTCTGAGACTGAAAGTGGAATTCATGTTGCAGTACAGACTCTTGTGTGTTGAGATGCCAGCTCCTGTGTTCCTGTGGCTGCCTTTGTGCTGAGCATGAGGATGCAAGTCCACTTACCCTTGTTAAGTAGGCATCAGGTATGCTTCAGGCCACTAGCAGCTGTGTTAAGGCTGGTGCTAGTGATGCTAATGCCTTGAGGTTTTTGTTTTCAGACTGCGCTAGTCTACACTAGAACAGCAGTCAGCATTTTGACTGAGTAGCTTTCTCACCAGTGAACTGTCTAAAACTGACTTTGGAAATTTCCTGCGTTTAATATTTAACAAACTCTTCACACTGTTGCAAACAGGCGCAGAGGAATGGCCTGATCCTGCTTGCCCAGGAGATCCTTTTCACTGCTGCAATACCTCTGTCAGTGACTGACTGATTGCACTGGCACACTGAGGAATGAAAAGCAGTGCTTCAGCAGCAACTGTGGCTCCTGACAGATCAGAAATTCTGTCTGTGCTTGATACTTGTCACATTGCATATGCATTGCAATTTGTCTCCTTGTTTGGTGTTCTGCTTGGAGGATTCTCAGCTAAAACATCAGCTTGAAGAATATTGCTCATCTTGGGAAGAAAGGGTATAATTACTGATTGTTTGTTTACCTTATAAAGGGATGAATACATTTACTGAGTTTGTTCTGTAGTGACTGATAAACAGAATAGCCAGTATATAAAGCTTCATCTATCAGGAACTGGTGAGAATCTGTCTGGGACAACACCACCAAATGATTTGGAAGTTCTGTGAGTTGTGCTGCATTGCATTTCCCTAACCCCTGCTGCAATGTGCTGCCCATGTTCTTGTTCTTCTGTGTCTAATTTAGCTGCATGTCTTTATTTCCCACATGGAATTGGCTCTTTCTTATCAGTCATGTGCCTGTTCAGCTGCTTTCTGGTGGTAGTGGTTGGGGCACTGTTGGGAAAAGAGTGCTGCCGAGAGCCCTTATGTGTGCTTTGTTGCTTTCATTCATGATTTACTCAAAAAAATTGCTTATGATGTGTGTGGGTGCCTTTTCCACGTGCTCTCAGATGAAAGAATTTTTCCTTTCTTAAGTCCCAGTGGAGGTGGGACACTGGAGCCCTTTACCTCTGGAAGGGATGAAGGGCCAACTGTCAGAAGTCGCAGGGATGTCCCCTCCTGGGTGGCCAGGTGGGACTGTCTGGTTCCATCAGGTTGGGTGGCTGCTGCTGCTGCTCCATCTGTGAGGCAGGGGATGGTGGGGAAGTCAGTACTGTTTACACACAAGGTCCTGTACCTGTTAGAGCAACCAGCCTGCAAGGCCCTAATTGCTCGTTAAGAATCTTGGTGCTGTTGATTTTCAAACTCAATTAGGCAGAAACAAAGTGCCGTGAGTGGTTGTATTTATAGTGTCTGTGTTGGAAGGCAGAAAGACTCCTTTTTAAGCTGCTCTTGGAATTTCTCTCCATCATTTCCCTCCCCTGCATGCATACACTGTTAAATGTCCAAAATGCAACTTACAAGTATTTAAAGGAAGCTTTGATATCTATTAAGAACCCAGTAAAACATGTGGATGTGATATGTATGAGTCAATGTCTCTAGAACAAAGATTTTGGCAGTTCCAAATTATCCATCAATATCTGTCAGATTAGCAAGGTCAAACAATGCAATCAAAGCACCCTTCATTGTACTGTGGGAACCATCTAAGAATAGTTTCTTTGTAGTTATCTTAACCACACACCAGGGATGCTTTTCTGTTCTTTCATACTTTTTCAAAGAACTGAAAATCTGAGGGGCAGAAAGTTTTTTAAAACTTTTTTTCCCCTGCACCTCCTCTCTTAGAAATTTTTTCTTGATAATCAGCAGAGCATGCAATATCCCCAAGCTAACTTCATACCTAAGAGCCTTCTTAAGTCACCCACCCTCACACTGTGTGTGTATAGTCTGCAAATATGTTTGATGTCAGAGGCATAGGCTAGATTTTTGGCATCTTAAGTAGCTTGAAACCATGAAAAAAAGAATCTTGAGGAGTAAGGGGTCTAAAGCTGGGGGAGCAAGAGAATGACATCATCTCTTAGTAAGTTGGAAAGAACAAATACCCTTGTAGTTGATCACTGTGTTGGGATGTTTGTTGCTGGGTATCACATGTAGAAAAAATGAATTGCTTGGCTTTTGTTTACTCTGTATGAATCTATTTGATTTTTTCAGGAGCATCAGTGAGAGAGGAAAGCAGAGAGATCTGCTTGCTGCTGAGTATCAGCAGTTGACTTTCTTATGATACCCATAGTGCAAAGTGGTGCTTAAGTAGGTACCATGCAGCTTTCCTTTTCAGTTCACAATTAAGTCCAGATCTCTCACCCAAAACCATTGTGGAGTGAGGAGTAATTATCCTCTGATGAGGTGCCCACCTGCAGAGCCATTCTAGATGGTACTGTAAGATAAGAGTTGCAAGAATAAATATCTGAAACAATCATTGTCCTTGTAGGTGTCCCTGATGGTGCCCCTGAATGCTACAGAGGTTTCTGTAGCTTGAGAATGCAGATAACAAGAATGCTGTAACAATGGCATTTATTTAGTTCTTCGTGTTTTCTAATACATGATATCCTGCAATGATAAAGGGAGTCATGTTTGCATAATAGTAACGAACTCCACAACCCCAGAAATAATCAGAAAAAGCAACATAATGTTGGTTTTTGAAAGGCAGGCTAGAAAGCAACAAACTATGGAACTTTCTATTTGCACAACTCATTCTCCACTTTTCCTATTGGCTGTGTTGAATGTCTAGGCTTGAACACAGTTGCAGTGTGCTCACTATTTTTTTTTTCATTTGCTCCTATTCCAAGTATCACAGATTATTTCAAACACCAGAAAGATATTCGGGTAAGGGAATGCATCATCCAAGTACAGAGGAAGGCCACAAAAATGATGAGAGTTCTGGAGCACCTCTCTTATGAAGAAAGTCTGAGAGTTGGAGTTGTTCAGCCTAGAGAAGAGAGGGGTCCAGGGAGAGGCATTGCAGCCTTCCAGAACTTGAAGGGATCCTCCAAGAGAACTAGAGAGGGCCTTTTTGCAAGGGCATGAAGTCATAGGTCAAGGAGGAATAGCTTTAACCTGAAAGAGGATAGGTTTAGACTAGATATAAGGAAGAAATCATTTACAGTAAGGGTGGTGGAACACTGGCATAGGTTGCACAGAGAGGTGGTGGATGTCCTAGCCCTGGAAACATTCAAGACCAGGCTGGATGGGGCTCTGACTGACCAGATCTAGTTGAAGATGTCTCTGCATGTTGCAAGGGTTGGACTAAGTGACTTTTGAAAGTTCCTTCCAACCCAAACTATTCTATGATTCTACATTTGCAAGAATATTCTAAAGAAGTATTCACTATAAGTATCTGCTCTTTTGCAGTTATATCTCTGTCCAGGAACACAACACTTCTTTGCTACCACTGATAAAATATATTTTTCCAAATTAGGACAAAGATAACCTGGATTAAAATGCCTGTTAGCACAAGAAAATTAATCAGTTTGAAACTGTCTTTTTTTAAATTAATTTCACATTATGAAATATGTCTTGCAAAAATTGAGGGGAAAAGTAAAAATAAAAAAATAATAAACTTAGAAGTTGCTAGCAGCATTGTTCGCCCACTCCCTTTCCATCAAGTTCTTCAGGATTCATCCTGTACTGAGTTATAATTGTGTTTTTCCTTTGTTTAATGTTTACGCAGAAAACATTTGATCTTTGGCAGTACAGATTGAAATCTGAAGAGGTAACAAGGCTAGGCAACAAGAGGTAACAAGCAGTAGGCAAACTTCATAATTCAGGCAGACTAAGTGGTAATCTACCTTCCTTCCTTTACTCAGAAAAGCTGCTGGAGCTTACTGTAGCTGCCAAGCTTGCAGCTTAGTAAGAAGAACTCACCTGTTTTCAAGACTTGCAGTCAATAATTCCTCAGCAACAGATTCAGCTGCTCCTGATCCCTGCTCTCTGGATGGACCTTTATCTAAAGGAGGTAAGCAGAGACAAAGAGGGGATCTTTTCTCCTCAAAAGAGGAACAGCAGCCAGCAACTTGTTGGGAGGGCAGAGAAATATATTCTCTGCCATCTGCACTGTATTTCTTCACTTTCCACCCACCCTTGCTCTCTTCTCATACACCCAGATGTTCTCACTGCAGAGGAAACTGAAACCCCAAAATTGTATCCCCAGAGCCCATCACAAGAAAAGAATTAGAGCTTCTTTTTTGTGCTCTTCAAGAAATTCTTTGCTTCAGTGTTACCGAAATAGGGAGATGATGCCTCATTGTCTGATATGCCATTCCCCAACAGCTTTTCTTCAACCAGATAATGAATAATCTTGGAGCCTAGTCACTGTGTTGTCAGGGAGAATTAGGCTGAAAAAGTTTGAAGGATTAGAAATGCATATTAACAAGTATATTTGAACTGTAAGATGACAAAAACAAGTTGAGACTTTCTTATTCTGTGTCACCCATAGTTTTGACATCTTCTGCCAATCATTATTTAAAATAATAAAAAAGAACTTTAAATAGAGAAGGAAAGTAAATAATTTGTCCCTGATTTGTGTTATTTCTGTTAGTTTACAAACAGTTTGTAAATTCCCAAGCAGGGAACTGCAAGCCTTGAAGCTCTAAGGGAAAAAAAGCCATCTGCAGCAATAAGCCACTATCCTTCTACTGTAGCCCCACAGTGGCATCCCTGGAAAAGGGCAGTCTGGCATCTAAGTGGCCAGACGAAAGCACAGGGCATCACTCAATTTCAAGTCTTAAGGCAAAAGCAGCTTTTGTATTTAAGGATTAAATATTTTTAATTACCATCTGATGCCAGAGGAATAGATGTATGTCTCTCTCTTTGATTCCTGAGTTTTTGTGAGTTGGGAAAAGGACTCTTCTGCAACCTAGTCAGCCATCATAAGATGAAGTGCCATGTAGTAGTTATTGAAGCTCATCTCTTGCAAATAGGAATAAAATCAGGTGTTTGAACTTGAATTTGAAATTACAGTGAAAAAAATGCAGCTAGATAACTGGAAAGAGACACATCTCTTGCTTTGCAGATAGGTGTTGGATTGGCTCTTGTGAAAGCCTGTGGTGCCTTGAAATGAATGAGGAATGTTTTTGTTATGTTTTTTTGTGGAAGTTTCTTTTAGTATCTGGATGTTTCAGTGAAGGGTAGACATCACCTTCTAACCCATTTTAAGGAGTATGGATTTTGCTAAAAATATTTGGAATATAAAATATATTTTGAAACTCACAGATTTGCTTTCAGTGTTGTATAAACTGAGGGTTGCAGATTGTATGCTATTTAGGATTTATTCAGGTTAAATATCAGAATGATTCTATAAGATGTGTAGAATATTTGCTGGGTTGCTTATTCTGCTAATAAACAAACAGGTATCTGGAAAGATGGGCTGTTTCAGTAGGATTTCCATAACCTTCGTTTGGACTAGATGGGACTGAGACCCTGTCAGCTGCTACCGGGTCATTCTGCTTAATCCCAAAGTGTCCCTGTCCCTTAGAAACTGCCTGTGTGAAGCACCACTGCCAGTTTGTTCCAGCAGAAACTTAACAGGAGAATCAAACACTGTTGTTAGCAGGGAGGATTGTGTCTGATTCATTAACAGAATGTTGGAGGTGCACAAACCAGCACAGTGAAGGCAATCCACCTGTCAGGCTTTGCCATCCTTGGAATGGTGCCTTCAGAAACCAAGGTCCCTCTCCAGGACTTGGACTTGTCTCCTTCAGCATCTTCCCTACACTCCCTATGTCAGTTCACCCAAACAAGAGGCGTTTTTTTAAAAAAGCAACTCTGCATGATTTAACCTGTTCTTGCCTTTCCCACTAGCAGCTTTCCCGTTGCTCCTGCCCTTCCCTGGCAACCCTTACGGGCAGAACCAGCTGTTCTTTAAGGCTATGCTTACCCCGACTTTCTTTTTGCAAGAAAAGTCACTTAGCCTGGCTACATGATTGCTGTGCAAGTCAGTAGTCGTAGGCTGGGAACAAACATTTTATTCATTCAATGTCAAAGGCATTCAGCTATGAGGCAATTTGACATCATCAATTCAGAAACTTCCATGAACTTCTCAACCAGTTTTAGCCTTGATCTCAGTGTAGCTCCTCTTAGTAAAGAGGCAAATTCAGATTGTTTAGTCTGGCAAACACTGGAGTGAGGATTTTTTCTTTTTTAATCCCAGCAGTTCTAATTTTATGATGGAACTGCACCTGAAAACAGTCAAATGCCTAGTGAACTAAGCATTTCCTTGCAAGCCAACCCCCTTGTCATCTTCTCTGCCTGCCCTTGGTCCCCTGCTCTTAACATTGCCAGGACCATGAAAATTTGACTTCAAGTTTCACTTTGTCCCCAGACATAAGATATCCATAAACTCTCTAGCTAAACTGCAACTTCTCGACATTTTCAGTAGAAATTATTTCTCAAAAAAACCAAAACAAAACAAGAAATATGAGGTTTATGGTTCATCCATTTGCAAACACAGCTCTACAAAAAAGGCTAAAGGGATATTTTGTAAACCATGCACATAGACTAGAAGAGTTTTGAAAACCCAGAAATATTATGTAAAGACCACAAGACTAAATGAAAGTAAGCAAAATATTTGAGGGACAAGAATGAGGTAGGTAGGGGACACAGAAAAGGATCTTTCTATAGCTTGAGCTATAGAGGAGGGCAGAAACAAATATAAGATCTGTAGGTCTGAGAACTCGACATGACTGGGGAGGGTTGTACTGAAGAACACTGTGCAACTTTGTTCTGGGCAATAAATGGTGGCTGACTGTTACCCTGTACAGATGACTCGAATTTTAGAAATTTCTCTTCTATGAAAAGCCTTCTGAAGCTGTCCTTCTGTACCACCAGAAAAACCATCTTTGCTGTTGTTGTTTCACAGCTTTAGAAGGGGAAAAAAAGCTGGAGCTGTTCTGCATGTTGTGTTTCATTTGGTTCCTGAGAATTCAGTAGTCTGGTGGAGTAATTTTGGCTATGACTTTAGGGAAGTGGTCAATTCCCTGAACTTTTATTGACTTGTCAGTTATTTTCTTCTTTTCTGGGAGGGCTGCATTTGAAGTAAAAACGTAAGGAGCACTGGAGCAGAAGCAGGACATGTTAGGGAGACTTGTAAAAGGATTAAGAAGATCAAAGTATTGGCATCATAGAAGAAATTGAGATATTTGGGCATAATTCAACTTGTCTATGCATGGGTTGTTATAAGACAAAATGTGTGCCAGTCTCAAAAACTTACACATTTAACAATTCAAATATTTTATTAAATCATATTCAAAATTTCAGAAAGGCATAAACATATTTGCCTGAACAATGTTCTTAATGTTGCAAAGAGTCAAATGGTGCTGTATTTTAATTACTTTTGATTCTTAATTACTTTTATGCCTCCTCATCTCTGCTGTTCTGTCAGGAAGGTGCTGGTGAAATATGAGCTGTTTCCAATGTGAGTTTGTTCATTTGTGCTTTTTAGCATAGTTCCTCTGCACCAAAATCATATCTACAATACTACTGTTCTCTATTCTCTTGGGATGTTTCTAGCAAGAACTCTGCCCCTAGCTGTGTTCTCTGCTTGTATGCAGCAACCCCAATCCCCAGAGGAATGCAAAGACATGACTCTTCAAGACCGATATTTTTGAAAGGTGTGTACAAAATACCATGGCAGTTATGGAAGATGTACTAAAATCTTATATTAATCTGACTTGCTGCTCTTTGATGCCAAGGGTGCCTTGAATATTTTCTTCTGGCAACTAAACATTGGTTTGTTTTTTGGGGTTTTTTTTTGAGACAGAAATTTGGGCTGGCCTTCAGTAATTGTTTCTAAAGTGAGAAAGGAGGAGGTTCCTGAAATTGGCCCTGTGTCTTTCTTCTTTTAGGCTTTGCCATGTAGATAGGGGATCTTTTGCTGAGGCCCTTAATGAAATCAGACCAAAATCATTTAAGGAAGGCAAAAAGTACAACATTATCAAATGCTTTATCAGGAAACCTGAGCACAAAAAAAAGCATATGGGGCTTGTAAATCAAAGTGAGAAAGGAAAATGTAAATTTTACATTGTTTAACTCTGCCTCTAACACAAGCTCTTTTTAGGAGTTGCTTGTTGTTTTGTTTTTTTCTTTTAATGCAGGGTTGTAAAATTTTCCATGGATGCTCATTGCAGGATACTTCCCACTGTGCTGAGTAGTGCTTAATGACTATTAGTCATTATGGTACTCATAGTACTGATTTGCCTTCAGTGGGTGCCAAAACACCTTGAGTGTTTACTTTGTGAAAAATGCTGTGGGCAAGGGGATGAGGAAGACTTAACAGGATGGCACAAGACTGAGGCTAGTCTGGCCTGTTGCACAGGCATCATCTTGGATGAGAATTAGTGGGTGATAATGGCATTTCAGAACTGTGCTACTTCTGAGGTAGTGGTAGGGAAATAATTTACTGAAAAAAAAAAAAAACAACAGGGCAAATCAACAATTACTGCCTGCTTGAAACTTAGGCAATAGCCTAAGAGTAGAGTCCGAAGCCTGGGATGCTGTGGCATTCCTACTTAGGCTGTCTTTTTCATCAAAGAGGATCAGAACAACCTGAACAACCTCCATACCGGTCACTCTATTCGTGGTGGTTTTTCCACCAGCTGTTAGAGCACAGTTTGATAACACACAGTACAAGATCTGCCCAAGATCTGCAGATGCTATCTTGGAAAACCCTCAAGGACATTTTTTGAACCATTAGTCCAGATGCAGGTTTGCTAGAAGAATAAAGTGACTGTGGATGTCCCTTGCACTGGCAGTGATGTACTTCACAGAGAAATCTCCGACAAGAGGCTGTGAGCAGTAAACTAGCAATTTGCAGGGAAGTCTGGGTTTCAACTGCAACCTCACATCCTACCAGAGATAATGAGACTATGGTGTTAAAATAACATAGAAGCTCCTGAAAAATGCTGAGGAGTCAGACTCTGCTCTATACTTAGCACTGTGAAATTAAAGTACACCACCAACAAACCAAAGTTCATTACTTGTAGATGTTCTATTTAATGGAAAACTGAGTATTTGGCTGTTGCAGTGTCAGGTTTGTAAGAATAGAGAGGGATGAATGAAGATAAACAAAAAAAATATGTTGATTTTAAGTCTATGAAATGCCACTACTTACCAAAAATGACCCATTGTGCATCTGGGTTGGAAAGAAGTGGTCAACAACAACGTTGATATCACATGAATCTTCTGAGGTTGTGACCACAGATGGGTGTATACTGTGACTGACTTCTCCAGCTTCCAAAGGGCTTGGGAGAGAGTGCTGAGTTTATTGCTTCCTTGAGGAGCTCTGCGTCAAACGCAGAACCATTATCGGCCCATAAATGTGAGCTTCAGAGTGTTATGCTACCAGAACAAAATATTGATCTCACTGGGGTGATATTTTTCTCTTACTGCTTGCAGGAAAAGGGGGGAGGAAAAGAAAATCTTTTCCTGCTCTGAACTAGAGCAGTGTAGGAAAACATTACTTGTCTTGAAAATGCTGTACATAAAGAAATCATGGACTGTGGAAGAATTTTCTGTTTGCAAGGTGCTTCATGAGCTCCATCACACACAGTATCACCCGAGGCAGCTACTTGAAATCTTGGCATCAGCACAGAAGTTTTGAGGAAAATCCCCCCAATCTTTTGTAAAAATGCAGTTTTGCAAGGCCTCTGACCTCCCTTGAGAGGGATATTGAGGAGATTTCTTTGTGCATGTGTATTCCCATATCCAAATTGCACAAAAGTGACTGCTCTTATATTTTCGCTGTTAATCGTTTGCTTGTGCAATTGCTGAAGTCTGTCTTGCACACACCACAGCTGCTGGCTTTGCGAAAGGAGCATCCCTCTTAATTTATGGCATGTAGACTGGCCTGCAGGAATGGAAGACAGAGCTGTTTTCCTATCTTTATGCTTTTTTTCTCACAGAAGTTTTCTCTTAGGGAGTGGGGAAATGACAGGCTCAGCTTTGGTGTTTCTGTAGAGGAGTAAGGATAGCTAGGGGGGCTCCCTGTCTTCTTTTTACACCTATTTCCTGCTTCCCTCCACCCCAATCATGAGATGATCACACAACCTGAGCTGAAGTAAATTTAGGAATTATGTAAACAGTTTTGATCCTCTTATTCAAAAGTAAATATTTTTCTAAATTAAAATAAACATTTAAGGTATTTTTTTTACTTGCCAGGTTTTCATGTTAAAGAGCTGCAGCTCCTGGAAGTTCAAAGCAAGTTTGGCTACCAAAGAGGTAATTTCTTTTTCCCACAGCCCAGTGATGTTTTGTCAAAGTGGGATTATCTATATATTTTGTTATTATCATTACTTGTGACTAGTACAAAAGGAATTAAAGCTTTGGTTAAACCAAAAGACACTTATCCATTATCTTTGTTCTCCCCTCACGCCCACACAGCTTAGCATGCCTGAAGTCATCTGACAGCTTATAAAGCAAACAAGGACCCAAATTCATATCACCAGCAGAAAGTGTTAAATACAGCTCTGCCCAGAAGTCCCCACAAATAGCCCGTGGTTATTGAGCTCAGCTGGTACAGTCACATGTTGAAAGGTTACTTATATAAGTCTGGGTTTCAGGCTACGGTCTCTTGGGTATACTAACAAACCTGTCATCACCAAAATTGAAATAACATGTATTCTTAGTTTGGACTGGTACCATGTGCTCCAAGCACTGATCTGCTTAGTTGTGTTTGGAATACTCCAGCTTTGATGAAGCAAGCCCTAATTTGAAAAAAAATGTGCTTAGGAATTTTAGTTGCTCATATAAGAACATCAGGCAGCTGCTTTCCTCCTGATGTTTAGAAGAAACATCTGCAATCTGCTTTAGTCTGGATTTAAACTTTCTCAAAAACTCCAGAAATCTGTCCATTATAGCCACTGTCTCTTCTGCAACACTTTCATAGTATCTTTTAGAAAATGCTAGCGATTCATAAAATAATAATATTGATAGCACTGTATGCTCAACATGGTTGTTTTATAAAAGGATAAAAATGCAAAAATATAAATAATTCTATTAGAGTAACTCTTCATTGACCAAAGTGAGCATTGAAAAATATTTAACCAGATACGATGTTCTCATGTCATGAAACATCTGTCCAGATCCTTTCTAAGCAATCAGCTACTGGGAAGGTGAATGGTGGTATTGTAATACAATCATAATAATACCTCATACAAATATGGGGCAGGGCTGTATAACAAACCTGAAAAAAATGTTTAGAGTAGCATTTGCTTGGCAAAACTATAATGAGCTACTTTAAAGACTTTAAAAGCATGATTGTGGGTCAACTTGTTTGGAAAGCAGCGGGTTACTGGGTGTTTAGGGCAGTAAAGAAAGGAACGGCAACAGTGTATGGAAGGAAAGGAGAGATGGGAGAAAAACAGTCAACATTTGGGATTTGGCTGGGAGAGCAATATTTTTACCTAACTCTGATGCAGTAAGAACAGGACATCAATGACAGCCTGAATGTGCTTCAGATTGCATTACATTGACTAAAATCTCATACAATGATGTCATTAAGCATTGGAATTTAGCTTTGTGATAAAGCCCTTTTATTTAAAAGCTATGTCCTGCAATCTCCTGCCAATGTAAAGGCCAGAACAGCTACCGTGACTCTGATGTCAGATTGCCATATAATCATTTAGGTTGGAAAAGATCTTTAAGATCATCAAGTCCAACCATTAACCCAGCACTACCAAGGCCACCACTAAAGCATGTCCCTAAAGATGCTGCCCAGAAATTTTGTGTCCCATGAAATGTTACCCAGAATTTCTCTGCCCGATTCATAGGTCTGGCCTAAGCTGGCACGTACCTGCGTATTAGGACCATGGGTCCTGCCTGGAAGCCTGCAGGTCCTGAGTATGTATGGCATCTTTTGGGAAGCTGGTCAAGGATTTATGGTTACCATGTAGCTTTTTCATACAGTTGTCCCTCTTGTTTTGAATTTGAACAGTTTTTGCTTTCAGTGATACAGGTGGGTCATATAATTATTTACAGATTGTATTTTTTACTGTAATTTTATATGGAGATATTTTCAGTCTGTAATCAACTCATCTCAACTTTGACTTAAGAGTTAAGAATAGGAAGATTTTTGAGGGCTTCAGGGAGTTTTTAGGACAATTTTCTGTACGTTTTCAGTTTCTTAACTGCTTTTTTCAGTGTGTGGATCCTGACATAGGGGACAGAGCACAGCAAGGCTTGCCTTCGTCCCTGGTGACACAGCCAGTTCCCCCCTCTCTGGAAGTTTCACAGTTGTTTCACAATGGAAGTTCCTGCTTAGTAGATTATTTACCAAAATGTCTCAGGCTCTTTCAGCATCCCAGGTCCAAGGCTACTTTCTCCATCATATACCTGTGACTTTATTTTTTTAAATACTTGACCTTATCACCTTATTTTTTTATTCCTTTTTGAAGGCTGTTTTGTGTCCTCTGATGTAATTTGTTATTTTTAGGCATTTTAATTTCATGGCTTTTTGTCATATTCCTTTCACTTTCATAGTAAGAGGGCTTCTCATTTTAGGTTGAAAACTTGACAAAAACATTTAGGATCATGACAAGCAACTCAACAAATCCAGGAGAAAAACCCAGACATTTTCATAATGATCATGTTGAACATCTTTTGGAAGTCTTATGATAAACTTATCATCGAATCACCTGGAAAGAATTTAATTCCTCGACCTGTGTGCGCTTTTTTTGTAAACTCCACATTTCATCAAAATTTTCATAGCTTAAATACAAGCCATCTTGTTTGAGTGTAACTGTTTGGTGAGAGGGGAGGAAGGGTATTAATATATGCAGGAGCAAAATGTATTGCATCAGTTCTAAGTAAAAAAACCTCAGCTCAACATAGTGCTTTGAATTTTTAGAAATGGGTATTTTTTTTCCACCAAAAAATGTTTTCCTTCTCAAATGCAAGGTTGCTTCTCCTGTTTGCATTGGAAATTTACCACTGACTTCAGTGAAAGCAGGATTTGGTTCAATAGTTTGCTGTGTTGAAAAATGCTGGAACCATTTTCATTAGATGAAGTAACTTCAAGCTAATCTACTTAATTTGTGGGAAAGACAGATGCTACCGTTGTTGGTCAAAGGATGCAGTACATTTGAAACCCTCTTTCTGCTACATTTCTGTTTCTTGTGTGTATTTATAGCTTTGACTGGCTATGCAGACTGTTTGCACAGAGGGTAGGGGATGGGAATACTCTCCCCTTCTAGAGAGCAGCACATCCCCCTAAAGGCACCAAGTTACACCTCCTGCTGTCCTTCTGTTTTTCTTGTTCTGCTAATTTTAACATTATAAATAAGAGGGAAAAACTAAACCTAGAGGTAAATTATGTTCTCTGAATCCATCTGTCCAATTAGGAAAAAAAATATAGATTGTCCATTTAGATTTAGAAAACTGGATCCCTTAAAGGTCTTTGTGAAAGCTGCACAGGAAGGATGGTCTTCAGCTTCTTATAAAAGTCATACAGGTTAAAAACCTATATCCACCAGCTGTTTTCTGAACTAGATCAAGACAGACAACAAGGCAGTAAGGGATAGGGACTAAGAAGTGCCTTCCTCCTCTCCAAGAGCGGCTGTGTTGGCTTCTACACTGTCAAAGAAATACATAAGTTGTAGAATGGCAGTTATGGGCTTAAATTGCCTCTCCCAAGATCAGCCACCTAACAGAGCTTTCTAACAGGAAGAATGACGGTGGATCAGAGTCAGTTCTATCCAATGGGAAGAGGAGAAACAAAAGAAAAAAAATCACACTGATGGACATCATAATGGGGAGGCTAGGCAGATATCTCTTAGGTCTGATATAGGTACAACGATATCCTGCCCATGAGTCAGGGTTTGGCTTAGGTGGTTTCAGGAAGTTAACTGTCACCTATGAAGTGCATTACTTGGATAAAGACTTTCAATTTGATTTTAGTCATCCTGTCTTAAGGAAAATCAACAGATCCATTCTCAATATGACAAGCATTTGACAACCTGCAGTATTTACTTCTTTTCAGTAAAAGAGATGTCAATATTAAATCATTATTAACCCATTAGCATATACTCTGTCTCTCAGAAATTTATTAGATTTATTAGAGGGTCAATATTAAATTTATAATATTAAATTTGTTATAAATATTAAATTTATTAGAGGGTCAATATTAAATTAGCCAATAAAATATAGGGTGATCTCTCTACAGTCTTGTTATAATCAGCAAAAAATATCAGGTAAAGTGGCTTTCCAGAATTCTACTCATGTTTGGAATTGCCAAGACAGAGCAGAGAGAAGCATATTGACTCCATTTTTTCAATGGTGTTATTGTGGTGAAAGTCCATCTGGCACCAGGATTCTTCCAGGGATGACAGGCTTCCTGTACTCTGCCTCTGCCCCAAAGAAATGGATTTATCTGGCTATATGAGAGAAAGAATAAAGGAGGTTCTTTTTAAATGAAGAAATAGTAGAAATTATTTTATAGTGTTTAATCCAGCCAGATGGTTTTTGTAATCACCAAAATCTTTGAGATGGTGTTGTTAATGAGATGATGAGAAAACAATTTAGAGGTGTACCATAGACCTCCTAAATCCAGAAGGCTCAGAATCTTCTTTTGTTTTGAAAAACATCATTTTATACAACTCTAAATTTGATTTTTCAGTAATGGTTTTTGTGCATTTGAAGTTAGAGAGTTCTCTTCAAATTCCATGACTCATTGTATGTAATAATTTGCTCATTTATTCAGGCCTACACAGTACAGTCATATCCCCTGCATGTAAACTAAACTTGGCAGGTTTCAGTGCTGTGTAGAATGCCAAGTTTAGAAAGGGTAACAAATTCTCGGAAATAAGAAACGCACTTTGCTTCCCAGTGCTACCCTACTGAGGCTGCTGCCAGGTGTTTATAGGAGCTGAGGAGTGAACAGAAAAGATCATAGAACTACAGAATGGTTTAGGTTGGAAAAGACCTTAAATGTCATGTAGTTAAAGCCCCCATGTCGTGGGCCAGGACGCCTCCCATTAGACCAAGTTGTTTAGAGCCCCGTCCAACCTGGTCTTGAACACAATCAAGGATGGGGCATCCATCCCTTCTCTGACACACCTGTTTCAGTACTTTAGCATCCTTACAGTAAGTAATTTCTTCCTAATATCTAAATATTATATGTCTATATAATGCTAAAAAGACATTATATATGTCTATATAATGTCTTGTGTGACAGATAGATAGACAGTAGAATTGTGATTATGTATTAACTTAGCAAACATATACATGAAGCATAAGTAATGATTTTAAAATAAGTCTTAAAATATATGTTAAATATATAAAAATATATGTTAAAATATATGTTAAAAGCTATTTCTCTTCAGGGAACATCAGGGCCATAACAAATACATCAGTGAAAAGTAAAAAAATCCTGAGATTTGGTTAAATTCAAATGAAAAGGAATGAAATCTTCCCCTCATCTGAGGAGATATGATTGTCTAAAAATGCCATTGCTGAGGTATCCCCCCGTGGGACTTGCTGTGAATCAGCCCCCAACACTGTGCTGCATGACTGACTACGGCTAAGTGCCTCCTTTTGCAGAGGTACTCGTAAAAGAGGGGAAAAGACAACAACTGCAACCAAGAGAAATGAGAAACTCTTTGCAGTATAGCCTGTTGGCTTTTCCAACTGGTCTAATAAAACTCTTGCCCTCCAATTTTCTCTCCCAAGAGAAGTAAGAAGTTTTTATGAACTTGAGTCAAGGTATTTGGAAATTTGACAGTGTCTGCAGAAAAACAGACGACCAATGAGAAAAAGAAAGCTAAATCATACTGCTGCTGCCCCAAGCACAGGGCTGGGAAACTATTTTTTTTTTCTAACATTGATTTTATTTTTCTGTCCTCAGGCAAGTAATTTAAAACATCAACCGACATGAGTCCAAACTCATCATAAGAATAGCCGAAAGCATACTAGTTGTTATATATACACTAGTCTGAGATTAACAGAACATTTAAATGTCGGTTGTAGGTAGCACAGCAGAGCTCCAAAACTTTCCTAACTTGAGCCAAAGTCAGGCTTCTCAAGAACAGAAAGGTAGAAGTGGTTCACCTCTGTACTCACTGGCCCCAAACTTTGCTTCCAGCTCCAGTGGGAAACGTATACTACTTCATAAGAATAATTTGCATCTCCTCAGTATGCCTATCTGAAAGCAAAAGCAACTGTGTTTTCTCTACTACCTCCAGCAATAGAAAAGAAAAATTCAAAAGGACATAAAATGCATAGAAAAAAGAGAATTAAAGACTTCTAAAAGCCTTCATACAGTTACTCTGTTTACAGTAATAATTAAATTCTAGACATTTTCCACTTTACGAGGTAAAAATTATTTTCAAGTATTTGGGAAATAGCAGGGGAGAAGGATAAGAGGGGAATAAAACTTTAAAGAAAAATACACAACTCCTGATACATTTACATGGCTATATTGCTATTCTCCCAAGTGTGGCTTCAATAAACAATTATAAAATAAGCATAATAATAAGCAAAATAATAAAATAAGCATAATGCTTTGTTCTCTCACCTTATTTGCATAGGTTTAGACAAAACTGTTTTTCCCAATTTGAAGGGTTTTTTTCTCTAAGATAAATATTTTAAACAAATGTTTAAGAGCTGCCAGGTTGTTGTGTATGCCCACGGAAATGTTTGATGCTGACAGAGGTACAGGTGGAATGTTTCCACCTTCCCCTTCTCAAAGCAATTTTGGACTTGGATCAAGACAGAAGAGTTTTTCAGTTCCTCTTACCTGTGCTAATAGTAATGTTCTCTAGGATCCTGTCCTGCTGGCTCAGCATTCTAGAGAAAACATCAAGTGCAAACCCATAAACTTTTCTGCTCTCAGTCCTCCATTTGCATTGGACAGAAACAGGATTGTTGGTGAAGCTGTTTTTATTCTACAAGGGTATTATTTCGCTATAAAAAACCTTTCAGCTGGATCTTCAAGCTGCTTCTCTAACCATTTTTCATTGCATCAATATCAAACTCTGGATTTATCTATGTCATTTCTATGGTCGATACTAATCATTAAATTAGAAAGGTAAGTAGAAGGTTTTTCTCATTTTCATAGATGAGAACAGAATTCTTGTTGCCATCTATCAGCAAAATGGTGTCACTATCAACTTTATAAAGCCTTTGTAGAAGATTTTGCATTAATTAGTAATGTATAATCAATGTTCAGTATTCATGAATTTCCTGCATGTAAGCTAAATTTCATAAGTGAAGGGCCAGCAGGCAACTAACACAAAGCATGCCACAGAGCACAGGATACATTAGAAACAGGCTGAAACCAAACCTTTTTATGTCTCCAAGAAACCATGCTGCCTGCAAGTGGATGGGACACATGTCTCTTGCTGGGCTGCTCTCTAGCAAGAACACCTTAATGCCAGCACAGGTAAAATAGGTAATAGACCACTACTCATGATCAGGTTAAATCTTCATAATTAATTGCCTCCTTAAGGAACAGTAGAAAGCCATGCACCTGAAAGAAGGGATGCCATCCAGAGGGACAAAGACAGGCTCAAGAAGTGGGCCATGGGAATCTCAAGAGTTTTAACAATACCAAGTGTAAGGTACTGCACCTGGGTTGGGACAACCTCTGGTGTCAATACAGGCTGGGGGATGGACAAATCAAGAGCAGCACCACCAAGAAGGACTTGAGGGTGCTGGTGGATGAGAAGCTGAACATGAACTGGCAATGTGTACTCACAGTTCAAAAAGCGAATTGTGTCCTGGGCAGCATCAAAAGCAGCGTGGCCAGCAGAGCAAGGGAGGGTATTCTGCCTCTCTACTTCACTCTAGTGTGACCCCATCTGGAGCACTGCATCCAACTCAGGGGTCCCCATAAAAGGAAGGACACCAACATGTTGGATTGAGTCCAGAGGAGGGCCACCAAGATGATTTGAGTGAGGGCACACCTCTCTTATGAGAAAAGGCTAAGAGAATTGTGATTGTTCAGTCTGAAAAAGAGATGACCCAATTTCCATCTTCTGGTACCTGAAGGGAGCCTACAAGGAAGAAGGAGAGAGGTTTTTTTTACAAGGACATGCAGTAACGAGACAAGGGGGAATGGCTTTAAACTGAAAGAGGGTAGGTTTAGATTAGGAAAAAGTTCTTTGCTGTGAGGGTGGTGAGACACTGAAATAAGTTGCCCAGAGAAGTTGTGGATGCCCCATCCCTGTAAGTGTTCAAGGGCAACTTGGATGCGGATTTGAGCAACCTGATCCATTGTAAGGTGTACCTGTCCATGATGGGGAGATTGGAACTAGGTCATCTTCAAAGTCCCTTCCTACCTAGATCATTCTGATTCTATGATTTTTAATCAGTACTTTCATATATGAACCATGTAGTGCAATAATGTGAGGCAACAACGGGCAAGCTGATATTTGGAAATGATAGTAAGAGATTTTTAAAAATCCCACTTACTGAATCTCTCTGTAATTGTTAAGTGTCTGCCTTCCATGAGAACTGGTGAAATTGAGTTCAGCTCGGAGAAAGTGGTAATCTGATGTTGCCCTGTGCTCCTGCCTGTAGCATTACTTCTAAACCATGGCTCAGATTTAGACTGTCTTTTCTTCTATGTTTGGTCTCCTTATGATGCAAAAAATTTCTAGTGAAGTCACCAATATCTCTTAATATGAGTTTTGGGAATTGTACTGCCCTGGCCACAAAGGGCCTCTTCTAACTCTACTGGGAAAGTTTTATTACAGGAGTACTGTTGCTGGGATTATAAATAGCAGGAAGTTGAAAAAGGTTGGTTTTGTCACAGTATTTGTAGATCAAGCATGCAGCTCTGTAAAAGTGTTCAAATAGTTTATTTTAATGGAGAAATACATACTGGAAATTGAAAAGCAATAGGACTGCTACTCCTGCACTTCTATTAGTCTAAATGTTGCCAGCACAATGCTGCTGAATATGATATATTGCTGAAAACAGGTTGCCAGCACCCCCAAGTTTTGGTAAAAAGTCATAAGGGTTTGGGAAGTACAGTCTTCAGAACTGCTGAGAAGCAGCAGACCCTTGAGCCATGCAGAGACAAGACAATTCAATCCCGTAGGAGATTACAAGAACTTGGGTATTGTTTCTATTCCAGCTCTCAGGCTCCAAAATGCCATTTCACTATGCGAAAGAAAAGTAAAGCTCAGCAGCAATCTGGGGTTAGCTCCAGAGCTGCAGAATAGCTATGCTGTAGCCACAGGCTGAGCCAGCACAGAACACTCACATCCTGGGCTGTGAGGGAAACGTCCACTCATCAAGGCCACTGCAGCTCACCAGAAACAGCACAGCTGTTTACCATGTTACCATTTTACTAGATCCACTATAACAGACTTCTGGATTGTCTGAGTTACTGCAGTCCAAGTTACTAGATGATCCTGCTACATTGGCTTTTGGCTCAATGACTGCAATGATCCCAGCCAACCATATGTTTGAGTTCACTGGAGTTTTCTTTCTGTGCCTGTTTGCTGTAAGAGGAGTGGGGAGTTGGACAGAGATGCCAGGGGCAGAGGGCAGGCTTTTGTATATGGGGAGGTGTGTAGCTTTTTCCTTTCACAGCCTGTGCAGTGGACACCTCTCTCCAGCTTTTCTTCCCTCATGGCACCCACATCCAGGCTAGCTAGGCCTGCTGTGCTATACAGCATAGCATGCTGTAAGGGAGAGTCCATGTGTATCCCATGTTGTGTACAGGCTTCTAAAATGTCATCAGTACCACCCTTACCAAACTGAGACATGCTGGAGTACTTCAAAGAGAGTGTTTTGCACTCCTTTTTACAAATGCTTACGCAATGCATGCTATAGGAAGCACTAGATGGACTAGTTGGATAAGGAGAAGGCTGAGGTACTTAACACCTACTTTGCCTCAGTTTTTACCAGTAAGACAGGTGGCCCTCAGAACAACTGGCCTCTGGAGCTGGAAGACAGAGATAGGAAGCCAAATAGCCCCTCTGTATTCCAGGAGGAAATAGTTAGTGACTTACTGAGCCAGCTGGATCCTCACAATTCTATGGGACCAGATGGGATCCATCCCAGGGTGATAAGGGAGCTGGCAGAAGAGCTTGCCAAGCCACTCTCCATCACCTTCCAACAGTCCTGCCTCACTGAGGAAGTCCCATATGATTGGAAACTGGTGAATGTCACCCCAATCCACAAAAAGGGCTGCAAGGCTGACCCTGGCAACTACAGGCCTGTCAGCCTGACCTCTGTGCCTGGCAGGGTTATGGAGCAGTTCATCCTGAGTGCAATCACACAGCACCTTCAGGGTGGACAAAGGATTAGACCCAGCCAGCATGGGTTTAGGAGGGGCAGGTCCTGTCTGACCAACCTGATCTCTTTCTACGATCAGGTGACCCACCTGGTGGATGAGGGGAAGGCTGTGGATGTGGTGTATCTGGACTTCAGCAAGGCCTTTGACACTGTCTCCCATAATATACTCCTGGAAAAGCCAGTAGCCCATGGCTTGGATAAGTGTACCCTCTCCTGGATTAGGTGCTGGATGGATGGCTGGGCCCAGAGAGTGCTGGTGAATAGAGCTGCATCCAGCTGGCAGCCGGTAACTAGTGGTGTTCCCCAGGGGTCTGTGTTGGGTCCAGTCCTGTTCAACATCTTTCTTGATGATTTAGATGAGGGGATTGAGTCCATCATCAGCAAATTTGCTGATGACACCAAGTTGGGAGGGAGTGTTGACCTGCTGGAAGGCAGGAGGGCTCTGCAGAGGGATCTGAATAGACTTGAGAGATGGGCTGATTCCAATGGAATGAGATCCTGCACTTTGGCCACAACAACCCCCTGCAGTGCTACAGGCTGGGGACAGAGTGGCTGGAGACCAGCCAGGTGGAAAGGGACCTGGGGGTACTAATTGACAGGAAGCTCAGCATGAACCAATGGTGTGCCCAGGTGGCCAAGAAGGCCAATGGGATCCTGGCCTGTATCAAAAATAGCATGGCCAGCAGGACCAGGGAAGTGATCCTTCCCCTGTACTCTGTGTTGGTGAGACCAAACCTTGAGTATTGTGTTCAGTTCTGGGCCCCTCAGTTCAGAAAGGATATTGAGGTGCTGGAGCGAGTCCAGAGAAGAGCAATAAGGTTGGTGAAGGGACTGGAGCTTAAGTCCTATGGGGAGAGGCTGAGGGAACTGGGGTTGTTTAGCCTGGAGAAGAGGAAGCTTAGAGGTGACCTCATCACTGTCTATAACTACCTGAAGGGAAGTTATGGCCAGGTGGGTGTTGGCCTCTTCTCCCAGGCAGTCAGCAATAGGGCAAGGAGGCACGGGCTCAAGCTCTGCCAGGGGAAATTGAAGTTGGATATCAGAAAAAAATTCTTTCCAGAGAGAATAATCAGGCTTTGGAATGGGCTGCCCAGAGAGGTGATGGATTCACCATCCATGGAAGTTTTTAAACTGAGATTGGACATGGCACTGAGTGCCATGATCTAGTAAACGGACTGGAGTTGGACCAAGGGTTGGACTTGATGATCTTGGAGGTCTTTTCCAACCCAATCGATTCTATGATTCTATGACTTCTGTGCCTGCTCTTGTGGTTCAAAGGCAATGATTTTTCTACTAGATGTGTAATTCAATCATTCTTTCTAAGAGGGAAATTGTTGTGTAAGCTTGTAATCTCCACATGATTGAAATTTTATCTAGGGGTTTCTGTTATGGAAGAACATAATATACAGTCTTATAAGAAAACTAAGAAAAAAGCTAACTTTAAGAAATATTCTTCATTCCTTCTTCGTTCTTGCCCTCAGAAAAAATGAGGATGAATTTTTCAACTCTCCTAATGATCCATTCTTTAACATACAGTTTCACAAAGGATGTGTCCCCCTAGTTAGGTATTGAGGTCATACTTTTGGCCTTGATAGGGCCTATGACATGCTTACAGTTTTCTTCTTAAATTAATCCATACCCATTTGTAGGTGTTAGCAGTATTTTGGAAGAGAATCTAAATACTCAGCATCTCACCTTTTCTGTTTTGTTGGTCATCTGAGTTTGTGCCTTTGAAGTTATTGCTATAATTGGAAGACAGGTCACACTAATCTATTCCCTTTAAAGATTGTTTTAATTTCACCAGTATCTAATTATTTGTTTTCGCTCATTTCTTATGATGCTTTAGGTAAAACGAATTTTTGGTCCTTATAATTTGCAAAGAACTTTCTTTTACAGGAGTTGTTTTGTCATTTGATGAATTACTCACATCACAGTAGGTGATGATATTCTGAAAGCACCAGTGATATTTGTGAAATATTTTCATGCAAAAACCAAAATAGGAAGCATTACTAATTTCCCTCATGTACTAGTTTAATTGGTTTTCATTAAATTAATTTTTTCTGGAGTACTAGGCTCTTTCTTTTTCATTTAAATGTGAAGAAAACACAATCCAAAAAGAGTAACTTTATTTTGAAGAAAACACAATCCAAAAAGAGTAACTTTATTTTGAAACTGATTTCATATTGCTTGAAACTTTCAAGGACCAATATGACTTCTTGTGGACCCTAACTTTCCCATTTTGGGTGTCTGCTATTTTTTGTTTCCATTTAGATTTGCAGAGGGCTGGGAAATATTCCTCCAAATCCATCTTTCTGATCGTTGCTCTCCCACCGCAATGGCAGTGGTGGTGTGCAGAGGGAAGATGGGACAGATTCTGCTACGGGTGTGTCGGGGACTAGGTCTGGCCGGGGGGTAGTGGCACCGGAGACGGCTGCGGGGGTATCAAGGGACACAAGTGGCGTTTTGTAGCCGTCTCAGTGCAAATCACTTGGGGAGTTCTCGTTTTCCACTTAGGAAGCAAAAAGGACTCTCCCGACGGGGATCTCCTCCTTCGCTCGATCAGTCCACCGCCCTTTGCGCTCGGACTAAGTGAAGAAGCGGCCGAGAGAAGGGTAGCGCTCGTTTGCCTCCGGGCTTTCTCCCTCGAAATTCTTCCACTGGAGTTATAGCTGCTGGGGAACCGGCGGGGGTCTCTCGTCCGCCACCTTCGCTCCACTTTCCCTCTAAGGAGGAGGATTTTGGCTCGCTAACGCCAACTCCGAGCATCTACCCGGGCAGACACTGCGGCCAGCGCCCGGCAGGTGCTACGGGAGCGGAGTGGTCCGTCCCGTCCCGTCCCGACTGGGCGGCGAGGGGGAGCCGGGGGCGGCCAGAGCGCCGGGCCGGGGCGGGGAGCGGACAAAGCGGCTGCCGAGGGCGCGCTGCCCCGACGGGGCCGGCCGGCGCGGTGCCGCCCGCAGCGGGGGCGGAGTGACCGGGGTACCCGGCCCCTTCTCCGCGCACACGCGCGCACACACACACACACACACACACACACCACACACACTGCACACGCACACGCCCGCCTGGACACACTCACAGAGACACAAGCGGCCACTGGTGCGCGGCGAGAGGATGCGGCGGCTGCGCCCCTGGGCGCTGGTGCTGAGCGGGCTGCTCTGTGCCTGTGCCCATGCCGGTGCCGCCGGTGCCGGGCCGTCGCTGCGGAGCTACCCGCACAGCGCGGTGCTGGACGGCGCGGGTGCCTACCGCCTGCGCTGGGGCCGCCGCGGCAGCGCCCTCGCCTTCCGCCTGGAGGTGCGCACCCGCGGCTACGTGGGCTTCGGGCTCTCGCCCAGCGGCGGCATGGCCTCAGCCGACATCGTGGTGGGGGGCATGGAGAGGGGCCAGCCCTACCTGCAGGTAAGGCTCGGCTCCTTCCCCTCGACTGCCGCCCGGGGCCAGCGCTGCCGGCACCCGCTCCCGCCCCGCGTGCCGGGTCCTCTTTGTTCGCCCACCTTCCCCACGCTGCTATTCTATCGTTGCGTGACCTTCTTTTCTTTTGAAGCTTCCTCGCCCCGCATCTCCGTACCTCTTTACTTCTACCTTCCAGCCTTTTGGTTATCCCTATTCGGCGTTCATTTCCCCTGCAGGAGATACCCCTTTTCGATTCACTCCCTGCCAACCTTCCCTCTAAACTTCTACACTGATTTCGTTTAAAGGTGTCAGGTTTCTTTCCTCTTTATCCAGAAAATTCAACAACCCTTTTCGCTCTCCTTGGGCGCTCTCTCTGCCTGCCCACTAAGCCTAGAACCGCGGTGGAGAGGGGAGGGATAGCAGAGCGTCTCCAAAGGAGGTGCAGCACCTTCTCCTCACCCTGCCAACAGCTGAAGGAGCTTGGCAGACCTGGTGCCGCCTGAGCTTCCTCTTTCTATTCCCGCTGGCATGAGGGCACGATCCCATCAGCTTCCAAGCCTGAAGATGTCCCTGTTCACTGGGGCACAGCCTGTGCTGCTCCTGTGTCCTTGTGTTCCTCCTCTCATCACCTGGAGGTGTTTTGACACAGATGTTGGAAGGAACTTTCAAAGTAACCACAGGGACTCCTGGTACATGTCCTTGGTGTGGTAAAGCAACAATAGAAGGGCCCAGCTGAACTGGCATAATATTCTTGGTATGTTTCTGTAGTAGTCTAGATATTGACAGGGCTATGTGAGGGAAAAGGAGTGTGTAACAGGGGCTCTTCTGGTGCTTCCAACATATCATCCTGTCCAAGAGGCACTGGTGGCTGGTGGGGCAGGAGCTGTGAGAGGGGAAGGGACCCCCCACTTTGGTCCCTTCTCATCAGCCTGAGATACAGCCTGGAGGAGTTGCTCTGAGGCCAGGGGAGCAGGGACAGTTTGTCCCAAGGGTGACTGAAAGAGGAATCAGGCCTGGAGTTACATCTTGTCACGCCCAGTTGCTTGAATAATAACTTCAGAGAGAATTTAAGAACCAAGTTGTTAGAATTCAGTTGTTAGAGTAAGGCCTAGAAAGAGAAAGCTTTAGCCATAAATATTCCTCCCCCCTTTACCCTCCCCCATTAATATGCTGTATGAAGTTTTGGCAAATATTCATCTTCTCTAAGTTCAGATCAATGATTTTCAGAATGTTGTTTTGTCCATATTTCAAAATGAAGATAATTTTTCTGAAAACCTGAGCCTAAATAAAACAGCAACAATAGAAAAATAAAACCTGATCTGCTCATTGAGCAGTGAGCTCTTTGCTCACAGAATGTAAAACTTTCTGAAGCATTACACTTCAGAAGATATACCTATTAACCATTAAAAGAGACACAAATGTTTTGCTTGGTTAATTCATAGATCTTTTTAGAGTAAAGCAAGGCTTATAGAAAGGGATCCAAACTTAGTGTAAAGATACCCAGTGATGGAGTATCCATCACTTCCCTTGGTAGTATGTGGCAGAGATGAGTCTGTGCTGTTCCTGATTTCCAGCATTAATTTGTCTGGGTTTAAGTTTCAGCTATGTATTTTCTCTACTATATTAAACACTCTACTCCCCCTGCATTCCTCCTCCATAAAGTTATTTATATGCTGCAATTAAGGCAATCAAGTCAATTCTCAATTTTCTTTTTCATCAAATAAATAGATTGAGCTCTTTAGCATCACAGGGCATTTTCTCCGGCACTCAAAGCACTTTTGTGGCTCTTTTCAGTGCCCTTCCCAGGTTTTCATCATCCTGTAGAAATGGCCCCATACAAACTCCATTCTTCCACAGATTTTATTCACTGTCATTCCATGACAACAGTAAAGGACTATAGCAAGTGCCTGCTGATACAGAAGTACTGATATTTTTCCTGAAACACTAATTCAGCACACCAACTGCTATGAGTTATTTTGTTATGCTTTTGAGTAGATGAGACCCAGAAGAAATACTTCTGTTATGGTTGCTTGCAACATGAGGCTTTCTCTATTCCCATTCCTTTTTCAGTTCCAGGCAGCACAGTTTCCTTTTAAACTGGGCTGAGGTTTTTAAAAAAAGTTGCTCAGTTAAAATATTTCCATACTTGCATCAACAAGGAAAAGCCAGAAACAAAGATGATAAACAAAATTTGTTCAAAGGCTTTTTCTGGTCAGGCAGCAGGGATTGCTACAAATTAATAACGTGTTCTAGGATGCTATTTCAGTAATATCCAATTCTTTCCTTTCCTGAACACACAGAGTTGATATTTTAAAAATACATTCTGTGTTAATTGTATATCCTAATAATTTGCATTATTTACTACTGAAAAAGATTTTTTTCATAGATGGCACCCTTGAAAGTATGTGGTTTTATGCCTAGCTGCACTCCATGAAATATGTACACCCTATAATGAATGAACTTACTTTTCTTTTTGGTTTTAGAAATATGTTTTTATTCCATGACCATCAGTCGGAAAATGTACATCGTGGTCTAAACTCTTAGAAGGGTCATTTTTTGGTTTCTTTGAAAGTTTTGAGATGCTTGTTAGTGGCCTGATATTCAGGTGATGTTCTGAAACACCTTTATAGCCTTTCAAGTGGGCATAGAAATTGCTGGTCCCTTGGGTCAAATTTGCCTCTTTCCCCCCCTTAAATTCTTTCTCCTTCTTTAAAAATAGAAAGTGTTCTTGGAGGTAAGAGTTCTCTTCTGGGAACAAACATGTAAATGTAGTTAGAGTACAGCTGTCAGTAAGGTTAAAAGTAGATACTCCTTAGTCCGTAGAGTATCCAGGTATTGAAGTAGAGGAAAACTTCCAGATAGTTTTCAGAGAAGAGAAAAAACATTTCCTCTGGCACTTATTCCTTGTCCTCATAGAATAAGTAGATGCTATTCCCACCCATCAGCAGGCAGTGATTGCCTTGAAAAAAACTGGTGTCACAAAGTCCTGAAAGTTTGAGCTGTATTTAATCTAAAAGTATGCCTAACATAAGGAAAGACTGAACTGATTTGGAAGTCAGAGGTTTAGTTTTCTCTAAATATATCAAGATGAAAAATGTTATGATGTGATGAGAGAAGAACAAACCTTCTTGGTATACCAGAGTAGTTTTTTGAAGAGCATTTAAATTATGAGAGAATTATACATTTACTATTACAACATTTCAGAAGTTTGGTATTTGAAATGGGAACCTAAATGTATTTTGGAAGGATGTAGAAGACAAAGCATGGACATATGTATACATATATGCATAACTGTAGTGTATTGTAGTGAGGGAGGCACCTCCACCAAGCAGAAGAAAAAGAAGATCAGTGGAAACAAATTATTCTCACACATTAGTGAGAGCCCTGTGGTGTCAAAACAGCAGATTGTGTGGGGTTTGAGTGAGTGTGTTTGAGAACAAGAAGATACAAAAGGGGGTTGGTATTGGAAAGCTGGGAGCTGTCTTTCTCTCTATAGGAAGGAGGTGGATTTAGGAGAGTTCATACTTAGCAAAATATAACCTTGAAATATTGTCATAGTCATTTGCAGCATGTGTTACTCTTTGTCCAAGTTACAAGTTCTTGGGGCAGCCTTAGCTTTTGCATCTAGTTTTCTTTCATCTTTTTTTTCCTTTTTTTTTTCCCCTCTAGTGCATCTCTTTGTGCTTATGAATTGACACAGCATGCATTTTCATGCTAGACTCATGCTTTTTCCTTGGTCTCCACCCCTGTCTGGAATTGTGCATCCCCACCCACAGCACGTAGCTGCTGAGAGCCCCATTTTGGGGAGAGTAATCCTCCTTGATGAATGCCTATTTTGTGCAAGTTATACAAGAGGGTTGTATTGTTAGAATCTTCTGTTGAACTTGCACAAAAATAGTCCCTACTCAGGGTGAATAGGGACTGTGTGTCACTAAAAAGTACTTTATTATTCATTAGAACCTTGCTTGTTAACTGTCACCCAAACTAAAGAATATCTGTTATCAAATGTATCCCATAGAGTTAGCTTAATTGCTCCCAGGGAAGTACTTGGAAGAGATTTTAAAGGACAGAAAACAGTGAGCATTTTCAGTACTTAACGATATGCTGCTTTTAAGTGCACTCATGCCAACAACAACAAAAGAAGTGTTTAGAAAACAACTTGAAAGGCACCGAGAGAGGCAAAGTGAGTGCCACACTGACATATCTTGGTGTTTGGTTGGCAGTATTTCATACCTTAGGCATGGGGTAAAATCTCCAGATGACTAATATCTTCCTTTTGGCTTCAATGTGGGGAGTAAAGAGACACTCCAGTGTACATCTCCACTGGCTTTGCAGTTCCCTTTCAGAGGTACAACAGTTAGGACAAGGAAGCAACAGTTGTTGAACAAAAGATGAGAGGAATCCTGAAGCGGTTGTATTTTGCAGGCTTTGGAGGGACTTTTTTACAAGGTGGGGGTTTTGGGTTTTGGTCGCTTTTTTGTTGTTTGTTTGTTATTTGTTTGGAGGTTTTTGTTTCATTTTGTGGTTTGCTTTGGGGGTTTTGTTTTTATTTTGGGGTTTTTTTTTGTTTGGTTTGGGTTTGGAGATTTGTTTATTTGTTTTTTGTGTGTGTTCTTTATAGTTTATTTTCTTCTTTGGATTTTGAAAACACCAAGAAAATGAAATTTTTCCATGGCTACCCAAAAAATATGTAAATGTAGCCATGATGAATGATGTAAAGGTTTAAAATAAAGGGAAAATTATTTGATTCCCAGTATAAACAAGGATGACAGAAATAGAAGAGGGGAGATTTAATAAGGAACATACAGAAGTTTTGGGAACGTGTTATCACTAATAATTGTGCTTGAAAATCCCCTAAGTATTTTTAATATTCCTCATAATTGAAGTAATGGAAGTAATTAAAGTAATTAAACCAAGAAAACTTGTACTGGTTAAATGTGGCTCCTGTGTAAGGCATGTTCCTTGTGATAAAGTGCATTTGCAAGATTGTATCATGAAGTATCTCCTAGTTATTTTTCTTCCCTTAAAATACTTTGATACATGTTTTGTCTAGTCTATTTGTGTTAGGACAGCCTTTTATCTATCTTTATATCTTCTGATATAACCAGACTATAAGCTCTTAAATTAACATTTGTTCTTGATGTAAAGACTCGGATAGGCCCTTGAGACTTCACTGCAAAGTCAATTTATCAATGCTGATATACGATGTTATATTTCAACCTCTAACTGCTGATGCTTCTTACACCTTCATGTGGTAAGTTAGGTCTCTATACTACAGTGTTTTCATTTGTGTGTAGAGCAAACAATATTTTTTATGCCTCAGGAGTGTCATGTACACAAAGGGGTGTCTGCCAGCTGTGGGCTCCTGGGAAGCCACCCTGGGCAGCACTTAACTACATATAAGTAATATACTGAAGTGTATTGAAGTGACACAGTTTGAAAGAGAAAGGGCATATTTCTAAATGAATAATTGTATTTAATGTGTAAAAAATAAAAGCCCTCTTTTTATAAAGAAAATATGTGTACATATACACACATATACAGGCATTATCTGTTTCTGTAAATACACAAGTGGGAAAGGTGTGTCATTGTGTACATATGTATGTCTGCATTTAAAATACAGACACACCCACAATTATTTGTAAGACATAAAAATTTCTGTCCTTATCAAAGTTAGTAGTGCAGTGGAAGTAAGCAATCCACATTTACTCTGGTGTGTTTCAGTCAGTTTGATTGGAATTGTACAAGGAATTGTGTACAGTTACTCAGAACTTCCCACGTGAGAGAGACCCAGGCTTCCTAGTGAGGACTGAATCACTTCATGCTAATCTGGTAGTTATGCAAAACAAAACTAAACCAACCAACCAACTAACCAACCAATATACACCCAACAACCACCCCTCCCTCCACCCAAAATCCAAAGACAAAAAAACCCAACTAAACAAAAACAAAAATATCCCACTCTCCCCCACCCCAAACGGTAATTAATTACAGACCGTTCATGGGACAGTGACTGAATTTACTAATCCCAGTTACTTTGGGAACTTACTGCAATTGCTTGGTTGCTGTTGCTGTACCTTTTCTATGGTTATTTTTTTCATTTATGGCCAATTGCAAGATTGATTCAGTCAACTGTACCACTGTAATGCTCTCAAGGTGTTCTTGCACAGAGCAGTGATGCTTTCAGGCTCCTGCTTCATGTTAGGTTTCTGTGGGTGGGCTCTGCTTTTTCCTAGCATAAAAACATAGTAAGATCTTTGCCTGAAACTCAAGCTGAAATTTATTTGAGATTGCAAAAAAGTTTGTTTTGCTTATTTGTAAATTCATGCTCAGCTTGCTTCTTGCCAAATACAGTGTAAAACCAGCTTCTTTTTGGTGGTAGTATGTAGTGTGTACTGGAACCTTGAGCAACAGGATTCCATTTAAATTAAATGTAACAATAAAAAAGAGAAATGTTAACCACAGTTATTTTGTTTTTTGGAAAGCCAGAAAAGCATAGGTTGGTGCTTATTTCATGCAACAGTTTTAGTTAAGTTCTCTTCCATACTGTAGTAATTTATCCAGCCTATTTATCCTAAGAGCCTCTCCTGCACCAACTTTCATGTTTGTTCCAGCTTTGTGATACCTTTTGCCAAACTTGTCATTGGTTCTGGTCATAGACATCAGTTTGGTGATTTGGGGATGTCCAAAACTCCATGGATTGACTACAGAACATCAATGGGGATGGGTTGCAACACAGCTTATTTTTCTGTCATTCCCATTCCTGGCTTTTTCCTTTTTTCACTTCTGAGTGTTAAATTGCTGCTGAGACAGCAGCAATCTGCCAGATGGAGAAGGACAGCATGCATAAGTTGGGGTGGCAGAGTCACCCACAAGCCAAGCCCACAAAGTGATTGCTGGATGGGGCCAGGGTCAGAGAATTATTTTGTGCTCCTTGAGGTTGAAAGGTGATATATATAATTTAGTATGGGAAATGGATATCATAAACAAAACAATCTTGTACATTGTAAAGATCTGGGGAGAGAGTCCCATAAACACCTGTTTCAGTCTGTGATGACAGCTGGTAGGGCTTCTGGGGTCAGCCTTCCCTCTGCAGCTGTGCTTGCATTCTCGAAGGAGAAACCAGTCTCTTTTCACATCCTTAAGAAATCACTCTTCATAATGGTTTGTGGAGCAGAAATCAGAAACCATGTATGTTACTTTTTTTTTTTAAGTAGGAGAAAGGCTAACAGGATCTGAAAAACAGTATAACATAATTGGTCTCACATCTGGAAAAGAATATAAAATAACTTATACTGTCAGGAAGATTTTTCCTTTTCCATATATTGTTGCAACTTCTAGATAGTGTAAAGATGGAGATACTTAATTCTTTGATGGACTGCACAACTTAGTCCAGAGTTTAATGTGGTATTTTAAGGAATATTATCAAAGGGAGTACAAAAAAATTTAGATGTTTTGAATGTAATCAATACCACTTCTAAAACTTTATTTTAAACACTTACTCCTTAATTAATTAAAGATATTCATACTAGAAAAGCATTCAGTTCACCCTCCTTTTTCTGTAATTCTTATCCTTCTATAAAGTTGATTTGAAAACTTTGTCTTCCTTAAACATATGATGTATACTTTTTTGTCAGTATAAGAAACTGAAAAATCTGGATGCAAGTGCTGAATCAGTACATTCATATTGTGTATTTAGCCACAGTCACACATGGAAGTGTTTCAAAAATACAGTTTTAAGGACTTGACAAATATTGTAGATCTCTGCTGGGACTCCATGAGATTCAGGGGGACTTATATCAGTATAATCTATCCTCCAAAAGACACAGGTTTTCCAGCTAACTCTTTGGGATAGAAAATCCAGATCTGTGTAAAAAAAGCCACCATGTTAGAGCCTTTTCTTACCTGGTAGGAGGAATAAATGGTTCTAATACAAAACACATTTCAAACCATCTGTGATAGATATCAAAGCATGTAATGCTGTTGAAGAAAACGTCACACTCCATTCTCTACAGAATTGAATGAGTGAAACTTGTGAATTTAAGTGAGTTCTATGTTACAGTAGTCTGGACTTGAGAGAGTTTCAAACTGTATTTAGACATCCTTAATTCAGCTGAAGCCCAAATGATCAAGTTATCCTCTCTGTCCTCTTGTGAATCCATTCTCTGTACTGTCACTTTCCAAAGGCCTTCAGAGATACCCAGCTTTCTCCTTTGACTAAACACAAGGACTTAAATGGAGTGTTGGCAGTCCAAATGTGGTGGGTTTGATTGGATTTGTGCCATAGGAGCAGGACTTTATTTTTGTTTTTCTACTTTGAAAGGAAGCATGAGATACATAAAAATATACAGATATATACCTACATAGATATATTTACAACTGACATTTTCTTACTTTTCCAAGTTGTGACTGAAAAAGATGTGGCATCATATACTGTCAGTGTGTCTTCATTGTTGAAAACCTCCTTTTTTCATTATGTTTCGTACATAAACACGTCTTAAAGGCTTTTAAGCTCTGATGAGTAAATTCAGCAAAGTCTGCATAGTTTGATTTAAAATTTTCCCTGTGAACTAAAGGAGATCAGTATGGTTCCTGGGCAATATGACATATTTTGTTTTAAAACTGGTAAAAAACCCCCTATTTTCATGTTAAATAATCAAATTTTGAATTATTTAGATTTTTTTTTTTTGTTAGAGTATTTGACTTTATGAACATCTGGATAATTTTCAACAAAGGAAGTAAAAATGGTAATATAAGCAGCTCACTAACTCCTAAATAACTCCTGGCAAGTGTACATGCAGTTGTTTCCTCTTGGGCAGTTCTACTACACACAGTGGAATTGTAAGAACTGGGGAATAAATGGACATCTGTCTTCCTAGGCACTACATAAATTTGCTTCCCAGGTGTCCTCAGCACCCTGATATTCAAGGGCTGTTTGAAAATAGCATGTGTCAGGCAGAGAAAGTACATAGAGGCAAGCAATTAATATCTTCACAGAAATTTTCGCATGAGAAAGATTATTGTTAGTTTGTCAGATTAGCATCTAGCCACAAAATAATTTTAAGTGAGCCACTGAAATCAGTGAGGTGCTGTTCATTATGGACAGTGGGGGTGGGCAGCAAGTGCCCAGGCAGGCAGCAATGTGAGTGCCCAACACAGGTGTCATCCCATGGGGAGCAGCCTGGTCCTCTTCTGTGGCCTAGGCTTTGGGACCACCTGCCCCAAAGCATTCACCGGCAGCCACCTAATAAGCCCCTCATGATGAGCCAGAGATATGACATGTCTTAGACTGTCATCCAGGAGAGTGAAATAATTACACTGACAGTCGTGTTATCAAGGCATATCTGAGCTAATACATTAATTACACTACTTCAAGTTATTTTTTCATTCTCCCATCAGGCTCATAGAAGTCAGGACCACATCGCAAGTGGTTTTTTTCTGGTTAGGTCTGTGTCTTCTAGACTTGTGAAGAAATGGTATAAATCACCAGCAAAGTGTTTGAGCGTGAACACTTAGCTTTCCTTCACAGATTTCTCAGCTTTCCTTCACCTAGGTTTCAGGCAAAGACATTGAATTTGTTCACATGAGGAAAGGCTGTTCTTGAATTTGTATTCCTCAGTATTTTAATGTGCAGGTGCTTTTTCTAATATGAGTGCCTTCCTCCAATTTAAGGTGACATTTTAGCAAAGATATCACACTTCAGCAAAAGCTGATGTTCATAAGGTTACATTTCTTGTCCAGACAAGCCCTTACTATTTTTAAGCAGAAGTAGAGATTCCACAGAGAAGTGTTTTCAGAGAAGGAATGGTATTGTGCATACACATGCACTGCCTCTTTCCAAGGTCTTAGGTAGGGCAAAAGTGGAGTGTTTTGATCCCATAAAGTACTGATCTTCAAAGAACCATCCCAGAACAAGTCTATTATTTTTATCTGGAAAAGTACAAATCCAAAATCATTTCCCTAAACACAACTTATCAATTGCTTTTCTTTTACGTCCCAGGCCTCTCTTTTGCTCTTTTTGGTAATTATTTTTCCCTGTGTCTATTCTTTCACATATGTATTAATTTGCACTTATAAGAAGTGGTGAAAGGAAAAGAAGGACTCTATGGTCTCTTGCATAGGCAGAGATTTCTAGGGTGTGATTAAGTTTAAGATTACAGCTTGTAAATGATCATTTAGTGAATTAAAAAGGTTCCAGTTATTTTTGACTAGTTTTAAAATGGTTGGACACAACATTTTGCAGTTTTTCAGCTTGGTTACCTCAACTTAAACAAAAGAGTAAATCTAGAAATCTCTCCAAAAGTTAACAGAGGTTCAAACAGCTACAAAAGTAAATGCCTGCCAGGACCAGCCAGTGCTGCATTTTTTTGCAAAGGACTGTTTGGCATGAGAAATACATAGATTAGTTAAAAGCCCCCTTCCCCACCCAAAACCAGGAAGAAACAGCCAAAAACTCAAAGGAGGTGCAGAGGAGGACCAGAGGAGGTTCATCTGAGGCAGTGTCCAGTCCTTTCCAGGTGGCTGGGATAGCAGGAGAGGGGGGGCTGGGTCACAGCTACATGAGGCCATAGGAATTTGGGGTTAGGAGTTTAATGACCCAACATTGCTGCCCTACTACTCCATTGTACCAGGCCTCTGTTGAAGCCTGGATGGGGAGCATCTTTCTTACAAACAGCTCCCTCACCTCTTCCAAAACCTCATTGTAATCCCAGCCCATCAGCTTTTGAATGAACTGAGCACTTTTTGTGCTAGTTAAGCCAGAGGATTTCTGTTCCAGTCGATGTTCATTCAAAGTTTGTTTTCTGTGGAGAAATAAAAAAACATAGGAAAAGTTGTGAAAGAAGGGAATGACAGTACTGTTGATGCAAATATTGAATGCAGTTAGTTCTCTCTGTAATTTTTCCTGAGTTCATGACATCCCAGCTATGACAAATGAGTTTTCTTGATTGTTTGGTGCAGCCTTTATTTCTGCAATTATGTGCAGGCAGCCTTGTTGCTAAAGTTACTGAAGACATCCTTTAAACTGCTTGTCGAGGAGACTTGCTTTCTTGGAGACTTTGTATAAAAAATAATTCAGTGCCACCTCACATTTAAAGTTTGATTCAAAACTGATAGTTCAGAATTTTATAAATTTTAAGGGGCTTCAGAATTTCGTTTTAAATATTAGATCTTAAAAATAATGGGTTACCTTTTCTTTATAACAGGATTATTTTACAGATGAAAACAGAGTACTAAAAAAGGACCCTCAACAGGATTACCATCTTGAATATGCCATGGAAAACAGTACACATACAATATTGGCTTTCAGCAGAGAACTGCACACTTGTGACACAAATGACAAGAGCATAACGGTAAGAGACCCTGAAAATATGTAGACAGATAAAATAATTTAATCAGGTTAATTGTATATTTGGTTATTAAGCTGATTATTAAAATCTCTTTTTAGTAACAAGGCAGATTTAGAGAAATTCACTTTCCAAAATATCTGTCTGCTCAACTTGAATTAACCAGGTAAAATGCTTGTGCTAGTTTTATTAAGCACTTATGTTATAATTTCAACTGTCTTTGTCCTTCTACTTTAATACATTTTGTTCTTAAATTTCTTACAAATATACACAGGATTGAAACAGGTACCTCTGGGCCATCACGTTCCTTATGCCACATTTACCATCATTCAAGTGATATCAAATTGAGAAACACTTTTTAGATATTACGCTAACTTGTGATTGATCTTAGAAATAGATTTTTAAAAGCTTTGGAGCAGATAAAGTATCTATTTGTTTTATTCTTTATTCAAAAATTAAGAAGCTGAAGAATTTTATGGTAAAATTTTCCACAATAAAATACTGTACATGATAAATTCTTGTGTTATCCTAGGAACTGCTGTGCTATTTCCTAAGCATAATTTTAAATTACATGAAGTTGATGATTTCTCTATTGGAAATGACAGATAGGTTAGACAAATTTGCAAGGCTTTATAAGCTTTGGCTTGTTTACTACTTTGGAAGCATTACTGAAGGAATAAAGCACTATTTTCATTATCTCTGTTTTGATAACATATACAATAATAGCAACATGAGACATTGAAAGATACAGGAAGCAAACCACAGCTGTATAAACCACCAGTTCTTCAGGCCATCCATGGATCTCTGGTTTTCACACCTGCTCCAAATTCTCAGTATAATTTAACATTCTGGAACACTTCAGGATTTATTAGAGCACTTTTTCTCAAGGGTGACTGTTGCAACCTGAGAAAAGTTTATAGAGAACTGATCTGTGCAGTGGCTGCAGATAGATTTTTTTTTAATCTGTTCCAGTAATTGAATGTCTATCTTTCCTAGTACATAAGGACAACATTTCACAGAAGTTATTCACATATTCACAGATCTGGGCCTGGAAAAAGTTTTGGGGGGAACCTGGTTGCTGGCCAAATAAGTAACATCCCTAGAAAAAAGGTTATCATGCATTTAGTTGGTTACCTATGGTCTGTTCTGCCCTTTGAAAATATGATTTCAATTCACAACATTAGTGAAAGAATCTATCAGAGAAAAGTTTAACTTCTGCGTATCTTCAGTGAACCTTTTGGGTATGAAACATTATTGGTTTTAAAGGCAAAATTGTGCAAGTAGGTGACAGCTCCTCTGGTATACCTTGTCATTGCTCAAATACAGCTACACCTATGTCACAGCTATTGTAGGAATTAGGTGAACTATGCAAGGAAGGTGTTGCTCCTATTCCTTATAGACTTTTTGATTTGATTTGTTTTGTTTTGTTTTGTTTTTCAGGAGAGCACAGTGCGGGTAATATGGGCATACCACCACAAAGACATGGGAGAAGCAGGTCAAAATTATCATGGGTCTAACCGTGGCACAAAGAGTCTACGTTTGCTAAATCCTGAGAAAGAAGAAGTCTTATCTGCCTCCCTGCCATACTTTGACTTGACAAATAAAGACGTAAGTTACTCCATGTTTTGGGCTTATGTGGAGATGGGAGTAAAGTGGTAGGCAATGCTTTGGACTTACACAACAGGTAGTGGGATTTGTATATATAGATTATATATAAGAAAGGAATTCTTCCCCATGAGGTTGATGAGGCACTGAAACAGGTTGTTCAGAAAAGCTGTGCATGCGTCATCCCTGGAAGTGTTCAAGGTCAGGCTGGATGGGTCTTTGAGTAACCTGGCCCAGTGAAAAGTGTCCCTGGCCAGGGCAGGGAGATTGAAATAGTCAGGGATAGATGATCTTCAAGGTCCCTTCCAACACAAACCATTCTGTGACTCTATGATAATATTGTGTTCTTGCCCTTTTTATTAAGACAGGTGCCTGTACCAGACAAAGATACAACATATTGGTGCCAAATGTTTAAAATTCCCGTACAACATGAAAAGCATCACGTGACAAAGGTGAGTGATTCAGATAGAGCAAATTCAGAGAAACTCAGAAAAATCATTACACTTCAAATCCATTCTTGCACTTTCAAAATGTGTTTTTTTACTGCTTACTGGAGGGCAAAAGAAGACCTCTTGTCTGTCTTCACAAACACAGGTCAAGTGCATGTATATGTGTCCAGGACCTGATTCCGGTGTGCCCTGACCACTGGATGCAGAGTGGCAGAGACCCTTTCTTTCTGTTCTTTTCTCTTCTGCTTTGTCCTCTCTCCCTTAAGAAAATGAGATTGAAAATTAATTCTGTCTGTAAATATCTCTGGCAAAGACTAAGCATGTTACATCAAGTTTCTTCTTTTATATAGGAATTTAATGAATTTCTTCTAACAGATAGGAATTTTAGATTGAAAAATCATTAAATGGTGTAGTTTGTTCAAATAAAGGGCCAGGTTCTTATGTGATTCCAGTCACCTCTCTTGGAATGACCTCTGTGAAGTTATGCCATGTAAGCAAAGACACTGCTATCTTCAGCTGTGTAAAAGCCAAATAATGTGAAAAAAAGAGGTGGAAGCTGTAGTTTATTTAAAATTAAAGAAAGTGTGTGTGTAAACATTCACACAAAGTTCAGCAAGAACCTAGGTGATTTCAAAACCCACATGCATAAACATGTTTTCCTATAACATATTTTCTAACTTTTCTTTCAGTTTGAAATTGAAAGCTTAGGAGGGCTGAGAGAAAGATAGATCTCACATTTCTTCCCAGGAGCAATATGCTGAAGACCTGATAAAAGAACAACTTCTTACTATTCTAAAATGATAAAGATAGCACAGTGAGATAGTTCTGACCCTCATTTTTATCTTTCTTTGAACCCACAAATGCTTTAAGTGTACAATTCTATTCATTTTTTTTTGTTATTGTCAATTATATTTCTCTAGTGCATTCAATAAGAATGAAAGTTTAAATTAATTTGGACAATGTATGGTCTTCAGTGTATGTCTGATAAATACCTAAAATTATTCTGAAATATTATGGGCTTCTGCACTTTATCAGAATGAACAATTTGAGGGTCCGAATTTTTACTTTCAGGTACTTGGTCTTTAATCACATTTGAAATTTATGACACTACTTTCACAGATCTTTTGAAAAGCAGATTTTGCTTGTATTACACTATATGGCAAAATTCCTAATTTTTTGTTTTCAGTTCAGAGAGAGATTTAAAATTGTAGTATCAGAATTTAGCTTTCCTGTTTAAATTTGATGGAAGTTGTAGATACATGCTGTTCTGCTTAAAAGGTATCTGAAAGTATTTATTATTTATATTTTCTGAATTTATTTTCTAAATGTTTTGCCTGACTGCACATACAGTTTCTCAGTTTTTAAAAAATTGTACTTGGTTGAAGCTAAAAAGAGATTTCAGCTCAAAAAATGCACTGTCTAATTTTTTAGAACAGTTTTATATTATTTCTTTTTATAATGTATAAAGAATATTAGAATTTTAGAAATTGTATTTTCAAGACAGCAAGTTTTAAAAATAAAAATTAGACTAGAATCCTTAGTGATTTTCCATCTTCAGAAAAGGAAGAAAATTTCATATTGCTGCCTTAAAAATGTTTAGAGAGAATACAGAATGAATACAGAGGGTAGAATTATGTAAGAACTATTTCTTAACTTCTCTTTTCAGGGGGATAACTTAAATTTTCATATAAGTAACTTTTGTGGAATTGTATCTATGTGCTTTTGCAAATTGATTGAACAGTCCCTAAAGCCTACTGATACACAAAGGATGGGGCTTATGGCTACCCGGGAAGATATTAGCTATGCAAACAAAGATTCAGTTTCACAAAGGGGAGGACAGATGAACTATTTGGCCTGGTCAAACTATCTCTATTAGTCAAAGACTTACATAGATGTTGATTCTGGATTCATTCTGTAACACAGTGTTCAGGCAAAACTACACATCTCATTTTTACAGACAGAAAAACAGGGTTTAGAAATGCTACAAATTTGTCTCTGGTATAATGTAGTCTGCTTCAGTAGTGTGCATGTGAACAGACTTAGGCCATTTCTGTCCCGTGTGATTTTGCGGAGCACTGAAGTGCACAGTTCAGTGCTTGTTGCACAAGCTGTGCCATCAAAAACGTGTGCTTAGCTGTGCTGATGTGTAAATCTCCTCTTGATCTGGCATCTTGAGTAGGTGCAACAGCCACAATAGAAATTTTTTCCATATGCTAAGCTGTTCTCTGTCATTCTTTCCTTCTTGAAAATTGCTCTGAACATTTTATATCAGTTTCATCAGGAAAGCACTATGCTTTAATGAAGGAAAATGAAAAAAATTATACCTATTTTTTAAGGTATAAGCCAAGACTTTTAGTCACCTCTGGTTAATGAATGGCAGATTCTGAACTCAGATTCTGAATTTAAAAAGATTTTTTCATTTCTATTGACCATGCATTCTTTTAAAAAAGGATATCTATATGCTTTGAGCCCACATATATTTAAGATATTTACAAATATGTTTAAGGTATTTGCAAATATATCTAGGAGTGCAACAGATCGGTAACTAGTAATATTTGGTCTTACAGTTCATCTACAATAGTGTTTTAATTTCTTCTGTTAGCATAAGACAAAGAAATAGCTAGCAAAAGAGATCTCAAAATTAGTCAAAAGTAAATTACGTAAGACCTTAGGTACTTTCTGTCTTTTTTTTCATAAGTCATCTTACTTTCCAGGAATCTCAGGTAATGGGAAACAGCATGTTTTCATTGATCGACCTGCACTACATGACATATAAATTGTGCAAGAGATAAGACTATAATCTTGGGTTCATCTCATCGGTAGAATAAGGACTTGAATAAATAATTTCTCCTTGTGCTGCATTTACCAGTGCAGAACAGAGCTTCACTGAGATAAGGGGACATCCAGCTAGGGTTAGGACTTTTCTGTTAAATCTTCTTTTGTTTCATGTCTCTTGCGACTCTTTCCCTAGGGAAGAGATTGTGTCTTCCTACATGTCCCTACAACACCTTCTGTTACAAGATCTTTTCTAATGCCTCCAGGAACTCCTGGAGAGATAACTCATAATAACATTATGCCTGCTAAGAAATAAATGCCAAGGTCATGGGTTAAATCCCCTGTGTGGGCCATTGATGTAAGAGTTGGACTTGATGATCTTTGTGGGTCCCTTCTAACTCAGAATAGTCTGTGATTCTGTGATTCTGTGATAGTTTCTCAATAGCATAACAGTAATAACAATGATAACAGTTACATTGATCACAACCAAAACCAGGCACTGATCTGGTTTGGTGACTCTAATGGCACACATCACTCCTCAGCTTCAACCCGCCTGCCTGGCTGAATCGTGACTGTTTAAAAATTAATTAAACATCTACAGTTCTTCCCTCCTGTGTGTTTTCTGTTAGCAGAACCAATTATAAGGGTAATAGGTAAATTTTTAAGATAATAATGTGTAGAACAGATGAAGGGGATTTGTTGGAGGTAATAGCAGGCAACCATCTTTCTTCAAATCAGCTATTTGCATGAAGACTTCGCAGTGTTCCTGTAGTGGTGGACCTTGGTTGCTATTCACATGGGAGAGCACATGGCTGCCTTCTGTCAACTGCTCCTCCAGCTATATGTGCATTGGCCTGTTTTGCTACTTTGTGCCTCAGGGTATGGTATGTGCCTCAGGCTTACTACCCAAGGGATTTTTACTTTTCTCGCATACAGAAGTTAGCCGGGAGCCTTCTCAGAAGTAGCTTTCTTAGAAAAAAGCATTTCACTTTTTAGCCCACACTTTGCAGACATGGATTTAAGACTATGTCTTGCTAGAATTTTTGCAGTTCTTTCTAAATATCATTATTCTGACTGGTCCTAAATGTGCCTTTTAATAGCATCTCTAAAGAAAGTTCTCTGGTTTCACTGACTGCACTTTAGGAAGGACTTCTGCTACAGCAGGACCTCTCAGAGGGAGGGAGGGACACACTGGTAGAGCAGACACACTGGCATGCCCATGCCCCCACCTCTGCATGAACACATTTCTGTCTCCCTGCTAAAGCCATGCTGAGGGCACTATCCTGGGTGTGGAGGGTCAACGCAGGCAGAGACCTCATGTGCCAGGGTTTGGAGCGGGGCTAGCAGAGACAGAGGTGCTGACCCTGGGGAGTACACCCTGAAAAGGAGAGTCTCTGCTGCACCCTCCCTCTTATAAGTTACCTGTTCTAAAAGTCTCTTTCTTGTTACTCTTTCAATTAAAAAAAAAAAAGAAAAAAAAAGGTGTTATTCAGTAGCAGCACACCTGAACCTCCAAAATCTTGTAATTTTTGTACTGTTAATGTGTCTGTTTTCCATGATTTTCAGTGTGCATTTAAATGTGTGTGCTGACACACATCTCTCTATTTTGACTCTATTAAGACTATTTGCTGATAATTTGGTTTTTTCTGTCTATTTGCTGAATTTATTTTTTGCTTACTGTAATATGGCATCCTGCAGATATTTACCAGCAGCAGAAAGTGAAAATTTGCTATTCATCCATAAGAAATACTTCCCAGTGTTCAGTAAATACAGCTTTTGCTTTATGTTCCAAGCTTGTTTGTATTGCTTTTTCTACTTGTGTTTCTACAGATACAGCTCTTTTTTGTTACTGTCTTTTGCTTAGGTTTCAATCCTTCATGTCTTTTTTTTACTTCAATTTAATTGCATTGCTGAGTGAAATAACTGTGTCTGCTAAAGGTTCTTTACTCTGGCTTCATATTAACCATAGGTCTGCCGTGTGCTTGACTATTTTTACTGCTGTAATTAAAAAACTTTAAAATAATGTTTCCTCTATTGTCTCTAGATTTTCTGTGAATCCTCTAGACCTGTGGTCTCCCACTCCACTTGACAAAATGTTTAATGCTACCTGTAAACCAAAACTTTAGAGTATATACTGGTGAAGGAATGATGTATTTATCCCACATGCCAGATGTATCATTATCAATTTGTGTGAAGCTTTTCAGCTTCAGTGTATAGCATATTTTTGCTAGTTTCAACACTGTAAATTTTCCCTCTGTGTTTTCTTAATGTCTTCAAAGTACACTATGTTTTCCTTAGGGAAAGTAGTTCTCCAGCCTTATTAGCAGTAATTCCACAGACAAAAACATGTCAAATATTGAATTTCAATTTAAGAGTAGGAAAAGCAATTTATGTAAAATAAAAACTATGGGTAGAAGGGTAACTTATCTGTATCTACATGGCTGTTCTCTAAGAACTACTCATTTTCTTTAGTCCCAAACTTTCTAGCTTTTTCAAAATAAGTATAGTCAGAGAAATAACAGCAAAAAGGCTGAGATGTGGCTGCGCTCAAGAGCATAAAATACTTCTGATTCTGTAAGAGAACTTTTTTAAAAGGATGTCCAGTTTTAGAGGGCATTGGGCATTGAAAAGGAGGATAGTAGGTTGTTTTGTGTAAGCTCTAAATTGTTTGAATTCTTGTATAAAGCAGTCCTTCTGTGTGCATTATTGAAACCCACTTATGAGAGTGGAATGAACAGGTTTAGCATTGCTGAAATGGGGAAGAAGCCCCATCCTGGGAATTAGGCTGTGTGGCCAAATTCGGTATCTCTTAAGTACAACTCATAAATCCTTGGGGAACATATTGAAGACAGTAAATTTTCAACTATGGAGAGGGGCTTCCTCTTATCTAACCTGACATCTGTGGGTCCAAGACAGCTGCCTAACCAACCTTACAGTGGCACAACTAGCTGTTTGCATCATCCTAGAGGAGGTGTCTGGAATTTATGAGCTCAATCATCCTCCTGTATGGTTTAATCTCTCTCCCCAATGGATGAGAGAACCCAGACAGCCAGACCGTATTAGATAAGTAACTCTAAGATGAATGAATCAGGGAAGACATATCCCACCAAAAAGGTCAGAGGAGAGAAGAGATTATAATAGCAAAAATTACAAAATAATACTTTTAATTTTTAAAATTTGCTTTTAGAAAAAATGGACTTTTTTTCACGCACAACCCTGTGTGATTTTTTTCTGGCACTAACCTTAAAATGTGACTAGTGAAACAGGCTAAACATAGAACCAGAAAAAACCTAATTACTTAGCATTAGCTGAGAAGCATTACATTGGGCATATTTTTATATAAGCATGAAAGTTTTCCATTGCTGATCTCCTTAGAAGATGGAGCCTCTTTTCAATTAAAGAAAGTCCTGTATTAGAACACACCAGCAGCTGCTAGTTAATCTTCATGTTCTGTTTCGGGGCAAACTCTGATAAGGAAGTAAAAACTCCAAAAAACTTGTTGCCAAGGGTAACTCTGTTTTTTGACAGTGGAATGCTTGAGTAATACTAAAGACCCCAGTGTGAAAATACAAAGGGACTCCAGTTTAAGAGGCTGATTGATTGGAAGCCAGAAGAGCAGACTGTAGCCTGCAGTACCTAAATGAGGGCACTGATTTTTAACTTTAGTGATACCAGACAGTAACTGCTTGTTACTCTCTCAGGCTTGAACTTTTACATTTTGCTAAATGTGATAACTCTAGCAAATTGCATCATGCGGCCTGACATAAACAAATGTTCCATATTTTCCCATACATTCCCCTGCAAAGCATTTTCATCCTCAGTAAATTAGATTGGCAACCAAACAATCATCTTACGCTGCAGAGCTTGTAAGCTATCTGCCCTTTGATCTGGAGGGCTGGCTCTTCAGTGCAAGCCTGAATTGGCCCATTAGGCTTTGCAGCGCTAAAGATTCATGTAACTGAACAGGCTGGAAATTACAAGTTTCCCAAGAACCATCTGAGAAAATAACAGAAATACATTATTCTCTCATATTCTGCTACATGGTTTCATATGTAAAATGGTTTGAAATATTATTCCATTCTGTGATCAAAGATTAAATTACATATGACCACAGTTTTTATTATCACAACAAAATTCATATTTCTTATGGAACATATCCTTATTTTGCAGGAGTCTTCTTTCATTTCACTTTTATGTCTCAGCAATAATAAGTTATGCAGTTATTGCTGCATCATTTATTCCATACTTGGTACGCAAAAATAAGCTAATCATTTCTGTTATTAGCAAAGTTGAGCGCCCAGTTATTTTAACCTACTTTCTTTGATTTTTGCTTTTTAAATAAAAACAACACCTATCCATAAAGACAATGTATTGATTATGTCAGTGAGTGATTAATACGTATGCAATGGGATTTTCTGGTTAAATATAAAAGTCAGAAGGTATGTAATTTCTGGTTATATACAGGATTAGATGACAGGAGCCTTAACTTAAAATGTAACAAAAGTGAACATGGAAAATGGGAGTGCACAATTTTAGTGAAGTTCTCTGAGTTTCATCTCCCAGTTCTGAGAGGATTTGTAAGATGATCTTCAGGGGAGGATTGTTAATGATTAACCCCATTTTGTCTTGTGCCATGTCTTTATTTTTTCTTCCTCAACCTTAGTTTTGTATAGTACTTTAGTGTAAGCCTGTTACTAGATAGTGCATTGAAAAGGTAAGAAAATTTTGTCTAGGAATTGTCTGCAGCCAAACAATAAGCACTTCTTATCATAGCAGGAAATAAAATACTTTAGAGTAGTATTGGGCCTTAGATGAGCAAATATAAAGCATATTTTCTGCAAATATTAGAACAGCAGGCTCATCATCTATCTGGATGGGACTTGTGTGGATAGATGACAGAAAAAATCTAACTTGATCCTGCTAACATCTTGACATTCCTTCTTAAGATCAACTTCCTAATTCAGACAAATTACATAGTAGGAGCATCTTAAGCAAATTTTCTATAGGTCTGATATAATTGCTCCAATGGTATTTAAATTGAGCAGAAATACCTTTTCAGTACCAACATTTCACTCTGCAACCCCAGCACTAGCTACGGGGGGTATTTTTTAGGAAATAATATTATGATACCCTCTCCATCTCTGCTTCCATTTCCAATGCACAGTAGTCACAGCTATGTCCAGAACATAGTTTCATTGACTCCAAATTAATAGCAGAGGAAAAATAGGCAGGTGATGGTCATACAATGAATGCCACTCCACAGTGTCTACACATAGTATACTATATTGGTTTTGCATGGCCAAGTTTTGGTACTGGGGGTGCTACAGGGGGGCTTCTGTTAGAAGCTGCCAGAAGAATCCTCCATGTCTGGTATAGCTAGTGCCAGGAGGCTCCAAGACAGACTTGCTGCTGTCCAAGGCCGAGCCAATCGGGAATGATAGCAATGCTTCTGTGATAACATATTTAAGAAGGGAAAAAAAAATATTGCTCTAAAGGAATCGTGGCCAGTGAAGACCAGAGTGAGAATGTGAGAGCAACAGCTCTGCAGACACAAAGGTCAGTGAAGAAGGAGGAGGAGGTGCTCCAGGTGCTGGAGCTGAGATTCCCTTGCAGCCCATGGTGAACACCATGGTGAAACAGGCTGTCCATGCATGACCACAGGGATGCAGAGATCCACTTTCAGCCTGTGAAGGAGACCTGTGGTTGAAGAGGTGGATTCCCAGGAGAAGGCTGTGAACCTGTGGGAAACTTGTGCTGGATCAGGCTGCAGGCAGGAACCTGCAGACCCATGGAGAGAGGAGCCCATACTGGAGCAGGTTTCCTGGTAGGACCCATGGCCCTGTGAGGGCCCACACTGGAGCAGCCTATGCCTGAAGGACTGCACCCCGTGGAGAAGTGACCCATGTTGCAGCAGTTCATGAAGAACTTTTGGCCATGGGATGAACTTCTGTTGGACAAGTTCATGGAGGATTGTGTACTGTGGGAAACACCCCATGCTGGAACAACTGAAGGACTCCTCCCTGAACAGTGCCAGGAAAAACCTGCGATGAACTGACCATAACCCCCATTCCCCATCTTGCTGTGCCACTTGAGTAGTAAGGAGGTAGAGGGAAATGTGTTCTTAAGATTCATTTTAATTCTCATTATCCTGATCTGATTTTGTTAGTAATAAATTCAATTAATATCCTCAAGTTCAGTTTGTTTTGCCCATGACAGTATTCAGTGAGTTACTTCTTGTGATTCTTATCTTGACTCATGATCTTTCACTATATTTTCTCTCCCCTGTCCACTTGAGGAGAGTGGCTTTGGTGCATCCAGCCAGGGTCAACCCACTACATATACATGACATCAAAATCCACACACATGACAAATGAACCTCCACTAGATGGTGAATAGTTTCTCTTTACTGACATTTTACCTATATGGAAATAATTTGCATTTTGAATATAACTGAAATACACAAAAAATCCACCCAAACCCAAACAAGAAACACCTAAGCCAGAGAAGAACTTAGTGTCTAAGCAAATTATTATAAAGTACAAGTCGATGTTCTCCTTTTTTTATCCCCTTATTTCCATTACTATGACTTATGTTGCTTGAACTGGAACTGTGTCTTTCTGTTTTATGAAGTGCCAACCACAGTTTTGACTTCTAGAAAATTGCTATGGTATAATTTTAATACAGACTTTAAAAGAGCCATATAATCTGAAAATGGTTCTTGTTGTGTGACTTTATGCATGTTTTGAGTGGTGTTGAAGTCTTATAGAAGGGTACCAGGACCTGACTCAGTGAGAAAATGTGGAAATCATGGTATTAATGTGAGAGTTACTGAACTGCACTTATTTTGTAAGCCCTCTCATGATTGTATATGAATCCTGTAAATATAGGTTTTCTGAGTTATAAGCAATAGTTCCTAAGAGTTGTTCTGCTGACTCAGGAGAACATAAAATCATAAATCATAATCCTTGTGCTTATTTTAACCCATGCTTTCCCTTCAGCAAACTGTGGGTGCCAGGGTGTGCCTGTTGGCGACTCCTCTACAAGTTCAGTATCCAAAGGCCTGAGGTCTTTCTTGCATTTGTGCTCTTTTGGTAGTCCTTCATGGAACTCAGAATTTCCTTTTGAGAAAACTTATTTCTGATAGTATACTTGTGTATGTGGAAAACAGGAAAGGGACAAGCTGTAAATTCTCACATGCTCTGTCTTTGGGCAAAGCTGTGTGTTCACTCCCAAGTAGGAGAAGAGAAAGTGTCATGTTATTTAGCTGCCTAATTGAAGGGAATATTTTGCAGTCATGCAATAGAATTAGAACCTTTCCCATTGCCATCTCCAAGAAATCAATAGGCACCATTGGGCATGAATGGTGAGTTCATGAACAATGGGAGTACCTTCACTGACTTTATACTGTTCAAATTATATGTTCCTCTTGAATAAATATAAACTCTTTATAGACTACCAATTTTGGCTTCAGATATGAAACATATTTGGTTACATATTACTTTATTATAATATTGTTTTCACGAGGGAGTAATGATGTTGATGATTGATTAGCAATTAATTCTGCTTGAAGTCTGTCAAATGTGCTGAGAGACTGCAGCCATACTGAATACCTCAACCACTCTGCCAGTGGTTCTTCTGCTCAGGAGTGTGATGAGTGTATTTCCACGAAGTGTAAACAAATGAAACAAGTTTTTTCTTGACCCGAGCTTTTTATGAGGTTATACTTTTTAACTGCTACTAAATTAATTACCTTAAATCTTCAGATAAATATTATACATAAACAATGTTTTTTGATCTTTCTTTGAGCTATACTTCTTTTAGATTCAGTCCAAATTACTGTATGTCTTTAAAGTCTAGAATTCCTTCTGAGTGGCAGAGTTCCAGGTGATTAATCAGGAATAAGAACTTAAGAATGGACTTGATGGCACAGAGACCAAGAAATCCTGAACTCAGCTCTAGTTCTCATTTTTACATGTTTGGGATTATTGTTTATTGTGTTTCTTGATTCCTCTTTCCTAATTAAAATATTTAGGTTGTTCTGCACACTGACTTGCAGAAATTCTGAATGGACAGTGTAATCATTAGTAGTACGATGTGGGAATAGAAGGATTTGTGTAAATTTAGATATATAGCCTCCTCTTCAAGCTAGTAGAACAGCAACAGTTAAGTCTTACCTGAAAATACATATTCTTTCCAATAAATATTCTGAGGCCTAAAACAGAGGTATGGTAATTACTTCTTAATTCCATATACTAATAAAACTTAAATTGGAGCCTTCATTGAACAATGCAGTCACTGAGTAAGCAAATCCTTTCTTTGCACCAAAATCAGGATATACTTGTGCTTAGACTGAAGTTTCCCATTTATGTGGTAAGAATTTTCTTCCACAATGATGTTGCAATTTTTATTCTGTATTTTAAAGTATGCCCAAAACTAGTTAAACCCAAATACCAGGAATATAGCTTAAATCAACCAATTAATCAATCAATCAAACAAACAAACAAACAAGCAATAAGTCAGCACTGTTATTTCAGTTTAGAATTCTGTCTGGTATTTGAATCTCACTTTGGAAAAAAAAAAAACTAAGAGCCATTCAAATGTATTAAATACAAATCATACAAATTTCAATACCTTAAGTTGCATGGAGGTTTTGGTCTGGAAAATTCCCATCGTCCAATGAAAATATATCTAATCACATTATGAGGTTAGGGTTGGGGATGGTTGCTGTTGCCTTTGCCTCATCTACATCTCTTTTCTTATTAAAATACAAAAATAAAGAGCTGTCACTAACTGCACAGGTTAGATTTTCCTCCAGTTGGAGGATGTGAAAAATGTGTATGAGAATAATTTGAGTGTACATTTTTGTCTTTGAAGGACAATTCAAATTAAGCAATGATGCTCCCTGTTGGACATGAGATGCACATCATCTCAGCTGACCATGAGTGAACCAGAATTGGTGGCTTTGCTCTGCCTCCTACAATTGTCTCTCCAAAATATATATCTTTCTAAGTAAGTGACATGGCAGAAGCTCAGAAGCACTTGTAGTAGAAAGTGATTTAAAGGGATTTGTCAGTAGTGATGACTGATTTTAGGATCTGGATTGTACAGTAAGCAAAACAGAAATGGGCACTTGGCTGTGTGTATGTGTGTGTGTGTAAATGATACTGTGGATCTCAGGAAAGATTACAGCAGTTAGTCCGTGCCTGACTGCAGCCAACTGAACAGTGGAACTGTCTCTTTCAGCTCTAACTATTCTGTGGTATTAATTTAATGCTTTCTGACAGATGGGGTAGGTGGAGGCATGGGGAGGGTGGTCTCTGCCTGACCCTAGAATGTCTTAACTCTGCACTGAAATTCTGCAGCAGATTACTGTTCCAGATGTGACTCTGGTGTAGGTAGACTTTTCTACTGACATGAGCTAGTTCTTGCATTGTTGGGGTTAAAATCCTAGTCTGCCCTGGAGTCATGGACTTAAACATCTATCCCAGTAGAGAGGCATGTTTTCAGCTCTTGAGTTGTTGCTCAGCACAGTTCTGGGTTGTGTGCAAGTGTTAGGCAGCAAATGAATGATGGTGTTCTTTCAGAACATTTATAAGAAAATAAAACCATATTACTGAAGGGTTTTTTTTCTGGAATACATGGAAATTGTTTGCTGAAAAAGACCCAGATTTTTAAAGCCAACTATTCCACATATTTGCTCTTCTGAAGAAAAATCTAAAACCTTAAAAGAGATGCTTTAAATACATATTTAATCATTTCACCGTTACACTAAAAGAAAAAAACAAATCAGAAAAAAATCTTGATGAATCCTAATAAAAAGAAATTGTGTAAACCTTTGAAGACGTTTTCTAAATCAGTTAATTTTTCAATATATGCACATGGTACATATTTGCAACAGAAGTACAAAGACCAAAGTATTTAGTAAGAATGTATTAGTTCTTCCTGATGATGAGTGTAGAAAGATTGTAACTTGGTCTTCTCCTTCAAATAGTCTCTCCATTAAACTCAGCCAGTATTCATTTTTACAGCCATCACTTTTTGGTCTGAATTAATCAGAGAGATGGCAGGCTCATATAAATAAATTAGTCAACCATGAGCAAGAAAATCTCTTTGATGCAGCAGTGCCGGGACAAAAATCTCATTTCAAGTTTTTAGCCTCCATTATGAGACTAACAAATTGCAGTTTCTTCCCTGCTAACTACACACATGAAGTGTTGAGTAAGGCTATGGCCTTATTCAGAGTAATTTTAATGTCAATATACAATCCCATCATGTCTCTGAAATGTAAGATTAAATTGAAGTTACCTTTTTGAGCCAGAAAAAAATTCATGCTTTTCACTCACATTTCAGTGTAGAATCATCACTGGAAAAAGATCAGAAACTCATTGTCATTTTCATATATAAAAATAAACTTAGGAATTTTTTTTTCTGACATTTAGTGGGCTGTATTTTCTAAACAGGGACACTATGGTGAGACTATGAATATATTTTACTAATTTTCATTTTTTGCACAAGCAAACATGAAGAACAAACCACAGCTGTTAGCAAAGAAATCAGAGCAAACAACAAAAGCAAAAAAACAGGAATAAGCAAGAAAGGCCTCCAGGTTTCTGGAGTTATTTTTTCCTTTTAGGAAATCTAACTTCTTGGATCGCTTGAGCATTTTCATCCTGTTTAATATATCACACATTAGTAGCTTGACCCTGCTTATCATCACCTTAAGGTGCAAGGCACTGTTATGTTAAAAGTTGGACTTCATTTTTTTAAGGAAAAATATACCCCAAACAATATATGTTATGTTCAGTTTGTGCAATAGATAAAGAGGTAATAGGAAATGGAGAAGAGAGGAAGAAAAATTAAAGCCAAGTAAACTGGCCCAGGCAGATGTAAACATTTGCTTTGTTCATGTGATGTCAGCCTGTTGATTAGAACAGGGCTTCTGTTAAAATAGCAGGTGGACAGCACAAGTCTTATCTGGTTTGACATTACAATGACTTGAAAAATTTTTATTTTACATTTTTTGGAAATCAGGGTTTTCAGAAGTGCTAAGAGATTCAGTACCATTAAAGGAGCTCTGTAAAATTTCTCAATCTGCTCAACAAATACAGGTCAAGCTAACCAAGCACCATAACTATAACCCCTTCTTTTGGTTGCAGAAGGCAGTGTCTACATTTGCATTTGAATATGGTGTATTTTAAATACCTTGTTCTTTGGAAGCCCTGATTTGAAGTGGTGGGAGATTATAGTACCTCTATTATGTTTTACCTCTGTTAGTGGGATTCAGAGGTTCATGTTTGTCAGTGTACTCAGGCAGAAAGACCTTTTTCCCAAGCCTTCAAGAAAAGGTACAGGAGGATGCAGAAAGCAAGTCATCATGAATAATAAACCATGAGCTTCTTACCACAGGTTTAATGAAAAACAGGAGAGATTTTGTCTTGTTGCCTGCACTTGTGTTTTGCAATCCCAAACATGTTGGACATTTTGATGCAGGGTGGATATAGGGCTTTTATTCTCCATGCCTCTGGCAGTTAGGAAATGTCAAGCAGAAAATGCACTTTGCCTGCAGGGGAAGAAGCCACCAAGGTGCCCAGTGGTGCAGTATCTCTGCGGGCTTATTCACAACATGGCAAAGAGATGAACCCTGACAGCTGGGTCTTCCTTGCATGGCAGCAACAGTGAAAGCACCAGAGATGAGCCTCAAATAATGAGGTAAAATGGGGAGAATAGGTGGTTATATGCACATTCCTTTTTTATCTTCTTTCAGCTTCTTTCTTGATTCCCTTGGCTAACAAGAGCTTGGTAAGGAATTTGTGAGGACAGGAAAAGGAACTACATTTCAGAGTCATAGGTTTCTTAATAATTATTGAAAATGAAAGGTGGATTCCCATTTTCACTATAACTCATCTAAATGACTCAATTGTTGCTTATCTAATTACTGACATGAAAATTTCATTTAAGAGTCCCCTTAAGAGAGCAGAGCAAACTAGCCTGTGTATAAATAGGAATCCAAATAAAAATTAACTGTTCAATTAAATCTTGAGAGTTTAATGACTATTATGTACCATGCCTATTTTATCAGATTTTTCTGTATTTCACTCCTTTCCCACATCAAATTATTGTCTTTTTGCAAGTATTCTAAAAGCTGCACAAATTAACAAAACAGTCATGGTGACTCTTCAAGACTGGTTCACTGTTATTGAGACCAGAGACCTGCAAAAGTAGAACTCTGCAAACTAGTATCATTCAATGAGGTTGCAAGTACTCTGGAAATCAGGACATCCTGATCTAGATATTTAATTGTAGATACCTACTTTAACAACTAATTTTACACCTGGGACTACTTACGTGCACTTCTAAACATGAGTGATTTTTCTGGATTTGGCCTCTAATTAAGAAACATGTCTGTTTTTTATCATTATTTGTAAGGCTGGCCAGAAAACAAGAATTTTGTTTATTTGAGAAAAAATGAGGTTTTGGAAATTCTTTTCAGCTTGGAGCAAAATAACCTGTACAGATGCTCTTTGTGGAAAGTGAGAGAGGGAGTATGAGGCAGCCTGAATAACCGATTTATTCTATAAGCTAGAGTAACAAACAGCTGTGTAAAGAGGCAACACTTTGCTGGCATGTAGAATGGCACATTTAAATCTCTATTCAAGTTAATCACTACAATAGAGTATGAGACTGTAGTTTTTAATTTTCTTCTCTGCCAAAGTTATTCTAGTAAGTAAATACAGTTAGTTATTCTTGGATCAGAGAAGGGGAACTCAAAGTGTCTAGGGGGATCTGGTCATCTTTCTTCTCTCATTTCAACGAGAAATAATGCTAGGAGACTCAGGGAGCTAGGCATTAAAGTATTTCCACAGATTTCTGAACAACTCATGATTAATGAAATTTTCCTAGTGCTTTTTTCAAAGAATTTTGACCGCTGCTAATATTTTCTTTTAAAAGCAGAAAGAGAAAGGCCTCTTTAACCAAGTTGTAATAAAAATGTGCAAAATTCATAAATTCACTGCTCTCTTCATGACTCATTTCTGCATCTGAAGAATATAAGTTATTCTACCAGATGCAACGGAAAGATGTTTAAGGATTTATTTTGGTTTTGTTTTTCTTGTCTTCACTTAAGCTGAACAAAGCTGCTTTTTGAAGTGCTGTTATTGTTTAGGTAACTGACACTAAACTGAAGACAGGATGTGAGTTTCTAATTTTGGTGGTGTCCCACTGTTAGAGGGGAAACTGATTTTGAAGCAGCGATTGTAAGCACAGCAGGTGCTGGGATCTTGTAGGAGCAGGCAGAACTAATACATGTTGGGACAAAAGTACTCCTTTTTCTTGGTAGATACAGGGATGATATTTCTACAACCATTTCTTTGACTAACCTATATATAATGTGGAAATTCAGAATTCTTGAGGTATGTCCTGCTACTTAATACACAAGCTGCATATTACAAGTGTGGTTTTGTTCTGTGGTATTTGGATAAATATGCAGGTATATGATGGGGCAGAGGGAAGAAGCAACATCGAGCTGAAGTGGACTTTGAATCTTTATCATTCACTCTGATGTATTTGGGAATAAATTCATATTTAATGGGGAAACTGGCTCTTATCTCCTTCAAAAATACCTTTTGCTTCTATAGTGCAGCAATTCATGATGATGGTAATGGTAACTGAAATAAGGATTACTAAGAACATTGAACAGTTCAGATGATATCCTATGACGTATTTCAGTCTTGTCTCTAGAACAAAACTTTGTTGCACCTGACTAAATTGGCATCTTTCCATTGGTTTCTAAGTGCAGTGAAGTGGGTTGTGCAATTCTTGGATGGACATGCAGGTACTCAGCAGCATTTGAACTCCCCAAGAGCCCAACTCCAACTTTGCAGATTCGCACCAGCAAGCGTGATCTTGACACACACAGGCTCTGGCTGCTTCTTCCCAGCCTTCCTCTTCTGTAATTGATTTAGTGTTTTGAACAAAATGCAGAGAGATTGATTGTGTTGACAATATTTTAATAATGTAATAAACTGTTCCTGCTTACCCTGTTCTGGTCCACTGGTAGCACATGAATGTGCTTACAAAATAAAATGGATGCAAATTTAGGATGTATATACATTCTTTTCCTGTTAAAAATAACCTTTTTCCTGATGCTCTAGGTGACCCTGTCTTGGAAGAGGGTTGGAGCAGTTGATCTCCAGAAGACCATTCCAAGCCTAACTATTCAGTGATTCATTGATTCAATAATATTGAAAGGCAATAATGCCTGGCACTCTTCATCTTAAGAGCTGCACTGCCAAAGCTTTACCTTTCTTGTGAAAATATTAATGTTTATCCTAGTCAACTTCAAGGTAGATATGATAGAATGTGATAAAATCTTTGAAAGCAAAGGCAAGGGAAAAACTCCTTTCATTTTAATATTGTCCTCTGTATGTAGATATTTTGTGGAATCTGATCTTTCTGAAGAGCAAAATATTTTTTTCAGAAGTATTCATGTTTGCCCCAGGGACATCATCTCTGACAGAGATGATTTAACATCATCCATCCAAATAGAGGGTGAACAGTTACACAGGAATTAAATAATTTCAGCCTACCCTGAAGTTAAGTGATCTAATTATAGTGGGGGCACCCGGGCACCACCGAGAGCCCTCCAGCTCATCACTGCCATAAACAGGCTGGAGCACCCAACCTCTTAAGATTGGCTTCATGTTAATAAAGTCTTTACAACTGAGCAGATTATAAAATAATTCCAATTTCTTTTAGATGTCAAAAAATTTGAAAGTCCATTTTGAGCTGCTGAAAAAATGTGAGGTATACCTCTAGGCTCACCCTAGATATATAGAATCTACAGACAGCTGTAATTTGAAATACTACAAAAGAGGCAGAAACGGGTGAAAAGCTTTGACTAGTTCAGACAAAAGCTGCTTCAGACTTTCAGCTGGTTTATATCTGGAATGTGGCTAAACAAGACTGGGCAGGGAGAAAGACAAATGACAGTGCAAGACTGGGATGGAAGAAGAGAGAACAAGAAACATTGTAACAGAGGTTTTGTCAAGACACAGACTTTCTTTATGTCTCCCTTTGATGAACTTGGGCTATATAAAACTTTTGGAAACCATTTCTTGAGTTTTCATGGTACTGAAGTCACATCTCAACTTAACTACAATCTAATGTCAAGTCTTCCCTTTTAAGAGAAATGTACCATATAATTTTTAGATCTGTCTTCATATATGCATTGAAATAGTCACACTGAGATATGTTTTCTTTTTTTTTTCCTTTTCATTTTAACATTCATAGGTTGAGCCATTGATCCAGAAAGGCCATGAGAACCTGGTGCACCATATCCTGCTCTATCAATGCAGCAGCAATTTGAATGACAGTGTGCTGGACTATGGGCATGAGTGTTACCACCCCAACATGCCAGACTCTTTTCTCACATGTGAGACAGTAATTTTTGCTTGGGCCATTGGAGGAGAGGTAGGATAAATGTCTGCATGTCATGGTTCATCAGTGGGGCTTTAGGACAGGGTTTATCATAATGAAGTTTCTTCCTAGTGTATTAGTGATTACTTAATCTGTCTGGTTTTAAGGGTACACATTCACAGTCCCTGAATGCCTCATCAGTAAGTCCTCAATCTCTTATTGGCCTTTTAAGTATGCAGTGCAATGGTCATCCTGAGTGAAAAGACAAAAGTCATGAAAAGTAGGATAGAGAGAGTTGATGTCTAAGGAAAGAAAGATAGCTTCGGAGCATGGAAATCTGTCCTTATATCAGCTTGTCCTATCTGATATAGAAATACACTGCCTCCAGCAATGATCAGGATCTGCTACCTGTGGAGAATGACAGAAAGAAAAGTAGAGGCTATAGGTGACTCTGTAAAAGACATAGAGACAGGATTTTCCAAATGAAACTATACATAGATTTAATTAGTTATGTACCTCACCGGGACCTGGTTTCATTGTTGCTCCATTTAGGCATATCATTCTGAAGTTTCCTATCTGACCCAAAGAGGCATTATTTCAGTGTAAGAGAAATCCTGTGTCAGTACTGAGCCAGCACAAGGACTGCTTTGCTCATAGCAATGGGGCATGTCTGCAGAAACTACAGGCTCTGATGCTATGTTCACCCCAGGCTGTGTTTTTAGCTTATTTCATATGTTAATTTAGGTTGCCGTTAATGCTTTCAGCTGACATAACACAGCATCACTGCAAAAAGAGTCCCACCCCTTTACTCCCCTGATTCACTGGGTGCCCACACAAATGATGGTGTGGCACAGAGGGGGACAGTAGTGTTAGTTTCTGGAGCCCTTGCCAGCCTGCAGTCCAAAACCATCTTTGAGTGCTGCAGTGTGAGGAGCCAGAGCTGTTACATGGACCCATCAAAAGGAGTTTAATCTGCTAGAAGCATTATCCCTGATGTGTTCTTTGTGCATTTTTGCCATCAGCTGTGCTTTGACCTAGTATTTGTACTTTCAACCGCCTTAATCTAAATGAAATTAAAAACTCATATAAGTAAGTTATCATTTGACAAGCTCTGTGGAGACTTTTGCAAGGATGACTCCATTGTTAAAGATCTGTAGAGGGGAACCTGACAGACCTGGGATACATTCAGGTTTCTCTGAGTACCCACTTCACTAACTTCAGTTTACCCTTACGTAGAATGAAAGTGATAATATTTTTTACCATATACTACAATTAATTCAGTAATGTCCATCAAATATCAGAAAGTTTGACTCTCAAATTGCATATTAAAATATTAGCTATATTTCATAAAATGCTGCATATTAATTCCAATTGCAATGAATTTGGTAAAGGAACATCATTTGGGGACAGTGGGTCTAGCACAGACTGTTGCACTGTACATAGCTACTTCTTTTGCACTATTGGCTTGCTAATGTAAATATAGTCACAAAGATCGTCTTTATAGTTCAAATCATTTTACTTAGCATACAGTGACTTGTGCAGGAAAAAGAAGTTAATTACATGCAACTTCAGTATTCCCTGGAAATTACTGCTTTTAGAAACTGGGAACATTTAAAATGTTGATTCACTTCTTCATAAGGTTTTTATTGTCAGACTAAGTGCTTGATGATGCAATGTTTATACCTTTAAAATGGAATTTTCTGCTCAAACAATAAATACAGAATAAATGATTGTAAGATCACAGGATAATGCAGTTTGGAAGGGACCTCAGGAAGTCTAGTCCAGCCTCCTACTCAAAGCAGGGTCAGCAGTGAGGTCAGACTGGTTTGCTCAGAGCTTTGTTCTCTAGCAATCATGGTATCTATTACTTTATATTTACAGAGTTATTTACTGCATTGAGTATATAGTAAGTATATTATACCACAATGCCATGTTCAGAAAGCTGTAGAAGAAATTAGCCTTGTAAATTTTATTATTTATATGATCATATCATTGCAAAAAGAAGTTAATGTATTTATAAAGAGAAATTAACCCTTAACTATGGCAAAAATACTTTTAACTCTGTATGCATGTGTTGCTTTCCAGGGCTTCACCTACCCTCCACATGTTGGCTTGTCCATTGGCACAGCAGCTGACCCTCTGTTTGTTCTTATGGAGGTGCATTATGACAATCCATCATACACAGAAGGTTTGTAGCTTCATACTATAAAAAATGCAAAACTGGAAAATGTACCAGATGCAAGTGCTCATCACTGCAAATATAGAGCAAATACAAAGCCAAGGCTTATTTTTCCTTGATCAATAGTCCCTGGTTCCCAATATTATTCTTACTGCACTCAAAAGTTCAAGCCAAAATCAGTGAGAGATTCATGGGTACAAAAAGTTGCAGACCAGCTGAATACATCTCCCTTTATCACTACGTTCTTCGTGTTACCTCTCTCTTCTTTCCATTTGCTGGGAAATCCAATTCAACTGAAAGCAAGCAGCGTAGCACTCAGACTGTGAGGCAGTAACACAGGGAATGATCATCTTATTAATTTCTTGTGGTATTTTTGAAAACATCTACCTGAAATGTGGGCAGTTTATGAAGATGAAGCATAGGCTTAGGTTGCTAGACAATTCATTGGGTAAAAGCAGCTTATCTTAAAAGATAAGCTTTTAATTTATAATGATGTTTTTAAAACATTCTTCCTGAAATTATTTTTTATTTAGAAGAACTAAAAGGAAGTAACCAAGGACCCCTAGAAAATCAGGGGAACTTTGAGGCTGTCTTTGGGAAAGATATTTTATGTTCTGAAGCTTAAGTTTATCAAGTTGCTGTACCTGAGAATATTCTGGTGATTGCCATACATGAACTGAGTAAAATCCAATGCAGCAGAGGGTACTGCCTATTTTTAAACCTCTATGTGTTAAAAAGAAATCTGTTCAGTGGGTTATGGTGTTGTGTCCTACTGTCATTTCCCCTCTTCATGTAATTCTAAATTAGAAATCTTAATTTTTTTAAATTTCTTGACAGACTCTGTCCTTTCAACATGCACATTTGCACACGATACAATAAACTTCATTTGCATCCTTGATATTGTATGCTTTTCCTTCAAATGTCACTTGAGAAGTCTGAGAAGTCACATGCAGAAAAACTGTCTGATTTGGTTGCTTCACTAAAATCATCAGTTTGTTTTAATTGAGTTTGCTGTATGATAGTACTGGTTTAGTTCAAGTGGGACATACGAAAGCTGAAAATCAACAATGTTTTGTTTCCTTTTTAAGCAATGGGGCAATTTTGCCTTGGTGGGACAGTCCCAGTTGAACACAAGGTCTCACTAAAGACCTGGGAAAATTCAGACAGTATAGGCAGAGAGGGTAATGTAATCCAGGTCATGCTTCTTATCCTCCCTGGCAAAATACACAGTACAAGATTGTGCCAGGAGTCTGAGAGAGTAGACCTGGGTGCTCTATCTGCTTCCAGTGGGAACACATGGGTTTTCCTGACGTAACATCAAATCTGCCACTGTGTCACCTTCATTTTTGTGTTTTGGCACCTGTGTTTTCCCAGTTTGAGTCTCATGGTGGGAGGCTGCACTGTTTCCCTCTCATCATGACCTGGGATAATGTTTTCCTAAGCGATTCAGACTGGTGGCCAGTGTCGACTCCCAGTCAGGAGCAGCTCAAACATTTTTTAATTTAACATGGATGGGTTTTATTATTTCTGCGTTTGTAGTCCTTAACATTCACTTTTCATTTGAAAAGTGGCTTCTTTTCAGGTTGTTTATCAGAAACTCTGACAGACCATGAAAGTGTCTGACATTTAGATGATATAGCAACAGGGGCGGTCCCGTGGTGTAATGGTGAGCACTCCAGACTCTGATCACAAGGTCGTGAGTTCGAGTCTCAGTGGAGACCATACCGGGCAGTTAAATGCCTCCCTGCCATCTGATCCCATCAGATCAGATCTCAGATGCTCCTGTCAGATCTCGGATGCCCAGCAGGGTCAGCCCCGGTTAGTACTGGGTTCTGTAGAGAGTCCCTGAGGACTTCACTGTCACAGTCCAAGCTCGCTTGGCCATGGTAGATGGACCTTAGGACTAAAACGGTGGGGCCAGTTCTGCACACGCTGTGCCTCACCTAAAAAGTCCACTGCGCAGGCTGGAAGGGCACACCCACGTGGAGAAAGCCCTTTCCAAATCTTCATTCACGAAGTTTGGCCATACATAGCAACAAGTTTGAGGGGGAAATTCCACAGAGAAAAAATTCAAGTTGATGAGATTGTACAAATAGGTCCGGTATGGGAATGTGTATGGATTCCCTAAAACTAAAATTGGGATGTTGTGGGACAGGACATATCACCATGTATGTCATGATTTGTATATTGCAAAATGTCTCATGGTTGATAACCATTCTTAATTGCCTATGCATACTTCATATCCTTTTCTCTTAATAATTATATACATTACTCCATCTTAGGTATTTTAGTATCTGGGTAACAGTCCCTGCACTGCCCCTCTGCCATTTGCTTATCTTAAAATAGATTGCTGATTTCATATTTATGTAAAATTTGGCTTCAGGCACTGCTCTATCTTTTATGTTTCTTAGAAGAGTAATATAGGTCACTAGGAAGCATCTTACCTTCTCTGAGATATTTGATATATATTTTGCATTTTTAGTTTTCAAAATTGAAATTATGTCAGCTATTGTTCATAAGTACAAAGAAGAAGTGAATGGATGAACTGATAGAGCTTTGTCCAAACACAAATTAATCTTTTTTGTGTATGCCTTGACTAATAAAGATGACTAACAGAAGAGAATTAATTATAAGCATTTAGATGATGAAGGCTATATAAGTTATTAATAGATTCACAAACAAAAGCATATGGCTAAACATATGTGGGTGAAAAAAATAGTTTTGTATCATTTTTCCTATTAAAAACTCATCGTCTCCACAGCAGGCTTTGGTTCTTTAATTTTTGAAATCAAGAGAAGTCCTTAAATCAGTGCAGTAAAAAAATTCCCTGTAATTCTCTGGTCTGCTTCACTCTGAGTGCTGGTATTTTGTACAAGTTTGGGATTTAGTAATCAAATTTTCATGTTTAATTGATGTTCTCTTAGTCTGGGAGACTGTAAAAGGGATGTATTTTGTCATTTGAGGTATTCTGGGATGTAACAGACAATCCTAAGCAAAGGGAAAACATAATTAATGCTATGACTCTAGGTGTAGAAATAGATAAAGTTCACAAGTAGAAGAAAATACATGTTTTGAAAATTTTAAAGTAAAAAAACCCTACCAAAATGTTAAGCTGTGCTTTAAATATTTCATTTGAAAATCATATGTGGAACATTTTGAGGTTTTATTATTTCATGGTATTATTTTTTCTGCCTGTGATTTATCTTCTTTTCTCTGAAATACATGTTGGTTATCTTGGTGGAAGGAGCACGAGGGCTACAGAGAGCACATATTTTTCATTCACATCTGAGCACCACAGAGAACAAGATACCATGTTTAAAAACTTTCCTGTTGACTGCCCCTATTTATTACTTACTGCATATGTTTTGACTCATTTCCAGGTTATTGAGATTCATTCCTCAATTTTTGTGTAGAAAACTTAGGACATAACATGAAAAATGTGAAACAATTTTAGTTTGGTTTGGTTTAGTTTGGTTTGGTTTTTCCTTTAAAATTAGTGATAATATCCATGGCTCACTGTGTTCTTTTGTTGCAGGCTTGATAGATAACTCTGGTCTGAGGCTAATTTATACTCCAGTTTTAAGGAAATATGATGCTGGGGTTATTGAAGCTGGTCTTTGGGTCAGCCTCTTCCACAATATCCCACCAGGCATGCCTGAATTTGTGTCAGAAGGTCACTGCACACTGGAGTGTCTGGAAGAGGTATGACCCCTGCCTAAATCCATTGATTTTCTCTCCTAGAAATAGTTTTGGAGCATCACTTTAACTTTTTGGGAAGATTGATAGTTACTGATTAAAAGACATGAGAGCAAAGGCATCTGGTTGTACATGTTGCCCTCTAAAACTTTGAGGTTTTTGAACTGGGTGTTTGGAGTGCTCAGTGTTCAGGATGCTTAACTTACATGAATGATACTGGATGACACAATGCTTGCAATGTTTTAATTTTGTGTTGAATATATAAGCATACGCTTCTTTTCCATGGCAAATCTATTAGTAACTTGGAATAGCTAGCCCAGGAAAAACGTTGAGACTAATTCAGACCTGTGCGTGTGCAAAAGGCTCCTAGTGATAAAACAAGGCCTGAAAGGTATTCTTAGAGCAATCAGAAACTGAAGACCTAAACAGGTTTGGTTGTATGGCCCAAAGTACAATTATGCATTTATTAAATACTTGGTTTCATTAAGATAACAAATATCTCTGCAGGTAATGGAAGCATTGTCTAAAATCTGTGATTAGTGTATCATGGGAAGTTCTCATATACTTCGTAATTTATAGATGAAGGTAGAATCAAGAACATGGTTTACTATGAAGACCAAATTAGATGCAGACTTTAGAGTTTGTTCTTGGATGTGTTAAATATTTCATATTGTCCTAGCATTTTTCAGCCTTAAAACACTTAAGTAATCTATTATTGTGAGTTTTCTGAACCTAAGAGTGTTCTTGAAAGGTATTGTGATAACAGACTTTTTTCTACCTTGAGCTCTGAACAAGAACCAAAGTTGAGCATACTCAAAGTTTAGATCAGTAATCTCAGCTAGAATGGAAGTGATGTTAGATTTGTGTCAATTTGGAAAAGTTAATTTTCAAATGTTTTTGACCTGGAAAAAAATTTCAGATGGAAATGTTCAGTATTTCACCACCAGTTCACTTGAAGATGGGAAGTAGAGCATATTATAATTACAACTTCTCAATTTTAAGTGCATGTTTTGGCACAATATTGATGATAATATAATTCATAACTGCATAGAAGTTCTTTTTCACAATAAATATCCATTAGCACTAAAATAATGTGCAGGTTTAGTATGACTCCCTTAGAAGTCATAAATTATTGAGAATTATTTGCAGTCTAGTTGATTTTTGCTAAAAAAAAAGTGTGCAGTAGGACTAAAACCAGATAAAATCTAGCCCTTTTTTTGTATATAAAACCTTAATTTCACCTATAGGTTTGATTTCATTCCAGACAGCACTTTCTTGTAAACTGAGTGAATGTAAAATACATTAATTAATATATTTTCACTCTGTCTGTACATGGCATTACATTATATTGCATTGCTTTTGGGCACACTGATAGTGTTGGTTTCCCTTGGCCAGGCTTTAGGTGCAGAGAGACCTGCTGGGATTCAAGTGTTTGCCGTACTTCTTCATGCCCATCTTGCTGGCAGAGCTATCAGGATGCGTCACTTTCACAATGGCGAGGAGCAGAAGCTACTTGCTTATGATGATGAGTTTGACTTCAACTTCCAGGAGTTTCAGTATCTGAAAGAAGAAAGAACCATCTTGCCAGTATGACAATTAATTCTTTATCTGAAAGTGTTTAACAGATCCTGTGCCTAACATTTTCTAAAATTTAGGATTAATTTTGCTACATAATTTCCTATCTGCATCATAACATTCTTGAATGTTTTTTTTAATTTTTCCGCTTATTAAAGAGAAACTAATTGATTAAAGTTTTGGTGTCTCAGGTGTGTCCACACAATTCACCACAGAACTCTAGTCCAGAATTTCAAGCTATTCTTTGATTATGTTTGGTACCCGCAATGACTTGATTTGAACTCTACTATCACAAATGTTTGAACAAAGCTGATTAGAAAATCCAAGGTGTGCCTGACTGTGCCATCTTTGTCCATCCAGAAGGATGTATAATGGAGTTGTCAGTGCATAGCTTTACAGAGTTGTTGTAACTAAGTAGAACATCCTCTATACTTGCACATAGCAAGTGACCAGTCTTGCAAACATGTCTACAAGGAGCCATGTCTTTTGTTTGTTTCACAGTTTTTGTTATTGGGAGTAAAACTCCATGCTCATGTTTCACATGAGGCTTCACTAGTAAACAAAACCCTTTTGAAAAAGAAATCATACAATTCTGTCTACTGTACTTGTGAAAATAATAAGAGAATAGTAACAGAACTTGTTGAAAAATTCCAACTTCAATTACTTTATAAAGCAGTAACTATATGCATAGATATTGCATGAAAAGAGGTTGTATTTTTTTTTGTCTGAGTCACTAATTTAAAAATTATTCACTCATTTTCCAGCCAGTATCTTTTTTGAGGCTTTGCCCCAGGGACAGAAAGTTTAGTGCTGCAAAATCTGCGCGCTCCAGATCTGGCCATCAGAGCAGCTTGTCCTGGCACATGGGAACAACCCTGTTACTTATTGGAATTCATCAGAGTCAAAATGTCAGAAAAGGCCACTGAAATGGCTGAACTTCAAGTATGGTCAGGAGCTCCATGGCTTAAATTTCCAGGATTCTCTTCAAGTCCCTTTCTCTCTTATGTGTCTTCTCCCACACTGGAAGACTGTGAAATTTGTACTTTAAAGGCAAGAAGCTGAAATGCTAACTTTCTAGTTTAATTTCTACAACAAAACCTGAATGTTCAAGTGCAGCATTTACTCTTTGAAGTCAAACTGCTTGTACTATACAGGGACTTCAAAGACAAACTGGTGCTACCTCCTCAAGGAAAGAAGCATTGAAGGGTTTAGGAAGAGGGCTGGCAGAAGATGACAGGTTTGCAGAGAAAGCCTATAATATTTTTAGGAAAATCCATGCAGATTATAGAGGAAGGCCTCTTACAATTCAAGAACATAAGGGAATAGACAGAAGACAGATAGTATCAGCAACTTGAAAAAACAAAACAAAACAAAACAAAACACCTCAAGTAGAAGCTGGAATTCTTTCTCTGAAGAGAGCCTTTTTCCATGCTGTTCTTTGTTTTTATCATATGCAAAACTACCAATGCATTTTTACATACATCATCAGGTGTAATTCAGAGAGCAGTCTAACCAAATAATAATATTGTAGGTTTTTTGTGTAATTTTTCTACTTAGTTTCTATAAGCTCTTCCAAGGGTGTATCCTTCTTTTAGCTTGTGGAATCCAGTTTATTTGCTTTCTTCTTGTATTAGCTCTGTCTTCTCAGTTTGGAAGCAAGAGATCAAATATCACAGAAGGAACAGTTTTAGTGAACCTTATACAGTCTGTAAGCTATGAGAGCCAGAGACCTCACAGGTGGGAACCAGCATATTCCCACTGGAAGCAGTGAAGCTGTGCCAGTTCACACTACTTCATAAATCTCTGTCTCCATTTGGCTGACATGAGGCTGGCACACCTTCTTCCAGCAGCCCAGAGTACATACTGTGCTAACATTGATCTGAAAATGAGACAGTCTTCAGGAAAGGAGAAATTCTCAGCCTATAAAGGGTGATCTGATTTTTTCAGAGAAGTATAATGGGTGATATGCGAATCTGATGATACAGGAAAAATAAACCAAAACAAATAAACAAATAAAATCTGCATCCTTGTCACATGAAGTTGACCAAAATATCAGATTTTTGATATCTGGTTATGTTCTTGAATATTTTAATTTCTACTTGATTATCATCGTGATTTTGAGATTTTTACTTGATTGGGTAGAAGAAGTAAGGGTATTACCAAACAGTATGCCTAGACACCAAACCAGTTAATTGTAGGTACTTGAGAAGATACCTATTAAACCTTTCCCATACATATCTGTCAATGTAGTGAAGTCTTTCCCTGCCCCTCCTCTACTCCCAGGCTTGGCAGAGAAATACTTGTTATTGTGATGTGGAAAACATTCTTTTGCTTATTTGCCAAATATTTCTATTGAAGTTTGCATGATAAATTGGCCTGGGTAAAGTAGCACGGGATGAGTATGGGAGCAAGGATCATTTGTGTACATTGTATACTATACAATTTTCCAGAAAATTGGATGACAGCTGAGCACCTTCATTGCTATTAAAAAAAAAATCTAGACAACACTCTCAATAAGACTCCATTTAAATCCTGCCTGGGATAGTATGAATGGTAAGTGCCAAGGCTTTAGCATATGGCAATTACCTAACCCCTCACTTTTCCAAAAAGTCATATCCACTATTCTGATATTTATTTCTTAAGTGCTCACTATCACCTATGGTTACCTTAAACTGGTGTTAAACTTCAGAACTGTGAACTTCCTAAATTTTGTGTTTCAGGGAGATAATTTAATCACAGAATGTCATTACAGTACTGTGGACCGAATTCGCATGACGTGGGTAAGCAAACTTTTAGTGGATCAAAATAAGTACACAGATAATATTGGAGGCTAAAACATTTTTCATGTAACACTGTTAAAAGAAAGTGAATTTACATGCTAATGCCTGTATCCATGTAATTATATATTGTCTTTCCTTTCGTAGATTCTTAGGTTTAAAATCATCTGAACTGCTGTGATCGCAGCCTGGTCTCTTGTATATGACATTCATATGATTAGTTTATAAAAATAAGCATATCAGCTCATAAAAAGTCTTTAACAGTCAAACATTGATAGTACGAGGAGTGCTTTCTTCACAACATGTATTCAAATTCTTCATATTCTAATGAATTATTTTTATGAACTTGTTACTTATTTTCCCCCAAAGTTGTAATTGCCAGTTCTTGCAAAATGTTTTTTTATTTAAGATGTGGCCAGGATGTTACTGTAGTATTTAGTTTTGTGCCTAAGATAGAATCCAGGCAGAATGCAGGTCCTTTGGACTGAGAGATAAGTAAAGGACCCCTCCATCAAGGGAGTCCAGCTCAGGTTTGGCACATATCAGTGCAGCCTCCACGATGCAGATTTAGAGACTGGCACCAGCTGTCATGATGCAGCCACTTGGTTTTGGAGGTGAAATCAATTTGATTGTTGGGACATGAACTGAGCTGTGTTAGTTGGCTATGAAAACAGAGTGTGATGCCAGACCCACTATGTCTATGGGAGGCATATAGCTGCCTTTTCCTGGATCATCAGCTTCCTGGGGAGGGACTGGTTCCAGACCTCCAAGAGGTGAGACCTGAGGGGTTTCAGTTCTTCAGGGAAGAACAGTTCCTGCCATCCAGAGACCACATGGATACCTCTCCCTGAATCACGGCTTGCATGTAGGCACATGCAGCAGTTATGCTAAGAAAAGCTAAATAACAAGAATGGAGGCTTTTAACTTTTTCCCCCGTTTTCCTGTGTGGTGACCACACTAGCTCTTGGCCCCTGTTCATGTATTTTGTCCTCTCCATTCCTTTTTCTGTGGTTCTGTGAGATTTGTGCAACTGTTCCCACACAGGATTTAGGAACATGACACTCATAATCTTGTCCATATTTACCAAGATTAATTTTAAGTTAGTTGTTTGACCCGTGGTTCTCAATGCAATACTAAGATTCTGTTTCTTCTGCTAACTAGAAATGTTACTCTGCTTAGTTACTTTATACTTAGTGCTCATTTTTTCTTGAGTCAACATTATCTGTTAACAAAAATATTTGTTTTCTTTCTTACTCTTTATCTGCAAATGTACTTACAAGCAGAGTCCAGATTGATACATATTCCATCCCAACCTCCATTTTACTAGGTGAAGCTCATTTAATTTCCTACTAAACAGATTAATTTGCCTACCAGATTTTTTCATCCCTATTCTGAAACACGACAGATACAAGTATCTTGGAGACAACCGAGAGCAAACCTGAACTTTTCAGATAGTACTCTTTACCATAATACAAGTTTTGTTTTATTCATAGTTGTTCTCTCTGATGACTTTTATCTTGGAAGCTGTTGCTTGAGCTTGCTGAGTATTTTGTAATTAATTATGTAATAACTTCTTGCTTCTTGATAGCTCAGTGTACAAGATAAACTTGTTGATTTGGGTCTCCTGATACACCTTTCATTAGCATATAAATGCTAATCAGTGATTTCATCTGTGGGATTCAAATGCTACCTTGATCAAAAGAAAAATCCCATTTTCAGGGTGGGCTGAGCACCAGGAATGAAATGTGCCTGTCATATCTGCTCTATTATCCAAGAATCAACCTCACCCGATGTGCGAGTATTCCAGATATAATGGAACAGCTCCAGTTCATTGGTGTTAAGGAAATCTATAGACCAGTCAGGTATGTAAAATATTTATGAATATGTGTAGCACCTCTGTCTGTGGGATTATAGGATCATTTTTATAGAACTTTTCTTTCTGGTAGCACAACGCAGTCACTCATGGCACTTTTTTTGATCAATATGCTTTGCTGCTAAGTATTTCTCTTGCCAAATTACTTTGGGGTTTCTTTGGGGTTTTTTTCACTTTTGATAGAAAAGCAGTTTCTTCTTTCATAGAAATAATATTGTTCACATAAGGGGATTTTTCACCACAACCATCTGATTGTAAACTATGTATCAATGTTTTAAATGTATAGATTTATTAAAAGATATCAACATTCCATGTATAGAGAAATAATTTTGAAAAAGAGTTTGCGAGCATAGGTATTGAATTACCCTGGGTAGACTTGTCAACAAGTCTGCTGACAAAAATGCACAGAAGAGGAAGAAGTCGTAAATTAGAAAGGAAGGGATTGAGACAATATTAAATTATTCATAATAAAAGATAAATGGTAGATAAGGACCATGATGGAGACCAATGAAAGAATGCAGGCTTTGGAAGAATAGCAAATCAGAGGCTGATATGCAAGGTGAGTAGAGAGAAAAACATTAAACCAGTGGTAGAATTCCAGAGAAGAGGAAGAAATAGTGTTTTAGGTGAACTGTTGACTACAGGAGCTTTAATTTTGTGCAAAGACACAGTCTCCCAGGTCTTGGACTCCTACTGTTCAGGGAAACAGAAAACTGCACACTTTTGAGTCGCAAATCCATGTCAACTTTTCCTCCTAATAAAAATAACCCACATCTGACTATTGGCCCATTCATTAGCTCAAAAATTATTTACAGTATTATTTTATTGTAAGATTTGTCTACTTCAGTGCTCCACAAATGTTAAATATCCCCTCTGTGAATGGTGGGGTTTGGGGGCTGTTACCCCTTAGGCAATGCAGGTTTCATAATAACCACCATGCAAGGTCCACGCAATTCAGCTGGCAACTGACCTCACAGGATGGTGAATTTTAAATAGGGTGTTGGAATTTCTCTGGCAAATTCATGGATGTCTTGCTATCATTTTTCATGACAGTTCTCATCGAGAATAAAATGCTTCCCAGCCCGTTGTTGGATCTGCCTTTTCTGCTCTTTAATGTCAATGGGATGATCTGCACAATGTAGCTCATTAAGAATGATTTCCAGAATCTAACATAAAACTTAAATTTTGGTAGAAGATGGGAGGAATTCCAGCATAGACCAGTTAAAACTGTTTGAATACATAAAAATTAAAAAAGAGTGTATTTCAGGTTTTAGATGTATCTCATAGTGCTTAAAATTAAAGCATCTCAACAACAGATCAAGAGTGATAGTATTTGTAAACAGTGAGAAGAATCAAACAAGCAAAGTTCCCAAATGAATAAAATGTGAAAAATAATCAAACAATAATAACTAGACTGCACTATTAGCAGGGAAAGATAAATTACAATTGTATTGTTAGTTACACTAAACTAAGTTAATTGTTAACAGTTAATAGTGCCATCACACTTACATTTTAAAAGTTGTCTTTCCTTACACAGTTTATCTTTACAAGTCATATAAAACTATTACTTCAAAATAATTTAATGTATAGGCTTGGTGGTCTTACTTCTGAAATTTATATTCAAGAAAGAAGAGTTTGAAGGAAGCCGCAGTGCAATCAATGTCTACTTAATTTTCCACACTATTTCCATTTACAATCTCTTTTAATACAGGGAGAACAGAGTTTCTAAATTAGACCTAGCAAAAAGAGTCTTTCTGAGCTTAGAAAGACAATATTCTAACAAATGTATGCTCTCTTGAGTGTTCATTCATGATAACTGTACTTAAAGAAAAAATGCACATTTGGCCTGAGGAAATAAGGATGTTCTGAATAGAGTAAGTATGCAGACTGTCTGCCACAAATGGAATAGTAATTAGAAGAGGAGATTATTAATGCCTCTAGTATTTATGACCTAATCCACAATTCTTGTTTCATTAAGCTCTGTCAGCCTAAGGATATGTGACCTGATACTCATCTCTCTTGTGTCAGTCTAACAGCAAAATTGCTTCACTGACTCCTCTAAAGTCTCTCTTGACTTACACATGAAGGCAAACTGGAATCAGGAGTAAGGCACTGTAGCTCTCTTTTAAAACATTTTTCCTCAGTCTGGTGGCACAGACTGTGGTTTAAATCATGAGGAGCTCAGATGAAAGTGATTGGGCTACAGCACTGCAAAACAGGTACTTGATTAAAATTATGTGCTTTATGCCTAGATACTGAGTGGCACAGAACTCTGGCACAGGCAATTTACCCAAAGTGAATGGGAGGGAGCCAACTTCAAGATAACACAGGGTGCTATCTAAAGTGCTTTGGAAAGACAATTAATGTTCCAATCTAAATATTAATCAGGTTACTTAGATAAAGTTTGGGATACTTTTGTTCTTCCACTAGCTGTATTTGACTTTGTGTTTTAAAAACTTGACCACTGTGTGGTTTCCACTCATCCCAGGAGAGTCAAACAAGGAGAAAATAGGAATAATGGAAAATGTTTTCTTTAGTTTTGTTTTCTTTTTCTACTTTTCCTTTGTTACTATTTTTTAATTGCCTTTACTAAATGAAAGACAAGAAATCTCATTACTTCCCTTTTCACATTTTTGGCTGGTGGGTAAAGTGATTGTCCCCAGTTGTTCATGGGAAGGATTCCCACACATAGGCAAATAGATGTCTCAGAGCAGCTTAGCAAGTCTCTCTATACCACTTCTTGTCAAAAGTCCCCTTACAGTTGGCATGTAGGAACATAACAAAAGACAAAGTCCACACCACCATTTATTCTCTATTGCCAATCAGTGCCGGACAGAGCAATTCCTATGCTAGGCTCAGTTTTGACCCTATTATCTGAGTTATGACCAGAGCTTGGTAGAATCATCTGTAAGCAGCTTTGTAATGGCAAATGTTTCTCGGCAATCTGGCCTGCCAAACCTCAGAGAGGGTGTGGCTTTCTTTTGGTTTTGGTTTGGGGGTTTTGTGGGTTTTTGCCTTTTTTTTTTTTTTTGAGAAGTTACAGTAGATCTGTTTTATATTGATTGTGTATTCAGTTTGTAGATCAGAGAACAGCAATGTAACTCTTGAAGTCCTTCATTTCTAAAAAGCATCTCACAGCAAGTCCTAAATTGCTGACAGCCTTCCATAAGTCTGTTAAAATCTATGAAACTGCTTCATTTTTCAGTAAAATCGAACTTAAAATGTGATTGTGAACTAGGCCTAATATGCATAGTAATAGTACACTTATTTTTCTAAGTAGCTTCTCCAAGATGTTTTCCTCATCAGTTCCAACCTGATAGCATTTATGTGGGTATTTTTAAATCTAATTGTATTTTTTTTTCTTTTAGGACTTGGCCTTTTATTATCAAGAGTCCTAAGCAATATAAAAACCTGTCTTTTATGGATGCAATGAACAAATTCAAATGGTCCAGATCAGAGGGTCTCTCTTATAATAAACTTGTGCTTAAACTACCCATGAATGTGAGGTGTTCAAAAACAGATAATGCAGAATGGTCGGTAAGTCTGCATGTTGAAAAGGAGGCAATGATGCCATAAAATAAATGTGATTTACTCTGTTTCATTGCATATGAATAAATAACTGGTTATATGTCTTTGGAATATTTACATGGCTGATATTATGTTTACATATAATAACAAATCATGAGAAAGTTTTATCAATGCTTGCATCTAACTCGAGTTCTAGAAGCGTTTAAAAAGAAAAGTTTGATTGGCACTTGGGATCAGTAATAGGAGAATGGAGACTTTCAGTGTCACTGGGACAGGCCAGAGAGTAACCATGTGTGTCCAGATTAGCTGACCAAGTCATGAAGCTGTTTTCCCTTGGCTGCCTCCATGGTAAGGGACTTACATTAGGGTCTTGCAATGGATGACTCAAAATCCCTAAATCAGGTTTCATCTCTAAGTCACTTTATAGGGATAGGCTTATTGGCTGCATAAGAAAGCCTCAAGAATCTACCTTCTTAAGTCAGGGATCTAGACAACCTAAAGTTATATGTGCACTACTGCAGTATCTCTTGCTTTTCTGTTTGGTTTTTTTTTTGTTGTAGAAAGGTTTATGGTATTGGGCCAAAGAACTGTCTGTTTCCTTTGTGCAGCTTTGTAAGATTTTATCTTCCATAGGTTTCTCTTCCTTATCTTCTGATGAAAGAAACTGTAAGATAAATAATAATTGCTCAGGAAGTTATTATTTATTCTAAATGTCAACTGATATTTTTCCAGGACTTCTGAAAAGAGCTGTCATCTTTAGTGTTGATGTGTGTTTAGAAAGAATGGTTAGTGTGTGTAGTATCATCCCTGAAAGGGATGCTGAAAAATATGTATTGCTCTTTGAACTACTTTACAGACTCCAAATTCAGGGCTCTTCTACTTTTTTTGAGCTTTTCTTCTCAAAAGAGGAGATGATCTCACTGTACTGGCTTATTTCCTATTGTGATTTCAGTCCAGTGTAGCAGAGCTGATATGAGATACTACTGATGAAAACTCACTAGGAAAGGACATTTGCCTCATTCTTCTAACCCTGGAAAACAGCCTGTGCTGCCTCACAGCATATCACACAGTCCTTTCAAGTGGCTGAGAAATTGTCCCTCCTGTAGTGATGTTCTTGGTTTTTTCCAACATTGATCAGACTTTTCTGCCCAAGGAATGTCAAAGAAATACTGTTTGCTATAAGTAAACAAAGAGGTTATGATTTTTTTTCTAGTATTTTTCCCATTGTAGACCTCCTGTAAAAGGTAATTATTGACAGTATATGTGACTTTTTACCAATTTTGGTTAAACTTCTCGACTTTTACAGCTGTGGCCAGTAGAAGTTACACAGTCACTCTTTCACTGATTTTTTGTCAGAGGACAAGTTAAGATGATGACAGAAATTTTATCAAGAGAAAATAGGCTGCTTCTTTTTTAAATGGTATACCCTCTGGAAGATGCTGTTCCTTTTTATCTTACAGGATGAAAGAACTTAAAGAGCATAGTCAATGAATGAGCTCACTGGAGCTGGGAGTTCTTAGTTCTTGCTTTAAATCATAGTTTCCTATTTCAAATGACTAGGGCATATTCATCAAAGCTAAGATTAGGACTCCTTCCTTTCCCTTCCCTTAACAGAGATACTACACTAACAGAGATATTACATCCTCATCAAAATCCAGAACCTGAATGGCCAAACAATCCATGACTTGTTACAAGAAAAAAGCTGAAGCAGAGACACTGAGTTGAAAATACCTCCATGCTTCTACAGCAATGGTCCCTTGTTCAGTTTTTAATTCTGTGTTGTATTTGCTAAGATTAAGTCAATATTTAGGTGTTTGGGGTGTTTTTCTGCAGTGCAGAATAATTGAAACATGGAAGAAAAACCCAAAGCAAGCACATGCTGTGCAGGTGGACATTCAAAATTTCAAAAGTATTTATGCCCAGGAGCTTGCTTTTTGCAGGGCTTATTTGTTTAGCATGTAGGGAGTACACTTAGTAAAAGCAAGCCAAGCAGTGTACACAAATATCTCCAATTTCATGTCAAAACTATAACAAACTTGTGTTTATACCAGATCCCATAAAAATTGCACTGAATTCTAAGGGAAATATGGAAAATTCTCAGTATATAGAAATATGACACTGTGGTATGTGACCTTGCTTGAACAGGGACATGGAAACAGATGACCTTCAGAGATCACTTCCAACCTCAGCCAGTCTGTGATTCTGTGAAATAATGTGAACACAATTAGCTGCTTTGTACATGCAAGTGTAAGCCTTGTACATAGAAATGAATTTATTCAAACATCATCCTATATCCCAGTTGCACTGTGACAGTGTGAACTTGCAATTTTATCAGCCAGAAGGATGAAAACTGCAAGCAAACCAACCAAACAATCTCACAAAGCAAAATAAGATCACTCAACTCAAGAAACCAAAACCTAATCTTGCTTTACTGCAGAGGATATTACTGTTTACAGCTGCTCTTGAGCTGAGAACACTGGATGTGCACACTGGCCGCTCATTTTGCATGCAATATATTAATATTTTTACTGAGCTTGGTGTCTCCATAGTAAGAGTCACAACCCCAGTATAAAACTAACAATAGGTTTTCATGCAAGCTGCCAGCTAGCTTGACAGCAAAAGACAGTTTTCTAATCTTATGTGGCAAAACTCTGATCATTTTTTGTTATTTTAATTGTAGATCCAAGGCATGACGGCTTTACCCCCTGAAATAGAGAGACCATACAAGACAGAGCCAGTAATATGCAGCTCATCTTCCTGTTCAAGTTGCAGTTTATTCCTCATCTTGTGGTTTGTTGTACACATCACAGCCAGTACCATAGGAAACATTGGGCCATTTGTATAATAGTTTTTATTCATTTGTGTTCTATATGCCATGCAAGTCCTGATGTGTTTGCACTGTTGCAATTGTAGATTTATTTTTTTAATAAACTAAATTTGCCAGTTCAAAATAAAATGTGTACATCCTCTGGCAACTGTGGGTTTTTTGGTTTTCAGTGTAAATTTTGTATGAGACACAGTAAGCACACTGACACATTGCATTCTGAAATCTTCTGTATATTTTTCTTACACTTTATCCTGACTTATTTTCACGTGGTGCTTTCAAAGTCATGTGTGTATATGGGTAAAATTAATAAACTAAAAGCAATCTAGTTAACCACATTCAACCTGATGTGTGCTGTATTATTTTGTCTTAGTTCTTGACATCTTCAGTTAATGAAATTACTGCTGTATGGACAGATCTTATGAACATATATTTGTCTCACTGACATCTGCTGTGAAGCCACAGGGAAGACATTTCATTCAGGGAAGACAATTCATTCAGGCAAGACATTTCTGTGAGCAACACAGTGCAAACCATCTCAGCTCCTGAGATAAGCTAGAGCTATGGGTGTAAAAGGGATGGAAACACAGGCAGAACCCCAATCTTCCCATAGTGAATCCCATACAAGTCCTTTGGAACCCCCATCTCCTCACATTGAATCCTGTACAAATACTTTTCCTTGGTTGACATTTCATTTCCTGATTCCTGGTAATTTGGTGGTTTTGTTCTGTCTTAAGATACTTTTCCAGAGAGCAAATATTTGGCAAGAAGAAGGTGCTCCTTTTCTAGATTTGATCTGGACAGCAGTAGCAATAAAGATTTCGTTGTCAGGCTCTGGCATGCATGGGGTACCAGAGTACAAGACTGCCAGCAGGTATTGTTAGCAAACACTGAGCATCACAATAGACCAGACTGCTGGTTAAGAGGTTTTTTTTCTCTTCTGTATGTATGTTTTATTTATTTTTTTATATATTTGGAAATTGGCAACTTCTTGACGCGGGTGGTGTTGGCTGAGGAGGGTTCCCAAAATAGACCCAATTGATTGCTCACCAATAAAGCTGGGCAACACAGTAGAAAAGGACATTGAACATTTAAAAAAAATTCTTCATTTTTGTAGGCATACTGCTCTTGCAGTAAGATACAATTTTTTTCAGAATTGCATAAACTTTACTGGAGTTTGTCTATAAAAATAAGTTAGTTTGGATTCTGAGTACTTCCCTGATTATTGAAGCACCTGCACTGAAACTATCTTCTGTAACTTGGTTGCATACAGACTTTGTTATGTATATTTTATGTCATTGAGCACTCTTGTGTAGTATGGTGAGTCCAGAGCAGATCAAGAATCTGACTGAACTGCGATAAACTGGTTTTCAGCCCATTTTTGTTCAGTGACTGTTAACGACTGATACCACCTGTCTGTGCAGTTGCTCCTCTTAATGAGGTTTTTCTGATGCAAAGAAATACCACATAAGAAGGTAACTAAGGAGAGGATTTGAGAAATCTCTTCTCTGGATTTGAGAAGTGAAAAGGAAAACTGCGGAGCTGGTAAGGCCAAAATGACAATGCATGTGATAACTGACACAGGAGAGAGGCACTGAAGCAGCTAATGCCTCAAATGGAGAATTCAAGTATAGATTAATTTTCTAGGAGATGTAACAATATAATTACAGAACTTACATATAAAGGGAGTTTAAAATGAGCCATGAATGTCAAGTTTCACAGGGCCTACTGTATCTGCATGCTGTATCTGCATTTGGAGTAGGAACAATGCCTACCAAATCCTGGGAAATTTCTTTTCTGTTGTTGGGCAACTGCTTGACCTACATATTCCTGGACAGTGATATATCCTGCCGTTCTTCCTTTGGTCCTGGATAAGGCAAGGAAAAGGTGTATGTCAAAGATTTTTTTGGACTAAACCTCTGAGGTTTTCAATAAAGAAATGTAACAATTGAAGTGCCTTCTTCCTGCTAGCAGGAGAATTCTGCTCTTCTGTTTTGTGTTCCCAAATGCAACTAGTTGAAAAACAAAGTCCAAACATAGCCATAGTGAATTATAGGTAGAAAATTCCTCTCAATGATTATTTGTACAGATCTGTTTGGAATGTGAAAACCTATGGGCATCCTCCAGCTAAGGTACCATGGAGTCTAGGATGCATCTTATTGTAAAAGCAGTCAGAGGGAACCTTGGCCTTTCTTAGGCTTAAGCACATCCATAAAATGGGCATGTTTGAACAGCTTTTTGTCAGGAATCAAGAGGAAAAACAACAGGGAATGAAATGAGAAAAGAGCATTTGTGTTGGACAGGGGAGACCTTTCACATGCAATGTTGTGTCTCATTTGCTACTACTGGCATCCATTCTAAGCTGATTTGGTTTGCAACAAAGATAAAGCAAATGTAGGATTATTTCCATTCTGGCTGTTCTCTGATTTGGTGCAGTTTCTTATCTATGGGAATTTCCTTTCTCTGGGCAACCATCCTGAGAACATGTGAACAGATGGGTGTTTGTTGTTGCCATCCTGTAAGCCACAAGATGATGTAAAACAAAGCCAGCTCAAAAAGGATGTCTGAGAGATAGCTGGCAGTGTATCAGGAAGACCTGTCATATATATTAAACATTCATTTTTGTTTAACCCACAACTGCTTTATGACTTCTGGAGGACTGGAAAGGAAAATTTTACTTCACAGGTAAATAAAAAGAGGGACTGGTGATACAGCTCTGGAATGCTTCCAAATAAAAGGATCCAAAACAGATGTAGCATTATTAAAGAAACTTAAAATAAGTAAACAAATAAAAAATAATGGTCTGAAAGTTGACATTTCAAACAAGGATAAAAGTGAGAAATACCATGAGCTAACTCTATGTCATTGACATAAAAATATGTGCATCACTCAGATACCTAGTCACACTGCATATGAAAAGCTCTCAGACACAGATTTCTGTGGTTTTCTTTCATTAATGCACTTTGGTAAAGCAAATGCTCTTGTTTTGTATTTCTACCCAAAGTTGTCATAATAGTTATAGTTAAAAGTATGCACCGTAAATACTATTATCAAGTGAACCATGTTAGAGGAGAAGATGTGTATACAGTGGAAAATCTATTACTCTGAGATGATGGGCACAAAATGACTAAGCACAATACTATATTTTAAAGATTATGTCATTCCCAGTTTTTTTGTGTGAAGAAATGTGTTAAGAGGTTCCAGTAAGAAGCCAAACATATAAATATTTTAGTGTGATAAGTTGTTGCATTCTGGAATAAGTGCTGAAAATCCCATTCTGCTTAAATCAAATTCCCAAGACAATGGTCCAGCTGCCTATCAACTGCTGCTTTTCTGTAGTTTTACTATTTAATCCCTTTTTGGGTTTATTATTTAATCATTATTGAGCTTCCATATAATGAACATATGGCTGCCCTTAAATTGGGATTTTTCTTGTGTATTATAAAAATAGGATGCAGGAAATCTGAGAAGGGAGAATTGGAGTTTATGAAGCTCTTAGCTGCAGAGGAGGGTGCTATTCTCTAATTGCATACCCCATCTGCAAGACCCATCATACAACCCATGTCAGCCCATCTGTGGCTGTGTCACAGTGACATCTAGGCTGGGTTCAAGTTGGACCAGTGCAAGGGTGAGAGGCAGAGCTGCAGCTGGTGGGAGTGCAACTGTGCTGGGCTTAATCCCTTTCACTGGGGAGGTCTGGCTTGGTAAAAGGACTGGCTGGCTTAAAAGAAGCCTGTCTGCCTATATTATTCCAGATGCTGAGGGGGCACAAATTTGATAAATAAAATCTAGCAGAAACACTAGTCTCATTCTCTTTTCTCCCATCATGCTGAAAGTGACTAATTTTAAACCAATTATTCCTACTGGAATGTTTAAGAATTTTCTTTCTTTTTGATCTCTGCATCTTGTTTCTGATTTTTGGTACATCCCTGTCTTGCATGAGAGAGAGAAAGAGAGAGAGCAAATTCATCCCTAACCTTTTAGCACTAGGGAAAGCTGGGAGAAGAAAATGACAGCTGTGACACAGACAGATCTTTAGGCTGCTTTCTCCATCCCCGCAGAGCTTTCCATAAGTCACACGTGTTGCCAGGAGCATTTGCCATCACCATACCAGTGTTTTGCAGGTGCACTGAGCCTGGCACAGATGAACAAAGGGGTGAAGGCAGCCATAATTTTTCCCTATTTCAGCCCCTGCAAAGTGCTTGTGATGCAGGTGCAGTTGTTCTGTATACCAAAACCTAAAGCCTAGTGCTTAGTGTACTACTCTAGGAAAAAGATAGGGACACAATTTATGTTTGTACGTAAAAACTAGAAAAGTAGATTATTTTCCTAGACTGAATTTTATTTCTGTGATGACCCTATCTTACAGGAAAACTGTAAGATATCAGACAAACATAAGAAAAATTTAAGATGGCTAAAAATGTGACTTATAATCTGCTTCTTTTACATGTATAAATGTGTTTTTCTTCTGAATTTGTGCTTGTTTCTCCCGCTGATACTGCTCTTCTTCAAGGTAAGAAATGAGTACTATCTGTATGAGGTAAGGCTCATGGAGGACCTTTCTCTCCTGCATAGTGTATAAGTGCCAACATTTAATCGTGTAAAATGATTTTCAAATGCTTTTATTGACATATTTGTTCTAAAAATCTACTTTGCCCTGGTTTGTGTAACTACAGAAGACAGAGGAAAATAATAACTTTTGCCTCCAGTACCTATGCTTAATCTAAGAGCTTTCAAGATGACCCATACAGACTTCTAAGGCTACATGTACCACAGCTGTTAAAATATGCAGAGAACAAAATATTTACTTTAAGTGAATGTCTTTTTAGGCATGTTACTCTGAATGTGACAAATTCATGTAACAGAGAATCTGGGGCTTCACACCTGATCTGGGAGAACATATTGCAAATTCCAATAACAACTAACCCTTTGGTGTTGAGGTGAGCTCTGAGAGACAAAAGGCTCCTATTGTAAAACACAAACAGATTGTGTAAATACTCCTGGAGACTCAGAGAGTTATTGGCAAAGTAAATTGCCTTTTGTGAGGCTGTTCGCTCCTTTGCTGTGGATACCTCCCATGGGTTACCTATCTATCACCTTGTAAATGCTTCCAGCTTCTTCTATCCTAGTAAAGAAGAAGCCAATTTGGAGCTGAATGTGGTCCTCTCACTAATTAACTACCTGTCCTAGTTCAGCAGGAGGGACCAGCTAACCCTGTGTGGGGGTGATCAAAGCTGTGTATTCTACCCCCTCTATTCATTCCCCAAGGACAATGGGCCATCTGCAGCAGCTGCCCAGGGAGCCATTATCACTTCACACCCAGCCTGAGGGGGGCGGAGCTGCCAATGGGCCATCAACAGTTCAACACCCCCTGGCTCCCAGAGTTAATCACCCATTGTGTGAGTCCCCGCCCAGGGGGAGGGACTGAGAGCTCCCTGAGGGTACATAAGGGGTGGGTAAGAAGACCTCGGGAACCTCTCGTCGGATCCAGAGCAGCAGCAGGACCTTGACAGGAGGAGATCCCCGCTCTCGCCCAGACCACAGCCCTTGCCTGCACCAACAGGTTTTTCTTTTCCTTTTGCTCTGGACTCGAAGGAACCACAGGGGTCTCAGCACAAGGGCAAACAAACCCCCTTGGGTTTGTGCCCCAGGACACTGGGTTATACTGCTGGGGTTTTGTGAGTTGAAAGCAATTTTCCCTTGTGTGTCAGTATTGCTATTGTAATATTATTATTAAATTTTAGGTCTGACTTATAATCTCTCTCGTGGTGAGTTCATTTCCCCTGCTGGTTCACCTTTAAACCAGCACACTACCAGAAAACCGTTACTGGTGGTTTACAGTTCTGTTACAGAAAAGTGGCAAAGCAAAAAGAATTACTCTGTCTTAGCTTTATAGGCTTGAGCAACTGTTTCCTCTGAACATTGCCATTATTTAATTATTATTTAAACTTCTCTGCTTGCAGTGATTTTTGAGAAATACAATAGTTTGTTTTTTTTCACTAGAAATTTCTAATCTCTTGAAAGGAAACCTGGTAAAATCTAAGCTGCTGACTCCTTCCCTGCTCTAATCTGTGGACTGGAGAAAAAACAGTTCGTACAGCTTGACACAATAGTGTGAAGAGTTCTGCCTTAAGAAGGAATAAAAATAAAGTGACAATCTCAAATGCCTTTAAGTGCACATTATGATTACATGGGACAATATTTTTTAATATACCTACTTTGTTAAGACAAATAGCATTTGTGTGGGTCTCCTGTTGGTTTCATGGGGAATTTATGCTCTTAGGTCTAAAAGAGGATGTTGTGCAGTATATTTGTATTTTCACTGGTGATATTAAGATGACATTACTAGTTTGTCATGAGAGGGTATCTTGAACTATTTAAGTGGTTAAGGTTTGAATACTTCTTTATAACCTGTACAAAACTTTGCAAAGCATTTCTGGGAAATACAATAAACTTCTATATATATCTATGTCTTTTAGACATCAAGTTACAAGTCTGCACTACGCAGTGAAAACCACAAAAGTTGCTCAAGTGTTGGCCATTATTTGCGATATCAAGTAATAAATCTGGGAAAAGCTATTCCCAGATTGTTCCTCTCTTGGGAGACTCTAAGTAAAATGCTGCACCTGGACACATTTTTATCCTTGACAGGTTGGATTTGCTGCTGATATAAGGTGACACAAATCCATTATAGAGCTATCTGAATCTGCCTCATCTTTCAGCAGTAGAGGAGCTGGTCTTTAAGGCTGGAAAGATATAAAAAAGCAGGTCAGAAAGTTAAGAAAGGCATCTCAGGAACTCGACAGCAGGGAAAAAATTACAGATAAATGTGTCCACACATACCACGAAAAGTTTGTGCTAGTGTGGAAGAACCAAGCTATAGAGAGAAGAAAGATAATCCCTGAGTATGAAATCCATAGGTATTTTTGAAAAGCATGATGGAAAGAACAGTTGGTTTCATACCTAATGCATTAAACTGAGCTTAGGAGTCCCAAGTTCAGTAGTCTATCCATGCCATCACCAGAAGTATGTCTCCAGTCAAATGAAGACACACTCCAAACTACTCCAGACAAGGTGATGGTGGAGCCAGAAATGTATAGAGAATGTGTTGGTGCAGGAAAGGAAAAGAAATTATTAAAGGGATTCTTTTTCTGACAATTAGAAAAACTAAAATTATGGAAGGCTGAAAAAGACAATTGACCAAGACTTTATGATTCTGAAATCTGTCCACCTTCTTTTCATCTCCTATTTGAAAACCTGGCAATTTATTATCTGGGACAGATAATTTTAAGTCTGGCAAAATCTATCCACTTTAAAGAACATTGCTCTATTGGCAGAAGGTAGTCTGGTAACCAGATAAGAACCTTCCCTTGTAAGCAGAAAGATAAAATATGCCCTTTCCAAGTATGTCTTCCCCCTCCCCCACCCATCCCCACAACCCCACCTCCATAACTGTCTAACTGTGTTAAAGGCCTAATATCTGTTTGCCAAAATTGATTCTTAGAAATGTGGGGTTTTTTCTGTTTTTTGTTAGTTTGGTTGATTGGTTTTTTAAAACCAGAGCCATGGGATTGTAAGAATGTGTTCCCCTCTCTCTACTTTTTTAATTGGTTGGCATGATACTGCAACAGGTTAGAAAATTTGGAAATTTCAAGTTGAGAAAAAGATTTCCTATTAGAAAAATATATATATTAAGTTTACTGGTCAGCCTCAATACCAATGGGACAATAAAATAGTGTCCTCTTCAAAGTTTAATTTTCACTGAAAGCTTTCTGTTTTCAAATACTGCACTAACACGAAAAGTAAGGCTGTTCTCTTTCTGTCAGTACTTTCTGGACTAGGGGTTGTCTTCATTTATTTGTATTTAGTTCCTAGCTGGTTTACTACCATAATTTCCTTTCTCTGGCTTTCCTCCCTTTATTTCTATTCCAGCCCTAGCTAGAATTTTCCAATTCCTCTGCTGCCTTATCACATGTAACACAAGATCTCTGCTAATGATTTTATTACTAAGGTTTTCACTTTTCTTTTTCTCTTAAGAAGAAGAGTCACCTAATTTACTTTGGCTGCATAAAGAAATATTAATTTTACTTGTTTGACTCTGATGAATACTCAAATGGGAATGCTGCTTCCACCTTCAGAGTTGGGTAACAGCAGAGGAGAGATTTTAGTGTTGAATTCTGGAACTGGTGGCAGATAATTGCCACCTTCTTCATGTTATGCTATGGAACTACCCCCCATCTGCCCACTCCCTAGCCTTGAAGAAATGTACAGCTGAGAAACCTGGGCAGGAGAAAGGGATTTGCCAAACTCACAGTGAGTTGTAAGGCTCTTCATGCCTTTTTTTGGTCCCACACCAGCTTGTATTTGGTACACCACTTTATATGCAGAGGATGGAAGGCTCTTTCCTATGAACGGAGGGAGTAAAATACTTCTTTTCTGCCCTTTCATTGTTTCCTCTTCAATTTTGCTTTAAAACTTGAGAAAGATAGAACCAGACTGAAAAAATAACTGCTTATTGAACAGCACTCTCTGCTGCCCTCTGAGAGATTTGCATGTGGTATCAACTCTAAGCTTTTCAATAATAGGGATGCTTCATAGGATGGGAAAAATTCTGCCTTCTGACAAGGAGCTAGAGAGGATAGTGTTAAACAGCCTTTTATGCTGGCCCTAAACCCTGCTGTTTGCCCTCACAGGCGAGTGGGAGAGCTCCCTGGGAATGAAAGAAAGGAAGGTGGGAGGCCTCAATGTACACTCCTGCATTAAAACCCCATTCTCCATCCCCATCTGGTTTATTGCCTACTGATGTAGCATCATGTGCATGTGAAAGAGGTTAGAGGAGAAGAGCTGAAACGAGGCAATATCAGTGCACTTCAAAAAATACCTTCACAATAGCAAAAAACCTCCTAACAACACCTAAACATCTGCCTTCTTCCAATAATTTTACTAAAGTCTTGTCCAAGAGCAAAAGCTGGGTCATTTTATGTGTAAACTATTAAGTCTGCAATTTATACATAAATAAAGATATTTGCACTGGCTGGCCTACTCCAAGAAGAAAAAGAAAGCAAATGGTACCAAAATGGAACCAGAAAGGTGCACTTATTTATACCAAGTTATACTGGTGAAGCAGAGCTATTTTTTTTAAAGTATTTAATCCACTCTCCAGCTAAGGCAAAACTGCTAGGCAGACAAAACCTCATCATTAAAAAAAACATCACTTACACAAATTTTCTAAGGTTAAAAGCACAAATAGCAGTATCTGAGAATGTCAGGCACCCCAAAAATGAAAGGGAAAAAAAAAAAGGCAGAATAAGAAAACCCGAAATATGAAAGATTTCAAATTAAGGTCCTGCCATCTTGTGGTACCAAGGAAGAATAACTCTAATGCTGCAGTTATCCTGGTCTTGAGTCTCTGGCAACCACTGGTGCCTTAAACACTGTCAGTGTTTAAAAAATAATAGTCCATGGGACAGGCAGGAGTTAAAACACTGTAACATTTCTGTTCTTACCTAAGGGGAACTATTACAATATTTTTATCAGTTTTTTCTGCTTGTTTTATTTCTCCATTTCGTCTTCCCATCAGCACACAGGGTGCTTACTCTACATTTAAAAATACCATAACTATCTGGGTTGGCTGAATCTGGCATCCCAAAACAGGTGAAGCCACTGCTGCTGCATATCCCCAGGTCTAGCCAGTGGCAAGACTGAGCGTGTGACCCCAACAGATACATCATCCTTCCAAACTTTTTTTGCGGACTGGTGTGACATTTGCCAACTTCCAGTAATCTGGGACTTTCCCAGTGAGGCAGGACTGTTGGAAGGTGATGGAGAGCAGCTTGGAGAGCCCTTCAGCCAGCTCCCTCATCACCCTCTGATGCATCCCATCTGGCCCCATAGACCTGTGAGGATCTAAGATTTCAGGGGGGCTATGAAGGTTCTTATCACTGCCTACAAGCTCCAGAAGCCAGTTATCCTCAGGACAATCTGTTGTACTGTTGAAAACTAAGGTTAAGAAGGTGTTGAATACCTCAGCCCTTTCTTCATCCTTGTTAACTATGCTCCCCCTCATATCCAATAATGAATGCAGGTTTTCCTTGCCCCTCCTCTTAACTATTGTGGTATCTGTAGAAGGACTTTTTGTTATCCTTAACAGAAGTGGCAAGATTGAGTTCAAGTTGTACCTTTCTGTCTCTAATTTTCTTTTTACATGGCCTAATTACATTCCTAAACTCTTCATTAGTAGTCACCTCTTTTTTACATAATCAGTAAGCTAAAAACATACCTTTTCCTATGCTAAATCAATAGGTGTTGTATTGCTTAAAACCTGCCAGACAGTTCTTAACACTATTCACTATTTCTCTCTATTTATTCTCTACAACTGATGAGGCAGAGATCTTGTGCAAACCACTGCACAGGATGAAAAGGCTGGACTTTGCAACCTGGGAGATGTTCTTCCAAAACAGTGATTTTTTTTTTCTGAAATTTTGTCTTTATAAATAACAAGACAAGAAAATCAGAGAGAAGCCACTTGGTGCTGCCCAAGGAAATGCTGACTGTTCCTCCCAGGTGTTGACAATTCAACAGCCAAATGCTCACAATTCAATTTCTCCTGGACAAGGAGAGAAAAGCATGTGCAATTTTTAGTCAGCCAAGGAGCATTGTAAGTATACAGCCCAAAGCTCCTTGGTTCTTGCAGACAGCTACACAGTATTTGCACAGAAATGGTAGATATGGAAGAGAGGAAAAAGGTGAATGACCCAACAACATATTTGTTGGACATCTGCTGGCAGGATCCCGGTGAGGAGAGACTACTGGACTTGCTGATTTACTACCTATACTTCAGAGTGTGCTCTAAGTCCACTTGTACTGCTCAAGCACGCCTTTCAGCCTTTGTGCCAAGTGCAATTCCAGATTTCAAATGAGAGGGGTACTTCAGTGCCTTCCAGGAAAAGGGACCAGAACATTTTTTACTGTGTGGAAAACAATGTATTTTTAACTAACCTCTTACTTGGAAACCAATGAATCATTTTGGCTGAATTTTTCCACAAACAAAGCAGCCTGAAGCAGACACTAGACAAGGAAAATTTTGTCCAAATGAAGTATTCAGAAACATTATACACAACTGAAAATAAGATCTGCAACTGGGAAATTATGGAGAAACCTTAGTAGTAACTGATTCTGTTAAGCAGTTTTACAATAACCCTACTGGAAAGATGGAGGATGGATTCAACAAAGATTTTTTTTTTATTCTTTTGCACCACTTTTTGTCAATGTTGATTTTTACCTGTCTTTTAACTCATCTCCTATGGATATTTAGCAGTAGCTGAGAAAAATAAATTAACATTTCAGAAGCTAACATAAAATATTACCATTCACTACTATCATACTGTTCTTCAGCATTGTCATCACTTGTGGAAGAATTGACAAGGCTTTTCTGAATTGTGATTATTAGAAGTGCAAACTATTAAAAACTTGAAATTCAGGATTTTTGTTAAGTTGCTTACAGGCTTATCCAGACTGTACCACATATGTTAATTCAAAATTCAATTGAGTTTTATGGTCAAAAAATTCTATGCTGGTTTTGTGTTACAAAAATGCAGACTTCAAAATGTAAATCACCTGGAAAATTATATATAATTAGCAGTTGCAGTTTGCCTCCCTTTCACTTTTGCCCTATTGTCAAGAAACCTTTCTGCAGTACAGGGCAAATGCCAACAATAGATTATCACTTATTTTTTAAAATAGTATGTTAGGGAACATTTACTTGGAAAATACTGCATGTTGTTTCTGCTGTATCATCCCTTTCTTGGAAAGGTTCATGCTTGCCCAAATAACAAAACAGTGGGGAAGGAAGACTTATTGAGCTGTGTACAGTATGCCTAAATCCATGTCCCCACTGACTGTCCTGGACTAAGCATTCCCCAGTTCTCCTGCCGGCACAGGGAAAGGGCCTTTGGCTGCCAGCCTTCTTCCACAAACCAGAGGCTGGATCACAAAAACAAAGCCAGCTTGTTATTGACTCCAGAGCTGAGACAGCAGGTCCAAAGGTAAGAGGGACCTTTTTATCCAGTTCTGTAGTTTTATTCAGCTCTTTCAGACTGGGTTTTGGACTGTTTTCTATTCATCTTCCTTTTCTGTTTTCAGCTCTGTACCCTGGTGGGTAGGTGACTGGACACATAGGCTCCCTCATCTGCATGTGCCTGTTTCTGTACTGCTGGCTGTCAGGGTAAAAGCAAGCGGGCATTGCATCAAGAGTAAAATCAAGCTCATGACATCAGAGGATCATAGGAACAAAATCTCTATTCAGGGTGAAAAACAGGGGCAATGTGTAGCCTTGACTTCCACACAGAGTCCAGCTGAGAGGTATTTTAACCAAATACAATAAAACTAATAAAGATTTATGCTGCTGCTGTCAGTACTGAAAAGACTCCTTTCTCCTTCCTTCCACAACAGATCTCTGGTAGTATCTGGAGCTCACCAATCACATCCATCTACCTCTTCTCTTCCAGGACTCATTTAGCAGAGCTTTAATAGTCCCACTCAGACAATTTTGGAAAGCATGTAGGCAGTGGGATACAAAGAAAGAAAAATGGAAACCAGAAAAAACAACACAAGTAATTCAGCGCAGTGGCAGAAGATTAGACAGGAGACAGACCAGAAAACATCAGGTAATAATTTTGCTCACTGCTTTGGCTCTCTGATTCTCACTGTTTTCTTTTGATAAATGTGAGTTTAATGTACATCTGCCCAGCAGAGAGTCGCTGCAGATGAGAAGCATTATTAGAGCAGTAAGGGGCTGCCAGAATGCTCTATTACCCACAGCAGCTATCCCAGGTACCCATATCAGTCACTGGCACCCAACCTTTCTGTAACTGTGGCCTGAATGAAAGACATTCTTGCATCTTTAAGGAAAAACTGACAAGTGTGGCATAAATTATGTTCAAGAGAATTTGTTATTAACTACTTACAGGTGCTTACTAAATATTTACGCATCAATTTTCAGTCCATGTGTTTCTTGAGCAATTAATCACACTCCCTAAAGATAATTATGCCTTTTTGGCTGTAATATTTTCTCTTCTTTAAACTCACATTCTTTCCTTTCTTTGTGTTAGCCAAGAAATGTCATTTTCCACTGGAACCAGTGAACTAATTAAGTTTATGTCTGGTCATTCATGCTTTCTTCAGTCAGTCTGGAAAAGTTTGTTTCCTAGGAGTTGTAGAAGTTCACAGGGCTTGTTTTGAAGCCTTGTGTTTTAACACTTCACACTTTTGACACTGCATTCTTCTCCAGAGCTCTGTGGAGATAATCACCGTACAAGTCAATAACACAGTATACACCTCATGATTATGGATTTTGTCAGGAAAAATAGCTGAGTAAGGTACCTTGGCTGCTGATGATCAGCTGTGTCTATCTAGACTGAGTTAATAAATATGACCGAGTCAAGATGGTGAGTCTACTGTCTGTGGCAGCTGGCCAGGAGTTCCTGGGCAAAGAGAGAAGCTCGGTGACACAGGAAGGTAACATGCAAATGTTTGCTGTTGGTACACAACTGCTAAAACAACTTACGCAGATCACAGTGCACTGAACAAGCAGCAAGGTTGATATGATGACCTAGGAAAAGCCTGACATCCTGGTACAATATCTGGAAAAACAGAGTGATTTTTAATTCCTGTTTTCTTCAGGCTGCATTTTGAAAAAAAAATGCAAAAGCAATCTGATGGAGCAAATATTTTCTGTGTACCTGGGGTGTCCTCATAGTAAATGTTCATCAATAGCCAACGCTATCTTTCCTCTCTATCTCTCTTTGTCTTTTCTCCTCTCTTTATATCACCTAAACTCTATTTTTCTCTGTGTACACACACATACCCACACATTGTTGAGGAACCAATAACCTTCCTTATCTGCAGGATGTTGTTTCTCTCACAGCTTATCACAATGTAGTACTGAATGACTGGTTTACTGTAAGCAGAACAGCAGCACACAGGTTGAGTTGCCAGCTAAGTCGCTGGGCTGGAAGCTGTGAGATGGAGAAAAGAGACAGATGGATATCTGACAACCTCTGACTAGCAGTCAGCCCGAATCACTCATTACATCTTTAAGGTTTCTTAGATTTGTGCACTAGGATGCAGACTGAGACAAGGTGTTTTCTCTGCACCTGAGCTCACCCAAATGGTCCGTGATCTTCAAATTGGTTTAAATTTATTTAAAATGAGAGTTTTAGCCACCTTCTTCATCTAAATAGGTCTCTCTTTTAATCAGAAGTGTTGCAGAACAATTTATTTTAAAGAATGTGAAAAGGCACTTCATTTAACCTTACTGAAATTTATGACCACATCTGTAGAAGTCATAGAAATTTTCAAAAGAACAATCTTAAAACAATACAAGAAACATTTATAGTATCTTACACTATGTCTCAGGAGTGTATTTAAAAGGTAAATTCTGATCCATTCAAGACAGATAATCTTCTGCATCTACAATTAACAACAACAAAAATAATGAGTAAAAACAGCAAGAAAATTATCTCAAAATCTTGGATTCCTGAAGTTTCATTAGACACATTCAGCTGATCTTCCTACTGATTTGCTGATTAAACCAGTAACTGATCACTTATTAATTTCATTTCCTTGAAGAAAATTTTTATGCCCTGGACTTCTGATGGGCTCATGTTACTTTCCCAGACTGGGTGCTCAAAAGCACTGGCAAGGAGAAAAAATATTGGTTTTTGAAAAATTTCTCATATCTTCATATGCACACAGAAACAACAATTCTGATTCAGCTTCATGATGACTACTGACACATGCAACCTTTAAAAGGCAGTCTATAGACTCTAAATTTCTTATTCACATCTATTGCATGTTTCATGGCTTTGTAAATCTGTATCATTCTCTTACTCCACCTATCTAGAGGCATGAAGAGGGACACACATTTTTAAGACCTTATAAATGACTTTTTCCTGGCAGAGTGGTATGACTTCCAGCATGAGCCACAGCTGTGTGCTTAGCTTCAGTGTCTGTATAGTTCAAAAAGGATTATAATACTCAGAGAGCTGTGCCAATATTTCACAACACAAGATATCATCCATGGTATTCTGCAAACATCTGTTCTCAGTATCTCCAGAAATGTTCTGGAAAGTGTCTGGGAAGTGAAGTACCAAAATTTGCTGATAATAACAAGTTATTTAAGGTGATAAAGATGAGAGCAAACAATGAAGAGCTGCAGAAGCATATCAGATTACCACTATAGTCAATAGGAGAGGTCATCCAAAACATTACTCAAATCTCAAATAATACTGGATGCTCTGACTAGCTTACTGCCTCCCTCTATCATTGGGACCCCTAAGATGCCAGCTCCTGAGTCATTAATGGTGTATTAATAGGTATTAATCCAAGTTTTAGTGCTTATGTCTTATAGAAGATTTCATCTCATGCCATTTTGCTGAGCAATGTACAGCACAGGATTCTTTTTGCTCTGTTAATCCACAGGGTCTTAAGGGCATAAGCAAGGGATAGGAGTTTCATTAATTCCTTCTTTGGGCTTTCAGCAGAATCAAGGGAATAGACAGCCAGGTTCTTGTACTGACTGAAGTCAATGTCTCTCAGTATGCCTGCATAAACACCGACACTTCTTCTATTTCCCCCAAATATTCCCTCTGGAGGATTCTCATATGTGTTATAAAGTTATAATAATTGGTCTTTTAGGGCCTTACCTTATCTCTGAGGTTCATGTCATGCAAGTAGGAAAAGGTGGGTTGTTCCTGGCCAATTCTAGGTACCGAAATGTTTAGTATCATGGGTAGGGTACTGCAGGTTAGAGCAGTTCATAAATTTGTCCTAATTTGTGCTGTAGATAGCACCATGCAGCAAAGAATTAAAACTTCTAACAAACAGGACTGAGACAGAGACTGATTTAGTGAGCTACAGTAGACCATAACAAACTGCAAAATTTGTTCATGGTTGGTTCAAAAAAGGTGAGGGGAACTTGATCTGTGGAAAACAAAATCACAAGCAGTTCCTCTGTTATGGTGTATCATGATACAAAGAGTGATTTGTTGCTATTTCTGTGCAATAATTTAAGAAATATAAATTGTCACAATTTTTTTAGTCAGTTTATGCAATTCATGCCATACATTTTTAAAGAGTCCAATTCACACTTGGGTTTAAATTGGATTGGTTAAGAATTTTCTAATACTGAAGGGTATTTTGTTTCAATTTATAAAATAGATACTTCTTGTGGTCACAGAGTGAACATTTTCAGTTACCCAATACTGCAATAGATGTTTCAAAGTGTGTCCTGTGGGTGGAGAAGCCTTGCTTATAATTACTGGGAAAAACCAGAGTACATTTATTAGTGGTAATATGGCATTAGATGTGATTCACTCCAGAGAATCAAAAATGTTTTTCGAGATTACATTTGACATCCTCCCTCATTGTGGAAATATCTATGGAAACATGCAAGACAACAAATCCCTCATGTCTGCCAGTTGAGACCTCCAGGTGGCATCTTAAATATCAGACCTTTCAGTGGAGAAATGAATGTGGTCTCTACCAAAGTTTCTTTCTTTTCTTCCATGAAAAGCACGTGTGTATGTTTCTTCCTCTGCTGACATCTTACCACTGACCAAGAGTTACCTACCAGCACCAGAAACCTGTCCAATTCTCCTCTGCTCATGAGTACCCACTTGAGTCCTTCCTGTTCCAGCTGTGGAAAAACACCCGTTCCTTGGCCAAGAACACCCAGCTCTCTTGGACTGTCCAGACAGAACAGACTCCAGGGCTGGCTGTGAATGTAAGGAATGGACCATGAACAGTACAATACCGACAGGCTTGGCCCATGGTCAAGGTACTCAGGGCTGTCAACCAGGCTCCCAGGGATACACCTATACTTTCATCTAGATTATTGTCAGAATACAAAGCCTTATTATTCCTTGCCTGACCTGGCCCTCAGGACAAAATGCACTCTAGGTGATTGATTTCTGAGAAATGTAACATTGGATCTGTGATAAGTTACAGGCAACATACAAAATGTTTATGTTCCACCACAGAGTCCAAATTTGTGAAATAAATATTTGCACTCTCATATGTCTGTGGGATCCTGTCATAGAGAACATTATGTGCTATAATGTGTTTCAGAGCCGCCCATGGCAGGACTTGGACAGACCTTTCACTGCTTGTTTAGCATGGGATTTTCTTCAGACTCTCATCCCATTTTCTCTGCTTCTTTGGAAAAAAAAACCCAAACCTTTAGAATGTATTTCTGTTAACATATCGTCTATTATATAAACTACAAATTGTTTCTTGAATAAAGTGTAATGTATTTCTTTGAAAACTTGGAATGCTATTGTGCTGAAACGTGCTCAGGCACATCAGACAGGCTCTCAGCCCAAAACCAATAAAATTCATCAATATTTATGGATTAAAGTGAGAAAAAAGTGATTGGAATACAGATAGGAATGTCCCAGTCAACTGAGTACCTGCCCATTTAGCAAGTTTTACGTAGTTAATAAAATGTATCACTAGTATTGTTTGGTTACATATGTAACCCCTACTGTATGTCCTTAAAAAATATCAAAGGAGTACTTGTCCCCATATTACCTCATATCAAATGATCAGGTGTGTTCACTAATAGCATTTATAAGTTAGAGAGCAAGTATTTTGCCAAGAATTCCTTGTATTCTTGTTTCAGAATAATACATTTTTACTTTTATCAAATTTAATTTGCTTAGTGTGAAATTTTGCAGGGGAAGCTATTAAGAAGAAATTCAGATCATAGGAAATGTACAGAGGGGAAAACAATAACACTAGGAAATATTGGTCCCAGATTAAATTTTGTATATACATCCTCCTTGAAAATGTCTGTAGGGGAAAGGGGAAAATTACATGTTGAGGCTTTTGAACAGTATGACTCCACAGTACAAGACTAGGAGATAGATCTTCTGATTACAGGAATTTTCAATGTGGTGTCCTTTAGATTTGGCTTTTTTCTCTTTCTAGAATTTTGATCTATCACAGAAAGAAATAGGAGGAAAAGTGACAGACAATAACATCATCAGACTGAACACAATAAAAAGATAGCAAGAAATCCAGCAACTAGTTCACTACATGCTTAATAATCAGCCCAGAGCAATGGACCTGTAAGAAATGCCTACAGGGCCCTGTTTTACCTGTTATTTATTGGCCTGATTTGAGACCACATAATATTGTTTCCCAAGAGGCATCATCTTGGATCACCTGATAGAGAATCACAGTATGGAGCAATGTGAAGACAGATCTGTTCCTTTGCCACAAGGAAATAAACATTCTAGGAAGGTAAAAGGAGAGGCACCATCTCCCAGGCTTGCTTATTCCCATAGGGTAGCCCTTGTGTTGGCTATCAGTGAAAGCCAAAATACTGTCCCATCTCAAGTGTTTCTCTCCAGGCATGGCTGGCTCACTGATGACCCACACCATGGTCCTCACTTCCACAATTTACAAGTGTTAAAGAACAGGGAATGAAGTTTTCAGCTATCTTCTGACAAAGAGAAAGTTTGATTTCTCAGGTGTTTCACATCCCTTCTTCAAAATTACCTGATTCTTCAGTTGTGTTGAGGCTGCCTTGAGTGTGCTGCTTGCTAAAGTAACTATCTGGAGTAACACTGCAATCTCATTGACAAGTGACAATGACCAAGACTTGCAATTCTCAGAGGTGGTCCTGAAAATTTATTTTGTCAAAATAGATTCCTGAATAAATTACCCCTCAAATTTTATTCCATGTCTCATTAGGTATACATACACATATGCTAAATATGTAATTTTAATCCCTGAAGTTAGTCAATTAGTTGCAAACTCTACATGAGCATGGTCTTTGAATCTATTTGCAAAAACTTTATACTCTTGAGCTCTTAATTTTATTTTTTTTCAGCAAGTATTTTACCATTTGAAATGTGTTATTCATCATGGTCACCGTGTTGATGACTAAATCAAAGCAAGTCATGAGAAGAATAGGGTATCAAACCAAAAGATATAAGAAAATTCATGACTAATAATAAAGCTTATTTGGAGTCCAATAGCACAGCTTTTGTCTTCTCATGTAGGCTTGCCAGTGCTGCGTGCTGAATTGTCACAACCAGCAGCTATGTCATGCTAAGCTGTTCCGCATCTATGCTGTCAAACCTCTTTCAGCATTTCTTGAGTGAACTATGATAGTTTTATTATTTGTGAAAATTCTGGAAAATGCCAGTCTTCCTCAGCATGATTTTCTGACTAAGCCAGTACAAGCAATGAAAATAGCCATTTACATACTTTCCAAATGAAATTCAGATCAGAAGAGCATGGAAATTCTTGCAACTTCTACTGGGAAATAGTGAAACCACAGCAAGACCTGACCTTGACTTTTGTCATCTGTGTTCTCAGCTAAGCTACGTTCATATTTTCCATGTTTTCAGTATAAGACACATGCTTTGAGCGAATATTTCTGCCCTGGCCCATCCCCTCTTCACAAAGAAATGGTCCTGTAAAGGGCCAAGATTGCCAGAGGAGTTCTCCTTAGTATCAGAGCTGGGGAGAGACAACTCTCCCCTGTGGCCATCAGCTAGTTGCTGAAAATGTTGGAAAGAGAGAAATCCGTCCACTCGTGTGAACATGGAAGAAGGACAATGAGATCTTTCTCAGACTTGAAATTTTGTTATATTAATAGGAGCACAGATATACTAGATTACCTGATATTTCAGCTCAACACTCGTCAGACTCGTAAGTGCTGCTGGGACCTCTGTGGGAAAGACATGGACAGACTGGAACAAGGTCAGTGGGAACCTCTGAGGTGTTGGGAACAGAGCATTTCTCCTGTGCAGGGAAGTGGATAAATAGGGCTGTTTCAGGCTGGGGAAGGGATTAGCACCTGTAAGCAGATGGTAGAAAAGAGACAACAAGGGTCTTCACTGTGCTACACAGGAGGAGACTGAGGGACAAGGGGCATGAATTTAAATGAGAGGTTCAGACTAGGTTTAAGGAAAAGCTTTTTAATGATGAGGACAATGGGATCACTCAGTCATTTGCCACACCTGAGCGGACACAGGCCTGAGCATCCAGGTCTGAGCATACAGTTGGCACTGCTGTGAGCATGAGGTTGGAATAGAGTTCTGAGCTTCCTGCTCAGTTTCTGACTCAACCATGTGATTGTATTATACACAAATAAGTAATTACATAATAAATGAGAATTGTTCTTCAAAAATTGCTGCATGTTTTAATGCATAGTTTACTTTTGAAATTGTCAATTTCTACATCTGCCCATCAGACTGCAAAAGAAACCTCTGTAAAATAGTGGGTACTATGAATATATTTTTCTTTCTGCAAAAGAAATTACCAAAATTTACCATTGGAGGGAGATAGTGATGAATCTTTTGCTCTCAAATGAAGTATAACAGTACATGCAGAGGAAAAAGACGGGAAACAAATGTTTCCAGGCCAGGTGGTATAATTCATGTATTTAAATTGATAAGAAGATGCTGATTGCCACTGCATTCACTATTACTATAAACTCTAGGAATAGATGTTGCTCTGCAGCCAGATGAAATAGCTGGTCACCGCCCTGGAGAGATGGAGAGACTGTGACCTAAGGCTACAGAGTTCAACTTTTAAAAAGCACCTGGACTGACGTGAATCAGTGGGAATTAAACTCCTCGAAGTCTGCTGCCTCAGGGTGGGATTTTCAGTGTTTTACTGCAGCTTGACTCTTTTTAGACATCTTAATCAACTCCACTGCCTGAAAGGTAAGAATCCTATTCTCTTTTCACAATAGGCAGAGAGAACTAAATCTTTACCAGCTGGATCCAAAAAAGCAGTGTGGGTATGAATAAACCAGAAGAAATATTATCTGAAATTCTACTTCTTCCCAGTCTTCAAACTATGGGCAATTGTAGGATTTTAAATCAGAATTCACTACCCTGAACTCTCTTCCACCCCTACCTGCCAGTGCTATGCTAAATTCACACAGATTATGGCCACTGAGAATTTTCCTCAATAGTATGGGGGATAGCAGAAGCAGAACCAAAGGAGTGAAGTATGTGAAATTTAATTCCTTTCTTTTGCCTTTAAGAATTGGATGCAGTATTTCTGTCCCCTGGATAACCATTAAACCACATGAGTATTAGATGTTTCAAGACAGTCTATGGCAAAAAGCAGTATTTTACAGAGCAGTATACCTCCATGCAACATATTTAAACAGTCAAGAACAGAAGAAGGTGAGTTGCTTCCCTGGCCATGGGAACATCCAACCCAAGAGTCTGTACAATTGTTCATTCTCTCTTCCTGATCTAATGAACATGTGGTTATTCATTGTTGTTTATTATTCAAATCACTAAAGAGGGCCTCAGAGCAGTCTGTTGCCTGGGACTTATGATGTTCATCTCTAAATGCTAGGGGCATGAGAAGGCATTTCAGAAGAGGATGGAACTGAGACTCATCCTCTCACATGGCTGTTCAGAGCTTTTCTTGCACTTCAGTGAGAAGATAAGGATGGATCTGAATATTATCTGAGGCAAAAATCTGGAAGCACTTCTGCTGTAGTGATACTTCATTGGTAGAAGAGCTCTAGGAACACTTACCAGATCAGATGAGAGAAGCCAATCAGTACTAGATCATGTTGCATAAGGGTTTAGAAATCTGACAGAATGGAAGCACTTGCAGGGTCTGAAAGGAGGCAAATAAGTGCCAAGAGGGTTTGCATTTGAAAATTAGACACATTCAGAGCAATTAGGCTGAACTTATGTTCTGCGACCTTCTGTGACCTGCTGTGACCTGTTGCACCCATAAACCCAGCCTAAATGCTCACATAGTCAGAAACTGAAGGATAGCTTTTTAAGAAAATGTGAAGAACCAGCTGATAGAATCACTAGCCAGATATGTATGCCTAGTGCATGTATGCAAATAGGATGCAAAATTAAATGTTTTGTCTTGCCCTTCAGATAGCATTTTTTGGCACATTAGCTCAGGATCTATCATGACCAATGACTGTGTCTCATCTGAGGAGATCACATACTGAATCAAGGTCTTAGACTTCAGTCTAGCAAGTACTAATACATGTATTTAACTTAATTCATGCTAATCCTACCAGTTGCTTGAAACAGGCAGCTTCCAATTCAAACATGTACATAGATATTTTCAGCATAGAGTCAAGTCATAATATATTTTGGTTTAAATTTATCCATTACTGACTTTCCATTCTAGCCTTAATTTTATAATTCATTGATGCCAAATTGATTTGAACTAGTTTGTTTGAAAAAAAAACAAACCCCAACACTTAAAAGTGGGAAGGTTTTTCATTCCAGCTTCTCACCCTCTATCTGAACTTCATGGATTCAGCACAGCCTGCGTTTTGATTTTCAAACATAGGCACTGGCAGGTGGAAAGGCCACTGTACTCCTATTCACATAACAACACCTTTTCTATCAAGGGAGAGCACTATCAAATGCATGGTCTGATTTCTCAGCTAGGAAGAGCTCACTTAATGCTATTACAAAAGTATCCACTTTAAGCATGATCTGCATGGACCTGTATAGTATTCCAGCACTGCATTAGTGTGCTGAAACAGGGGATAGCAATGGTGAGTCAAAGTATGAGGAAGAGATGAGAGGAAGGCTGGCAAGAACATCACACTTCTCTCATATATTTCTAGTAGCAATGAGTCCCTGAGGTGACAGGTCCCTGACAACATATCACTTTGGTTGATAGATTGTTGCATTTATATGTGTGTGCATGCGGGTGTGTGTAAAGTATATACACACAATGCACTTGTATGTATGTATACACACAGATATATATATGTGTGTGTGTGTGTGTGTGTGTGTGTGTGTGTGTGTGTGTGTGTACACGTACAAAAAACTTGGTGGAAGAAGATCCAAAGAAATGCACATTTCAAAGAAATGGTTAGGTTAAATTCTGAACTGAATAAGGGTATATTAGGTTCAATACTCTTTCAGGTGAGACTTGGCTGCCTGATGACATCGTATAGTAAGTGGAGAAAGAACAACAGGCTTGGGGATAGGGGCCAGGAGGACCTGAAAAATGTCAGGACACTATCTGTCTGGGCAAAGCACACAACATTTTAGTTCCTTTCAGATTTCAGTTAGCACAGCTTTCCCCACAAGACCTCTTCAGACAGCATAGAGGAGGAAAGACAAGTTACTGCTCTCTCATTTCTCCAGACACTTTGACACACTGTCTGGTATGGGTCTGGGGAAGCCATAAAAGTGGTTCACAGCTTCCTCTCCCACCCAGGTGCCTGATACATGAACTTTGTGTATAGCAGATCTGCAGATCTGTTTCTGGGAAACAGATGGGAAGCCACTGGCTTCCTAACGTATGGGAAAGAGATTACAAAAGGAGGGTTGAAAAATGAGATACTGTAATACCTAGAACTTGGCCTTTAAAAATTATTGTGTTTTGGTATATTGTAATAGTTTTAATGTAATGAAAAATACTAAGTACGTGCAGCACACACAGAGAGTTTACCTACTTTTTTATATATTTTTTTATTATTCAGTTTCACTCTTCCTTTTCCCTGTCTCTTTTTCTGTCTGTTCCTTCCAAATCAAGAGCTTCCCCTACACTGCAGGTTGCACCCTACTCACTACCTGGTGCTCCACAGAGTTTTACAGCTGCCATGCCAATTGCACATCGAACTTGGTCAAGGTGACTGGTATGGCTAAACACATCTGGGTCTCCATTACTAAGCACATTCAAATCTAGAAACCATGAAGTTGTGAGAGCAATTTCTCTGTCTCACTCTCATGAAACTTCTGAGTGTAGAGCACAAAACTACTGTAAAACTTCCATCCGTTACAGTGGAGCAGTTTCACCACTAAAGACACTGTGAAAGATGCATTATTCAGAGATTGCTTTAGGCAATTTAAATAATTTCTTTTATGACTAAACATAAAAGCTTTAAGATCTACCTACATGTATCTGAAAGATTACAGCTGCTGAAGTGATTGACAAAACTTTTAGATTTGAAAATTAGAGACCAATTTGCATTTGATGAGAATAATATATTTCTGTTCTGTAGAAAAGAAATTATGTACTATACCATGACTATACTAATCTAAGATCTTGCCACCATCATCCAAAATGCTATAATTGTGCTGCTCTACTATCTAGTCTATTTGATTATTCTTACAGCTTTTGTAGCATTTTTAAATATGAGGCAATATTTAAAATTTGCCTTTTCAAATGGGCTTTATTCCCTTGCATTCTGTTGCACAGACTGAAAGATTAACACAAATTCACTTAAAATTAGGTTTCTTGGCCATATAAATGGTTTTATTTTCCTGATATTTGGGTACCTTACCGTTGCCTTTGGAATGACTAAGTCAACAGGAGATGCCTGGATTCCTAGTACTTATGAAATTCAATCTATTTCTTTAGGTGCATAAGTAAGAATTCAAGGCTCACACATATGATCCAATTATGTGGTTTAGCAAGTTGACAGTCATCTTATGATGTGTTATAAACTATTCTTTCACTTAATACAATTCTAGTTGTCCTCAGAATTCAGAATTAAGTGTAAATAGCAAAAGATGTAAATAGCAAAGCTCCTGTTGCCTGTGAGTGGAATAAGTTCACTGTAAGCCCAAGATGTTTTGCTACAAACTGCATGCACATTGACATGCCCATATGGCATTTCTTCTGGGTGTCTCATCTCCTGCCTTGCAGCTGGTGTTTGTGCAAGTATATGGATGCATGTTCTTTTCCATCTGCAGCTGTGCCAAAAAAAAGATGAGTGCCCTAGCCTCCTCCCCACTCTGCTACTGGAAGTTACCATCCCCTCTGATCTGCTGGCCACACTCTTCATGTGACTTCTTATAGCTTGTTTCCATCAAAATAAGCTGTTGTAAAAGTGGAGTCTTTAAATTCTTACAATTGTCTTTTTGATGGATGTTGAATAGGGACCACTGAGAGCAGGTGATGAACGCATGGGGATGAGGTGTTGCTTAGTAATCTCTTCAGCTGGTTCAGCTACAGCCCGAGAGGGTGCATGTCCACATCCTATATGCAATTGCTAATTGAACCCACTGTTAACAAGAATCGCTATTCTATGTACAACCTGCCTGAAACAAAATTGTCTAGATGGCCAAAGGAATTCTTGCAGGCAAAATGAATGCAGGCTGGTGAATATACTAATACTGATCCATTTAAATTTCTAAAAAATAAGTAAAAGAAAGCCATTAAATATATGGTTTATATTAAATAAAATTAAATTAAAGAATGCCAGGATTCTATTTGGGATGATGAAGCTGACCAAAACAGGAAGAGGAAAAAAATAAAAGGTTGCTGTAAAGCAAGAGGTAGCTACCAGGCAAATAGACATGTTTATTCTTGAGGTATTTTTAAATTTTTGTGCTGTTTCATTTACACTTATATCAAGTCAGCAACAGTCATATTTCTCTTGGTTTACAGTAAGTGTTATTTTAAACTGTGTACATTGTTGGAAAATACAAAGAAGACTTTGCTCAGACAGCTTTACCAGGCTTATGACTAATTTTACTTCTGCTTCCTTTCTGGATGACTTTTTGTGATGAGTTTGAATGAAAATTCAGTTTATACTGACGGTAGTCAAGAGAATGTTTTCCATTTCATGCACAGTTTCCTCCTTCACTGCCTGTTAGCATGTGAGACAGCTTTCTTGGAATTATAAACTTGGTGAAATTTGTTGTACCAACACATCCCAGCACCAGCAAGCAACTAAAACTAATCCAGGATTCACAGCAAGGCATGAAGCAGAAAGTCAACAGGCTGTTTTGAACATCACAGCTCAGTAAGAATAAGACTAAAATAAATATGAAAAGGGTTCTTCCACATGAAATATTTTTCCTAGGAAGGAGAGGAGGCCCAAAACACCAGGTTCTGAAGAATGGGAGTGTGGCACCAGCAGACAGGAGATTGGCCCAACAGTAAAGCTGTTTCCTGTCATTCTTTTCCACCTAATAGTAGCCCTCAGGAGAGGGAAGTCCACAGCCATGCAGGGTGGATAAGGGGTGGAAAAGGGAGGTTAGTGTTATAGATCACTGTAATGCATTACTTTATTATGGATACATATTATTATATATGAACATATAGTATTATGGGTATGTATGTTTATATATATTTGCCCTTTTCACACTTCTCGGCCAGGGATAATCTGAGTCTAAAACAGGAGTCCTCTCTAGATGTCAATTGTGCTAATTACAGGTCAGCTAAGACTCAAAAGGCAGTGTAGAAGCAGAGGAATGCCAATCAATTTGGCAGTTCTAGTGCAAAAAATAGTGCAAAGAAAACTTGAAATTGGGAAGTCTGTATTATTGCTCTGGGTTATCAAAATGAGTTAACATTACACAGTAGAGCTGAGAAATTAAAACACTGAAGCTGTTTATGTTGTTGTTCAGATTGAGTCATAATTACGTATGGTACAGTTTCCAGCAAGAGGTTATCTTTCAAACAGATTACACACGGATTGCCATTCACCAAGGAATTTGCGGTTACTGTGAGCAAAGATAAATTGAAAGGCAATATACCAAAGTAATTTATGGCATGGGTTTAGTGAGGAAAACAATCACTGGCTGATGAAGCAGTTAGAAATTCAAAGAAATGGATCAAAATTCAAAGAAATGGATCAAAATGAATATTGGAATTAATTTACAAGTCAAAGGCTATAATCTCATTCCTGAAACTGATGTAAAACTGTGATCCATTTACTTCTCATTCGCCAGCTGAAGCAAGGCTAGCAGTGCTGTTTCTCAGTAGTGAAAAGTACACACTGGCTCAAGATACTGGTCATTTTTGTTTAACTCAATGCAATTCTCTCAAATCCCATTGCCACAAGGGGACAAAGATGCAGCTGAGCCACTGTGGCTGAACTTTACCTTCATGGCATTTAATGATTGACATGGTGGGAGAAAAAATTGACACCGAGTCTTTTGGGGTTTGAGCATTTATTTTGCTCTAAAAATAGCTCATAGAGTTGGTTTATTTTTTTCTTCCATATGACATTTTAGTTTCATCATGAACTCAAATAAGTCAATTTTTTTTTAATCTGGCGAGATGTTTCTACTGAGGCTAACTTAGCCTAAATGCATCAGTCTCCTTCAAACCTGCCAAAGAGCCACTGGGGAGAAACAGAATCCTCCATGACTTGCTCTGCAGAAGAAGGCACCCTAAAGAGATTCACTTTTCTACATTAAAAAATGCATAAAAGTATCTATTAGATTGGGGATGTCCTTGGGAACATCATCACTTCACATTCCCAATGGTCTGTTTTTTGGACCTAATTTGTTTTATTTTGTCTAGTCCTGTTTTGAACCTGGAGGTTTTGTCTGACTCCTCACCATGACTCCTGTGGCAGCATGATTCAGAAGTGCACTGCCTGCTCTGTAATGTGACTTTTACCTGGTTTAAACTGAGTCCTGTTTTACTGGAGGAAAATTTGGGTGAACACTCTCTTCCTCACCTTCTCCACCTCTTTTCTCATTGGAAAAACCTTACCAATACTATTGCTCTCCTCCTAGATGAGCTGTCCCAGCCTGCTGCACCTCATAGTCATCCCCTCCCCTAAAATGACCTGCAAATATCCTTATCCCATCCCTTAGGGGTTTAATGCATGAAGACAAAACTCTTATGTAGTATAAAGCAGAGATTTTAAAGAAAAACGTTATTCCACAGTAACAGCCAGGAGACCTATCAATACCTAAGGCTACTGGAGACCAATCGATACCTAAGGCTCCTGTGCCTGCTTTGTACACTGAGACAACTGAAAGTCACCATGAAAAATACTCCATAACCTACCACAGCAATGCATAAATGCACACCTTGTTGCCCACTGGAAGTTTTGAGATATTTTGTTTTGGAAGAATTTAGATCTGGTGGTGAAATCAGGCAGCTCAGGTCCATGATTCTTCATGGTATTATGTTTCTCCTTTTTCATGAAAAAATGGGCAGTCTAACCAGCCAGCTGAAAACAGTCTCCCCCTGCACAGCTAAGTAAACCATCATTGTCAGGAATGTGGGCACACTCCAGTTTGTGCCAGGCTGTGTGTGCGCTCCCTGCTAAAGCATTTCCTTTAGCAAAACAAGAAAGCACCACAACGACAAACACCGCAACAGTCAGTCAATTGATGAGCTGAAACACTCCGTTGTCATCATGAAGTGAATCTTTGCATGAAAACAAAACAGGGCTCAGAGAATTGCTTTTCCTGTATCTTATACCAGCACTGCATTTTTTTCCATGATCCAGATCTGAACATTCATTGCTTCTTAAAATTCAGAGACCTCAGAGATTATTATGGTAACTCAGTATAATACTTCATTTAAATTTGGTCTCACTTACACTCTTTCACATGACATGAATCAAATATACCACTGTTTTGTTCTGGTAGAAGTATGAACTTATCTGAAAAAGTCAGAGTATGTGCTCTGATGGGCCTTCTAAAGCTTTGCAGAAGAGCAGCATCGCAAATAGAGCTGACTGTCTTGGAATAAAATAGATATTTCATGCCATGAGTCATTGCTAGATAGCTCCTAGCAGTCTGAATTCACACTGAAAAATATCACAAAACACAAGGATATTTTGGCGCTCTTAAAAATAACATATACCGATAGTACTTTTCCTAAGATGGCGCAGAAACACAAGAAAAAAAAGGATTTTTCTTCTTTTCCCCTCTAAACTAGCAGCAGTGGCTGTGTGGTCATTTGGTCTTCTTCCATTTAAAAAATGCAGTACATTCCTTACTCTCAGCCACCTTGACCACCAGCTGCTGTGTTTCCTATGTCAGAGGAGATGAGATCATTAATACCACCAGTAATGATGTCTGCAGAAGCTCCTCTTTTTGCCAGCTCATGGAACGGGTCTGGATGAACAATGAAAAGGATCTATGATCCATTTAAACTCCTCACCATTTAAATTGGCTATTAGAGATGTGCTGTCACTGTCATTTCTTGGCTTCCTGAAGAAAGAAAAGATTACTCTGCTGAGCTATCTTTGTTGAGGAAAAGCACATGAAGGCAGAATTTTGAAGAAATCATTGAAGAGGGAGACAAGAACAGAACCTGTAGTTGAGAAAGAAGAAACAAAAATGTGAAAAACAAAATAGAAATACGAGGAAAGAGGAATAAAATGACAGGTCTACAAATATAAGTCAAGTAGAACATGGCTGTGGTGAGATTATATCTTGTCATGTCTTCAAGGTATTCAAAAGAAGCCTGACCGTGTCCAAATGTTGATGCAACAAAGGGGAGTGATAAGGTCATTATGTGATTCAAATGTTTGAAACTGGTTTTGTCACAACGCTATATACAAGTAAATAAGATGTTTCCTGTTTTACTGACCTTTATCCATAGGCAATAAAGAAAACAGAGAACACAGACAAATCCACCAATTCATAGATAGCACAAGAAGCATCTAGTTCATTCCTCTGTGCAGTGAAAAAGTTGTTTACTTTAAAATGAATAATGATGTGGCTGTCTTTGAAAAGTAGCTTTCAAGGTTGATATTTAACTCTTCTCCAGTGAGCATCTGAAAGAGGCAATTCAGATTGTGGAACAAGAGGAACTGCTTAATCTCAAGAGGGTGGCTCTTGGCCATCATCTTGGAAGTGGTCTACTGGTGTTTGTGGGCATGATTCTTCAGATGACCCACTGTCTTCTGAGAAGAGTGTCTGCATTCTTGTGAAGAAAAAAAAATAGGGAAAACAAGTGATGAATTATTCTTTCACTTGCATGTCACACACCAGAGCATCTCAGACAACAAGCTTCTGCAAAGTAGGGTGCATAATGGGAGATATGATGATATTTTGATTATCTTGATCTCAGTCCTCCAGCTCAAAGCAGGATTAATGTATTTAGGAATAACTGACAAGGTTTTTGCCAACCAGTCGAGAGAGGGGATTGTCCTGTTCTGCTCTGCAATGGTGTGGCCTCACCTTGAATATTGTGTGCAGTTTTGGGCACCAAAACATAAGATGTTAAGATCTTAGAGAGTGTCCAAATAAGCTCAAAAAACATGGTGAAGGGCCTTGAGGGGAAGCTGTATGAGGATCAGCCCGACATCATTTGATCTGTTCAGCCTGGAGAAGAGGAGACTGAGGGGAGACCTCATTGCACTCTAAAACTTCCTTGGGACGGGAAGAGGAGGGGCAGATACTGATCTCTTCTCTGTGGTGACCAGTGACAGGACAGGAGGGAGTGGCCTAAAGTTGTGTGAGGGGAGGTTTATATTGGATATTAGAAAAATGTTCCTCACCCAGAGCATGGTTGAGTGCTGGAACAGGCTCCCCAGGGAAGTGGTCACAGCACCAAGCCAGAGAGAGTTCAAGAACTTGGACTATATTCTCAGGCACATGGTGCGACTCCTGGGGAGGGTCCTGTACAGTGCTAGGGGTTGGACTTGATGATGTTTGTGTGTCCCTTCCAATTCGGCATATTCTGTGATTTTGTGAGTGTGTCTTCAAGCAAGCTGCCTAGCAGAGTGAGAGGCTGTTTCAGCCTTTGTCCAGAAAACATGAAGAGGGTCTGCAAACAGCAGGACTAGGCATGATGAGAAATTTTTTGAAGCAGTCTGCAATACAGATTAGTTTCTGTTGCTATTTTCATTTATACACTTCTTCATTTGCTGGTCAGTTAGCACACAGGCTGTGACATCCCCGAGGAGATACAGTGATGCTCTGGGAGCTGATACCAGCACTACTGAAACAGTTCACTGTGTTTTGGCACAGAAGGACACAGAGAAAACTGGATGACAAAATAGTGTTCTCTGAACTCAGCCTTCCCACTTCTAGCTTTATCAGCCCTTAACAGTCTGGTGAAGGTCAGCTGTAATCTAGGCACGAATCAAGTGCTTCAATAGATTCAGTTGCAAGATGGCACTTACTATCCACACACATGGGTTATTTGAAACTTTACTTACCTTACACTCTTTCTGTAAAATAAGGTGTACAGCAGCAATAGTTCATTGGATATTCTTATATGCCTTTCTCTTTTGTTGTTTCTGCAATTCATTGACTTTAATACTAATGTGACACATGTCATCATGAACATAACACATATCATCCACACCCCTGAAGAACTGAATGTGGAATCTCACAAGTTGTACTTACCTCAATGCATAGATTTGCCTCTGTGGATGTGTCTTCCATTCAGGAGCTAAAATCCACTTGAAATCTCACTCATAATGAGTAATGTGGTGTTTCCTTGCAGCTGGAAGGTTTTTAAATTTTGCTTGTCAGCTAAACACCTGTATCTTGTGCAGGTTTTAAAACATCAATACAATATACTTGCTTTGTTTTTTTTCCCTATATTTGCCAATAGCATCTGACAGGACAAAGCACAAGGGATAATGGAGTGATATTGATAAGGACAAACAACACTAATACAGAAAACATAATACTGCACAGGCTTCAGCCTGTACACAATGAATAGTATGATGTCCAAGCACTCAGTCCTCTGTGAACTGCTTTGTCTTCTCACAGTAGGGACACAGTGGGTCAGAGGGAGGTATACACCAAAGTAGTCATGTGCTTCTGTCAATAATTTCCAAAGGACATGAATACAGGCAAAATTTGGTCCCAAATGTATATAATAAAAGCTGAAATATACCAAACCCATCATGTTTCTAGGATGTTTACTCTAGTAATTGCTTTTTGATTCATTTGCAGGTGTTGTTGTGGGTATTTTGTGAGATACAAAGTGAGAGACTTTGTTAGCTAACAGGAAGCTTTAAATCCCAACAGATTTACCAAATGGAAGTGGTTTACACTGCAACTGGGTTGATGATAATAAACAAAACTTTATTGAGCAGTTAAAAACCCATTACCAACCTAAGCGCAGGCAAAACGATTTCTTGACAGAAAATTGTTCTTCAGACAATGGGAAGCTGTAGATGTAATCAGCAGAAAAGCACATTGCCCTCTTTCTGCTAGTCATTAAATGTTTTGGCTTCTTAATTTGAAAATAGACAAGTCTCCAGGAATTTGAAGCCTTATAAGATTCACATATTTTTGGGTGGTTTTTTTCAAACATGGATGAATTTGCAAATATTTTAAAAGTTGCGAAGGGATATTCCATTCTGGTAAGGAAGAATGAACAGAAAATTCCATTTTTCATGGACTTCAGTCTATCCCCAATGCGTATCAAATACTTGGATACGAAGAGCTGCAACTCCTCCTTTGAAGGAACACAACGCTTTACAAAAGGATTTTGAAGTTTGCATAGATTGTTTAATTTCTTATTTTGCCCACCTTTAATCTCACTGACACTATCTGAATTACTACCTTGCAATTTGTAATCTGTGATTCAATTTTGTCACTGTTTCCTGTACAATACTAATTTGTATCTGGGGGGATGATGCAGCTCACTTTTAAGAATGGAGATTTTGTGACCAGATGTTTGTGTTAGTCTGCTGTGACAATTTTTCAGCTAAATGCAGAGTCCCTGGTGTAGATTTGATCCTGAGAGCAGGAAATGATAGCCCCTTCACTTGGTTTCTGCCACATAAGAAACCTGTGAATTCCTCTATCTAGAAGCCTGAAGTGCAATTTTAAGGGAACTTAAAAGTGATGCAATCATGCTGGAGATATACAATATTATTCATGTACTAGATGAGTGTTTTAAAGTCACAGGGCTCTAAATTCCACTTCTGTGGAGCCAGCTGCATGAAAATGACTGTGTGGTGAGAAGCGTTGCTACAGAAAAATGAAAAGTGAGCAATTCAGATCTATGTGGAACCCTGTGAGACTGGGGTAGCTATCAGCTAAGAAGCAGCAAGGAGCACAGCTGCTGCTAGTTGGTAGGAAGGAGGTTACTCCCCAGGGATTCACACAGTGGTTTCTCACAGGACTCCGCAGGTGCTTGAAAACAGATAAGATGAGATAATATAAACACTGGACTTGTGAGATATGGATTATAACCAATTAAAGTTTGTGGTCTGATGGTGTGAGGTTCAATTTAGCCAATGGTGTGTAGCTTTAACCCTGTATAAACTGTGTGTGGAGTGTAATAAATCAGCATTCACTCGATTACATTGATCTGTGTGTAGTGTTCAGTTCCTCGGCTGTATATTTATTTATTTATTTAGAGAAGTATGCTGATACCTACAGTAACATGTCTTGAAATGTCCTGGTAATTTAGAAGATGTGTCTCAAGGATATGAAACCAGTATGTAGTGTACACCACAGGCCAATTTTGAGGGTTCTTCTTCCCCTCTGAAGTGATTTTCTGAAACTGTTTTGTGAAGGACTGTGGACAGATTTTATAGTTCACCAGCTAAACACAGTGGAACTTCTCCAAATACTAAGAAATCCCACTGAAAAACTCCATTGAAATCTTAAGATGTCAATATTTGTATCTCCATCATTAGAAAATAGAAAGTTTAATCTCAACCTGCCAACTCTGGGGACAGGCTGTGAGGTTAGTCTGGGGGGCTTTGATCTGAAGGTTGGACTGAGATGCGTTAGCTGATATGTGAGAGTACCAGTGAGGGTTGTTCCTGTTTTCATCAATAACTGAGAAACACAGAGAAAGAGTTAGCTTCTTCTTTTTCTTTTTTTCTTTTTCTTTTTTTCTCTTTTTCTTTTTCTTTTTCTTTTTCTTTTTTCCTTTTTCTTTTTTTAAATTTTTTAAATAAGATTATATACATGTTTACAATTCTGCAGTGCATTCTGACTATATTGACAACCTCTGAGGTGTTTGTCTATATGTATATGGACAATGTACTAGTATCTCTAAAACCCCATCTGGTTTCTCAATAGGCTGTTACCTAAGCTGAAAGTTGTATCCCCTAATGTCAGATGAGTTTATAAACCCCTGTGTGATTTGGGTCCCCCAAAACATAACTCATAATTTTCACTATGTATCACTTTGTTTTCTGAACTGCTTTGGCTAACAGTGTTTGGTTTTAAGTTCTGGAAGGAGAGGATTAGGTTGTTTCCAGCAGGGATATTACAATTGGGTCATCTGTTTCATCATTTAAATGAACCCCAAGTCTGTTGTGTTGAAAATGCTTAAAATTTTTAGGAACTTTTCTTGACTATGCTGGGTGTCACACAGCAGGGTGACCTTTGTAGTAAGAAATACAAAATATTTTGACATTGGCTTCCTTACCTTTGATATATGAAGTTCCTAGAGACTTAAATAGTCATACTGTCTGATAATCCATGAAACAATTGTTTAACAATGGGTATGATCTAAAATAGCATCACTACTGGATTTTTCAAGTAGTGTGGGGCATTATTGTTCATCTGCTTTACAAAAATCGAATTTTAGCCATGCTAGTAATGGTAACTGCTTGGCAATATCTGTCACTTTAAATAAGAATTATCTGAATGAAATCTCTCTCTACAAAGTGTTTTGTCCTCTACTTTTCTGAAACATGTTGGTAGAGGACATACATATATAAAAGTAATTAATCAAAAAAGTATTCTGAGACAGTCAATATAGCTGTATCAATTGCCTAATAAATACATCCGTCATCCCATGGTAGAAAAAGAAGAGTTTTGCTTTAAGGCACAGGACTATTAGCTAAGAGAAAACTCTAGGCTTGAATAAATGTGCTTTCAGATTCCAGTGTGAATTGTGCACATTTATATTACAGTCTGGTTTGTTTCCACTCCTAGCTTTGTCTTTGACTTCTTCTGTCACACTTGGAAAAATTACTTTACAAATATGTGTGCTGGTATCCACACTGTAAATTGGGGGCTGTGCAGGAAATTAGCCCCAAAAAAGCTCAGATCCCAACTTAATTAAAGGTTGCAGAGGACATGTTGTTCCTCAGAGACTGGGACTTATTGCAATTATATTATTATTGTGGTAGTTATCTTTTACTGTAGCTACTAGGGTCCATTTGCTTCCCCCAGCTAACGCCCATGAAGTTTTCTTCATTTAAAGCAAAGCTGTTAGATGCATATCAGCTGCTAGGTGTCCTGACCAAGATGTCACCGAGGCACTTCTCAGCCTTTGAGAGATCTGTAGGCCTATAGTAGTAGTTTTATTTTTGCTCAGTTTGCACAAGCTCCTCCTGCCATTTAGAGAGGCCTGACTGTGGTATTGATAGCAATTGAGAAGAAAAGCAAAAAATATGGGTCCCTCAAATGAGCACTTACAGGAAACACAGGACTCGTAACTGGGAAAAGTGACATATTTCAATGTACAGGAATGTGAATAGCAGAGGAGAAAGAGCCTCTGTTTTTTACCTTCCTCCCAGGGATAAACAGCAAGTTCCCTCTATAAAGGTTATCAAAGGCAGCTGAGGGATATCTTATTAGACCTAAATTGCCAAGGAAGGTGAGCAGGAGTGACCAAAGAAAGCTGTGGGTTTTGGATTGCTGTGGAATAACAAACTCCCAACTTCCTGTGCTGCTCTTTCTCTTGGGGATGTTTGGGTAACCTGCCAGGCCCAGTCTGGTAGTAGCTTGAAGGAGGGTGGCCAAGAAAATAGCCCTGATGATGAGAATAATGATTAAAAGTTTAAAGAAACCCCATGTGACTAGCAGGAATCACAGAAGCTTGAGTAGACCTGGTACATTAATAAGCAAACAGTCGCACGTTTACTTCAGTAATTGGGTATATGTACCATGTATAGACATTTCTCCTAATTACTGCTTCACTGTGCTTATCCATAGCTGCTGAGACATTCTTTCATCAACATCAGTAAAAACATTATTTGCTTGAACTGTGTGAAATAAAATAAAACTCAATCCCCGACTAGGAAGTTTTTCTCCAGATCATTTCCACTTTTCTTTGCTCCTTTGATGTGTGACCCTTGCCACCCACCACCTTCCTTTTCAACCAGCCCTCCCTGGAATAGTCTCTGAATGAAATGATGGTCCCCAGGACCAAAGAGGAGGCTGTGGTTTCCACAGATGACAGCCCACTGCAGGCACTGCTTACTTGTGGTGTTTATTTCAGTCCCTCCTAGCTATGGTGCCTGGAGTTGGAAGGGTCAATCCACAGTTTGTGTTGGCATATTTTTAAGGTCCTTTCTATTATGAAATATTTATGAGAGGAAACAAGGTTGGACATTCCTGCAGCTGGTCCAGTGTAGGAACGCTATGTGCCTTCCTCTCCTGAGCATGCAAATGCAGTCAGTTATTTAATGGAAGACTCACATACCTTGTTCCTTTACATTTCAAGTGAGCTGTCAGAGGAATGTAAACATTTATTTGGAGCAAGCCCTCAGGTAAAGGATTACCATATGCCACAAAAGGAAATTCCAGCATGCCCACACAAATTTATGCTGCGGAGAGAGCTATGAATAGAAAGTTTGTACACTGTTATGAATATGGATAAAATACATCACTCATGGCCAAGCCATGAAAAATTGAAAAACACATATTTTGGATCACACAATATTTTCAAAAATATATTTAAAAGAAAATAAACATGGGATCTTGTGTGTTCGTTTACTGTTTGAATTACCTTTGGGAAGGCAGACATCAACAAATTTTCTTCCAGACAACTCACTACTCTTGATAACAGGAGGCTCTTTGGTAGAAAGGCAGTAGTCTCATTCCTGGGATCTCTTTGTTTCCTTAGCCACTGCCCATTTATTAGGAGTTTATGTTGTATTCAGAGTTAGCAAAACCAAATGCAGTTAGAAGGCTACATTTAATCTTAAAGGTCAGAATTCCTCATTCTCGGCCACCTTACAAGGTGATCTTTTCATGTGTGTTACATGACCCTTGTTCACCTTGCAAATGACTTTAATTAGCATTTTTATTGTCATTGTTCTGCAGCCTGACAGTAATCACTGATATTTTGCTGTGGTCAGCATCAGTTTTTTTGAAGTGAAAGGATTTCTGCTAAATGTGTTAGAAAAATGTAAAAACTTGCTTCTGGAAGGACAGCCCCAACATGCAAACCAATGTCCTCTGGACACCTCACAGATGTACAAATGTCAGGCTGTGCAATGCAAAGGTCCTGTTCATGCTCCAGAGTTCGCTACTACAACTTGAGGCACACAGAGCCTGTGAACTGCATTCTTCTAAGTCAGCCCCCTCTAACAAAAGTGTTGTACATGCTCTTTTAGGTGCAAGGAACTCATGAGAGGTGATCTACCCTTCCCCTGAGCATATGTGTTTGGGCCAATTCATAAATTTCCTCTCATCTCAGGACCCTCCTTTTCCTCCCTGCAGCATCTCTTTCTATTGCAGAGGGGTTTTTTGCATATGTGTAGAAGAGACAGAAGAAGAATAGTATGCTTACATGAGAACAAGTAAATAGCCTAATTATTAGTGAAAGAGAAATGTGAGACAATGAGAGAAAACAGTATTTAGCAGCAGCAATCCTTAGAGTAGCATCAGACTCAAGTCAGAGCATGTTAATGCAGAGGAAGGGAGGAGTTTGTTGGACGGTGAGCTACCTTGATTATCTTTCATTGTTATCCCAAAGCCAAGTTTATTTTAACTGGAAATTGCGCATCACATTGAATGAGAAACATAGAAAGTTAATGATTTAAAATCTTAAGGTTCATCCTGCCTAAGGAATGACAGCCCAAACCTTGCTTAGAGGCAGCTGTGGCACCTGATATCAATGTTCAAGCCAAATATGCTCAAGACAAATATCCATGATCTTCCCAGGAACACACACACACACCTGTACCCTTTTCTCCAGGCTGTTCATACATAGGACAATTTGAACCACAAATTTCCTACACTCACCTGTCCCTATCCCCTGTCCAGTGCAGTGCCCAGTACTTATTGCTGTGTATGGTAGAGTACTCCCCTTATGGGAGGTTCTGAGTGCAGTGTGGTACCTAAAGTTATAGTCACTGAGAGGCAAGGAAGAGGTGTGTTTAGTAATGAAACAAAAAGGTACACCTAAAAATGTGTAAATTCTCCCTCCCTTACATGCTGAGAAAAAATAATAATTTATTTCATTAATTTAAAGCCAATTAAGACTTGATAATTAGAGAAAGACCCATTGACTAAGAGCTTTAGTACAAATTGAGTTTCCAGGTGAAGCTGGAAGGGAACAATCAGTCTCAGTCTTTTTGTCTTCAGTCATGTCTTTTGGATAGGGTTAAGAATATAAAATCTGAAATTATGGTGATGAAGATATTATTAAGAGTAAATATTTGGAAGGTGGAGGGTGAAGACAATGAACTTTATGATTTTTGCATGAATATACTGTTCTCTTTCAGCATCAAATGCCTTAGCTGCTAATTCTTAACCTGATGTAGCAGCTATGCACTCTGACCTTACTGTAAAAGAAAAACAAAGTACCACTCACTCCAGGCTACTAACACTGAGATAAAAAAACCCCAAATGTTCTGATCTTTGGGTGAAGATAAGTACTTGAGGCATCAAAGAGAAATGTTGGAATGAAATACAGCATCATAACAAATAATGGCTTCAGGTTATTCAGCACCATGATGCTGTGCATGTCACACTTGGTACTGTGAATGATCAAGTGGCTATTGCCTTTTTCTTGCTAAGGAAACTTAAATAAGAAGCTTTCAATGATGGGACACAGAAAGAAATGAAACTCTAATATGTTTACTTGCACACTCCTTCTTGAGATGCAGATCCTTTGAAACCACTTTGAACTTTTAACATCTGATGAATTTTTAAACATGAGGCTCTACACAAAGTATCTCAGTCTGGCAAACAGGCTATACAGTTTGATCCTAAAGTGCATCAGTCACACCATTGTAGGTGTTGAAAAGTGCCATCAGAGTCCAGCACCGACATTTGAAAGCTGAGTGTGGAGCAGAGGGCAGGCAACAAAGAGACTTTTTATCCTTGTGCCCACTTGCACAAACATTGCAGATGATCTAAACCCTCTACACTTATACTATATGCCTCTGTGAGTGTAAATCACATCAAAGAGATTCCTGGAAACTCTACCCTGAGGAAGGCTGCAGCCTGCCTGTGGTTCCTGGGTGGTGGGACCCTGGACAAGACACAACCCTTCTAATTATGTCCCGTTAGGATCCTCAGGGTGGAACCAAAGTTAAATATCACCTTTTTCATGGAAAACACACTGAGATGTAACTGAACTGCCATACTCGCTGTGTGGACCAAAGGCTGTAATTTGATAGGAGACTCAGTTCATGGTATGATAACCCATGAACATCAGGGTCCCACTGCAGGCAGAGAAGAAACGGAACAGATTGTCCTGAAGGGTTCCTCATGTGCTGACCTTTCAAATCAAACCTGGCCAGAATTTGGGTGTATTTTTTGTGTGTGAAAATTATTTCTACAAGAAAGATATGTCATATAGTAATTTACTGACACGCCTGAATCCACCAGACCGTGGTTATTTCACCTGCTTTTATTGGACACAGTCTGAACTTCATGCATAGCATTGTTAAAAATGTCTGGTGCTCTTGAAGTTGACCAAGAATAACAGGTACCTGAGTTTGCTTATGATCTTCTGTCTCACAGTCAGCTGCACTGCTTGTACATGTAGTCAAGTTCCCAACACATACTGTTGTCTGAGTCATACAATTTGATGGGATGCTTGCAGATACAATGTACACACATCCTGTCAATTGTTATCTGATTGTATAACTACATGAACATTTTACCTTGAAAATTAAAGCCTTTGCGGAATTTTCCATCAATGCTATCCAAATTGTCACCTGAGAACAATCTGAACTCTTTTGAGGTTTGTTAGAACAACTGCTGTTGTGAAGAAAATGTGCGTTTGCTTAGCAATAAATAACTGGCAGTTCTGACTTGAAAAGTGAGGACTGGGCAAGGAGTATGCTGGGGGGAAGCTGCCATGTTAGCTGATGGCTTACAGGAAGTTCAAAACACAGGCAAAGTATCTAAAGTTCTCCCAGTGCAATACTTCCTAAGGATTTTTTTTAAAATGTCTAGATTCTTATATTCTTTAATTTTTCTGTTTTGGTGGCAGTAACATTTACAATATCAAATTCACCATTATGGCTTTGTTTTAAACCCCTCATTTGACAGTTCTCTTTAGAAAATTCCAGGTGCACCTGTAAATTACATAGCAATGTTCCTTCTTGCTTGCATAAAATTAGCTATTCTTTCAAACTAAAATATTTTTTTTAAAAATGGAACTCAGAAACAGCTTACAAAATAAGCATATTGTACTGGCTTTTGGGGCCAGGTTTTGGTAGTGAGGGGACTGCAGGAGTGGCTTCTGTGAGAAGTTGCAAGAAGCTCCCCCATGGCATAGAGACAATGCCAGCTGGCTCCAGGACAGACCCAACGCTCGCCAAGGTCTAGCCAATCAGAAACAAGAGTAACACCTCTGTGATAACATATTTAAGAAGGAGAAACGGTTACTGCACAGATGAAATTGCAGCCAGGAAAGACCAGAGCAAGAATGTGTGAACAGCTCTGCAGACACCGAGGTCAGCATACACAGGGAGGGGGAGGAGGTGTTCCAGGCTCCAGGATAGAGATTCCCTCACAGCCCATGGTGAACACCGTAGTGAAGCAGGCTGTCTCTGTGCAGCCCATGAAGGTCCACGTGGATGCAGAAATCCACCTGCTGCCAGTGGAGGAGACCCACGCTGGACTGGGTGTGTGCTGAAGGAAGCTGTGACTCTGTAGGAGGCCTGTATGGGAGCAGGATGCTGACAGGAACCTGTAGACCTGTGAAAAGAGGAGACCATGCTGGAACAAGTCTTCCTGGTAGGGCCTGTGACACTGTGAGGGACCCATGCTGCAGCAGCCTGTGCCTGAAGGACTGTACCCTGCAGAAAAGTGACCCACATTGCAGCAGTTTATGGTGAACTGTTGGCCATGGGATGGAGTCTCATTGGAGAAGTTCATGAAGAACTGGCTCCCATGGGAGGAACCCCATGCTGGAGTGGGGAAAGGACTCCCTCTCTGAGAAGCAGCAGAAACAACCTGTGATGAACTGACAATAACCCCCATTACCCATCTCCCTGTGCTTCTTGGAAGGAGAGAGGGTAGCAAAAGTGTGTCTAGAATTTATTTTACTTCTCATTATCTTGCTCTGATTTTGCTAGTAATGAATTTAACCATTATTCCCACTTCAAGTCTATTTTGCCTGTGTTGATAATCAGTGAGTGATCTCTCTCCCAGTTCTTAACTCATGAACCCTTTGTTATATTTTCTCTCTTCTCTCCAGTTGCTTTGATGGGTACAGGCTGTCCAGCCAGGGTCAACACACTACAGACACGTACAAAACTTTACACATGGGAATGTCAGATATTTCCAAGATTATGGAAACATGCTAATTAACGAGTAGCATAATTTTATACAGACAAAAATGTTAAATAGAAGAGTAATAGCTATGGGGATTTATTTGTTCTGTTGTTCTGAGTAGTTGCTTTTAATTTTTATGTGACTCTAGTTAGAAGTAATCAACCCACTCATTAAAGACAGGTTAGTTTAACATTGGCACATGGTTCTGAAACTGAGCAGTAAGAGAAAGTATCTTGCAGGAAACAATTTATAAATAATACTGCATTAAAGGCTTGACATCAATTTATGAATAATGAGATCATAGATGTCATATGCTGTTGTAGAAAACCTGAATTGTTTCCAAGTAACATCTTTATTGTGATTATGTTGCAATTATCAGTGTCATTATTATGACTGCCACTTTTCTGGGTTGTATGTTCAAATGTAAAATACTCACGTACATGTAAAATACATGCATTTGTTATAGTTTGTTTTTCTCACAAGTGAAGGAATATTTTTCTTTCTTTTGCTATTATCAATGGCTGTACTGATTTCAGGGAATTGAATTTGAAATGTATAATTGTACTTAAGTTTCCATGATTATATATATAATTCACATGCACAAAGGTTAATTAATTACAAATTAAAAAAAAGACAATATAAAAATATATAGAAGTCTTTTTGTTTTGTATGCTGTAATGCTGATGGTGCCAAAATTTTGTGGTGAAATTCTTCTGCCAGGCCTGACATGTGAACATGATGTGCTGTAAGCAGAAAGGTGGCCTTTCCCTCTTGTTTGCAGTCACTGTATTTTGAACAGGCAGGAGAAAAATATGTTCTAGTTTGACACATACTGAGATACAGATTGAGAGTGTATTTGTCCACAGGCATCTTGCTCTTCTCTGAACCCAAGTGACTTCGTAAGAAACTAAACATCTCAGGTACCTTTGCACCTTCCACTGATGGTCTCCTGTGCTGGTTTAAAGGTAAACCCATGGGAGAAACAAAGCCAACACAAAAGAGATTATAAGTCAGAGTTACAATTTAATAAAAATATTACAATAAATGCAATGATACAAAGAGAAATTGGTTTTAACCCACACAACCCAAAAGCATAACCCAGTCCCCTGGGAAACAAACAGAATGGTGTGTCTTAGCCCCTGTTCTGAGCCCCACATGATTTCCCTGAGTCCAAAGTAAAAAGGAGGGAAAGAAAAAAACTCTTTTGGTGCAAATGATGGTCGCAGTCCTGTCAAGGTGCTGGTCCTCCTCTGGATCTGATGAAAAGGTCCTGGAGGTCTTCAAACCCCAAGATTATATACCCTCAGGTCCAGATGGGAATGCCAAGTACCTCCCCCAGGGTGGGGAGTTCCACAATGGGTGATCTAACTCTGTGAGTCATGGGGTATTTTTGGAATTGTTGCTGGCCCATTAGCAGACAAACCCCCTCAGGCTGGGTGTGGAGGTGCTAACAACTTCCTGGAGGGGAGTTATCACAGCTACTATCTCACAGGTTTCTTTTACACCCATCTTACAGACTGAGGGGTTGGGTGTGCCCTGGGCAGCTGCTTCAAATGGTTCATTGTTAACAGTTTGTGGGAAATGAATAGAGGGTGTAGAATACATAGCTTTAGTTACACTAACACAGTGATAAATTGGTCCTGACTGCTGAACTAGGACTTCTCCTTAACTGGGTACTGCTCTCAGTGTGCCAGGAAGAGATTCATTGTTGACTTACCACCCTGGCTGCTCAGTGTGTGCCTGTCCTCTGTGCCTCACATGCAACATAGGTAGAGGGTCACACGGCTGTCCACAATATACCAGTTTAAAGAAATGCTACCATCTCATCAGTGTGGTTTCAAAAAAGAGCAGATTTTTCACAGGAAACCTGACAATCCACTCATTTTACTATGGAGGATAAAGCCCTAATTGTTACTTAATTCAGATGTTTCAGTTAATGAAAGAGCCAAGATAATTCTTTGGGGTTCAGCTGTTCTTTTTGATTTCCAGACTCTTCTGATTTTGACAACTGAAGTAGACTGCTTCAAACACAAAAATATTTCTTTCCTATGATAGATATCATAAATTTGCTGGTAGAGCTGGTCTGAAGTTGCTTAATGTGTTTGTGGAATATGGCTGCGGTCAGACTCCACCAGAAGTTTTACAGAGGGTGATAGTTTTAGGAGGGGTCTGGAATAAGCTCTCTACATCATCTCAGGTCATTTACCACCTGAAACACTGAACACAAAATATTGTCCTCCTTAAGTCACCCTGGAGGAGAATTCATGTCTAGTCCTGAAGTCACCAAGGAGATGCCAGCTTCAAGGAGAAGAGCTGAAAAGTATTTCTGATTTCTGTAGGCTCAGTATATTGTTCATCAGCAAGAAAATTCTAAAAAGAACCCTAAAATTCACTGTTTTCTACCTTCCTTTTAGTTCAAGTTCAGTTGTCTGGAAATAAAGGAGGAAATACTTAAATTTAGCTTCACAGGTCTTTGTTGTCTAAGGGGAAGGAACCAGAGGTTGAACTCCACTTTCTCCTTTGCCATAGAGGATATGACACTGTTAGCATCCCAAATAAAAAGCCTGTGCAAGAGTGAACGACATCCTTAAAACAAATTGACATTCTGCAGGAAGTCTAGTGTGATCCTATTGATGTTATTCCTGGTCTAAGAAATCAGATAATCTTTGGACAGGTAGTCTTCCAGGGTTTTTTTTTGGTTTGTGTTTTTTGGTGGTTTTCTTTGCTCTTGCTGGGTTTTAGTCTCAGGCAGTCATTGCTGATGTCACTTCTCCCTGAAATGCAACAAAGCTTCTAGTATATGAGAATGTCTGATAGGGCAGAGTAAAAGTTGTCTTGATAAAGTGTTGTGATAAAAAGCAGACTGATTGAACTTTACACAGAATTCCATAACTAGTGTTTTTCCTTTTTACATCAGGTGGACAATGCTGACATAGATCCTAATTTGGTCTACAACTCTATCTTCATGCAGCTTCCAGAGACAGAAATGATAAAATTTTGTAACTTGCATTGTATTTACATAAATTTGCTCTCACTTTGCTCATTAGCACTGGAATTATATACTCCTTTTTTTTCTGTAAAATGTTTTCATGCTCCTCCTTCCTGTTAAAATGATTCTACAGCTCTGGGCAACATTTCTCCTTGGTGGATCTACTTTTACAGAGCTCAGTCTAGAAGGGTATCAGCAAAGCAATTGGGGACAGCAGATAGAGATCAGCAGTGTGAAAAGGTTTTTAGATGTAGCTGCTGACTTTCTAGTAGAGTTATGCTTTGAACTCCATAAGTCTGTTGCTCACAAATTCTTAAACTATCCTTCACAGAAGCATTGTGACACACCAAAATTGTTTGTTACACAGAACAAAGAGTTAGCTTAAATATTTTGCAGTCTTGGAATTTGTTCCATTTAGTTCCTGTTAAATTATGACCTTGCCCATACTTTCTACACATTTGCAAATCATGTTTGCACGTACATTCTCACAGCTTTATAAATAATTATGTTCTCTGCATGATAAAAAATTTCCAGGGAAAGTACCAGTATTATTATTGAAAAAATCTTGGAAAGGAATAAGAATAAATTAATTGTGTCTGATTAACAAATATTTGCCTGTATTTTTATAAGCTCTGTGGACTCGCAGGGAATATGCTAGGCATGTCTGGTACTGCAAATACAGAGAGCTTTCATTGTATTATTTTTGCCACTTAGTGGTGAGAGGTGACATTAGAATGATTTAGTAAAATTTAGAATGCGCAGAATCTCAGCGAGTTCTCCATTAATGAGATCTCAGTTAATGAAATCTCTGTTCATTATTCCTGGCCCAGGCTCAGTTTACTATGTGATGTGCCTCATATCATGAGACTATGATCTAATTATTGAAGTCACTGGGCATCAATTTCATTTTGTCCTGATACCTTGTTTTTTCAGGAAGATGGACTCTGAATTAATAGATCTTTGCTTAATCTGTTTTCTACCCTAACCTCCACACCTATAGCAGAAGATCAGTGCTGTACCTAACCTAATATTCCAGTGAGCATTTCTTCTACAATAGTCCCCAATCATTTTTTATGTTTTTCTACTTGCAAATGTAATTATTAATTAATATTAATAATTACTAATTTTACAGATTATGCAGTATGCCTTATGAAAGCTCTAGCAGCCTTTTCCTTTTCCCTTTGAAGTCATATCAGAACTTCAAAGAGACAAAAAAACAGGATTTCATGCATTTGGGTTAGCTAATACTCCAGCACTGGATCAGCACAGAAACTGGTGCAGATATCTGAAATACAAGGAAGGAGCCTTTTTCTATGAATATGCATTGGATCATTGATCTCCTAGCTCTTAATTCCTACTTCTATCAACTATATTACACTTATACTTTTAATTTATCTCCTTTTTGAGATTATTCACTCAGTAGGCTTCTGTGGCAAGAGGCGGACAACTACAAAAATAGCCAGCTGGGTATTAACCACTACACTCTACTTCAAAAGATGTGAAGATGGTGCTGTAAATTGCAAAACTTGTAGGTCCAACTGCTTCATGGAAAAACAGATCTTCCCAAACATATTTAATTCTGTAATATTTTCACAAACTGTTTAATTTATTACTGAAGGAAGGAATGTGATATTTTACTAGCATTTACTTAGGGCAACATGTTTGCTTATTTTTTATGACAGCAGCTGGAATAAAGTAAGTAACAGCCGTCTATCATGCTTTTCAACAACTCCATGCTGGCTTTGCACTAAAGAGTTTTGAAAGTACACTGTATCTCATACTTATGTGTCTGGCTATAGTTCTTCCTTCCATGTTATGCTGCGCAGGTTCAAGGGGAGGTGCAATAAGAAAACTGACACTGAGACCAAAGGAAGGTGAGATAGATCCCATGTGTAAAACAGAACAGTGTCTGTGTTTAATCTATATAGAATTTCTAAGAGGTACATGGACCTCTCAATTTTATCCAACTCAGAGATACTACTGAGCAGAATTCCTGTCCTGGGGTGTGAAAGAAATTAGGATAGTATGGTAGAACACAGCATGTCATGGCATGATCAGTACAATATAGTGTTTTGTCATTCTATAGGATTTAAATTCATGACAGTAAATCTTCTACAGGTTAAAGCCTACTTCCTGGATACTTCATGTCAAATATAACCAGAGAAGATAAATGAATAGCATCAATATGGTTCAGTAAAAATCTGCTAAACTGAGCATAATTAAACAGCAGTTTTAATTTAAATCAGCTCCAATTAATCTGCAGTGGCTACAGTGGGCAGATGAGAAGTGGCTAATCAGGCAGCTAAAAGATAATGCAAGAATATTCTGTAGTTCCTAATGAAAAGATGGAGAGAGTTACAGGAATATGATTTTCCCCCAGTTTCTTTTTCTGGTGAGTTAAGAACAGAGGTTATAATGTTACCACCACCACATCCCAAAACCGCGGGATTCCTTAAAATATGAAATCTGAAATCAGTTTACCAAAGAGTGAGAAAATGGGATCCACTAAATCTGTTTTGTTTATGCATCCCATGACAGGAAGATAGTTGATGCACCTGGCAAATTACCAAGGCAGCTGTCTACCTTATGTGAGTCAATACCACACAGATCTGTATTGCACTGAGTTGCATGTGTCACTATGCTTGTGCATAACTCTAGAAGTCTTCTGAGAAAGCAATTGCCTTTCCGATAAAATAATCTAAATATCAAATACTTGTTAAATTTATTCTACAAAGACAGAATATTTTCAAAACTTGGATTTGCTCTTCTTGCTTTTCTCAGTATCCCAGGAAATCATAAGCTGTTCCCAGCAATGATGAATATATTTGCATTCAACTTACAGGAATGTGAAACAGATCCCTGAAAAAAAAAATCAAATGAAAGCACTGATATAAATCTCAGGGAAACTATATCACTGATGCAAGAAAACACATAAAGGCCCCATTACTACTTTGTGAACACTGTAAGAACCACATCAAGCATGTGTACACAGCAGGAGAGATGTCAGACAAGGGGCAGGGTGGTTTTGAGCCACAGTTATATGGTGTCAATGTAGACATCCAGAGCTCAGCAGTGAAACAGAGAAGCTTAGTCATGCAAAGTATATAATTACAAATTTCTTTAAGTCAAGGTTTTAAATCTTCCCCTGGCATATTTATTTTTTTCATGTTTGGGAAAGCTTTTATTGACTCCTCATAGGAGAAGTATGGATTTTTTGAGGAAAACACAACAGAAAAATGATTAATTTTTAAGCACATTTATTACTGAAGGATAATTTAGGAAAGAACTTAAAAGGATTGCCCACATGTATGCTTGTTAACTGTAAGACAGCATTATTTGTGCTTCAGCTGCTGAGAGATGTCACAGTAAGTTAAAACCATAAAACCTATGAAGTGATTGAGACTAGAGTTTACAGCTTTTTAGTAGAGAAAAGAGCAGTATTAATGCAACATAGGTACGACTTGCACTTTAGGGAAATAAAAGTGCTTTCTGTGCTTCTAACACAAATACCATTAACCATTCCTGACCTACTGGAATCTAGTAGGGTGCCAGCAGTTGTAATACAGCAGCATTTACTTTGGGATTTCTAACAGGATATTCAGGGAAAAGCATAATAACAGCTGGTGTGTTGAAACTCCTGCTTCAGCTATTGTTATCTTGTTTCCTCTTGTGCTACTGTCTGCCTATTTCCTTAGAATATAAACAGGAGCAGGAACACTCTTTTCACTCTCTTATTTGCATTGCACTTACCCCAGGGACACAGTGCTCCAGAGCAAGTAAACATTCTTACTGTTTTTATTCCTTTTTTTTTATTTTTCTTGTTAGTACTTATTAAAACAACTATTATAAAGCAGAAGTGACTGCATTCTGACTTGTTCCTGTACAAAGTAGTCTGGAAGAAAAATCTCCCATCTGTTCCATGAGAGATAGCCCCTATGTAACTGCTGGGACAGTCTATTTTCAATTAGAGAAATGTCAGCTCTAATTGGTAAAACCTAAAACGGCTTCTCTAATACTGTACTTCTCATTTTGACTGGGGGCCTAGCAAGTCTCTCAGTTTTTCCATTAAATTTTCTATTCGTATGCTCTTAGAGATGCGTGGAAAGCTCTCGCTTCATATGTGTGAGTGCATTTGCTATCATCTTCCTCCTACTTAACAAAAATAGAAGCATTATAAATGTCATCAACTGTAAACATTGCCCTACTTTTTGAGCAGTTGACCACTAATGTGGGGCAACATAATCATGTGACTGAGTGGGCTTGCTAGTTGTAAGCATGAGCTGAGACCCTGGAAACTGCTATGCCTGAGTTTGGAAGGTGACAAGCCCTGGAGGCTGCTTGCCTGGCAAACCACAGGGATGCAATAGGACTATTTCTGTGTTCCTCAGCACCTGGCCAACATCACTTTGAGATCATACTGTGGCATCATATGGGCATTTTGTCAGTCCTGAACAGTAACAATGGGAAAGCTGAGAGGGCAACTGAAGAGCAGGTCTTCTACTTTGCTATGGGCAAGATAAGACGGAATCCAGGGCAGGGGCAGCTATAGCAGGAAGAGAAGGTGTGGGTGAGGGAAAGAATTGCTCCTTCTCACTGGGCTTAAAATTCCAGCTTGGTTTTAGCAACCACAGGGATTTACTGCCATTTCAATTGGTGGGATGAAACCCAGTGGGTGTCCTCTGGTGACCCACTTTTGGGTCATGCCCCAGTGCTTGTAAGCTATTGGTCTGACAGATCTCAGCAGTAGGAAGTTTATTCTGATGTGGTTCTTGACTGGTTTAGGAGATGTTTTGGAGAGAGATTTCATGTAGGTCATGGAGCACTGATGTGGTCTGTCTGTGTTTTTCTGTCTGTTTTTGTTCAGGGAGGGACCTAGTTTCAGTTCCTTTCACCACATGGCAAGTTCCTCATTGCACAGATTTTTGTATGATCTCTCTGCATTTTAGGAATGCCTAAAAGCCAGACTTGACAATGTGTAGGAAGTGTCTAATCCTGAAGGGCCGCTGGAAAAGTCTTATCCAGCAATGCATGCCACCAACAGCAGCATTGGCTCACCAGGGGCTAGACTTCTGAAGGTGTTGTGGAACCGAAGTTTTCCTTGGGTTGTCAGAAATACTTAAGCACTTGACCTGTTTCATTATGTTTGAAATCTCTGTTGGTTTCCTTTTGGGAACCACTGAATTGAGATTCAGGGCATCAAAGCCAGGACCCTATTGCATTGTCTTGAAGCAGGCATAGCTGGATGTTGGGTGGTCAAAAGTAACCTGCCATTTTCGTTTGGAAGAGGTAGACACTCTCTGGATACAGACGGACTTCCTTAACAGTGAATAGGAGAGGCACTGAAAACTGTCTGTGTGGGTCCTTTAAATACCTGCAAATGCACCTGCCTCATTCCAGCAACTGAATAAAGAGGATGAGCTTCTCAGCTCGACTTCCCCAGAACTTTTGAAAATCTGATCTTAGTTCATTAAGGGACAACTGAATTTTCCATCTATTTCCTTCAGTGTAAGTTTCATTGATCTCTGTACAAGAAACATTTTTAAAGCATTTATTGTTAATTTTTCTCCTAGTTTTCCCTCTAATATTTGTGTTCCTGAATGAAAAAACATCCAAAATTTCACATTTGCGTAAAATACAGCACAAAAGCCACCTTTGGTATATTGACAGGAAACCCATTTGTCACATACACTTTAGAAATGAAGTCTGCAAAATTCTGTGTCCCATACTAATAAAAAAGAGCCAAAAAACAAAGCTACAGAGTAGACACAGTATACCTTTCTTAACATCTTGGGCAGCAACTGCTGTCCTCAGAGTTAGTCTGTGAAACTGGGAAAGGAGGTAGATAGGGTGGTATATGGTAGCAGAAGAAAAAAATGAAGTAACTAAGATAATTAGGATATCTCATTTCCTCAGTGGATGACTCAAGAACTCCTGACTCCTGCCTTCCATCATGTACAAAACAACATGTACTGACTTTTCTTAAAGTTATATGTAGGCACACATAGTAAAATGGTGAGATTCTTTTGCTTGTTTTCTATTTCCACTTGTACCTGTGTATATAGTCACACTGCCTACTGCTCCATAGGTCAATAACTGACCTATGGCTGACACTGGCTGTGGGAGGTCTCCCATAGATTGGCTGGTAGCAGAGTAAAGAACTGGAGAGGAAATACAAAATATCTAATACTAGCTTGCTAGCCAGATCATAAATTCACATGGCAATTCAACCCCTTCTTGTAGTGCTTCAGTGACATTTTGGTGGCAAGTAAAAACAATTGTACCAAGAAAAAGTATTAGCAGACAGGCAGAGACTTTCTTTTCCAAAATCTGGACATCTTAAAACCATGCTAGAGTTCTGTTACAGATCAATGCATTTGGGGATGGAGGGCTGAGCAGGTAATTGAGAAGTTCTTTGATCTATGTGAATAAAAAGCATCATATGCTGTGGCAGTGAAAATGTGTATCTCAGTGTGTAGATGGTGTAAATGTAAGACCAACATTATTGCTTCTTTACTGTGCATTGCCATTTCTCTACTAGAAATTACTAAGTTCCTGCAGCACAATAAATAAATCAATCCCTAATACTGAGATAATCCTAGAAAATCTTGGGTGTTCTAGCAGGATTGTACATTTGTGGAGTTACCAGTCTTAAAGACCTTTTAGATTTGCAATCAAAATGAAAAGGTTAGCGTGAGAACCTTGAGGTTTTTCAAGTAACTACTGCTGTAAAGCACCAAAGGGACAATGACAGCTACCTGATCCAGAGTGAGTTGTGTTAAGCTTCACTTACCCAGATGTTGTTGCTGCACACTGGCACAATAGCAGTAAACAGCAGTTCTCAGAAGACATTCACCTGGCTGAAGAATCAGTACAACATGACAGGAAAGGGTGCCTTGGCAACCAGACTCAAGCCACGTTTCAAAGGCAAACCGGAGACCACTCATGTTTCCAAATGATAACTGTACAGAGGCTTTAAAAAAACAAACAAACAAACAAACAAACAAAAATCCCCAAAGAATATATATTAACAAATAATTTTCTGCTGATCTCTCTTCCTTTATGTGGGATGATGTTTAATATTGAATTAAAAAAAAAAAAGCATGTCCACAAAAACTATTTGAGAAAAGGTTGTTCTTAGTTTTGTTAACCACTGTTTAGAATTGTACTCATCATAATACAGCATAATTTCTACTATAGGTAGTAGCACCAAGGTCAAAAATTCCAAAAACTCTTTTTGAGAGAGACAGGGAATTAGATTTAACAGAACTTTTCTCTTCTGAACTTAGATGTTTTCTGCATCAGTCTGGGAGAAGAACCTATCCAGGGATGATTTATATGCAAGGGTATAATTTTTGATTAAAGAGGTAACCACAAACTGTCATAGGGAGGCAAAGTTTTCTCAGGAAATACCTCTCTTTTTTTCGTCTATGTTTATATTTTTTCTCTATTTATCTGCATTGACAACTCTTGAAGAAGGGCACTGGCTATATGGGCCTTTGGTGTGACTCATGCATATTCTGTCTTAGATCTGGTACAAGTGCAGTAGTAAGACACGTGATGCAAAACGTTGCTTTAGTTTTTTAACCTCAGAGAAATTCATAATGTTTAACACTGCTACAGAAAACAGGGCCAAAATATAGTTGATAGGCTGGACGAAATGGTCAAATGATACCTCCTTAACAATAGAAGTTCACATATGGCCAGAGTAACAGGTCTCTCCATTTATAAAGCTGATCAAAATGAGATACTGTAATTAGTTATACAGTAATCTTATGAAGAAGATGGCATGTCTTGTAAGCCTCTGACAACAGAAGGTGCATGCACAGTCAGACTATGTTTTGGATTTGACCTAAAACATGGGAAGACAGCATGTAGAAGGAAAGTTTAACATATATTGTGACAGTTTCATCTTTGTCATCATAAAATCTTCATCTAGTTTATGACCATTTTTATGCTATGAGAGAAAGGGTTTTTATAGCACACTTTCCTCCTTAAAGGAACCCCAGCTACTGCTGTGTTTCCTTAAGTGGCTTTTAAGTTCACATACACCTGGTGAAGGTACTTTTTTGAGATTATGCATTGTTTTGTCATTATTTATATTCTGTTTATGCTCCAGCAGCATGCAGAGGTCACAGTCATGTGCACTTGTCTACAGCTGACCTGTGGAGGAGAAGCATAAACATTGAAACTGCTCTTCCTTGAAAAATTATGAACCCTTTTTGTGGGGTTCTCTGGAATGGCATGAGGGAGAAAGGCAAATGTGAAGCCAGGTACAGCAATATATGCTGCATATGATGAACAGCTGTATGATTATGAAGTTACACTGTATTAAAAGTGCGTAAGCCTCAAATGTTGAAATGTGCATTTGAAGTGATTTCAACTCCCCTTTTCAAAAGGGTTTTGCCAGTTTTAATTCCTTCTTTAAAAAAAGTATGTAGCTCTTTTAGGGGAAAATACCCTCTATATATTATTTCATCAATCTTGGGCAAGTAGCATGGGTAGAGTGTTGCAGAGAAGGTAAAAATGGGGAAGGAGTGGAAAGTGGAGTATAGAACAAAATGGGGAAAGAAGTGTTGTGAACCAAGGTGAATAGAGTAAGCATTATCTGAGAACTTCAGCACAAATATTTCTTAGCCACACGGGGAGGTCTCAGAGAGGGCTGAGAGCAGGGAAGACATATTTTCATCTCAAAAAGAGATGTTAAATCCTATAAATTGAAACAATGCTGAACTGCACATGCTAGCAGACTACCTAAATCTCAGGGCAATGGAAAAGCCCAGAGAAATGTCAGGAAGTCTACACCTTTATAGGGAAAAGCCTTTAGAATTTAATGAAGTGCTACAAAAATGGTGTAGGATTTTCCATAATTTACAATTAAATCCTGGAAGGATACTTCAGATATCTGGTAGAGATTATATTATTTTCAGCTACAATCTGAAGCCTTTAAGATCAGAAGCAGGGAGGATCAGGCAAACTCTCTTTGACAGACAATGAATGCAGCAAGAAATTCAACCCCTATGGGCATTTCCAAGCTGCCACTGTGTGTGTTCCATTGCTATTTATTTGCATCGATTTCATTAAGCTGCTAGCAGTAAATGTACAATATCTTGAACAAGTTTCTGCTTCCTCCGTCAGCACTTCATGGGTAAACCAAATTTAGGCAAATAGGAATACAATTAATAACATCTGAGGTACTATTCCAGCTAGGATTTGATTATGACTGATTATGTTGCACACGTCAACATCACTGCTAATCTTTGGCATGAGGAACTGATTAAAAGGGATTTTTTTCCTTTTTACATCAATTATATTTTGCTTTACAAACTTCCCACAAACAATCTGTTGGCATCACAAAATGTTTTCTAATCATTGATGGAGGCTGGGTTGAAGCAAACATTTTGAGTGAAATGATGCCAGAAGTTTTCCTAAGGACGATGACATCCAGATAATTATATGCAATCTTCTTTTCCAGTTTGTAAGTAATGCCCTGTTGAAACGCTCACCCATATGCTCTTTGCACTTTTCTGGAAAGATGAACATACTCACACTTGCTGTCATAGTCCCAAAGATAATGAATTTATTCCAAAGGCAAAAAAAACTTTACAGGAAAATTGGCAACTCCACTGGTGCTTCTTGTTTTCCAAGTGTATTTTCATAAGGCAGATCCAGAATTGCTACATGGCAACCTTGGTTACTGTTGGAGCTACCATTTTACAGCTCACAGGTGGAGCCTAGCCCAAGAATCAGGGATAAGTTTGAAAGTCACCATACCACTCACCTTATGAAGATTTAACACCAGTAGTTGGAAGATATTCAGGCTTTGAGGATAGGCTTTTATACTACTTTCATGTAATGAAGAAGGGAGCAGCTATGAGCTGACCCTTATGGTGAGAAAGGAAATGAATGACAACGATGACATCTTGTTGCTGCAGGAACACAGTGGTGTCCTGAGGGCTTAGGCACAACTCCAGATAGGTCCTGTAATTTTTGGTGGATTCTTGCCACTAAAAAGGAACCATTCTGAAGTGAAAACTGTAAATGAAGTTTGTTTGATTTCCTCCTATCTTTGAGGGGGTGGTAAATCCTTTGCAGGATTTCTCCCCTCTTTTTGTCTAATCCATCTGCTGTTGTCTGAATAAATTGTTGACAAGTTTGTTGCAGACTTGCTTGGGAGATTTCTGCCACAGCATGTGGTGAATCCAATGTTTATTTTATGGCAAGGTTTTTTTCACTGCATCAAATGAACCTTACTGAGCTACAGGTTTTTCACTTGAATATGAGTTTCAATATTGTAATACATAGGCACATTAATTTCTAACCTCAGTTTTCAGGGACATCCATTTTTTTGTTTCTGCAGCTCCAATATGCTAGACTTGATTGAATGTCTCTTCTTTGAAAAAAATTGTTGATTTGATGCCACAGCTCCATTTTGCACAGTTATCTTTCTTTTGCCAATTTGTTCCTGCTAGGAAAGAAAAAGAAATGTTTCCTAAAAAAAGTTTCTTTTAAAAGAATAATTTCATTAAGAAGCTAAACAAGGCTTAGAAGCATACAAATGCTTAAATGTGGAGTAGTTTTTTACATAACAAAACATTTGAAATACTGAATTTGACTTAACATGACATTCATTTACCCTTTTTATTTCTCAAATATTTGACATTTATATTTGTCAGTTTGGATTTACTTAAAACATTGAGTTTGATTATATTTAATTTCGATGAGCTGAAAAATTATTTTTGCATGACATATTGAAAATAATAAACCATACAATCTGCCTAGTGCCTTTACTGCTAAAACAAACACAGCTAATTAGATATGGATGACAGCAGCAAGTTTTCTAAAGCCAAATACTAATTTATCAAAAAGGGTGGCTTTGTGATATCACTACTTGGTCATGGTTTGGGTAGTCTGAGTTTGAGTCCCAGTTTTGCTAGGCACATCATCTCATATAAGTTATCTCATCCCACTTAGCCCATCACCCTGGCACAAACCAACAGCTCCAAAGTTGAGTCATCTTTCTTGCGCCAGGTGCCTGTCTAGGATAAGATTCTAAGGGGTTGTTGTTTCTCTGTACTGACTACAAAACTACTGAGATCAATCCCTTTTTTTTTCTGGCTCTGACAATTCTTTTATACTTAAAAGAAGGGAGTCTTTGGAGAAAGATCTATTTAGTTCATCATCTTCTAAAACTGGCTAAGGTGGTCTGCTCCCTGTCTCAAACCATATCAGAGTTTTCAAAAGGCAATGGTTTGGGTTGGTGACAAAGGGTATTGATGTCATGGCTGAATGGCCTGTCCATGTAAAGAATGAAGATAAAAGTCTCTCAAAACATTTGTCTGGCGAAGACAAAAACCACCATTCTTGATATATTCCTTGCTGTTTAACCTCTTATGATCAAAATAATGTGGCTGCCTTGGCCAGAATCATGCCTGCCTAGACTGTAAGACTCAAGTTCTTTGTTGAAGTTATGCAGATGTTTTGGTTAAACCTTTGTATGGCCTGGGCAGTTAACACAATTGTAATTGATAGGAAGATCTGAACTTAAGGTATGGAAGAAAATATAGGGTTTGGGGAGCTATACAGTGACAATGAAATTGCACAAAATAATATTTTTATAGTTAACTACAGTGTCAATTATGGGGGTCTAAGCCTTGATAAACACTGTTACTTTGTGGAGTTCATTCCAAGGGAATATTGTGCAGGTGACTGTGGCTTCTCATGAGAAAGAGGCAGGTAACATCTCCTGGGACTAAAAGAGATCACAGCATCATTTTATCAGATACACACTCCCTGTCAGCCAACTCACTTCCTCCATCCATCCCAGGGTAAGGGCCAAATACTGGGAAGAAGCAAGTCTGTACTGCTATATTACAATCCTCTGGGCCACAGCATATAAGGGTTAGTTCCCTCTCCTGAAAGGTGGAAAAGAAGAATTTGTCTTTCCTAATTTTATTTGAGATGCTTAAAGGATAATTATTCTGTCCAATCTAGTTGTCTAGGTGCTATTGAGTGGGAAGTGATTACACAAGGATAATGCATCGTATCCTAAAACAAGTGTCATCAAGAAGTCTTTCATACAGACTAAACATAGACTGGTCTCTCTCTATTGCTGACAGAGGAAACATAAATGACCATTTTAGACTAAATATGTACCCTGAGGACATCTGAAGTTAGGTGAGATGCATCCTAATTCCAGCAGTCTAAACCCACACACAAAAGTCTACACTTCATTCTCCACAGTTAAAAAATGCAGTTTCAAGACATTCTTCTAAAATGTCCTCCCTCAAAAATGCTCTTGGTTTCAACATTTCAAGCTGTTGTTGCCCAAGGCTCATTAGTCTGGGAAAAGCAGTCCTAGAAGTTGTCTTAGATCTGGGCAGAATTCCTACAGATCATTGTTTTTTCCAGTCATTATTTTATGAGTTGCTCTTGAGTCAGTTTGCTTTCATATATCACACATAAGCTTATTCAGAGGCTTGTGCATATCATTACAGGACAGAAGAATTTCCATGAAAGTAGTAAAAGCCATATGTGACATTCTTCAGTACTAAACAGATTAGTGATTTGTGGCATCAGTGCTGATTAAAAGAAGTTTTGGATTTGTGGAGAGGTTTATAATTTGGTATTTTCCCACTAATGTCCTAAGCTCCTAGTTAACCCATGGCAGTTATATGGTAACACTGCTACTCAAGCTGTTGGAGCTTTATTTTATTCAAAATGGAAACTGTTCAAATGTTGTGTGTATAAATTGGCACAATGTCGAATTAGTACACAAAATGGAGATACAACTGAAGGAAGAGGCATTGTGAGATACCCAAACTGCTCAAAACTAACTTCTACTATTGTTACCATTTCTACCACTATCATTGTTCACATCCAAAATCACAACAGGCACCTCTTACTGTACAAAAACTTTCTTGACAGCTTCAGTAAAGAAGCTGAGAGTTGAATTGCCACAGAAACTGGACTGCACTCTCATAGTTAAGAATGTTTCCCCAAGAAAAGACTGAAGATATGTTGGTGGTATAAGAAAGCATTGTCACTACAAGTGCTTTTACTATCCTGAGAATCATATGAAGGACTTAATGCCAGTTCCTTAGCACTACATTCACTTTAAATTATACATATACCCATAAGTATGTATTTATCTACTCAATAGAATTATTGGCATTGCTTACAAAGGTGCAATGTAGGTCAGAAAAAAAATCTTGCTCCAGAGCTCAAACATTTTGAAATGTGGAAGACATGTATAAATACACAACTAATACCAGCTGTAGTAGTAATACTAATAATGATTAGGATTGTTAATATTAGTATTAGATAGGAATATAAGACATCATATATTACATCTGTCTGTTGCCAACCAGTTACATGAATATTGAGACACTCCAGTGACAGTTTTTGTATCATTTTTGAGCTTGATGAAACAGAAAATCCCTGGAATATGTTCAGAAAATTCAGATCTGATGAAAAGGTTTTCCTATTTCCAAACCAGAGATGCTTGTAAATGCATCCATGCTTTTGGATGCTTAACCAAAACAACAGTATGCTGATTTATGATTGATACCATGTGAAATTGTCATTCTGAAATTCAGAAGTAAGAAAAACTCATCTGGTTTTATTACAAAGTTTAAACTCAGCCCTTGTACTTTGTAAAACTCATGTTCACATTCTTCTTTACCCCTAACACCCAGGGGGAATGATACCTTCTGACATACGTAATGTTAACTAGGAATGTTCAAGGTGAAAGTGATCCAACAAAATCTGTTTCAAAATCTAAATGTACAGTGCTTTTTTAGCCTGAGGAATGGCTAGGTAGGCAGATGGGAGAAGCTGAATATGAAAATAAAATTTACACAAAATGCTGAATATTGCTATGGTGGTGCCTCTTTTTTTGCTGACAGCTTTAACCTGTTTTCACTTACTGACATTTCCAACATCAGCAACACTTGCAGTATTTTCATGAGTCAGTTCACTGGTGGTCTTTGTCTTGTTCTTATTAACTGAAGGTCAACAAGAACTCAGTGGTGGAGATTATAATTGAGTGAGTCCTCAGAATAAGGGAGAAGCAAGCAGTGCAGAAGAGAGTATGAACAAAAGAGACCAAGTTCTCAAATAAAACAAGGAATGTGAAATAGTGTTGTTTCCTGGAGTCTTGCATTGTGATTGCTGCTTCTAAGCTGCAGTTGGAGTTTTTTGTACTCCTACACCTCTTACAGGAGCATCCTGTGTGCTACTTTCCTATACACTGGCACTTCAGGAACTCCCTTAAGGTCTAATAGGTTTCCACAGACTATACAATCTGTTCATTTTAAATTCCTTCTTCTGCTGAGGTCTTCTGGTCTTCCTTCTCTGGTCCATGAAAAGCAGTGGGTCTCTCCCACTTGTACACCTCTTAACATCTTCTCATTGTCAGTGGGTTAATGAGTTTGGGGAAGACCTTCAGATATATGAGATAGAAAAACTGAAATGTGTGAACAAATTAACACTTGCTGCAAATCTTTTTTGCCTAGAGACAATACTAAACACTTGGAAGGCGATACCAGTACTAATTGCATACTGGAGCTCCATAGCTTCCTTGCTTGCTTCTCTTGACTTTCACCAGAATCATTTGGGTTCATCCCACTGACATTCAGATTATTCTCTGAGATTTTGGAATTGGTTCCAGTACTGAAATATAGAAGTGTTAAAAAATAAGGTTAGGGCTTAATTGCCTTCAGCTAATGATCATAGGACTAAAAAAGACCTCAAAAAGACTGATAAAGACCATGGCTCCCAAAAAGGGCTCTTAAAATACTATGCTACATATCAAGCTTATAGGATCTATCTCTTACCTCTCATTTTAAAACTCAGAATTTGTGTTTGTATCCATCCTATGTTTCTTAGGATGTTGTCTCTGTGGCTGACAGTTCAGCTTAGCCTCAGTGGTACCTCTTCAGTAGTGGCATCAGGCTGGGACCCACTCCAGCTAGGCATCCTGAAGGACCCTCTAGAACGTTAAATTGAAGGAACTCACTCCCTTCCCAAAAGTGCCTGTGTGGCTCACCCCTCCAGGTTCTTCTTCTACCTGCACTAAATGGTTATCCTGCACTTTTTACACAGGTTTCTCTTCTTATAAATGATTGGGCAAGATGTACCTCCAAAAGCTTTGACTCAGCATCCTAGGGTTGTCTTGATAGTAGTCTGTCCTTGGTTTCACTTCAAGTGCCCTCAAACTACCCAGAAGGTTTTGGGAGAAAATTATCTTGATTTCACAACCAACAGAGGGTGTGACATTTCTCTTCTTTGCAGTCACGTTGTGAGGCAAATTGAGTAACTCTTACATAGTGCTTTGGGAATGACAGTGGAAAGCATTCCTACATATGTTTCCAAGATATTTTTCCTTAAATAAACATTTCACTTCTCATACTAAGGAATTTCCTCAGCATTAATCAATAGAATGGGCTTGAATGTAACTTTGGTCATGGGCAAATGAACACTGTTAAAAACGCAAGATTTTCCAACTATTTTTGTCACTTCACACTCTTTTAGGGCAAGGCAGAGGTGAGTGCTGAATGTCTCTGCAGCTCACACACAGGTTTATATGCCATCTGCTACTCCGACTTCAGTAAGCCTGTAACTCTGACTTCTCATGGGTAAGAGGATGATGCTTTGGTGACCAAGAGTTTCCTCTTCTTAGTTTCCAGTTTCCACCGTGGGGCAGCTGAGTTACTAATGCAGAAGGATGAACAGTAGATGGAGACAGATGCTCCTGCCATTGGGTGTAGAAGATTTCCTGTGGTGAGCTGACATTTCCTATCAAACAAAGAGCTGAGGCTAATGAGGTGCTGACTGTTCTGAAGCAGCAGGAGGATTTAAGCATTAGAGAGCTTTTACTCCCCCCACGTCATCTCGGAACTCAACAAGCAGCTTTTTAAGGGCTAAATTTCAGCTTTGCTGTCATGTGAATGTTGTATTAGTTCATAGCAGAGGTGCAGCGTATATGGCATTGCATAAATCACGCGGTTTCAAAAGGGCGAATCCAAGAAAAGGGTAATTTCCACTAATCTCCTTCTGCGTTGCCTATGCCTGTGTTCATAGGTCTTTGCTAAAACCAGTATTGTAATTGACTTTTGTGGCCTGCCTTCCCTTTTTGATACTATATCCTGAAGATAGACACTCACTGCAGCGTTGGAAACAAATATATGGAAGAGGAAGTGAGTGAAAGGTTTGGAATTGGGACAAGACAAGTATCTAGAGTTTAGGGTTTTTTTTCAGAGTATATTCAACTATCCACCTACTTGAAGCATTCAGTAGCCTTGTGGTAAAAATCCCATATATAACCAAGGCATGATAGATGGAGATATGTTAATAGTTCTGGATTAGAGATGTCCTTTTCCTCCAAATGAACATCAATGAACTTTTTGTTTTGAAATTCAGATCTGGCTTTGAATACAATCGTTTAGACTTGAGCGAACAAAACTAAAAATCCAACAGCCTCCCCTAACAAAAAACTACCCTCCACAACTTTACTACTAGAAACTAACAACTAAACAACCAAGCACTTCTAATCTCAAGGCAACATTGGTACGTTCAGTTTCCAGAAGAGTCCCATAACCTATGCTTTTCGGTGTTTTGATTTTGTTTTTTTTTTAATCCTCATATCTGATTTTAATCATCCAAAAAAAAATATGAAAGAGATAATGGTCTGGAATCACACAAGAGCTGTCCTGTGGAAGGCAGCTTAGTGTGGTAAGGGAAAACAGGGACATTGTGGGAGATGAGCTCCCAGCTGAGTGAATTTGAGTGACACACCACTGCCCATCTACAGTTCTTCACCCTGTGGTCACTGGGAAATACCTAGGACACCTACATGAGAAAGTAGCAGATATATTGCTGCACAAGGATGTCAAGTGAATAGGTGCCCTCTGCTAGCTGACACACTGTCTGGCACCCAAAAGGATCTGTGTATCCATACTCAAGACTGTTCTGAGCTCTGTTCTGACCCTGACCAACAGTGAGACTTTGAGGAAACCTTTTCATCAAGGTGGGTCTTCACCTGCCCAGAACAAGGGAAAAAAAAATCAGTTTGCTTGAATCAGAGTGAATTAAAAATTAAATGTGATAGACAATGATATATCTCATGATGACAGATTGTTGTAGTTTGGAAATATTATGTAAATTCTCTCCCCTGCCACTAACTGCCCATGCCAGTAGTTAACAAAAAAAGTAGTTAACTGCTGATCACTTGGGCGGGGGCAGGTTTGTCTCCTTTGTTCTTGGGGATGAAGAAACACGGCTGGGAGCTGGGGGGGGGGGGGGAGGGGGGGGGGGGGAGGAGAAGCCGTCTTGGTGCTGCTGTCTGCCCAGTGCTGTTTCTAGCTGGGTTGCTGCTGCTGCCTTGCCTGGTACTGCTTCTAGCCAGTTTGCTGCTGCTGCCTGTCCCCAGGACTGCTTCTAGCCGGCTCACTGCTGCTGCCTGTCCCCAGGACAGCTTCTAGCCGTCTCACTGCTGCTGCCTGTCCCCAGGACTGCTTCTAGCCGGCTCACTGCTGCTGCCTGTCCCCAGGACAGCTTCTAGCCGTCTCACTGCTGCTGCCTGTCCCCAGGACTGCTTCTAGTCGGCTCGCTGAGGAAAACCTGCTGGGTTTTGTTGTTGTTTTTTTCTTTCTTTTGTGGTGTTGGGGAAGCGGTTTGCAATAGTCTGTTTATATACTGTTAAGAACAGTTATTTTTCTTATATTACAATTCCTTTTTTCTTAAATTTGATAAAGAGTGGCGTGATTATTGTGGAGGAGGCCCCCTCCCCTGCTTGTGGGTAAACATTTTGGTTTTTCCCCTCAAAACAAGACACAGATACAAAAAGGGTATAAAACAGAGGGGAAGAAGTCACAAATTTGAGACTTTCTTTTCTAAGTTATTCATTTTTCCAGACACATGTCATTAGATTATTTTTTTTAGGAGGAAGGTAATGACATGAACTTGCATTTATGTAAGTATATCTGAGACACAAGATTTGGAAGTCTGTCTTTATGTCACAAGCAAGTGTAGATACAATAATCACCAGCTAATAATAGAATGACACAATGTGGACCAGCAGATCACATTATTAAATCATTATGTTTCATGGAAACAAGACCAATGAAAAAAAAGACAGACTGATGAAAAAATGTGTTAGCCAGATATGTTGGGGTTAACGTCCATTCTTTGTCTGGCTTGAAAGTGATTAGGATGAAAAACTGAGGTCCAATTCAAAGAAAATCAAAGAGTGGAGCAACTCAATTTTGTTAGAAATTTGGGGAAGATTTTGCTATCTTTCTACTGCAGAATAAAAAGCAGTTTCTGCTACATAATTAGATATCTTTTGAACAGCTCTTCATGGTATTGACCTACTTATGCTTTACCTCTCCCATTTCTTGGTTTTACAAGCAAAGCAAACAAGAGGAAGCTGTCAAGAAAACACATTTGTCTTTTGGAGGGAGCACTTCAGTCCACACAAACACCTTCATCTAAGCTCTGAATTTCATTCATGCACTCAGTAAATTACTTCTCTAGCATTTTTATAGTTCAGTAGGTTGCTCTGATGAAAAGGAAAAAAAAGCTAAATAAGGGAGCTGCACTGAATGTAGAAGTAAATGTAGAGTCGGGACTCTGAGGCAAAAACCTTCACCATCAATTAGAATCAGGAGAAGAAAAGTAAATGGAGCACTGGCATCCTCAAAAAGCTGATATATTTACCTTTCTTTGGCTTTTTAGACACTAAGAAGGATGAGATTTCTTCTGAGAAAAGGCTCCAAGATAAAGTAGAAAATCACTTATTTTGCCTGTGATGTTTAATTTTAGATAAGCTGCAGCAAGAGTTGAGTCCTGCACTTCTGATTTCAGAAAGGATGAGTTCCTTTATGGACAGTTATCTGCTAGTCTAATACTTAACTCCATACAATATAATGTTTGTTATGGTCATAGCTTTAAAACCAGGGACTTATTCTATTAAATAAGACATCCTATATTTCTCTTTAAAAATATTGATAAATCTTTTTTGTTAAAGTAATAATTCTCTTCTTTGAAAAGTTGTATAAACCCAGCTGCACTGGATTTAGCTCAGAGGATTAATTAGTTCCAATAGAGGCAGTTGAAAAATTTCCGAAGTTTGTCTTAGATAACTATTCAAAAGACCTATGCTTATTCAAAAGTTGTCCAAACTATGTGAACCTGTTTGGCACGGAAACACTGAAAGATTAAACCTGAGAGCCTTTTACTACATGCTGGAATGACTGCACTTCTGGTAGTGAGAGATGTCTCATTGCTGCAGACCCAGACTTGGAGAAAATTTGTTCACATTCCAGCATTCAATTTGTCTGTAATTCTGTCCCTTGACCATATTCATACAAAGAATCTTTTTTTTTATGTCACCATTTAAAAAATGTCAGTTCTTCATTTGAGTCTATAACTCAAAAAGGGTACTTAAGCACAAATAATTAATTTGTTTAGAAAATTTCTGCAGTCCAGTCAGAGACCAAAATGGAGACAACAGATTCCACCTCTGAACAATGAATGCTGAACAGAAAAAATGAGTATTCCTGAAAATTCAAACAGTACAAGGAAGAATACCACCATTTGGTATGCAGAAACCAAGCTTGATACAACATATTTTTGGTCAAAAAGTTTAAATATGTTGGGTAATTTTTCTTATGTTTTTGCCATTTTCAATCATTCCGACCCATTTTAGTCCTTCTCAGATCAAAACATTACTGATGACAGAAGTTTAAAGGGCAACTGTCACCAAACCCTAGTTTCCTGAGCTTTTAAACCATTTTACAGAACCCCATTCTTTGTTGTTCCACTTTATTTTGGGTTTTCAAAGTAAAGTAATATTTTGAAAACTGATTATCTCTGCCAGTTTTACTCTGTGTAAATGGCATTCTCTGATATCACCATAACAAATCCTTAGAGAAGCATCAGAGGGAAAGTGCTGAGCCACAGCTTGTCAGCTTTAATTTCACCAGCACAGAAAGACAGGAACCAGATGTGAAGTTCCTGTACAGCACTTCAAAAGCAAAATAAACCAGTGGTGAAAATATTCAAATTTACATGAATTAGACATATCAGAAATTTGGACCACTTCCAGGACAAATTGTTGGAGTCTTGAGCAAACTTTGCATGATTTTGCTGCTGTTTAGGAAAGAATGTAGTGTTTCAAAAGATCAGCCCCTCCACAAGTCAGGCACACAGTGTTGTCAAGGAGGAGACAGTGCTACCTGCTTAAGGATCCTGCCCACATGACACTATACCTGTTCAGAGAAGGACTAAGGACACCACAGTGTCCATGAATCCCAGTGCCCTTTAGGACTAGTTCTGGAGTGATAGATGCAATTCCCTGCCTGGGACAGTGGCTAAAAGTACAAGTAGAACAGAAAAATAAAAAAAATACAGAGCTGTGTAAGTTACAATCAGCACTTATTTGTAAGTAAGTTTAGTTTCTGTTACCACTCAGCCCCTTTTTAAGGTGCAATTAGACACTCTAGTTGTTTGACAGAGAAAAGGGAAGGATGGTTTGTATATCAGAGAACCTGCTTCCTCTCTCAAGCGATGCGTCATTGCCTTGGGGAACTGTTACCATAATCAAGCTCTGAGCAAGTGAGTCCTGCTGTCTAGCCACAAAAGATTTTTAATACAAACACTGGAGCTGAACGCTGCTCCTGATCACTGCAGATGTCTGCAATCAGCTGTTGACTGACTACTGTGTTTGTCATGGGCTGGCCAGTGCTTCTGGTCATCAGTAGATAACTAGGCTATGAAGTAATGCTGCTGAGAAGCAGCATATAGACATGGAGATTGGTACTGTCTCACAGGAGTTCACTAATCCTTTTGCAGCACAGTCAGAGGCAGCAGACATGAAGTCAACAGTAGGAGCAAGTTCTGGAAGATTTGGTAATGATTAATCTTTCATGAAGGATAAGTATCTTCTTGTAGCTCCTTTGCTTCTTCATAGTTTTGATAAAACCTTCATAGACATGTTATGGTGTTCCCTAACAAGCTGATAAGCTGTTTCCAGCTCCAATAGCTTTAAACAAAATACCAGGCACCTTATCCAGTTTCCACTCGAACTTGCTTTCTAGCCAGAGAAGTTTGTCTGAATGAGAACAAAGAATCTGAGTATCTTGCTGTACTTATCCGAGGGCTGTCACCACTGACACCTGCAAGTGATTGTAATGTCAGTGATGGCAGACAGCTTAGGTTCAAAGCCTCTCTCCCTTTCCAACTCAACCATTTTTCCCATTAGCCCCTGCTCTTGTTAACATGCTAAGCTCTGTATTGCAGAGACATCCTCCAAACAGTGGCAAACACATGTTGCTTTGGTGGCAGGTGTAGTGATTTTTGCAGCATCCAACTTACACCAGCAGTCCTCAGGCAGATGTCACTTACCACTTGTTCACATCAGTCATTAGTACCAAGTCAGATTTCTCTGTATTTTCTCAGTTTTACATGTATTTTGGTGGCTCCTTAAGGTCTCACTTGGGGTCCAGGCCCTGTCTTGATGAAGCAAGGCATGTGGCCCCAGTTTTTATACTGGACAGATTAATTTGCGATTACTATCCATGTTTCCATTCAGTGTATTTTTCAGGTAACTGACTGAATAGCTTAGTGCCTTTGCTTTGTGTTGGAGTAGTTCAAGTGATATAAACCTTTATCTGATGGAAACTATTGCCACTCCACAAAAGGTATACTGTAATTATATAACTATGTAACTATACCCTTGTAACTAAGGTATGTCAGTAGTTCTGTGTAAAGGCTTGTGTTAGAGTTTTTGAAGAAATTAAAGCTGCCTGACTTACTCCAGCTCCAACTTTTTTCTAAAAGTAAGCTACTCAGTGCAGCAACTGAAATAGTATCACACAATTCAGTGAAGCAGGAGGAGATTTATGAATAGCAAATGCTGAAAGCAATGTATTTCAAGGAAATATACCATGTAACTTATGAATGCATCTTGTAATTTAAATAATAGGCTAGATGATTAAATGGAAGCCTGCCTTATGCAACTTGTGAGCAGGCAATAGTGTTAGCAACAAGTAGACCAGTAATTTGCCAAGCCACTGCAGAAAATTATTAGACACGGGAAATGGACTGCTTTCAGCCAGTTATAATTGTCTAACTTAGTCATTAGACAATCATAATACTATTATATTTTTGTAGATTAATATTATACAATTATACCACTATATAACTATTAGACTTTACACAAGAACAGGGTGTGTTCTTCTGGTTCCAATTTCCTACTGAGGCAAACATAATACTGAATACTTTGCGCAACCCACAGACCATGGAAGCAGAGACAACATAGACTCTCTTGCTCCAAATACAGGCTGTTCCTTTAATATGCTTAATGATACAAATCCACAGGTCACTGCCAACTACAATATTTGCACACCATGTCAATGATCCCACAAAGATAGTGGAAGTGTCGAGAGCAAGCTGTAAGGTTATTGGTACAACTGCACCTATGAAGATCATGTCATGTTGTTTTTTAAAATATGGATGAAGTGTGCAGTCAGACTAATGCTGATATTAGGAATAAAAACCATAGGATACTTTTTTGATCCACATTGCTCCCTTACCTTCCTAAAATCTACTCCTTTTTATGTTCCGTTTTCACATTTTGATTAGTGTGGAAGTGCACAGCTATCACCATAGTGCTATCCAGACATCTTGTTTGTTGTATTGAGTATACAGAAACAAGAAGCCCTTTCCTACAAGAAGAATCAGGGAAAAAATGAAATTAGTGAAGTGCCTCACAGGTTAAACACCAGGGAATATATATCCAGCCACTTCTTTAGAGTCTTGCCACTTGTACAGCAAGTTATACAGAAGATGGTAAGAGGGAGGAAGAAAACAATAAAGGTGGCCAAATGTACATAGAGGGAAGTAGCAAAATTAGGGGTAACATTAAGTTGGATGAAAATTGAGAAGAGAGGGAAAGGAAGTATGTTTTCAAGCAAAATGCTTTTGGGAAAGAAGCTTTTGAACAGTGAGCACTGTATTGTCGTACCTTGCCTATCTCCATAATGAACTTTTCCTTCTGCTGGGATCCATCTGCAGGTTGGGAGGAACATCTGAGTCAGGCTAACTTTTCAAGTCAGGAGAGGTAATAGTATGCTCTCAGTATGCCACATCCTTTTCCATCTTTTGCCTCATTAGCAACCAAATCTATTAGAGTGCACTGCTTAGGAGGTATTTTAACTTCATAGCATATCCATTGCCTTTCACACAGCTGTTTTGCATGCTGAAACAGTGCCAGAGAGATTTCTGAGAAATCTCCATCTCTTGTATGACATACTGAATGCCATGAAGTAGCTAAATCCCTTATCCAGTCTGACTTGCCAGTGAGATGACTCTGTAGACAAATGAGAAACTGTGTGGGCTGAATTTCTCCTCCAGGCACATTTCCACTGAATGCAGTTGCTTTTAGATGAACATGGGTCCACAGAATGGCAGAGTTTCTTCCTCCTTGAAGTCTTGTCTTTGCACTGTTGATGATCTGACTTCACACTGAGCAGACTGGTAGCAGGTGGCATTTCGCCTTCGGAGAAAAGTTTTACAAGATGAACTGGAAGAGTTAAAAAGGATGAGCCAGACTTCCATGTATAGAAACAGTTGTTTTTATTCAGAAAATGCTCTCAATACTTGCTGCCCATCAGGGTGCTGAAAGAGGACTCTGACTCAAATTAAGGGTTTTGGAAGGCTACTACCACTAATGAGTGGTTACATAATTTCCTGCCTATGGAAACAGTGAGGTTCAGCTGCCCTGTACCTTTGAAAGGATGGTAAAATGTTGTATGTGAAAGGTGGCACCAAACAGATGTTAACAGGAATCTAGCAGAGGATTTGCTCTCTGAATAATCACAGTACTGACACAATTTATAGCAGATTTTTGTTTGCCTAATGACAGGTAGACAAGTTTGAAAATAATGTTGTCCTGGATATTGTCTAGTTCTGCATATTAAAGACTTTCCAGGCAACCCAGGTAAAAAAAAAAAAAAAAGTGCTCTGGTATTTCATATTTCGTATTACATATTTAATATTTCTTATCCTTTTCATCTCCAGCTGGGTAGTTGTTTCATATAAGTACCAAGAAATGAGTTACAGTATGTATTGTACCTGTAGCTTATGCATCTATTATTTGTGCAGCTTTTTTCGGGCAGTAGATCATTTTGGGCAGGAATTGGTTGGCAGCTAGGAAAGGAGAGAAGGAAAAACAAAATAATGTCCCTTAGGGCAGGTGTTAGTAGTAACATCATTGGTGCAGGGAGCAGGATCTGGGTTTGATGGTGTCACTGACATCTTTGAACATGTCAGTGCAGAGCTACTACAGGATCCACAACTCCAGCATGCAGTTAGGGTTAGGTAAAGGGATTGAGCAATCCTGCAATGGGTGATGTTGTATAACTTGTATAACTGTGCCCAGAGAACAGAGATGTAACTTAATCTCACAGCAGTAATTCTTAACACTGTGACTGCCAAGGGTCATTTGCTATTCCCATTAAAAACCTTCTTTTTGCAGCTAATTTAGAACACAGACATTTTAATTCACAGCAGGATAAAGCTTGGCATAGATGCTATTTTTTTTGTTTGTTTTGAAAGCTTAAATTAATTAGATAAGAATAAAAAATATTTTATAATTCTAACTATTGTTAGCATTAATTTAGACCCAGACAATTCAAATAAGTGAAATGAGCTTGATGGTTTTAGACTTGCATTTTCTTGTCTTAACATGGGTTCAATTTATATTTCATTTATCATTAGGTCAGTCACTGTACTGGAACCCTTTTTCTTTGCAGTCCATCTAGTGCTCTGTTTACATTTAATTTACATCCCAGTAATTTAGATTAAATCTGAAACTTTAGTTCTGGTTCTCAATACCTAATAATGGAAATGTTGAAAGAAGGACTAAATTATTTTGCTTCATGCAACCAACCTCTTTCTTTCTTGGTCTACAGATTATTTTCCATTCAGGTTATTTTGTTAGTAGTGTTAACCATTACTTTACAGTAGGATTTTTCACTTTTGATTGTCATCTAGACAGAGATGCTATAGTGCCAATCAATTGTAAAAATTCTAAAGTACATGGAAAGAGTTGATTGGAGCCCCAACTGATTTTCTGTTTAAAAAGCACTCTTCTTTTAAATTACTTTTTACTTTATCATTTCCATTTTGACATCTACTCAACAGTAAAAACATGAACTTCCAAGAACTTGGCAATCTTATATAAAGCAACACGTAACAGAAGATTTGTTTGATTAAAATCATGTAACTGGATATATTAGATAATGACTTAATTCAGATGGATTACACCTGGCCTGTGGTCCTGAGCAAAGCTGCATGGTCACAGGGAAATCAATGGGGTGGTGTGCTCCACAGCACATCCCCAAAGGAAGGCTGCAATATTTTGTGGGCACACGACATATCTCATGATAACAAATTGATCACAGTGTAACACAGTGGGAAATAGAAGCTAGATTTTCAACCTATTTCTACCCCTATTGCAGCATTTCAGAAGACCAGGTGTAGTCAAGGTTCAGGCCAAGGGATGCTTTGTGCTACTCTTGTCAAAATAGCCATGAACCTGGACATAGAATATCATGACCAAGGACAAAGCTTATTAATCCTTTTTTTTTTCTAGTCTACAGAACTTCAAGGAAAACACTTGTAAAACATGGAAATGCAAAAATTCATCAGTGTATCACAAAGAACCTAGACTTTTCTCCCATTTCTCAGACAGCTTCATTACATTCAGCAGTACTTTTTCCAAGATGGAGTTTGAAAAATAGAGTTTAGAATTGTATGTATGATGTTCCAACTGAGCTGGGATGGCTAATTTTTTGTTCACTTTTAGCTCTCATACTTGAGGATTATCTAAAACAAATGAGCTTTGCAAACATGACTACTGAACATGGATCGCAGAATGCAGGGGGAGCTTATGTGATGCTGGAGGTTTATATAAAATCAGATTATGGGTGGTTCATGTTTATCTGAGTTCAATAAATTCATAACCACTATCTTAACCAAAAACATGTAAAGGATTACTTTATGTAAATGTACTTCCATAACAGTCTCGTATTATATCCTTCCATGCCTTTAGAAAATATTTTATTAATGAGATTTTTCTTACTGTAATTATTTAATTGCTGTGCATGTTTATACGTATAATTTCTGAATTTACAGGGAAAAAAGAAAACAGGCATTCATAACATATGAAACAGACTTTGAGTGCTCGGTGACAAATAGCAAAGGGAGGTAAAAGGCAGAAAATAAGTCAAAACCCATTGCAATCATTTGGCACCAAGAAACATTTCATTTGTTTTTGTATTCTTGTTTCAACGTATTATAACATTATTAGAGTTGACTTCATAGATCAAGTGTCACTAAGAAAGTCAAATGTCACTAAGAAACTGGGTATTTTATTTAGCACTGTAGGTTTAAAACCTGTCAGTGAGTCAATATTTATCAGGTGCACTACACTTAATATTTTGTTTTCTACATAGCGTAATTCACTCTCCAAAATTGAGAACATAGTCAGTCACCTACTCAGTCTACCTTTCTTGGTAAGTGTGCATGGCTTCAAAGTGCTGACTGCCAAAAACAAGTCAGAGCTATAAATGTTTGTTTGCCACTACTGAACTATCCATGACAAAATTCAACTTGGGTTTTGGTGCTATTTTTGGACTTTCAGTCTTGGAAAAGAAAAATTTCCCGTGTTTTAAAATCTACATTATTGACAAAAATTATCTGAGGCTATTCCATCAGTTTCATGGCCTTCAAATGTGCTCTATTTCTTTGCTTAGACACAGAAATAGCAATGGTATTTTCTTTAATATATATGATAATTTTGAAACTATTTTCTTAGGGGTAGCAAAAATCTTTTTTAGAAAGATTAAGAATCTAAATTCAGCAGCATTCTGAATTGCCTTCCTTTTGGTTTTCATGACCTGATCAATTCCTTGGATTTAAGTTGCATTTAAAATACCAGAAAAAGGCCAAGGTAGACCCTACTTCTGAGATTTCCAAGTGATCAGATGAAAGAACTTGAAATCTCACCAAAATGCCTGTCCATTGCCCAACCAATTTTGCAGGCTAGCTCTTGCCAATACTTAGCCAAACCAAGCTGAAATTCCATTTGAAGTCTTTGAAGCCCTTCTGGTACAGTAATTAAAAAGAATGACTTGTTAATCACTCATTAACTCCCAAGTACTACTTGTAACCTTACATTGTCACTTGGTGGAAATCTCAGTAAGGCTGTTCCATTTTCCTTGGCACTAGTGTTTTGACATTTGGAATTCTCAGAAGCCAACATCAAGATCTAAATATGAATAACTGCTTTTTTTTTTCTCCTGGTGAAACAGTTATGTATTTTTCCATAATTGATTTTATAATGTTTACACTCAAAACATTCTGTGTTCAGCCACTGTTATGTCAGAGCTATCTTTTATTTTGCAATAGGAGAACAGACAAGAACTTTTAGGAGATGGAGACAACATAGAAACAGGAGAAGCATAGCCACGATGGAATAGCCCTGATCCAACTCAGTGATGAGTTACTCAAAAGAGAAAAAGCCATTGTTATAAAGGGAGTAACTTTTGAGAGCCCTTCTTTTGACTTTGTTTTTAATAGATGTTATCTGATATCACTCAAATATAAGGGCAGGAAAGAGGGTATAAGGATGAGTCATCAGGCAAACATTCTAGCCTTCCTGTGGATCAGAAGAATTCCTCTGAGGTCAGCCACAGAAACATCCATCTGTATCAACAGCCCAAGAGAGGGCCAACAGCACATGGAAAGGACCTGTAAAGTGCAAATAGCCTTTTGAGACCTGAAGTCCCTCATCTGTTCTGGTGAAGACAAAAATGAGGAAAGGAGTCCACAACTGGTGACAGAAGTTGTTAAAGCCAGCATCTTTCCTATGAAACTGTGAAGAGAGTAAGAATGTTGAGCAGATGTGATGGCTGTTTCCAAAACATCTGAAGTTACAGAGAAAGCATGTGGGCTCTTATATTTAGCCTTTGTCATAATACAAGAAAGATGGTGTGTTGATGAAATTGAAGGGCAGCAGATGTCAAACAAAAAGAAATGTTCTCAGAGATCATGATTAACTTGAGGAACCCAATGACACTAGACATCACCGAGGACAACAGCTTAAACCTAGGCAAATTAGAAAAAAAAAAGTGAAAACCATGGTAGCTACACTCATGTCTAGCTCCAGGGTTTCCCCATTCTGCAGAGTGCATCTGTTTCACATGGTATTTGACAGTAAATTTGTTAAGAAGTTTAAAATAAATAAAACAAGGTCATACTTGCAGAATGGGACCTTAAACTAAGACTAAAAACTCACTTTAAAAATTGTTATAAAAATGGCAAAACTATCTGTAACAGCTGTTTTCAGAACTTTGTTATAGAACATTCATTAAAAATTGCTGTTGTAAATTTTTTAGGGCAGCCCTTAAGTTCCTGCTGTTGGATTTCAGGTAGAGGAGGAATGCATCTGTTGCCCTTTACATGAGTCTACATTAACAAGCTCACTAACTGCACAGACATTTGCTACAATTTTAAGAAAAACAAGGACTGAATTCTATGTTTAATGTTCCAGCTGTCTACAGATTGAAGAAAAAAAAGTAAAAATTCAAATGAGCTCACTAAGAATAATGAAATCTGGCTGAAAACCATCTGGGCAAGAACAGAATTTAAAATCTGGAGTTACTCTTAGTACTGAGTCTGATTCCAGAAAAGCTTTAGTATGATTCCAGGAAAAATCTAATTTCCCTGCTGTTGTTTTCTCTGGGAACTCCTTTTTAAAACCAGTTGTACCCATGCCATCCCTTTCAGAAAATGGCTTGAAGTAGATATAAATGAGGATAAGATTTTGACCAGTATTTTTCCTTTTGAATGTCCTGATAATTGGCTCAGGCTTTATGAATAAAAGAAACAGTAAATGCCCCCTAAAAATGTATTTTTTAATCTAAAAACTCGTATCAATGGAAATAAAAACCTGTAATAGTGACTAAAAACTAATATAAGTAACACCCCCCCGGCAAAATGGAACAACAGGAGGTGTGTTTAGTCCTCCTACCTGGGCCTCCAGTTTACAATAAGTCAGGAGCACTCTAAGATTAGGAATATGTTTCTTTGAGATTCTATTTACTGCTGAAACTTCTCATTGGAGCCTCTTGCTCCCTCAGAAGGACCTTTACTGGGGTGTTGCAAAAGGAGAGGAGAGATCTATCCAAAGCAGGTAACACTGAACAACACCAGAACAGATACAGAAGGAGCAAAAGTACTGACTTATCTGAAATATTTGGCATTGGCCTGAAATGAAGGATATATATGACCAAACAGGTGAGTTCTGTGCAGTAGGTCTGGATTTAGGTACTGTAATAATTTGACTAGGACCAAGCTGAATGTCAAATCCACAATGTACTGAAAACATATGGATACATCTGAAGCATTTAAAAGCATACTGCATGTAGAAACCCAGGTTTACCTAAGCAGAAGAGGAAGTTCTTTGTAAGGCAAGTTGATGCAACAGATGCTTCTGTCAAGTAAATCCCTTAACAAAGACTGAGGACCAGACTGGACTCAAAAATATGCCATTAATATTAATATGCTAAATAATCCATTAATAATCCATTAATCCATAAAGAAATCATTTTTTATGTCCACAGTACACAAAACTGCAATGAAATACCCCCTAATAACTTTATATTGTTCAGTAGAAGTGACATGAGGATGTGAAAAGTTCCAATAAATTGTGAAAATGTTAGCAGATATAAAAGTGCATTAAACAAACAATCCAAGAAAATATGAAGGGAAAAATCTTCTTTATAATGTTATGATCTCATAGCCAAAGGAGTAGTGTAATAAAACTTCCAGTAATAACAATGAAAAAAAAATTCATGAAAAATCATCTGACATATTGTAGGTCAAATGACAAAGCCAACAAAGAGCAGAGGAAAAGAAATGCCTGACCTGTGACAATAGAAGGATGTTGTTACAGTTTGTAAAGCAAAAACAAATAAGAAGTGGAATAAATTAGACACACTGGAATGGAAAGAAACCCTATGCAGCAAATGGCTTTTAAATATGGAAATATTGTGACTGTCACCAGGTCAAAGAAATGGTGATATGGCCAGTGCAACAGTGCTAGGCTGTCTTCCTGCAAGAACATTCAGATACAAGCTAAAGAATTAATTTTATTCCAAGACAAATGAATGCCTAGTACAACATAAAAAACTACAGAAAAGAAGCCTTTTTTGAAAAATCACCAGTGCATGTTGTTTGTAGATTAGACCATATGCTCACACAAAGGAAAAACATTGCCCAGAACTATTTAAATTGCTACCATTACATCAGCCCCGAATTATAAAAATAGTAGAGAACCTTTTGCAGATAAAGTCATTCGTAATTCAGCAGAAGGAAATGGATTGCACAAAAACATTATTGCAACAGAAAACAGGCTTTTATTGCCCCTCCCCCCCCCCAGGTCTTGGAATATTAGCAGGGGTTTAGTGAATGCACTCACAGAACAAAAATGCAAGCAATACATTTTCCAGGAAGAATCCCATTGACTTTGCTACCAAATTTGGAGATGATTTTGGAACAAGAGCTGGAAAATTGAAAATAAATAAATAAAAAGGAAACATCATTATGAAAAGGCCAAATAAATGAAAATATGCAACTGATTATAGCCACTGAAAAAACTCAGAGCATCACAAAACAGTCACAAAGCATAAGAATGAGAAGATTTCTTTTGACAAACATATTTCAACATTTTAGAGAAAGAGGTGTTGTTTTAGAGAAAGAAGCAGTGATAAAATAAAAATCAAACAATGCTGCATTTGAATACAATAAAGAGAGATTTTTCAACTTGGTTTTGGGGACATTTTTCACAGAAAAATAAAACTCTCAGCTTTGTTAAAATGAAGATCTACAGAGATCGTGTTATTGTCTTTGAGAAAGATGGGAAAGATCAAAGGAATTGACAAGTTTCTGAACTATACCGATAAATATTATGGGCTACAGGTTACAGAATTTGGAATGAAAACAGATCAACAATGGACCTTCTTAAAAAGAAATGGGTGTCAAATCCATTATATATTTCTTTGTCTCATAAAGGTTATAGCATTTTAAACATTATTTACATTTTCCTTTAATAATTTTAATACTTTTTAGAACATGGAACTATTTATTGAAAGGGGAATTTTCATTTTTGAAAAATAATTTCTGCCTGGAAAAAAATTGCAAAATAATTTCAGAGCTAACTTCAGGAACTCTGTAGCAAATATTTCCTATAATTTTACAGGGAAGTAAAATGGATCATTTAGGCAGTAGGAAATTGAAGACAACATTAAAACTGCTAAGCAGACAAACAAGAGATGTGTTCTGTTCCCAGAATACTATTCTGTACCCAAAGTTCAATAATTCAAATCATCACTTTGTGATTACTTCTTCTGCTGTCTCTTGCCTGTATTCTCATTATGGATTATGTGATCTGAGACAGATATTGATCCTTATGAATCCATATATGTCACAGAAAATTTCCAGTATTAAGTGCAATCTAAAAACACTAAATAAATAAAGAGGGATAAAACCATTTTTAATGCATTTAATGTAATTTAGGTATGCTAAATGTCAGATGTTCAGTGATAAACATTGAAATAGTATCTTTTCCTTGGCTAGCATTGAATTGCAGTTGTACTCTTAACAAATTTCTAAAATCGTTGTGGAATATGTGAAAAACAGCCAGCAAAGAACTCAGTGCAAACACTTTCATTTGTGAAAAGCAGATGTGTTTCTCTCAACTGGTACTGCAGAAGAATAGCACCAGACACCTAGCCATGAAGAGGGAGTTCTTTGGGATTTATCAAGGCAGCTGGGAAAAGTTAGTTTTTTAGAGTAGAATGGACTTCCGGATAGCAAGAAGCAAGAAGCTGGCTACTCCTCTCTTCATTCACAGTGACAGAACAGAAAATAGCCAAAAGCTATTGAAAATACTTATGTTAATACACAGGAAACCTTGAGAGCTTTTTGTAGTTTAATAGGTTTCTGAAGGATAATTCCCTTTGCTTTGGCATTTTGGCTTCTCCGCCAGGTTTTTCTGAAGCCAGTCCAGAAAAGACAGAGAAGTTCACATCTAGTACTTATATCTGTATTTCTTGAAGATGAAAGGTCAGAAAAGAGCTACGTTCTGTCACCAATAAAGGCTTTTTTATTTATAGACTTGTTTATTTGTTCCACAGGTGCTAGTCAGTGTGGCCATGGCTCATTGTCAGAAAAAAAAAAAAAAAAGAAAAAGGAAAAAATGACTCCTACTGAAAGAAAATAATATTTTTCTCCTCTCAGTAGGTGATTTTCTCTGAGGTCAGCCAGGTATGTGGGACTTTTTCTTTTTCCCACAGCATTGTGATTTGTTTCCTGTTGATAGGAATTGTTAACATTTGTGGTAGGACTATCGCTTGGTTTGGAAATTGTAATATAACTAGTGACCTGAATCAGATTTTGTTTGAATTGGTGAAAATATGGAACAATTCTAGAAATAAAAGGCTGGGGGAAAAAATTACAGAGAAAAAAATATTTGCTACAATTTTGAATTATTACTTCATTGTTTATTACTTATGTGCAGTAAAGTCAGTAATCTGAGATATGTCAGAAGCCAACAGTACCTTTAAAGAGCAAAAGGTACTTTTAAAACCATTCATAGAGTCTTAGTTTAGCAATCTTGATGGTAGAGAAGCCCTAAAATGCTCACTGTCTCCATAAAATGAATGCAGATCAGGTACTACACAAATCATTAAGTAATCATGTTCAAATAAAAGGAACAAAATCCTAGCAATGAATTTATCAGGCCTTAATAATATGTAGCATAGAAAGACAATGGTTTTCCAGAGCCAGTCAGCTACTGTGTGTTCTTGATATTTGTGTAATCAGTAACACTTATAAAAAATGCTACAGTCTACTCCTTAAACCTTTTAGAAGGAATGTGTAAAGAAAATTTCTCACATGTTCCAGCCACACAATGCTCTGAAAAGGTCTGGTCTGAGAGTCTGGAAACGCAAACAGGAAGATGTTTATGAAATAGTGAAATAGATACAGTGTTTTGTTTTTTAAAAAATTCTCTTTACTACATATGCCCATTTCACAGTGTGCAAAGCCAGCAGCAGACAATAGAGGAGCTACTGTACTCCACAGAAACACAAGAGAAAGATCCCAGGTGCAAAAATGGGCATAATGGAAACTAGAAACATTCACATTCCCAGATGTTGTACTTTCCCTAGCAGAGAGGACATCTCCCCTTGAGCAAACAGATCAATTGTAAAAACAAGGCCATTCTTCAGGTTGCTGCACCTGGTGGTCATATATTTTCCTCCACATATTATGCTGGTCATTACTTTCATTCTACACAGTTGTAATTTTCATTACACACTGCAACCTTTTTCCAGGGGGGCTAGGCCAGGTGTTATTTGGGACATATTATCATACATTTCAGACTAATACATGTTTGACGTATTTTTAGTTAGTCATCGGAAGGTATCAGTAAAGATCAGTACTTTGGAAGGTGTTTTTTTACTGTGAAAATAAAAGATATCCCATGCATGGGAACAGGATTGCACTTTCTACACCTCCTTGCAGTCCCCTCTCAGATGTTTTTATCCCTCCCTGAGCCTCTTTGGAGGCCCCTCTTCTCTCTTTGTCCTTCCGGTGAGCAAGGTAGCTTTGCCCCTGAAGTTCCCAGCAGCTGACTTATTTTTTTGGCACAATTCCTGCCACTGATCTCACTCAACAGCTGCGGAGATACAATGGGCATGCCTTAAGTGAATTTAAACTTGTAAGGATTCCTGAAACACCTGGGACTTAATCTGTTCCCTATTTGAAGTCCTCAAGAGGACAGAGCACACTAATTAATGCCCATTGCTCTGATCATCAGCCTAGAACTAGACAAACTGTGTGTAGAGCTGTCCTGAAATAGAAAGTTTTCTGTGCAAGACAAGCTGACATAAAATCCTAGGAACATATCACCATAGCCATTGATTTCTCTGGGTTATAAGAGACATTTTTCTTTTTTTCTGTACAGTTCTAAAAATCTAGATTTTTCTTTTTTCTTTTTTCTTTTGTTTTCTTTTTGTTTTTGTTGTTGTTGCATACTGATTCAGCAGAGAGGATTTAGTAGAATGCTTTTAGTTTTTTATTAATGAAAACAAAATACTGGAGCAGCCCTTCCCCCATTCTTCCTCACTGAAAGGGTGTTTTTACATTTAAATGCCAAGGAGAACATGTCTGAAATCAAGTTGTTGTTGCTGTTTTTGTCATTGGTTGGATATTACTTCATTTTTTCTATAACCCTTGTCCAATTTGCTTCTATCTCAACTGTGCTCACTAGTCAGATGCTCACTGTTGGTGGAGTCATCTCAGCCAAACACAGAGGTGTACAGGGTCATGCTTAATATGCTTGCCCTGGTCTTTTCTCATTACCCAAAAAAAGGACTTCAGGATAACTGACCCACTCAATCAACCCAACAGGAACTGCCTACATATTTCTGCTTCAGCTCACAATCTTAATTGTACCATGTTAGGTATATTGTTCTCATATTCTTTGCTGAGGACATGTTAAGTTGCTCTCCAAAGTTTCAAGTTACTGTTATATCAGATTGTTCAAAACTAGATAATGTTCATATTTCCAGATACTTCTGGTTTTTATACATACTTAATAAAAATGGAACAAAGAAAAACAGTGGAAATACACCAATGTAGAGTCAAGAACCATTATACCAGAGATAAATTTTAGCCCAATTTCTCTGGAGAAAACTGTTGATCAGTAAAGAGTGTGCTCCTTGCATTAATTCTTTAATATTTCACCGCACAGTCTGGCTATATGGTACAGAATGCAATTCCTATTTAAAGCCTAACACCAAATCCTAGTCTCTTTGATGAAACAGGTGATTCTTTCTTGCAAAAAGCATTCCTCAAATCTATAGGCTTTAGAAAACTTGTGTGACTTAAGCATTTATGTAGCAGTCATGCATATACAGTATGTATACACAAAATACTATGCCTATATTCTGATGGAGACAGATTACACTTTCTGCTTTAAAATAACCCCTTTGGCACTTTTGAGATGCTGCAATGTTACAAAGTGTTGCTATTTTCCAGTGAGCAAGGGAAAGTAGTAAACAGATGCAATACCCTTCTCCTAACTGTTGATACCATAGGTAGAAGGAAACCTGTTTTCAGAAAATGATAACAGCTTTGAAATACAGTTCAGCTGCAAGTCGTGCTTACTTACTAGCTGAAAAGAGTTTTCAGTTCATTTGGTGCAACAATAATAATCAAGGTTAGAGAACCATTTTTCATCCTTCTAAATACGTCGTAGCATCAGCATGATTTTAACAAGACAGCTCTCCGGTTTTATTTCTTTCACTCATTCCTTGGGTTTGTTGCCAAGAGCAACACAAAGAATGCACCAGGGTGTCATAATAATCCTCCATTAAATCCCTAGTATTTGAATTTTAATGCTATAATTCAACAGCTGACAAAAGCCCATTGAGCAGGTCTAAGGAGAGGAAAAGAGCTGGTCCCATTTTCTCAGGGGGTGATGCTATAGCAACATGGAATGAATTTGGGGTCAGAGAACAAGCTGTCTCCAAGCTTTGTTTGCATTTCCTGGCTAAAAGTAGAATCTGGTGTTATAAATTTTACCAAAATAAGTGGTTATTTGGAGCTGCATGAAGATCATTCACTCTAAAAATGTGTGCCTTGTAAAAAAAAAGTGGAGACAACAAAACCAGCAGCCAGCAAGACAACAAACTAACAGACTATTTTAGAAAGTGTCAGTCTAAGAATTATTTCCCTCTTCCTTCTCCTGTTTCCCTACCTCTCAGCACAAAACCTGCACCAGAACTTGAAATGATGCAACACACTAAGTCCATTTAAAACGAATAACACAAAGACAGCAAAGTCAATAACTGTGGAACTGAAACCTCTTAGAATCATCAAAGACCTCAGAAAAGTCTGGTATGTCATTTGTTATGCTTAGTTGTCCCCACACTGAAGGCTTTTGTGCTCTGGGGAATGTTGTTTGGTGGAGACAAATGAATACACCTGGAAGACAATTGCCCATTGTGCCAAACACTGGTCACTGGGTGCAGTGGAGCCCCCTGCCCCCATCCCTCCTCCCAGTGCACTCCTCTTCACTCAGGGTTGAAGTCACCATGCAGCTGTTTTCAGAAGGTTTAGTGGAGATCAGAGTTCAGGGTGTCTGTAGGTAATACAGCACATTGGCAATTTCTGTGTTTCTCGCTGTATTGGGAGGCATATTTAAAAGAAGAGGGCTGATGCATTCTTCTTCACATTTATAATAGCCAGAGATTCATCAGGTAATGGTGACACAATGAGACATAAAGGAATAGAATTAAGATATGCAATTCCCTGTGTGGACATACAGATTTTGACACTGAAGCTGTATTTGAGATCATTGAACTTCTTTCTCCATTTTTCACCTTTGAAATCCATTGCTGATCACCTGTAGGCAGCCAGCAACCCAGCTGCTCCACCACTGGAGCCTGCCACAAGGATGTCTCAGTTGTGGCACTTGTCGCTCAGGCTGTGAGATCAGGGACACATCAGCACAGGGATCCTGGCTGTCAATAGCCTGATGTAAGGTGGGTGCAGTGTGTTTGCTAGGTGAAGTGATGCAGATAGGACTGATGAAGGAGGAACTGCTGTGACTGAAGCCTAGAGGAGTGACACAGATGGTTCTGATGCCTTTGAAAGGTAATTTTATAGGACAGAGCAGGCTGAATAGGAGCTGGCACAGCAGCAGCCACTCTTGCAGCTGGTACGTCTAACAGCTGCTTGATTCTGCAGGTGTTGGTGGTGGAGTACAAGGCATCTGAAGTAGAGGGGAGTGCCACACATCTTACTAAAGGGGTGGTATTTTCTATCTCTCTCACAGATCCCTCTGACAAGGGTTTGGTACACAGAAAGAGGTTTGGGAAGTCTTCCTTCTGCCCTCATCCTCCAGAGCCTAGTAGCAAAAACATTGTATAAGGAAAACACAACTATGTAATGTCTTGCTCTACAATTTTCAGTCTTTCCTCTTGCATGCTTCTGGATGGGGGAAGCCATTGAGGAGTCGGTGAACCCCTCCTCTCTTCAGCACACCTCTGTGACACAATAGGAGCTCCCTGATTTTGTTTGTCAATAAATTCATTACAACAAATTATTGTTCTTCCAAGACTGCATTTCAAATTTAAACAGACCAAATTTGCATTACAGCTGCTACAGGTAATGCATGTGAAGACTATTGCTAGGCAATCCACTTGCTGCATTTTGGAAGTGGTACATCCACTTCTAATCTACAGAGTGTATGCATCCATTTTCTGTCTGCTATTATACCAATATCATTAAGCTGCTTATTCACAGTCTCTAAAACCAGACAACCTTGTGCCTGCATTTTCTTTCTCTTTCCCATGTTTGTGAATTGCTTTCTAGTTCAGTTTTGCTTTATCTAAGATGAACAGATCTTATGAAAATTCCATTCTTTCACCCTACAGAGAGCCATTTTTCAATAGAAAAGCTGTGAGCACTGGAGCCCCACTCCAAAAGAGTTCAGCTCACTTGACTTCAGGGTCTTTAGAGCAGGAATGATTCCTGTCAGCCTGCTAGATCTAAAAGGGAAGCAGTTCATGTGCAAACAGCTTTCCATCATTATCCTGTGAAGAATCCCACTGGGACAATAAAGAGTAGCCATAGGAGAAAATTTTTGCAGTAATGGCATGTCATTCCCTTGATCCTCTGCTAAAGTGTTCATTTTTGTTATAGATCAGGCAAGAAATATGACATTTTATTGTCTGAGATTTCCAGGCAAGCATTCCTCAATGGGGTGCAGTACTCATTGGGTAATACTCTACAGTACCATTCTAGAGAAAAGAAGAAACACTGCTGTCATAACTTTAAGCCTGAAAAGCTATAAATTGTGAAGGTCCTTTGTTAGATATTTTTTATTTAGTGCCCTTTGTGTGACTGAACTAATTTACATACAGAGCTTATTACATTTATATATTAGCTGCACTGATTCTGGTTATTCCAAGCAATGAAGAACAGAGGTATAGTTTTGAAACGCTTGCCAATGTTTTGGTAGACTTTTTCTGTTCTGGAATTGGGAATTCTGTGGATAAAATTAAAATCTCACAGCTTGAATTAGGGATCTCCTGACTTTTGCAGTAAATAGCCTTTTGTGGTATAAATGTTGTCACAATGTTACTGAATCGATGGCTTCCTCTGGCAGTAAAATTTATAGATACACACAAATGGCACTGCTTGGGATTTGCAATCCTTCAGTGAGCAGCATTTCTTTATATAAGTGCAAGTGCTGCTTTCCTGGTCTAGATGCACTTTGAGGTGTTTGGAGGAGCAGTGTGCTCAGATCTCCAGCAAGTCAAATACCCACATGCAATCAATTTATGGAAGATCATAGTAATCAACCCTTAGAAGCTGCTTTAGGACTTCTTTAGTTTAAAACATTGATGTTGGCAACAGGTCTTAGAATTGGTAAAATAAATGCCTTCAGTATAAATGAGATATATGTATGTTAGAGAAGGAGAGCTGAAACTGAAACAGAAGGGAAAAAGATGAACCAGCACTGAGAACAGCTCACTGCATTTGGTGTGGTGGGTATGTCTAAGCTGGTTTTGCACACTCTGCTGTGGGTTGTTTATGGAAAAACATGCATCAGCCTCAGTTTAAAGGCACCTATTTCCACAGTGCAAGATTAGGCTGGTGCTAGGCTGTAGCTGCCAAGCTGAGCTCTGAAACCATAGTGATTGTATTTCAACTACCTACACTTTCAGCGAGTGTAGAGTACAAATATTCTTTCAAATGTTTGCACATCACTGTCTCTGGAAGTCCTTTTCCATCCCTTGCTAGCTTGCTGCCAGTCCTGTGTATTAATCTTAGTTCTGTTTCAGATCTGCTCAGTTTGGTTTGACAGACATTAGAATCTTTTATATTTTTTGAAAGGCAAGAAGCAATACTACAGGCAGATTTGGCCAGTCAATCTTTGACTGCCCTTCTAGCTCTGAGTTCATTTCTTCCCAAAGGCATTCCTGTCAAAATAACTGATTTCTCTTCTTGAAAGACATAATATCTTTAGGAAAAAACCCAGATTTTAGAAAAGACAATGGATGGTACACATATAAATAATCTGATGCCTGGAATGAAGTCAGCATTGAAGTTCACAGTCAAGGGCTCTCAGGATCTACCTCAGTGGCTCCCTTCAAGTTTTTCATGGTCCACTACACATAGTTATCAGAGAAAGGAATCCTTTTGCTAGCAAATGCCAACCAGAATCAAATTTGTGGTCACAAGCACATCTTTGTGCTTTCTCCTCTTTATTGCCTATTTCCATGACAAGTTGAATTACTTCTTTGGGCAGAGAAGTTGCAAAGTCTAGCTGGGAAGCAGAGACCTCTTCACACTAAAGGTGCTGCTGAAGCATGTGGATATTCCCAAAGAAAGATTATTTTCCTTGTAAATTCATTTAACAGAGTCTCTATGCCTCATTCCCATGAAGAAATCTGACCCAATCTGACAGATGAAGAGAAGGTATCATAATACCTTTCTGAATTAGTGAAAGCCAGGAATATTACAGGCAGGACATTTATCTGGTGGCATATAAATAATAAATCTGTGGTAGAACCTTGCTTGGAAAGTCTGACCTACTCTTTAACAAGTGGAATAGCTGAGAAAAATCCACAGGGAGAGTGATAGAGTCTTCTAAGCATGCCAAAGGTGAAAAAATGTAAATTGAAGATACCCTGAACATTCTTACATAAAGGATAATGAGGGACTGAGAGATTATCTGAGAAGTATTAGGAATATTTATTAGTGGAGGTCTTAAACACTTGCCAGGTAGGACCTATGCACACCAGAACCTCCCTTGAGGCATGGAGTGGAACAAATGAGTTCCCCTCCTGCACTTTTGTGGTGGTGTGGGATTTTTTTAACCTCATAACTGAATGAGTGCCTATATGGTCTGTGTTGTTTAATGGCAGGCATATGGCTTCAGGTATCTCATGATTATACTTCAAACAGCAGAGCCTTTCCATAATAATGTTCTCAATAGAACTACTCTTCCATCTTAACTCAGTTCCTCCTGGGTAAGAAGGAACTCTGTTATTTACTTTCAGCATCTTGGTGGTTACATGTTTTTTTCATTTCAGGAATGGATTTGGTACCTCCCTGTAACCTGTGGGTGTGAAACACATAATCCTGATCCATTTTTCTAATCCATCAGAGACCATTGTTCAGGGGACATATGTACATATTTTTCCAAACTAGATATGAACGATAGCAAAGGATACCACAACAAGGTATAAGATATCTCAAAGAGAACCAGAAACATATTATTTCCATTTTTTACCGTTTGTTTGGAATTTGTTGGTGGCAACTGTGGCCAGTTAAACTCAGTCTCCTGATGTTACTTATCTGTCAAAGGAAAGGAAAGTTATTTCCCATAATGAAATCAACAGATGTGACTTGTGTGCTGAAAACTGAATGTCAGGTCAAACAAGTACTTCTTGAGGGTGAACAGTACAAAAATTAGATTAAGAACAACTTAAAAGACATTTCTGGTTTAAAAAAATTGGGATTTCCTTTTACACTTTTCTCAGAACCAACAAATTTCATTTCTGACAGTAAGTTTTTGTGAGGAAGATAGGAAGTTATTGCAGTACTGAAATAATTAAACATTTTGCTCTGAGCCCGTGCATCCATGTGAATGAAATATGATTTGGTGCTCTGTCTGTGTACTGAGAAGGGCAAGCATGGGCTCAAGTCATGCCTAACAATAGCTACTTCAATGTGGGTAGAGAAAGTGCTCCTGTGTTTCCATGTGGGAAATCCTGGACTGAAATGTATGTATGTATGCATTGTACAGATGTCTAACACATGTAATCAGGAATGGATTTGGGTGCATCAGATTAGATGCACAGATTAATTCCTGTGTGTATGTGAAGTGAACCCAGCATGTCTGTAGAGTCAGTTTGCACCAGTGTTCTGGGCACTGGTCCAAGACATCTGGACTCACAGCAACCCATCGATAGCTACTACTGTTGTCTGGTCTGGCAGCAGGACACCCACTAGACCCTCTGGACAAAGGACCACATTCCTATTTCCCAACTGAATTACACATTCGACTGGATTAAAGGAGAGGACATGTCATAGAAAGTAGGATAACTAATTGCTTTAGACAAAGGAGAAACAAACAAAAAGTACCTATGTTCACATCATTGCACAAATGTCCAGATGTAATGGGTCTAGCTGATATGGAGTTCATTTTTCCTATAGCAGCAAAAGAAAAAAGGGGAAAGGAAGGAGGAAGTGGGGGCCTTTTTTTTTTTACAACATTACACCTCTAGAGCAAATGCTATGGGTGTTGGAGCCCTGCTTCCCAGAAAGTGGCTGGATATTGCTTGTTGATGGATAGTAGAGACTAAAATCTTTGGGTTTTATCTCTTTGCATGGAGAGTATTTCAATTTCACTTTAGTAAACTGCCTTATACCTATGTGAAAGTTATTTTCCATCTTATTTTCTCTCTCCTGTTCAGTGGTTTGGTGGGCACCTGGCATCCAGCCAAGGTCAAACCGACACACCAGATAAATCATGTATTCTTACGTTTTCTTTGGATTATCATTTTAGATGTCCATTAATTGTGTTTAAAGAAAACTGGCCAGAATAAACATTTTTCACCTTAAGTGGTGAGCATACCTTTGTAATTATAGACCTTAAATTGGCAATGAATAATATATCATTGTCATCTGAAAATTACCATCTTCTTAATTTGTAAGAGCAACTCCCATTTTTCCCATCTTGTCTACATACAAATATAGAACTGGGGTCTTGTCCTTCATGTAGCTCATCTGCATTTGTAGAAGAACTGCAGAAGCATAATCAACATCCTACTTAAATTCAGTAGTAAAAAGTCGCTTTCTCTGTTTTATATTGAGAAAGTGATTGTGAGACCAGGAACAAGCAAGTGAACCTGCCAGAAATCTAGGACAGTCTGTTGCTGGGATGTTGGAGTCTTTAAAGCCAAATGATATATTTTTCCTCAGCTTGGTCAGTCCAAATATCAGATTGTAGGAAGTCTTCATATTTTAGTTTTTCAGCTGCTGTCCAAGCTTTGTTTGTTTATCCTTATATAGAGACAGGTAGACCAATCATCTCCTGAAATAAAATTATGAAAGAAATAGTCATGCCAAGTAAGATTCCAAGGTTTAAGGTTTCTGTGGGGCTTTTTTGTTTTGATTTTTTTTATAAATTAATTTCACACACAAGAGAATCGGCCGCACACAAGAGCTGCACTCTGCAGCTGGATCTGCTTCCAAGTCTGAATCTGAAGGTGGGATATGGACTTTGGATATTTTTAGCCACAAAATATGTGAACTACAAAAGTATGTAAACTACACACATATATTTGCCTGTGCTTTTCAAAGGAATTCTCTTCATTGCAGTAAAAAAATATTGCCCACAGAAAGTTGGCAAAGCAATAGCCCATGTCCCAACAGATGACTATGGAATGTTTCTGACTGCTCTGCATGCTAAAATGTGTGGTCTTAAAAATAGTGTTAAATATTCAACTCTAGCTAAAAAAATTCAAAAAAACATTAATTTATTCTCCCCGAAAGCAGACGTAGCATGGACAATAAATAATGTGCTAATAAACTGGCCATTCCCTAAATGCTTTTCTCACCTACTGCTTTAAAAATGCAATCAGAGTGGTCCCAATTAGGTCAAACTGGACCATTTGCTAATTAAAGTATTACTTGGGAGAGTCTCACTGATGCAATACAGTGCTTATTCATCACTAATTTCACATCTAACTATGTGCATAGGCCTAGATTCGGGAAAACATTTGGATAAACACATTAACAAGTTTCTCTTCAAGACAGGGTATAAATACATATTGTATTTTAATTAAGTATCTGTGCCTGTATTTTCCTATTAGCTAATTCTAACTGCTACTTTGCTTAACATGTAAGCTCCTTGAATGATTCTCATGGGGACCTAAGGTTCAGGTTGTTCCAGTATAGCCCAGAATAATAAACATTAAGAGGTATTTCAATCAAATGGAATTTTAAGTTATGCTAAAAGCTAATAATATTCTTATTTTCTTTCTTAAGAGACAACTACTGTTTTATTAAACCAATTATACAACCAGCAGAGTTTTTCATTACTTTACTATCTTTCAATTGATGATCTACAAATATGCTTTAAAGGTGTGTGAATTTAGCTATTAAATTTTCCTCTGAAACAAATAGCTACTTACCCTGAATTGTCAATATTCTTAGCACAGGATACATTAAATTCCCCTTCTTTTTGAAGAACTTTAGTGATTGGATCTGCATGTTCTCAAATTAGTTGTTTGAAAGTATTCTACCTTTGCTCTGAACTGTATGAACTTTCTTCATCACATCACTTGATAATCTAGGTCTTAAATTCAAATACTTCCTAAATTAAAGGTTGGCTGCAATCATACGATATTTCTGTACCTCAATGGAATGCCTGCCCATCATATGCAACTGTCAGCTGTGAATGCTTGTCCTCCAATGCTTTTGTTACTCACTTCTTCTTTCCCGCCAATCACCAGCTGTATGTCGCCTTTTGTACAGGTTTACTTGTTAAATATGAGTCAACAAGTCTGTTTCAAAAAATGTCTCCTTTTTACTTCTCCAGCTTTTCTGCTTAGCATTTCTTTCTTTCTTTTTTTTCCAAACTTTGCATCCTGAATAGCTTTAGGTCAACTCAGGTCTAGTCTAACTAAAACCTATCCTTTATATCTTACCTCCAAAACCCTTTCTGCTCACATTTTCTATGGCTACTAAGAACACCCTTCTTCCTGTAATCCAAACAGACAATATTTGTTTCTTCCTTTGATTTCTCTCCTCAGAGTCTGACTGTAAGTAAACAGTCAGACACACAGAAATTATTTTGTCCATTTCTGGAAAGGGTACGAATATCATTTATTGAAATTCATGATTTTACATAGCTCTGTCCTGCTCATATTTGAAAGTGTCCCTTTAGTCTTGTGATTAATTTAATAGTTCATTTTAAGTAACACTTCTCATAAAATTCTCTTTTTATGTCACCTTTAGAGAGATTTTACTATAACAGCAATTGTAATAATGATACCAATCATGTCATCATTATATAGAAATTCCAAATCCTTCTTCATAATTCCTTTTCTTCCTCACACATTTTCTTCTTCTTTTCTTCTTGTTACTATTATTATTATTCACCTAATAAGTATTTTGAAATAAAAATTGTTAAAGTTTCAGGTCAGGTACACTGTCTTTTTTTGTTGTTCAGTGAAGTTCTGGCAATATGTGCACATGTGAAAATACAGAAACTATATGAAACCCTTTGGCAGTCAGGTTTCAGCAGTTAGCATCTTTCTTTGGAGCTGACTCTATGCCAATAGCGTCTGTCCTTGATGTGGAAACAGCTTTGTTGACTTCATAATGCTTCTTTGTTTCAGAGGGAAAAAAACCCCTTAGAACCAGGTTTAAAATATGTGTTGCAAAGATTCATGAAAGAAATAGTGGTGGTTTTATTGTCAGATTGAACATGTCAAAAGGTGAAACTGCAACTGTGTTCAGCTCTGATTGATAGACTTTGCTGTAGAATATCTGCCTGCATGATTCCCCAGAGCTGTTCAGCTGAGAAAGTGTTTTGTGATCAAACCTGCTCTCAGTGGCTTGGGTAACTACAAGGGGAGTCAGGGGATGGATGGTAGCTCAGTGCAATTTTATTTGTAATAATTCATTTGTTTGGTTTTGTTTTTTTACTTAAATCCCCATTTCCTGAGAGGAAAAGTCCACAACTCAATTTGGACCTAACCATTGTTGAAATTAAATGCAAATAAAGTTTCATGTTACTTTCCAAGTATACCTTTTCTATCCGAGGGTATCAAAACAAAGTCAAGGCGAGATAGTGCTATTTCTCCTATAATGGAAGTTTTTCTGGACTGAGGGTGTGATTCACATTATCAGAGTTCCAGGCTTCACTCTTCTGCAGTCCTAGTCCCACGCATAAAAGAAACCCTAACTAAGATGCAAAATTAGGTACAAACCTTACTGATGCTTCTGCCAGAAGTAGAGTTTTCATCAGATCTCACTTTTGTGATGTCTACCCCATGATGTTTAGCTCACTGCAGCCTCCCCACAATGAGCACTCATCTGTCTTCTACTTGTATATCATCTCTCTTTTCAGGTCTACTGAGTTTGACTGATATTGATTGATGGGCTCAAATGTAATTATACTGAAATATCTGATAGACGGAGATACACACAACACAATATCCAAATACTTAGTGTTTCAGGCAAGAAACCAGACTAAAAAGTTATGAAATAAAATATCCACCTGCACCTTGCCCTCAAAACCGAGGCATAAACAGAACAATCTTCCGCAGGAAGTTTTTCTTCGGTGAAAAAAAGCTCTGCTACATCCTGGATGCCTAATATGGGTGCAGATATGGCTCATGATTTGATGTTAATATCCCTTCTATTCAGCTGTCATGGTTATTATTACACAGTGTACATAACCCCAGGCTGAGAAAGTATGGTTTTTAACAAATAAGGCAATCACCAAATAAATTTATAGATCATGATTGTGCCATGTAGATCTGCTCCATCATTTGATGTCAAATATCAACATAAATCAACACAAAGAGAGTGACATAAATATCACCACTGTTTAGGCAGCACTAGCTGTTATCTAACTTCTGCTTTGCATCTTAAGAAATAAATAAAGGGAATCCATTTACTACCTAAAAATGCTCAAACAGTTTAAATTCTGAGCCGTACTTAAACATTGAAAAATCATCAAGTGCTATGAGTTTCATTTCTCTTTGAGCTGTTGCTCTGCCTCTATGGTCATCTTCTTTAGACTTGTGTTTGTTGTACAGGTATGAAAAAGTGCTATGCAGTTTAACCATAAGACTCTTGAAAAACAAGTCTGTGGGACATGAAGTTTGTATGCCTCTGAAAGGCTCTCCTGTTTTTCTGCATTATATAAATATTGAAGAAAAAAAATAAAGTCTTAAAACTTAGGCCCTGTCATAAAATTTTAACTAGTCAGGTGAAAGACCTCTTCAAAGAAATTTCAGATTTTGTTTCTTCAGATTCTATAACCTAGAGGGGGGAAAAAAGTTGCCTTTTCATTGTTTACTGGGTTAAAATATAATGTCAGGTTTTGCTTGAGCCATTGCATATGTGAACTATCAAGGTCAAAATTAAACATGAATCTCTGGCCTTTTAATGGCTAGTTTTATTGTTCTGTTACTTCTGCTTCAGCATGATCATTTTGCTGATCTGTGAGCTGGCACTAATTGCTTATTGAAAAAATAGTAACTGTATTTACTTTATGTGTTGACAGTGCATTATGAACTACTCAGCAATTTGATTGTGTGGGGGTTGCAATGTATGTATCTGAATTAACATGGATTGGAGATTAATTTATTCACAGGATCTGACATCCAAAATCACATGCATTTCAGGGGTTTTCAGACTTCAGACTAACTCTGGCCTGGCATTGGGTCTGCCTTGAGCTGAAGGGTGCTAGCTGCAGTCCCTTTGTGAATAAACAAGTTCATTAATCTTAAAGCAGTTTCATGATGCAAGCCAAAGACCAAAGCACACCAAGCAAGTAGGACCACCATGCTCAAAAGTACAGTCCTGGTTCAGATGGACTCTAAAGCAGGTATGATCCCTGTATGGGTCATTCACTCTAAGAGGGGGACTGTATCTCACTGGATCCTTTCCAGTCCCACAGGACTGGATCCTTTTGAACTCAGAATATTCTGTGAACTCTTGTGAACATGTTGTCTCAGAATAAAGAACTGCCAAGACCAGTTACCTCTCCAGTAGAAGGTAGTACTTTAGGGGAAGGATGAAAGAAGCAGAGCAAGTATGTGGTGATTCTTACAGAATATAGAAAACAGATTCACTAAAATGGTAAATCCTGAGACAAGATTATGGAGGGGCCTCTCTTTGAGGCTTCACGGGTCCCAAGACTGATTTTCCACAATTCTTCCAGTAATAGTTTTTAATTCAGCCTAATGGCAGCTCTGATAATATGCAAACACATCCAAACATGCCAGTTTATAAAGCTTTAGAGCTTTCACTTTCACTTTTTTCCCTCTCACATCAGTGTCTTTCAGCCATTTCCAATTATGCAGGCAATGTGTTTTACTTGGGATCTCTAGAAGGAAGCAGATACAGGACCAGGTCATGTAGCTCCATTGTGCTAACAGAACAATATTTGGACCAGAATGTGCTGGAATGATGAATGTGGTCTCCAAGTCAGGCATGCCTCATCTCTTCCAAACAACATTCTTGTACAGATTAGAGGATAATCTGACAGGCAGGCCCAGCCAATTAAAATAGTAATTGAAATAGTTGAGAGTGTTTTATTTGGCAGAAGCTGATTGTTCTGCTCCATTTTTTAATGAACAAACAAGCAGGGTCAATCATAATAGTTTGATTAATATAAGAAGTCATTTTCCTCTTAAGATAGTTTCTTATCTTGCATTTCTAAAAGCAAAAATAGAAAAGACAGACAGAAAGAAAAGATTCTTTTCGGCCTTTGGTAGGACACTATAAACATCAGTCAATGAATAAAATCCCGAAACGATGGTGAAACCACAAAAAGCAAAACAGTTCCCCTTTTGGCTAGAGGTAGGCAAAGGTATTTCAGATGCAAGGAAGGGGGAAACCTCAGGAAGCCCAGACTCATTAAAGGATTGAGGTTCGTTTTCCTGAGTCTCAGAAACATTTAGGAAAACAACATTAAACAAAAAGCAAACTAAAACTTCCTCTGAGACTTCTATAAGCTTATTGAGTCTCTTGCAAAAAGCTGGGACTTTCTTTCATTCCACTTGTTTTTGACCAACCCTGTACTTTAAAGAAAAAAAAACGAGAATAAAAGAACCTATTCCAAAATAAAAATTCCAGTTAGGAAAGTAAATGTATTTTAAACAACCAGCACACATCCCTAATTGACAGCTGTTTAGTGATTTACAGGAGACAGTTTGTTAGCATTGAAACAGTGCCAAGTGGTACCCACACCATTGGAAGTATCTCAGCTGGCATTTGGGCATGGAGATCTCAGACTCTCCTTCTTACTGTCCCCAGTTTAGGAAAGCATTGGTATTCATCAAAGTACTTAGGCCACATGCTTAATTTTAAGCATGTGCTTTCCTCAAAAGAGATGCATTGAAACATGTGCTAGGGATTTAAACAGGTGCTGGAGTTATTTATGGAATTGCTCCTTCCAGGAATGGCATACATCTGAAGGCAATATGGGAAGTATTGACTGCCAAGATGAAGACTGTGTATTTTCTGTGGGTGAGATGTGGATTTAAGTCCTTAGACCAGCTCATTTGGCACCTTGTAGAAGGAATTTAAAGACGTCAACTTTTTCCTGAAGATAACACATGTGAGTAACAATACATTGTGTTCAGTCAAGGGTTGGCATGATGCATTCAGTAATTTTGACAAAGAATACAAACATTGGTCTATGTAATTTAGTGAAGTGAGAGTGGCTGAGAGATCCTCAGTGTATGATGAATTCGGGAATTCAGTACCTTCAAACATTTTCATCTTTGTTAAGCATGTTTTAGGTTTGCCAGTACTACAGGAGTGCAGAGGAAAGTTGGATTATTCAGGGATGTCACTTCGATATAGTGGAAATGCCATTCCGTGCCTTACATAATATTGCAGATACATAAGGCCTGTCTTCTGGGAACTTCCATGTTATGAAAAGCCTTGCAGACTAGTTTCATTGCTTCTGTTTGATTTCCAGATAGCAAGAATGAAAAGTGTATTGAAGTGCAAGTAACAAGATTTCTTTTCCTTTATAGTCCCAGTGTTATAAGGGAGTTTTAGCAATCTAGCTGTAAGAAGGATTAATCACAGTAGTACTGAAAATATACTCATTAGCCACTTTCTGATTTTGTCAGTGAGCTGGAGAGGCTGGTCTGGACCAGGCTACATGCAATAAAATAAGACCACATGTCTGGTGACCTGTGAACCACCCTTCCCTCTTCTTCCTCATTAGTCATATTGTAGATCATGCAGTTACCTGGCTTTTGTGAAATGCCACAGCTGCACTAGCTGCCCACCCCATAGGAATATTGTTTTCAACATGCATGATTCCCTTCAGTTAAGGATTTTTTTTCAAATAAGGTTCAGGATTCTGATGAGTTCCTCTGTAGAATAATTTGAGGAGATTTGATTTTAATTTTTGCTTGTAGAAACTGCTGCTCCTGCCATTTCTTCATCACTTGCTTGGTCAAGAGTTCTCACAGCTCGAATGCTCCAAGGCCATGCAGCCATCTGCTCCATACCTGTCTCTTTCTGACGCTTTGCTTCAGCTTTTTCCAAAGCCTTTTGGTATATTTTCAAGATGACCAAAGGTTTAAAGTTCAAAGAGTGACAAATTATAGTGTATTGCAGAAAAGCTGTAAGAGGAGTGTAAGCAAATGTCTTGGCACCTTCATTTCCATCTGCTTTCCCTGTGTAATAAACACAGCTAAGTTTGTTAATATTCTAATTGCTACCCAAAGGCCACAATTCCATGCTCTGACTGAATTAATACTGAGCTTTAGGAACTGAAAATCATATTCTACTTATATAAATAGAAAGGATGTAACATTCTGCAATCACTTTGTTGATATCTTATTAGGATACTTAGACTCTCTTTTCATGCTCAGGATGGCTTAATAGGATTATCTCATTGTGAAAGAAACATTTATCCTCGAGTTCAAGAGGTGTTTATCAAAGACTCATGTACTACACCACAGAACGACCTTTACCTCAGAATGTGTGTGGCCTGCGTCAGTTATAATTTGTACTGAAAATATCATCAGATTTCCCTCCACTGAAAAAAAAAAACTTTTCTGGCGACATCAGAACAACAGCTTTCCCAGTTAGCTGTGCTCTTAGCTTATACTGGACAGACCTGTATCATGTTTGAGTTTTTTGTAGTAATACAATCAACACATCTTCTAATACAATAAAGTAGAAGCAACTTTAGTCATTTAAACTGGAATTATTGCACACCATAGCATTTGAATCTGGCTGGTGGAAAAGAAGCCATATTAATAAATGTACTATGAAAGAATACTTTGTGGTTTTGCAATGCCTTTCATCTGAGGATCCCAACACACTTTATAAACATGCATTACCTTTCACAGCATGTTTGGGGGTATTTGAAGCCTAAAAAAAAGAGAGAGAGAGAGAGAGACACAGACAGATAGACAGATGGATGAACCAGCCTTGCTAGGGATATACACCTTCTGCAATCTCTTAACCCATGAATATTCAGTCTAAGAAAAATCCAAATTGTGATCACTGTTTGACTTCTCAAAACATAATTTAGGTATTATTTCCCTTATTGAATGATCACAAGCAACGTGGGAAAGCAAACTGGTTGAATTTAGATTATGTCCAAAAAGAGAGGAAAAAAGTTCTTAATTTTACCACCATGATCATATGCTCTTGCAATATTTTAAAACTATGCATACCACTGAATTTCTAATAATACTCTGTAGTATGTGACCATTTTTAAACTAAAACTTTGTGATAGGTTTCCAGTCTCTGAAGCAAAATCTACATGCATAGACAGATTTTCTGATGGTTCAAAAAATTCTTATTGTGAAGTGTAACATTTGAACTAGTGTAACAAAATGGGACTGGAAGCTCAAATTCTTTCAAACTGCCATTGCTGTCTATAAACTACTTCTGTACATACAACAATGTTGCTACTTTCCTCCCATATGTTTTTTGCAGATAATAATCAAACAGACAACAAACCAATTTTCAGTCTACTGTGCTTCCTGTTGTCCAGTATCCTTCTTAAGGCTAGTAGTTAGTTAACAATGAACTGATGCTGCAGTTATTTGTCTTTTTTGTAATATCTCATAGGATTTGATAAGTCCTCCCAGCAACTTAAACTTTTGCTGACAGCACAGTAAGTGAGAGATAAAAACTTCAATCATTTTATGTTTAAGTTATACAAATGCAAAAAAAAGCACCTCATTATGTTTGATAAAAATTGCATGAAAAATAGTCATATATTTTAATAACAAAAGCAGTTAATCTGGCTGCTGAGCAAGTTACAACTGTCCTAGTGATTAGTGGATGCTAAGAAGCTAGAGAGAAATAATGCCCAAGTGCTGCCAAGTACACTGCTCATCACTTTAATCATGGAGCTCACAATGTCTCTTCATTGCTGTCTGTATTTGAATTTGTAATCCTTATTTGCAGAAGTACGACACTGTGTCTAACAGAAGACAAACTATGTACATCCCAGCTGAAGTACCACATATTCTCCTTTAACCAACAACACACCAGAGATACCTGAAATTCCTAGATGGTATTATTGATATTTATGATTCTATATTAAAAACCCAACTTCAGTTTCACAGATAGAAGATTCTAGAAAGAGTTCTAGAAAGAACAATATAAAAAGTCAAAACATCAGATCAAGGTCTGTAACAAGTTCTGTGGCTTTTCCCAAAATTACTTAATGGAAATTTGCAAAGAGCATGATTCACAGTTACACTGCATCCTTGAGACTGCTGCCTGCACAGCTTGCTTTCACAGAAAAGCTGGCTCCTATGTAATTGCAGCCAACAGGAGAACTATTATTCTTCAATTTATTCACTTTCTGTGTGTGTGGCCTTGGCCATCTTCTTAAGTCATTATGTCCCATCACGAAGAGACCATCTGTGTTTAGTTACACAGTGTATTTAATGGGAGTTATTTCTGTCACCCTACATGAGGAAGGTGCCATGGCTCTGGTTCCCAGAGTCCATCTGTCTCTCCAAAGAGCAAGAAATAATTTCACTAGTAACTTGATTTTGAAAGCAGGTGCAGAGTAGCATAGGAAAGAAACTGAAGGAAGAGGAAAACAAGGGAAGTAAAAATGTTGGTCCAGAGAGTGGGGACCAGAGGCAACGAGGCAGCAGGGTAGTCATAAAGGTTCTTTTGTCTGATAAAAGTTGTAAAGCTCAGGTCATTCTGGATTTTGTGCCCACTACTGCCAAACTGTGGAATAAATGTATAAATGTTTCAAAATATCTTCTTTCAAGCAAACAAATACCAGATGAGAGAATCTCTTGTGTTTGGTTTTCAGTAGGTGATTGGTGTCCCCAAATCATCTTATGATACTATGTATTATTCAGATACTTGATACACTACTCAAGTAGACCCCCATACTCCTGTGTTATTGTCTCAATCAGCATCATTCAGACAGATGTTTTGATCCAAGTGGATGACTTTTAAGAATATTTGTCACTACAGATATTTTTTAAACACAGAGAAGTCATCATTCAATGATTCAACCCATTTTCCACTGACTTGGAAAGGCCACATTAGGATGAACCATTTGATAGCAAGCTCTATTTATGTCTATGTGCACTACAGATAAAACTGGGTAAACTACATATGTAACTGGACTGATGGGAAGGTTTACTCCACAGCTCCCCACCATCCTGCTCCCCCATTAACTGAATTTGGAACATGGCCAGTGATTCTTATCTGAAGCACAAGCCTCAGTTTTCTCCTTATAGGGAGTGTAGGGCTTACAGTAGGGGACAATATGCTTCCCATCCTCATACTGACATGGAAACATGAGTGGAGCACTGACCAAATAGTGGTCTTGTTTTCAGGCCTCATGGTCTCTGACACAGCCTCAGGAAACCCATGTGGATTATAGACTCTGAAAATTTTTCCCTTAATAATGCTTATAAACATTAATCAGTTTCATAGATGCAGTCCTATAAATTGCTCCACTGTGGTATCCACTGATTGCTCCTAAAGAACACCAGTATCTCAGAATCACTAATATTTTAAGAAAAATTTTCCTACATTATTGTTGATCCTTTTATCTAGATGACAATTCCTGAACTCTTTGTTCTTCCAGCTTGCATTTTCTCCACATTTCCTTTGAAGATGAATTTTCCTCGTTTCCTTGGAGAAATTCCTGAACTGTATCTCTCTCTATTCATATATACACCACTGAAGTATATGTCTAAAGTGTCATAGATTTCTGTGTAAGAAATTTCAATATTGAAATTTAATAGAAGCACATTTGCAGAAGTAAATTAACCATTCATGCTTTTTAAGAGAGTCTGAGCTGTTAAGTCTTCTGAAGTTCGTTAAATTATTGCAGTGCTCAGCAGAGCATGGACATGCTATACCCCTTTGTGGAAACATTCTTAAAGGGCTAGTTTCCTACCTCCCCACCCTGCAGACTTTTATGGAGCATTCACAGCTGGGGCAGGCATGGCCCTACACACCCTCTCCTCAAATTGCCTGGAAAAGTCTGGGGCTCAAGTGAGGCATACACAAGGTGGGACCCATCTTCTATCACTTGACAATATGCATTACACAAACAACATGCTCCCCCACCACAAATATCAAACATCTTTAATGTTGTTCCTTTCACTCAGGCAGAAGATCAAATCATTTCAGTCTGCCTTTACAGAGAAGCTCTTACAGAACCCACAGTTAACTCAGACTCAGCCAATCCCATCTTTTCACCCAGCTGTGAAGGCTCTGAAAGTGGTTGTTGTGGTTTTGGATTGGTATTGCCCCATTTAACGCTCATACTGAAACACTCCAAACCATGTGCTCTTGCTCACTTCCCACTCTCCCTCCCCCTTTCCCTGTGGCAAGGTGGAAAGGAGAACTGGAGGAACAAAAAGTAAAGAACAATTTACTAGAAACAGCAATGAGAAAAGAAATGAACAGTAATAACAACAATATTAATAACGGAGTGTATAAGATAGGCGAATGATTCACATGTGACTGCTTGCCATGGGGAACCCCACACTACCCGACACATGGGAAGGAACACTACCTCCCCCTGCCCCATACATATGGCATGAGGTGGTTTAGAACAACCTCAGGGTCCTGGCCAGGCCCTTTGTGTCCACTGCAAAATTAACCCTGTCCTGCCTGGAACCAGGACAATAGTCTAAGGCTGGCACAAACGCTCAACCCTCTGACAGACCACAGATATCTCCAGACCTCCTGGTCTCAGCTGACTATAGACTGAAAAGGCCCCAGAGTCTTCTCAGCGCTCAGGATCTGTCTCTAGACATCACCATTTCCAACTCCCAAGAGTTATTTAATTGAATCAATACTCTTGATACTATAATATCTCAAGTGTGTTATAAATGTGATTATTTGTTTCTACCAGTGCCTGCTGACTCTTATTCTGTCACTGTGCACCTCCAGCTTTGGCTCCATCTTCTGTCCAAACACCCTTTAATTAATTGCACACACCAGTGAGACACTCCTGAATGCTTTCTTCTTTATGCTGAGCAAATGCATCTCCTTCAGCCTCTCTTTGTGCATTAAGTAGGCCAGGCCACTGGCTTCACGAACCTATGCTGGACTCCCTCCAGCATGTTCATGTCTTCTACTGAGTAGCCCAAAAGCAGGCTCGGCACTCCAGGTGCAGTCACACAAGTGCCATGGAGAGGCAAAAAATAATTTCTCTCATTGCTGCTCTAACCTTAAACTGCCACCAAAACACCAGGTCCTGCTGCTCCTTCACCCTTTCTTTTCACACAACTTCTTCCTGTGCTGACATTAGTATGTGGGCCAGATCACATTCTATACACACGGATGTTTGCTTTCTGTACACACCATTAATAAATATTGAGTGGGTTGCACTCTATAAATGCTGACTGATACCCTTTCCTTCAGTGGATCGATTGTCTGAAAAACACGGTATGAAGTGTGACAGAGCCTGAGATGCAAAGACTAAGAGAACAGATGTGTTACACAATGATTCATGAAGCAACAAAATGAGAGGTATCAACATTTATTCCCATTACACTAGTTTCCTTTTATAAAAGTATCACTGCTTTGGGAATATTTAGCTGTGAAGAAGAATAAGGGCTGGTCCAGACTTCTCACCTCAGAAAAAAAGGAGAATTTTGTCTCTGACTTCAACAGTAGTAAGCCCACAGATCTTTTGCCAAACCATATAGTGAAAAGGGAGTAGAATGTGTCACAGCCACTGCTATTTAACACAAGCTGCCATGTGCATCCCTTAATGTAATAGTCAGACCACCTTCTACAAGGATTGAAAAGTCCTTTTACAACTTCAAGACAAAAAAGGGAAAATATACTATATATATACTTTGCCTGTCCAATAAGGCAAAATGAATATGGGTAAGAAATAAAGTAGAATTTAATCCCAAACAAAAGCTGCCAGTTTTTTGAACAACCTAAGAGTTTCAGCTGCTCCCCAAACTCTGGAATCTGTGTTAGAGAAAGGAATTTGCAGAGCCTGAAAGAAGCAATGCCACACTGCTGCCTGGCCCTAGTAAGAAGGGCTGGAGGGGGTCCACAAAATATCTTTTATGTCAGGGAATTATTATTTTGTACTGAGACAGAAATTATCTCATTTAAATAACATTTTTCCTACATTACTTTCTCAAGGCCCAAGGGCTGTTCTTCCAAAAAATGAGATTTTTGGCAGCCCCAGGGCTTTTCTCGTATTTCTGTCTGTCCTACTCATACTATAAACAGTATTCTTACAAAATAATTTCTAGACTACAGTTTCTTCATCAGTCCACTGGAGAAGGAAAGGAAAAAACCCCTATGTTTTATGTAACTTAGCAGCTGCAGACAGTTACTTGGTTGTGCTGTAAGAGTCTACCATTTGTTAGTCAAACAATCCAATTCTATGGCTGGGATTATGTAAACGTCAGACTAGATGTTTGAATAGCCATTTTTGGCATTAACATCTATGAAAACAACTATTATTTCAGTATCATAAACAATGTTATTAAATACAAATCCAAACTGACTGCATACTAACCACCCCTAAAAATTTCTATGTTGTATTGGAGTGACTCATCAGACTGCATGTATTTTGCAGTTTGTGGACAAATTAAGGCTTCCTGGAGGCTGGAATAGACTGTGGATGATAATCAACACATATTAATAGGAATTCATAAGCAACAAAATTAGATTTGATGAAACTGTGCAAAAAAAGAAAATCTTTTTCACTACTGTCTTCAACTTGTATCTCACAGACCATGAATCTAGCCTCAAAGAAAAAAAAAAAGGGAAAGAAGTGTTAAGTTCAAATATCTCCTGGTAGATCATTCCAGGGTGTTAAATCTACCTTAGAATGAGAAATGAAAGTTGATTTTCCACAAATTATAGGAGGAGCAGCTCACATGACGGACAACACTGGAAAAAAAATAAAATTTGTTAGATTGACAATATTCCTTTTGCTTTTATTCCTGTACATTTGTGAGTAGCTGAGGTACAATTCTTGTCCTGCCTAAACAAGTCAGGGATTTTGGTAGAATTTGTGAAGGTTTTTTTTCAATAGCTAAAACAATGATCTTATTAATGTATTTACAACATGTAATATTTTTGCACTGCACAGATTTCCAGGGGTATTGTATGTGTACCAAATATAGGGAATGTAAATTGCCCCTCCTTCTGGCCAGGGATGGTGACTGACAATTTAGCAGTCTTGTGGTGCTCTAAAACCTCTCGAGGAGCAGTAACTCCCCTGGAGATTTCAAAACTTAACACACAGTCACTCCACCTCCTGCCCCAAGCCACAGCTCCAGTAGAATCATGAATCAGAGACACTCACAATGCCTTTAGCACCATAGCACCTCCTCAGTCAGTTCTTGCTAAAATAAAATAGAAGGAGGTCTGCCAGGATACTTTGGACTTTCTGGAGAGAAAGAAAAATGATCATGCAAGCAAACTAGCTGAAGCAATTAGCAGATGGTTAGATGAACAGACTGTTTCCCCATAGGAATTTTAAATAATATTTTTATATTTTATATGTTCTATAAACAATTTCAAATGCAGTGGAATTAGTGGGGATGAAGGGAAATAAAAGAAGTGAGCAGGGTGGGAATGCAGGATGAGGGAGGATATGAAAGACGAACTGTCTGAAATACGAAGATCATAAGTATTGGCATGTCTGGTTATTTGAGTGTCCCTAGCAGTCAAATAATGAGCCTTCTTCATGTTTTGCCTTTCTGGACTTGGCTTGCTTAGACAAATTTGTAGGCATTAGGGTCTGTCTGGAGTTAGTTCCAAGATCTCTTTTTTTTCCCCTTAACATTTTGCAGCTGAGGTAGCCTTGTGAAAAAGATGCTTTGAAGAGAAACATTACCAAATATGTCTTTTCTCCTGCCCATATCTTCTATTTCCACAGGAAAAGGATGCAAGTACAAGCAGCCCAATGGAAACACAGAAGCAGCCACCGTCACCGGAGGAGAAAGGCAAGCTCTGCTCAGAAAGAAAGCAGCTGAAAGTAAACGTCTGAAACATCAGTAAAGGGGACGCTGACAACTTGACTTTTCTGCCAGTTTTGCAATGGTTTTACTCAGCGCTTCCTCCCCTTCCAGCCACTCTCGCCCACTCCTGGCTGACCACCTTAGAAGATTGTTTTACTTCCCTCGGCTGCTTTTTGCAAACTACAGACACCAGGGTCTGTCTATTTTTGTCAGGGACACCATTCACACAAGCAGGATAAGTGAACCCTGTGCCATTAAAAGCTTCTTTCCAAAATCTCAGCTGCAAATACAGCTACATAACCTGCTCACTTCTCTGTGTCTCCAAAGATTGTAGGTAATCATGAAATGAGATGGAGAAAGAGCTACTTGCTGCTTTGTAATGCTACTACTTGTCTGATACCGATAGCAGCTACAAGTCCTAAGGAAGGTCTGTACTGTGCTAGAAAAGAGTTCTTACCCCAAATAGTTTGCAGTCTTATTATTTGCTGCCTACTCCTACAACTATCTCATTCATTTTTTCCCCTAAAATAGTCCTAGCCTCTGCAGTCACAATTACTCAAAAGTCCTAATTTATGTATGCTGGGACTCCTTTCCCTTTTCCCAAAAATGTTACTATGAGCTTCAACACAAGTGAACTCAAACTACCTAAGTAATCATCTTTATCCCTTCACCATTCTTCCATGCTACTCTCCAATCACCTTTTTCTGTAACCTATGATAGTCATGCCAGACTTCAGACAATATAGGCTATGATTCATCCAGACACACATAGGTGGTTTCTTGTCCAGTCCCTCTTCTGACAGAGCAGGCAACTACTGCCAGGCAAAATCTCCTAGGGCTTATCTCTGCCTTCTTCTGCCTCTGGAAGGAATTCTCTGCCTCTTTGCTTCTAACCAGCTTTCACAGAATTTGATTATTTGAACTTTAAGACAAGTCAGGTTGAAATTAGTCAATGCATTCAGCAGATGCCAGACTTGATCAAATAGATAGGCCAGGTCAAAAGCATAAGTTATTTTCCTTAGGAAAACAGACAAAAATATTTTGAGACCTTTCTTGCAGATAGGAAGAAAATAGTCAGATTGTGGTTATTCTGTTTCAGAATAGGAACAAACACAGATTATTAGGATAGCAAGGTTCCCCTAAGCATTCCTCCTGCAAATTCCATTTTGAATAGAAATTTTTGTTCTGCTTTGTGTGCTGCCTTCTTGTGTCACTGTATTGAAATATAATTCAAATCAAGTGAGACTTGTGAAATCTTTTTCTCCACAAAGAGCTGGAGTGACATTACACTTTGACAAGCCAAAAAGTGATGTTTAGGCAGAGTTTCGAATCAGCTGATGGCAACTTTATTTTGTAGTTAACAGATGAAGCTGCAGATAGGATTGGGACTAATAAAGAGCAAAGAGTTAGGAATACAGTTATGTCTAACAATAACCTTGGCCCAGGGTTTGGAGGCAGTAGCCAGTCTCTGTGTAGAATTTCAGGCAGTAGCATAATGCGACTAAGGCTTATGATGTGTCTCATTTGGTTATGGCAGGCTAACAAAGAGATTAGGTTATAACCAGTATGAGACCTAAGATTAGATGTAAGGCAGTTTGAAAATGGTAGGGAGTCATCACATAATACTTATGGTTAGTTTCAGTAAATGCCTACTGCCCATGGCTATCTTAGGTCAGGTAAGAAGTAGAAGAAAGCGGAGGGCTGAGAGTAGATTTAAAGTCAGTGAAGTAGCTGGGCCAGGTCCTAAACTATACCCCACTGGGTTTAGGATTTGGACTAGTGGATTACTTTGGGATGTGACTGAGGATGAATCCAACACACAGCATAGAGTCCAGGTTTGGTGTATTAGGGAGCTCTGTGCTGCAGGGCTGGTTGAGTCAACCCAGTGTTGTAAGTAGAACAGGGAAGCAGCCCTTCTTTCACACAAGAGGAGAGGCCATTAGCAAGTCTTGCACTAGTAAAAACTTTGAAGACAATTGATCATACCTGACATGTTTGAAATCTATCTGACAGAGCTGACAGTGCAGCTTCTGATTGCACCCAGCCAAACATGAGCTCTGAGGTCAATGAGTGACCTCAGGGTAGCAAAAGCTGGCTAAAATTGTAATGCCACAGGTACAGAATATCATGGAGGATTTCAGGCAAAGCAATGGCCAAAGCTGGCAGGTAGTACTGTCAGAAGGCAGCTACAGGGCTGGCAGAGCAGCAGGTCACCTAATAGTTCTGTGCCAGGGCCACCATCAAAGCTGACTTGTCGTGCAGACCAGGGAGAGACCCAAAAGCAGGGAAGTCCTGCAGCCTGACCTGGGACACAGCACAGCAGGCACCTTGCACCAGCTATAAGGCTGCAGTGGCAGGCCACAGCAAATGATAAGAGGTTCAGGCCAAGGGATGATTTTTGTTAAACTGCAGGCACTGTGTAGATTATGATTGTATCTATACGGGGGAGGGGAGTGGGGTGTTGGGTTTTTGGTTCTTGTTTTTGGGGGTTTTTTGCTAAAATAGAATTAGAGGCAGTAGGTGTCTGTGAGCAAGGGGTCAGTCACTGTCTCGGGCATAGTGCTCAGGCACAGGGCAGCTAGCAGTCTCAATCTAGCATTAAGACTAAATCCAACAGATCAGTCTGGGAACTGTACCCTTCAGAAGACTCAGCTTTATCTTTACACTGCTGTCTACTAGTACTTGAAGCAAACTCAAGCAACATTTATGTCTATACCTGAGACTACTTATCTTCCTGAACTCCAACTCATTGAAATTTGTTTACAGAAAATAATCATAATCTTATTCAGTGTTATCTATTGTCTGCAGTCCTAAGTCAATTAACAAATGTCTGCCTACATCAAGAGCTACTAAAAGGTACTGTGCTGTGTGCCCCAGCCCTACTTGCCATCTGAATCTCAGTCTCAACCACTATGTTGTTAAGGTCTTCATAGGCAAGTTTCATGCCAGACAGCTTGACCATTTTAATTAAAATAAAGATGAAAGTTATATTTCTCCTGTGAACACTTGCAATTACTTCATTAAATTCCTGTAGCTGCAAATTAGTCTTTAGTATAACAGAGAAAACACAGGGACTCAGTTGCACCAGCCCACATGAGGTGCAGTGGTGCCTCACAGACACTTTCAGGGACTTCCAGGAGGAAAGAGATGATGTCTGCATCTCAGAAAATGCTGACTTTGCTGTATGGCTTCTCCTGAGCAACATCTCATGAAATGCCATAAGCTTCTGGACACATCTGTGATGTTTTCAATTACAGCAATAAATAAAACTACTAAAATAGCAGAAAATAACATAGGTAATGAAAAGAAAGAAATGTTCCTTTTCAACAAAAACCCCCAAAGAGACAACAAAAAAAGGAGGCCTTTGCATTTGCAGGTTTAATATTCTCTCTGGCCCTTTAGCTAAAGCATATGGTGAAAATGACTTACTGGTTTTGTGCTGACTTCAATCAGAAAATAATTCTTCATAATTTCTAACTAATATTCTTTCCCTTTAGAGTAACAGTCAAATAATGCAAGATATTCCCTGTTTACTTTCTGAGGAGATGAATAACAACTGTCTCCTGTTATGACTGGGCACAGATCCAATCCCTCCTGCAAGTCCCCTGTGTCAGTATCCTCCTCTTCCCACAAAGCCCTTGTGCCTACATGGGTAATTACAACCACTCTAAATTTTTGATCTCTTGGATTTGGGTTGTTTTGGGGTTTTTTTTGCTTCTTTTCTGCTCCCATTCCTCTCTCCAGCTTTGTAATTCTCTGCAGGCTCTGAACAATGGATTAGCTGTTCCCTCCAGTAAAGGTTTCCAGAAATAGTCTTTAGAGTTTTGCCATATGTTTATCTTTCTTAATACTCTAGTGAGTAGCCCCCTCATGACTCACGGGCAAACAAAGGTCTTGAATGGTTTGTTTATTCTTCTCAACTAGATGGCATTGCCTGGGGCTCACCACGAGGGCAGCAGGGGAGATCTGAGGAGGTGCATACTGTTGCACATATTTCATTACAAACAACACCATGTTTGCCCTGACCCAAACTGCTATGAATCAGAACGAAGGTTGGAAAATCTGAGCACTCTCAGGTAGCCCCAGTCTGAGATTGTTACTGGAAACGGTTAGTCCCATGTGCCAGTGTGCTTCTACACGTACACCTATTCCCATGTGTACTCATAAGAAGCAGAAGAGTAGAGAGGAAGTCACCCTAAATAACTCAGCTTCTGACCTTCTTTCACTTAGCTTTCTGACATAATCACTGAATAACCTTTGTCTATTAGTTGCAAGGTGTATTTTGGCTCACAAAGGACAAAGTCAAGAACAGTGCTGGAGCCCGAGAATGTAGTATTAAATAAATAAACAACTTTACCACTCCTGACAAAGACAAAAATCCAACAGCAAGTCACAGAATTAAATTCCCAGCCAAAACAAATGTGCCCAAAAGACCTGAGCTGTGGGGCTAACCAATGCTTTTCACAATGCTGAATATACAACTGGGTCCCAAGGCCAGCACTGTGTGCATAGCCATGCAAACCGTTCAGGTATTAAATCTTAAGTTTGGAGACTGGAGAAGAAATGATGCAGGTTACAGTTACCCCTCCCCTCAAGGGAAAGGATCAAGGTGAAAGGAGCTAAGTGGGATCTAAATAGGTATCTAAGCAAACAGCTTTCATGCACTTTTAAACACCCTGTGGTCTCTAAGGAGACTGTGCTGGTCTGGCAGCTCTGATAAGGAACATCTGGAAACCTTTCTTTTCCAGAGAAGGTGTTGGAGGTTGGGTCCAGGATGCTGTTTAGAAGTCTTCTTTCAGAGCTCAGAAATCTGAGAACTATCCATTCAGTAATCCATACATTTAGTTGGGGCACACCATGACTGATTAGAGCCACTGGTTAAGATGGAAATGTGGCAAGCATTGTGTGATATTTTCACAACATACTCATGAATGAATCTGGGAAGCTAATCAGAAAACTACTACCACCTTTATCTTAAATTCCCATCACAGTCCAAATTAGTAGGCATTTTCGGAGAGGAGTATGATTCAGCAAGCAGTGGTTTCTTTGCACAGTCTGTGACAGTGAACAAAGTCCTCCAATGATCTTATTAATGTTTAAGCCATTAACCATTTCAGTTTCTCACAAGTATTTGAACCGCAATGTCTAAAATGGCAGGATGTTACTGAGGCATCCTACCTGGTACCCACCTCTTGTTTCAGAGTAACATGGGCTTTCCATAGATATCAGCTGTGCCATGCCTCAGGTACCACAGGACACTTAAAATATCTATCATAAGTGACTTGGTCAGGCACATGGATAGGTCCTAAACTTCCTATCACCTGTGTGAGCACTTAGAAGTCAAACTAGGTAAATAAGGATGTCTGACATTTCTGGAATACAATGAAATGATGACAATTCAGTCCCTAAGGGATGACTACATTTCTGTACCTTCTAGCCAAGGTCACAAACCTTCTCTAAATTCTTACTTAATAAAGTGGGCTACCACTGAAAGATCACCAGATTAAAGGTTTGGGGAGCCAGGAAAGTAGTGAACTCCAGCAGGCTGCTGTAATCAGCACCATTCCCTTACAGACAGGCACCTTCTGATCAAAAGACTCTGTCAATCACAGTCGTACAAATAGAAGAAGGAAAGCCTTTTCTGGAGGGAGGATTTATGACTTTCATAGGTCAAGCTTCATCAGAAATCAAGGGGAAGACCAGGACAGGTAGTGAAGCATAAATATTACATATACACTTCAAAATAGTACTTAGTGCATGAGAACTTTTCTAAATATTAAGAAGGAATTGATAGTATCTTGAGTTTTCAGCGTACCTTGGAAATATTGCCAGACTTCCAAGTTTTCGACATCAACAGTAAATGAAAGGTAAAGTTCTTAAAAGCTAGAAAAGGGGGGTGAAAGAAGAAAGATATAATGTTGGCAAATATTTTGTTGCTTTCCCTCAGCAACCCTAATCATCACAAGTCAAAATATTTTGCAACAGGAAGGAAAGGATAACTTGTACACTGAGGTCTTTTATAAGAAAGGAAGTTCAGTCAGAGTATTTCCTACGCATCAGAGAAACAAATACTTTCAGCATCAAAAAAATGGAAAAACAGAACAAGTTTTCTAGGCACAGCTCCCCTCTTCTCACAAGGCAGGTAGAAGTCCTACAGGAATAGGATAAGACACAATTTTAGATGATGGAGACATAACACATTATCATGCTGTACTGAGTCATGTTAAATACACCAATACTCCAAAACTAAGACAGACGGCTTTCTGAGGCTTTCTGTTGTCAAGATTTGGCACATGCATTTCTATTTTTTTATTTATGTATTTATCTTCTACGAAATACTGCCATTCTGTATTGTTTCATCTTATATCAATTTGCATTGACTGTAGTATCTTGGAAGCACACTAACTGGTACACTGAAAAGGGAAGAGGCCTCTGCCTATGTATTTGTAAGCTACGTTTTATTGCTAGAGCTATGGGTTTGCCAAAAAAGAGGGGCTTTTTTTTTCTCTTTTGGACACAAACAAATAAAAATATTGTTTTGCACACAAATAATATGACAAAATTTTAAGGCTACAGTCAAGTGCTCTGTCTGAATCTTCTATACTATGTAGAATATTATACATTGTAATTTAGAAACAAAGAGTTTATTGCAGTGTAACTCCTCTGACTTTTTTTTTAGCACTACATAAAAGGGAGCAAAGATATTACTTTATAGAATATCTCTGCATATCAATATTCATATCACTGCAAATCAAGGTGCATGAGATGTGTTTTGCTTCTTTAAGTATTAGACTATTTGTGTAGGCCATAAAAATTGGAGAGGATCCTGTTCTGTATTTAGTAAATATATAGCAAGCTACTGTTTTGTGGAACTGTTCATTATTTCTGCCAATTTTTGCCCAGGCCTGTTTTTGTATACCTCATCATTGCATATGACATTTTAAGTGCACATCACAAACAGAATTAATGGCTTCAGCTATGTAGTAGAAAACATTGACTAATTCATGCTTATGTTCATGTATTTCCTGGTGTTTTCAGGCAGGGTGCTTCAATAGAAAAAAAATTGAAGCCTGCATAGGTCCTGCTAGATGTAATGTAGAAGTAATAATAATTAATTTGCTTCTTATTTTATTGGTGAGAATAACCTTTGCATTGACCTCATACAAGTAAAAAGGAAGGTTTTGTGAGGGAAGTGTGGAGGTTTGTCCACTCATATTCTGGTCATTCCATTACTAGTTGCCAAAACCTGAGAACTCCTTAACCACCTAGAAAGTTCATTGGGTTTTGCTGATGAAAGTGCTCTAACTTCACAAGTGATTTATTTGCAACTATACAGGTTTCATACTTTCCGTGCCTGATTCTGTTTCTGTTGAAACAGGTGGTAACTTCGACCAGTTCCTATCAGTTCCTTTATCCTTTATGTAAATCAGCTTACTTTCCTTATGAGACCAACTGATAACCATATGACCAATAAATCAGCAGATTAGTTCTCTGTCATGTGCATCAATGTGCTGGTTTAAAGGTAAACAGGTAGGAGAAGTGAACCCAACAAAAAAGAGATTATAAGTCAGAGTTACAATTTAATAAAAATATTACTAATATTAATAAAAATGCAATGATACAAAGAGAAATTTCTTTTAACCCACAAAACCCAGAAGTATAACCCAGCACCCTGGGGCACAAACACAATGGTATTCATTAGCCCCTGTGTTGAGACCCCCCCCTGTGGTTTTCCTGAGTCCAAAGTAAAAGGAAGGGAAAAACCTGTTGGTGCAGGTGACAGTCAGAGTCTGGTCAAGAGGGGTGGTCTCCTTCCTGTCAAGGTTCGGGTGCTCCTCTGGATCTGACGAGTGGTCCCAGAAGTCCTCAAAACCCAAGATTATATCCCCTCAGGTTCAGGTGGGACCACCCAGTACCTCCCCCAGGGCAGGGAATTCCACAATAGGTGATCTAACTCTGTGAGTCATGGGGTATTTTTGGAATCATTGATGGCCCATTAGCAGACATGACCCTTCAGGCTGGGTGTGGAGGTGCTAATGACTCCCCAGAGGAGAGTTATCACAGCTCTTACCCCACAGGTGTTTTTCACACCCAGCTCACATCATGAGATGTCAGGTGTGCCCTGGCAGCTGCTGCAAATGGTCTGTTGTTAACAGTTCATGAGAAATGCCACAGAGAGTGGAGAATACACAGCTTTGGTTACACTCACACAGTGATAAACTGGTCCTGGCTGCTGAAATAGGAGAATCAAAACTACAGAGAAGCACTGCATAGGATAAATGTAGCTTCAGCTCCTTACACAGCCTGTTCTTCTCTTCTTTGTCAAATGCCAATTTTAACTTGCCATCTTCCTTTCATATTTGAATGATTAGGCACTTTGACTAGCTTGATAGGGTGAGCCTGCACAGTTATCAGTGTCTAGTTATGTCTAGCAATTGCAAATTGTAACTCACATCTCTCATGAAGTTAGAAGAGCATCACAATCACCTGAATTAATTTCCTAGCACCAGGTTAAAAAGTGTCACACAGAGGCTCTCCAAAACTGTATTACAAAAAAGAGATATTGCCTAACTCAAAGTCTGCTGTAGTGCGCAGTATCAAAACATATATGATATGTATTAATCACACTATATTAATAGTGTGTTATATTGCAACAGTACATTCTATAGTGTTATATTGTAAACTATACATTAAACATTATATATATATTGCATATTATAATTATTACAATATAATTATCATATATAATATATTAATACCTTAATACTGTTATCTTAATGTGATTGTTCCTATAATAATTATATATGTTTGTATATTATTATAGATTGCATATATGAATTTATATATACACATCTTGATGTATAAATACACATATATGTCTATATAGAATCATAGAATCATAGAATCAATTGGGTTGGAAAAGGCCTTTGAGATCATCGAGTCCAACCCTTGGTCCAACTCTAGCCCATTTACTAGATCATGGCACTCAGCGCCACATCCAATCTGCATTTAAAAATCTCTAGGGATGGTGAATCCACCACCTCTCTGGGCAGCCCATTCCAATGCCTGATTACTCTCTCTGGAAAGAATTTTTTTCTGATATCCAACTTAAATTTCCACTGGCAGAGCTTGAGCCCGTGCCCCCTTGTCCTATTGCTGAGTGCCTGGGAGAAGAGACCAGCCCCCACCTGGCTATAACTTCCCTTCAGGTAGTTATAGACAGTGATGAGGTCACCTCTGAGCCTCCTCTTCTCCAGGCTAAACAACCCCAGCTCCCTCAGCCTCTCCCCATAGGGCTTGTGCTCCAGTCCCTTCACCAGCCTTGTTGCTCTTCTCTGGACTCGCTCCAGCACCTCAATATCCTTTCTGAACTGAGGGGCCCAGAACTGAAGACAGTACTCAAGGTGTGGCCTCACCAATGCAGAGTCCAGGGGAAGGATCACTTCCCTGGTCCTGCTGGCCATGCTATTTTTGATACAGGACAGGATCCCCTTGGCCTTCTTGGCCACCTGGGCACACTGTTGCCTCATGTTGAGCTTCCTGTCAATTAGTACTCCAAGGTCCCTGTCCGTCTGGTTGCTTTCCAGCCACTCCGTGCCCAACCTGTAGCGCTGGAGGGGGTTGTTGTGGCCAAAGTGCAGGACCCGGCACTTGGCCTTATTGAACTTCATCCCATTGCAATCAGCCCATCTCTCAAGTCTATCCAGATCCCTCTGCAGAGCCCTCCTGCCTTCCAGCAGATCGACACTCCCTCCCAGCTTGGTGTCATCAGCAAATTTGCTGATAATGAACTCAATCCCCTCATCTAAATCATCAATAAAGATGTTAAACAGGACTGGACCCAACACAGACCCCTGGGGAACACCACTGGTGACTGGCCGCCAGCTGGATGCAGCTCCGTTCACCAGCACTCTCTGGGCCCGACCCTCCAGCCAGCTCTTAATCCAGGAGAGGGTACACTTGTCCAGGCCATAGGCTACCAGCTTTTCCAGGAGTATATTATGGGAGACAGTGTCAAAGGCCTTGCTGAAGTCCAGATAGACACATCCACAGCCTTCCCCTCATCCACCAGGTGGGTCACCTGATTGTAAAAAGAGATCAGGTTGGTCAGACAGGACCTGCCCCTCCTAAACCCATGCTGGCTGGGTCTAATCCCTTGTCCACCCTGAAGGTGCTGTGTGATTGCACTCAGGATGAACTGCTCCATAACCCTGCCAGGCACAGAGGTCAGGCTGACAGGCCTGTAGTTGCCAGGGTCCTGCTTGCAGCCCTTTTTGTGGATTGGGGTGACATTGGCCAACCTCCAATCATCTGGGACCTCCCCAGAGAGCCAGGACTGTTGGAAGATGATGGAGAGCAGTTTGGCAAGCTCTTCTGCCAGCTCCCTCATCACCCTGGGATGGAACCCATCTGGTCCCATAGACTTGTTAGGATCCAGCTGGCTCAGTAAGTCAGTAACTATATCCTCCTGGAATACAGGAGGGCTATTCAGCTCCCTCTCCCTGTCTACCAGCTCCAGAGGCCAGTTGTCTTGAGGGCCATCTGTCTTACTGGTGAAAACTGAGCAAAGTAGGTGTTAAGTACCTCAGCCTTCTCCTCATCTTTCTTAACTATATTTCCCTCCAAGTCCAACAGAGAATGGAGGTTTTCCTTGCCCCTCCTTTTGTTATTAATGTATTTATAAAAGGACTTTTTGTTATTCCTAACTGAAATAGCCAAATTTACTTCAAATTCCACTTTTCTTTCCCTAATTTTTTTCCTGCATGACCTAGCTCTATCTGTAAATTCTTCATAAGTAGCCAGCCCTTTTTTCCATAGTCTGTAAACTTTCTTTTTATCCCTGATTTCTTTCAGAATCTCCCTATTTAACCAGGATGGCCGTCTTCCCCTCCGGCTGGCCTTTCGGCACACTGGTATAGCCTGTTGCTGTGCATTCAAAATTTCCTTCTTAAAACATGTCCATCCCTCCTGGACCCCCTTTCCTTTAAGGGTTGTTTCCCAGGCTATGTTCTGAATCAGTTTTTTGAATAGGCCAAAATCTGCTCTCTGGAAGTCCAAAGTAGAGGTTTTAATGGTGGCTCTCCTTACATCCCTGAGGACTGAAAATTCTATTATTTCATGGTCACTATGCCCCAGGCGGCCTCCAACCACTACATCATCTACCAGCCCCTCTCTGTTTGTAAACAGTAGGTCTAGTGGGGCCTTACCCCTGGTAGGCTCATTTACCAGTTGATGAAGGAAATTGTCCTCTATACATTCCAGGAACCTCCTTGACTGCCTCTTCTCTGCAGTATGAAACTCCCAGCAGATATCTGGCAGGTTAAAGTCACCCACAAGAACAAGGGCTGGAGATTTTGAGACATCCGCCAGCTGCTTGTAGAATAATTCATCTTCTTCATCATCCTGGTTGGGTGGTCTGTAACAGACTCCCACAAGGGTGTCAGCCTTGTTGGCCTTGCCCCTGATTCTGGCCCACAGGCACTCAACCTTGTCACTGCTGACCTCAACTTCAACAGTCAAGAGACTCTCTAACATATAAAGCCACCCCTCCACCTCTCCTTCCCTGCCTCTCCTTTCTGAAGAGCTTGTAGCCCTCCATAGTAGCACTCCAGTCATGTGAGTCATCCCACCACGTTTCTGTGACAGCAACTATGTCATAGTTTTCCTGCTGCACTATGACTTCCAGCTCCTCTTGTTTGTTTCCCATACTGCGTCCATTGGTCTACATGTACTTCAGCTGGGCCATTGATTTCATTCTCACCCCTCACTCACTCCACTCCCCCCTCCAGAGGGAGATAGGAACAGTGGAGATTATGGGCTGAGATAAAACAATCTACCGAGAACAGCAATGAGATAAGAAAATGAACAGTAACAGCAACAGTATTAATAACAAAAGTATACAAAAAGAGGGTGATTTACATGCAAAAAATGCTCACAGACCAAGCCGGCACTGTGTGATCCCTGGGACAAAGAACAAAATGACAGCAGCCACCTTTATCTTCCCAACAGTAAATCATGCCCCCCTCCTTCTCAGAAGTGAGAATCCTTTCTGTTCCCTCCCCCCTCCCCCCATAGTGACACGAGTGATACAGAATAACAGCCTAGAGATGCCCACACAGCTCCAGGCTCCACCCCCTCATGGCTACTGTGAAAAAAATAAACTGTCCTGGCCGAAACCCAGGACATAAGTGATAGTCTGTTATTGTTTTGGATTATTCCCCATGGCACCAGTCCAAGGTGTGGCACATTTTAAGTCTGTTCAAGCTTAAACCTCATTGCATCAGTGGCTATGTAACAGTTTGTTTTGGATACATCTCCAGAATAAAGCTAATCACAGTCATAAAATACCACAAACAGCATTTATTGCAATAACAACTAGCAAAACAGAATTAAAAGGATAATATACTTAATACTCAATACAAAAGAGAACAGAAGGAATAAAATACTTAAAACTTAATTAAAGGATACCAAAGGATACAATATAGTTGAAATATAGTTGGTGCTGCAGCAGTTGCTTCCTATCTCTGACACTTACTTGAACAGACAGGCTAGGGCTACCAGGATTGGCAGAAGCTGGACGGCACTCATACTTAGTGGGCATCTCCGTGAAGCTAACACAAGCTCGGTGGAAGGATGGGTGTTGCTCAGCTCCCCCACTCCTGGTGTTCCTATTTATCAGCTATCCATTATACTACGTAGGGCCAGGACACAGTATAAGGTGATGCCTGAGATGCAGCCAAACGCTGCCTATTAATTGCATAAGCGGCAACAGTCTGCCCATGTTTGCCTATTTGGTAGTGGTCGTACGACCCCTGCCCACATGATCTTCTTCTCATCATCAGCTTCCTAACCCCTCTGTACTGACCTTCACCATTGTGTTCCCATGCGTGCAGCCAAGTCAGAGAGGAACATAGCCTCGATAATGGAGAACATTTAGTGTTATATAGTTACTTTGTATACTACTCTGCCTAGTTTCCCAGCACATACTTTTTCACCCTTCTATGCTCTATTGATCATCCAAATTAAAAGTACCCCCCTTACAGGCTACCTACTGAATTGCCAGTGAATGTCAAGGGCCATAAGCAGTCCTGCAGGGTGGGTGAAAGGTAGACAGTGGTGAAACAGGAGAGGGAAGGAGGCTGATGAGTATGGTGGCACCTTCCCCTCATGTTAGACTGAAGATTTTCAGCTGCCAGAGGTTGGGAGTCTATAGTTCAGCCCTGGTATTTTGAGGGACAGACTGCTCACCCAACCCAGGGCGCTGGGAGTCAGTGCATCACCTTTCCATCCCTATGGGTCTTCTCCTTTGTTGAAGTGTTTTGCAAGGTCTTCACATTCCTCCACTTCCTCTAGAGCTGTGGCCTCACTCAAGACATAGGGCATCCTTCTCTCCTATTTTTATTTCTGCATACTTTTTGGCAGAGCTGGAGTTGGGACATGTTTTCAGTCAGCAAGGCTACACCCATGTTACGATGGCAGCAGACTAAATTCCTGCCTGGCTTTGGCCTCATATGCCAACTAAATAATAAGTGACTTCCACTTGCTCTCTTTCCAGTTGTTTCCTGAAGGTGAGTGGCTGATTAGCATCTGAACTCAAATAATGAGTCTTTTCCACTGTCCCCACAGGATCTGTGTCTCCCTTTTTTAGTCTTCTACTCTATAAGGAAATAAATTTTGAGTTGTCCCTTCCCTTGAATTTTCATCTGACAAATTACTCTTCATCGGTAAAGATTTTTAGGATGCCAAAAACCAGTGAGACACTTACCTGCAATTTGCACAGAGTATTGTCTAAAAGCCAAGTTTAGTTGCTCAAACAGTGCAGATTTGTAAAGTGTGAAACACCCTACCATCTCTTACTTTACTTCAAAAGCCTCCTCTACATAAACTGTGAGGAAAATTGATATCTAGGAAAGGGGAGGGCATTGTTATTTTTCGCAAGAAAAAGACTAAGTATTTTTCAGTGTGTTTCTTAATAAGTGCAAGTAGTTGGGTGTATATTATACAATGATTTAGGCCTCCAGTAACATTTTTTAAGGCTGCTGTAAGTCTTCACAGAATCATAAAAGTCATGGACTGATTAAATGATCTCAGATGATGTACTCATTTTTCCATTTCTCTCCTGGTAAATTATTGTTCTCTGAGTGATGTTTTTCCAGTGTTTTTTCTCAGTTTTTTTAAAGGAATTAGACAATAGGGGCTCTCATTGTTTTCTCTCTAGGTTATTCCAGAGCCAAAAAATTCTCTATAGATATAATCAGCAAATGTTTCGTGCTATTACTGTATTTAGTTGTAGCTCATGTTGTTAATTTCACTCATGCTCAAATGATATCTTTGTGGTGCTTACACTCTCAAAAACCTTACAGGTAGTTGCAGTAATGGACATACATACTCCCAGTCGTGCTGGTCTTAAATGAGATCTATATCCTTTGCCTTTCTAGCATTATCTTGGATTTACTAAAATGATTCCAAAATAATGACTTACAAATTCAGAACCTTCAAATATCGATTTTTTTTCCTTGCCTTTTTTTTTTATTGGTCTTCTTTAAATTCACTGATTTTTAACCCTAGAAATTTCTATAAATTGAATGTGATATTGCAGGGTTTTTGTTCGGGAATAGAAGTTAATATACCAGTGACTTCCAGTGAAGTGGAGGTTCTCAAATACTTTGAGCTAAGAATATACAGAATGAAACTTCCTTATCTCACAGATAAGCACCATACTTTTTAAAATGGTCTAGCACAGAGTCATTCCCATTTATAACTTGCACAAAGGCAAAAAATAGAACTTTTCATATTCATGCCAAAACTGAGACAACTTCTGCCTTTTGTCAACAGGTGTAGTGTTTACTATGACCCACAAACCACAAGAGTCTTGCAGCTGATACGATTCAGTTTGCAATACAAAACAAATGCCTTTCCATTTACTTAATTTGACTGTGAGAAAGCAAGCCTGTGAAAAGTGCACTCTTACAGATGTAAAATGTGGCTATAAAAAGTATTCTTCTGTTCTTAAATCTAAGTTAGTGACTCAGTAGCATTTCATTCCTATGCAAATGTAATGAATGTCTAAAAAACACCAAGTTAATTACTTCTGAAACTTCATAGAGTTGGAATACACTGTAGATTTTTCCAGAGCACTGTTCAAAAGTGTTGTCAAACTACAGCACTTAGAAGTGCTGGATGTTACAAGTACCTAATGAGTACGGTATGCTACAAGTACCTCTGTTCCATTACACTTGAGATAGCACTTGAAGTAATTTCCATCTGGCTGGTTCTCAAGCATTTGCTGTTGTTCCTTTCTGAACTACTTCTAAACAAAAAGTAAGAAAGGCTCTTTTCATCATTGCATTCCACATTTCTCAGCTCAGATTTTCTTTCATGATCTATATAACTCAATAGTCTGGAAGGTAAAATGAAAGGGAAAAAAGTAAAAAAAGAAGTTTTTCAGCTGATGCAACCCAGATTGCAGAGGACAAAGTCATAGCCAGAATGCAAAGGAAATTGGGTGGCTATCTTGTGCAAGTGCAGGGAGGAAGAAGCGAGGTACATTTACAGTATGGATATCTCAACATAGGGACTACATATGGGCATCAAGTCATAAAATCACTGGTACCACACATTATCCCCTCTGTACAAGTGGATACAAGAGTCTATAGACAAAAAAGATATGACCAAGGGAGAGCTAGTGTTGCATGATTCTGGTTTAGTGACACATCGTGCCTTCTACCTACTTCTACCAACTTCTGCCACAGTTGGTATGCTGGTTTTGGCTAGGGTAGAGTTTTAGCCTGAACTGGGTCACCCAGTCTTGGATGTCATAGTGGCAATCACAGAACATAAGAATGATATTATTGTTACAGGATAGTCCTTTCATTTACAAGCCTCAGAGGGTCCAACAAGAACTTTACCTAGCCTGGCCCATTAAACAGGATTGGTTCTGATCCTAACATGCAGGTTCCCATAAAATCAAGCAAACTGGCATTAAGATTGAAGGAAGAAAGAGATAAGAGGTTGTGAGTTGCTGCTAGGCTAAAGCAGAGGCTCCTTGCTGGTGCTGAGGCTGCCTGCAGCTGACTCTGATACAAGGTGGTGTTTGTACCAAGAGAGTAGCTGAAGATTTAGACTGCGTAAATAACACTCCAGAGAAAATCTGTGAGCAAGGAGAAGTTCAGGTGGAAGGGATCACAGCGCAACCAGCTTTAGCCCACTTTCAGAAGCAAAGGCTTTAGCTCCTCCTGAGTTTCAGTCATGATTAAGGACTGAAGAGGCTGACCTTCACCTACAGGGGAGAGTAACAAGCTACTCGCATCCCTGGTGCTCCACTGACATTTGTGACTCTAACCCAACGACCTACAACAACATATTTGAGGTTCTCTCATCTGACTGCTCAGGTTGGCTTTCCTGGGTGTATTTCTTTTTCTGATAAGCCCTTTCCATGAGAATAGTCCATGGTCAGACATCCCACTCAGCTGTCTAAGTGGGCTTTACATAGACAGGTTTAGACCATCTCAGGCATGAAAGCTTAATTTTCCCAAAGACTTGTCTGGAAGAGATACCCATTTTCTGCAACAGCAATATCACAGGGGCCCTTTTAAAGCCTCAGAAGTCATTGCGACTATACAATTTGTGTCCCACAGGCATTTCAGTGATTCCTGGATTTAGCCTTCAAACCATTTGCTGTAGAGAGACCTAAGGAAAATGAGATTCACAAGAAGTCCTCAGCACTCCCCTAGACCCACTTCCATTCAAAGAAATGTCAGCAACACTCAAGAAACTGCAGGGTGTTTCCAAAGGTCCTTCTTGGATCCCACTTTTGTGATGATGGGCCAAGGTATTTTTCTTTCTAAAACTTGAACTTTCCCACACTGCTTTTTCAATGGTGAACAATATTAAGATGGTTTCTTCCCTCAAACTTTTGGGGCATTTTTAAGCTAGTTACTTAAGGGTAGTTAGTTATATATTTTTTTCCTCATCAAGAGAAAAAAAGACCCCAAAAGTTGCACCTGATGATACACTGAAAAAATAAAAAGTCCAAGTTTATATGCAATTCTAAACAAGCATCACTTCAATATATTTTTATTCCTTTAATGAGCTCATTTTTCAGTGACTTTTCTTATCTGATATTCCTGGAGGGCCCTTGGCATTCCTTGCATTTTTTCTCCTTTGCTTTCCGCTGCTTCATAGTGCCCTTTCTATGTCAATCTTTCATTGAGATGCTAAGCTGAGTGACATACTTTAATTAGGTGACATTTGTTGCTAAGGAGACATGCTTATTTAGACTAAATAAGAGGAGGTTACTTTAAAATACAAATGCACTATAAATGGTAGCTTTATGTGTGGGAGGGGACAATATCAGAGAGGTCATTAGCATATTTCTCATGTTATTTTGGAAAGAAACTTACAATAACATTAATTTTTTTTCTTCTCAGCATAGTTCCATTCTTGTCACTCTGTCATGCTAATGAAATATTTTTTACAATTAAGCAGTTAACATTGGCAGTGCCTGACATTGATTTAAATCCTCTTGGAGTCAATGTTGCACTGGTGTAAGAAGACCTATGCTTTTAGCATGTTTATTTGGCATTTCTGTAGTCCTAATTCTAGTAATGATAATAACTGAAAAAAATAAATAGTTCATTTTCAGAGTACCCAGTGTGATTAAGTCTTGTTTGAATTCCCCCTCTGGTGAAAAGAGTAGCAGGTGGAGAACATACAATATTAATTATGGGAATATGTGTCTAAGAGTTGGTCACTACAGTAAGATTAAAGCATCAAAGTAGATTTCACATGTCAACACAAAGCCCATGGGGATATTCATGTGTTTCAATCCACAGGGATATTCTTGTGTTTCAATTTGAGCCTTTAAAAACCTACTGGAATATTAAAATTAAAAAAAAAGGCGGCAGATAACAGTCAAAAGTAGGGGGCAAAGATTGATATAACAGATATTAAAACAAGTATGCAAAATAATGTAGTCAATCAATATGTAGCTGAACAGCTATAGAAGCCTTCTGTGGAGATAAATGTATTGTATACCAAATTCCAGAGAGTTCTGAACTGTCCCACAGCTATTCTTCCTGAAGTGTAAGGTTAGGCATTTTAAAATAGTGCTTCTGATACAATCTTGGTTCAATTTCTGTATGTGAAAGTCCTATGAATCCTTGAAGACCTTTCCATAAGAAAAAGAAGTAAAAAAGTATGTTGTTTTGAAGTGAATGAAAATTAAATTCAATTTTCACTAAGATAAGAGAAAAAACCCCGTTATCTCACTTAAATAAGCATTATCAGGGCAGGAAATAAAGTTCTTTTTTGTTGTAGTAGTAGCAGCGATAAGGGAGATCATTACAGCCATTTTATACTGCAGTTGTTTATCTTTGACCTTGCCTTTTTCCTGGACAGCATGCTTTGTGCAGTCTGGATAAAATTGATTGCAACAAAACAGGAGGAAGAACAAAATTTTTCCAGTCTGAGTTACAAGTGTCTGAAGGAGCTGTTGCTGCCATTGAACTAATTCAGCCAAGCATTTTGGGTTAGAAGCTTAGGATAGCAGAATCAATGCAACACATTTACAATTTGTTCCTTGCTACCATGACAACTACATGTTTAATCATTTTTAATTACTCCACAAAAAATGTATTGACTCTCAGTTCAAAAACATCCGTAAGTATCTTGATGGCAGTCAGAATATTCTTAATAATAAAGATAAATTTTAAAGTGCTTTGCTGATCTAGGTAAGAATATGATCTCATATGTTTTGCCACTTGACTTCAGTGTGAATAAACCCATCTGTGAGGATTACTTGTAAGCAAAAGGAGTCTGAAAATTAAACATTTAACCTTTAGAATATGTTCAATTTGTTTCATGGAATCAGTCCTTATAGGAAAAAGAAAGTCTAAAATAGAAATCATATTTTATAATCTTCTTAAGACTGGTGTTTGATGTTTTGGTTCTTTTTTCAAAGTCATGTACCAGTAGATTTACACAGTGTCTCTTGGTCAACCTGAGTCTTTAATTATCTGCTGTAACATCAGCCACAGACATGAGCCTACACTGGTGAACACTGCAGACTGTAGAACTGAGGTCCATCATCATATCCATTTAGATGATGCCAAATAGGTGAACACATTTCTAGGGAAATTTAATTCCTACAGAAGCACAGACTTTTTCTGTGCAGGTGGACAGCCATGAAAGTCCCAGAGGTTTAGGGCTGAGTAAGCCAAAAATGTCAGCCATCATAAAGCAGAGATGACAAACATTTTATATTGTTGACTGAGCATGTGCTTGCAGGTCTGTTTCTGTCTGTCCAGGTTGCAAAGCTGCTGGATGGATGCCCTACTTCAGCAGCACTTGGATGAGATATGGGTGAAGGGGGCAGCTGGAGCCCAGAGCTGGTACTTGGGCCTACTCTGTCACCTTTTGTGCCCAAAACTGCATTATTTCAGCAAAACAGGATACTGTCCAAGAGAAAAATGGAGTGTCCCTTCCTTTAGCTGAGTTTCACAACATCCATTTAGCAACAGGATTATTAATTATGGAATCTCGGAAATGGGAGTGGAGATTACTCAAAAAGATGAGGGAAATTAACCTAGTTTCCACATCCTGAGAAGTGTCTGTGAGAACTGCTCCCTCAGAAAAAAAGACAAAGAATTAATCTACTTTTATGGTAAACTATATGAACTGTTTAGTAGCAAATTTGAAATATCAGTGAGCTCTAGTAAAAAGAGCAAAATGATTTTACCTTCAAAAAGGATGAAGGCATCTAGATGATATAGTTACCTGGGTCTTGCAGATTCCCCTCAGACACTATACTGTGTGCCTTTTTGTTTGAAACAGTTTGCAGAAATTTTTGCAGTATTATAACAAACCCAACGTAAATGAAGTCAAGTAAATTGGGGAAGATAATAAAAAAGAACAAACTGTAGGACTAAAAAAAAAAAAAAAACAGAGCGGGGGGAGGCCAACCAAACAAAAAATCCTTATTGGATAACTTGGCTCTTGCTGAGACAAAAAATAATTTGTGTTTGCACAGCATCGAAGAAAATTAACTCTGACTGATAGTGGATACTTCAAATACATCAACAAAGCATTTATGCAGCTTTTAATGCTTTCTTGAATAAGAGCTCTTGTTCAGCTTATCTTAGTGCTATTGCCTTCACTATACATTCTGATGATCTATTACAGCAATGTTAAATGTGCTTGACTTTTTCCAGAAAGATGAAAGACAAGGAAAATGAAACTGTCACCACTCCCGTGCCTTCTCTCACTTCCATTTTTCTTTCTTTAACAAAGAACACTTCAGTCTACATATCTACATATGTCTTACTATTTCTCTTCATGTATACAATTATGTCTCCAAAATACAGGGAAAATGCAAAGAATTTATTTATTTTATTTGATAATGCAGTAACAAGCCTCTACATGTCTTTATTATAGTTAAATTTAAAACTAGCATAGAAAAATATTTAATTTTGAATAAAACTCAGGATTTTACTCCACCCTTCCTCCCACATCCAAACCCACCAGCCCAGAGAGACACTAAAATAATATCGACATTCTGCAATGTGGTCTTGAGGTCAACAGATTCAGTTCTTCTAAGATCAAGCACAAATCTTATCTTAAAAAACTTTGAAACTGTACTCCTCTGTTTAAAATTCAGAACTGTGCGTTCAAGTCCCTGAACAGATCTCAGTGTTGTGGTTACAGGCAAACAGGGAGATTTCAGGCAAGCAATGTTACTCTATTTTTTTAGTAGGAAACACAACTATGTGCAGAGTCCTTATTCTTCAGTACCAGATGTGTTGACTTTGATGACTTCACTTACACAAATCCTGATCTATGTTGGCATCAGGAAGCTCAGTACTGAATGTAGGAATCTACAGAGGCAGAAATTTGGTGGAGGTCTTTTCCAGAACCACAATAAAAGTTAGCATTTATTGTACAGGTGTGTCTCAACTAGATATCTTGCCTAGAGCATAGCAATGTTTACTCTAGGGCCTAATCATTCTCCTGTCCCTCTGTATACACACAGCTGTGTAAAGGTGATTCTACCAAACATGTTGGTGGAGAGTAATTTACAACTGCTACTAATACTTCTCTGCCTTATTCACCCCTCTTCCACTAGCATTGGTATAAGGAGATGGCTGTGTTACCATTTACTCCAGTAGAAGCTTTTCTTTTTATTTGCTTTTAACTGATAACTTCAGGATCAAAAGCTTTTGAAAGTTCAGCAATGAGTGGAATTTCGGTGCTGAATCACACTTTAAGCATACATCAAGATGGGAATGAGTATGCATATGCCTAAAGAATTTTGGTTGGGTCTCAGAATGGGCAGGACTCCCTGAAGAGAGCAGTTGAGGGTTCATGACAGCTAGATTGCTTCCAGGCCTGTCACCGGCTCTCTTCATGTGAGTGCCAGTACCTCTCTGTTGAATTCAGTGCAGAAAAGCCATAAAAATATACAGTTCATCTTTAAGTTCTTTTCTCAGACCCTGGCTGGAGATTTATTTATCTGCAATGCTGACAATCCTTTTTCTCTCTTATGATGAGGTCAGAAAAGAAATGCCACCCACTCTGAACCATAACAGGGTAAACCTTAAAGTCATGAACAGAAATGAACAGTAGGGCTTATTTTTCAGTAGAGAAAGAGAAGTATAAATTGTCAGAGTAGGTGCTGTGACTGTGACTCCTGTCATGTTTTGATAATACTAGATCAAAACAGTGTCCACAGTTTGTCCTTACTTCCATTAAAAACAGTCATTGAATAATACTTGGCTGGAAAAAGGCATTAACTGTTGGTAATTGCATGGTTTTGCTTGGCTACAGCTCTGGTAGAACTTCTAAAGGCAGCTGGTTTAATGCAAGTTCTGGTTTCTCACCCTTGTGAGCACGTTTACAGTACAAGGACTTGAACACCCCTGAGCCCCATGTCTTTTCTGTGCAGTGTTGCGAATACATAGGGATTGGAACACACTTTTAGGGTTGTTTGGGGGGTTATTTTGCTTAGATAGGATAAAAACATGAAGAAGAAATCTTTCCAGGGATCACGGCCCTTTGTTCAGGTAAAACCAGCATCAGATAAAGCAAGAACAGTATAGGTCATACATCATTAATGTAATACCAACAAGATGTTAATATTTGATTTTATGACATTTAAAACAAAAAAAAATACTGTTCTATGTTAAAGCCCCTTTTATCTTTTCATGATCCATCTTAGTTCCTAGACTTGTGCTTGCAAGTGTAAGGATAAGCAGCAAAATTCCCACTGATGACTGCCATGTAGGCACATGCCTACACAAGAATTTCTGACACATTTATGTTTTAGCAAAAAAACACTCCCAAACAACCATTTCTGTGTTAACTTGCTGTAACATTTTACATGTCATAAGTTTATCCAAAGTTTGTAGTTTCTTCAGCTGTTATTGCATGTCACTACCTTGACAGAATGAGAGATAAAGACTACATTGAAGTTTCTAAAGTTCAGAGTCCAGTTTGGGGACCTCAGTATCTCTAGACTAAGAAACCACCCTGGGAAAAAGTAAACTCTTAGGCTGATTTTGGGTATCAAAATAATAGACACATGGTCCTGGAAATCTCATTTTAGCTATCAACCAAACCTAGCATAAACTACATTCTGTATGTGCATCTTCTCATGAAGTTAAAATTTCCTGCATGTTTAAATTTGTTTCATCACATACCAGAAGTTCCTTCCAATCTGGAATGCCTTATGATCAGATGAACTCGAGTCCTAACTCACACACAAAGGTGCAATAAGTACCCACAAAGCAGACTGTCCCTCTCCCTGAATAAAGGGACATGCAAAAATCATATCTAATGCAGTACTATATTGACACAAAATCCAGTGAAAATAAACATTTTCTTTTGAAAAGTTGTCCCAGCACACAGCAGGTCCCTTCTGAGATGTTGTTGACTAAGGCATTCCCTGCATGGGATGGTGCTTGTCTTTGACCCTGGGTGACAACTGCCATGCAATCCACAGGGAACTTGGATGTTCAAAAGCAAGGTATTACAATGCACACTGTTGTAGTCTCCAAATAATTTCGTTCGATATATTTGTGCTTCAGTTTGTTTGTTTTAAATGAAGGCTGAAGTACTGAAGATAAACTGTGGCCTGTTTTATGTCTTTCCAGAATTGGATCTCTTGGGTACAGGAAAACACTGTCGTACTGGAAGTGCAAAGGAAACTCTAAATGTTACTACAAAATCTGACCATCAGATCGCTAAAGCAAAAGATACAACAGAGGAATGATAAAGGTACAAATTCTGTAGTCAACTACAGGTCTCCAAAGTGTACAACTCCAGATTCCTTGCCCCGTCTTTGAATTTTAAAAGTTTATAAACATTAAAAAATCCAGTAAAATAATCAAGCCATGGGATACAAGCCTCTTAGACAAAGGTAGCCAGATCTAGTTCCCACCCTTGTCAAAAACAATAGGAAATCCATTTCAGACATGAAAATAAACTTCTGCAGAGTAAGTCTGATTCAAGGCCAGAATGAAATACGGTCTTTTCACCAAGGTTTGTGTTTGTTCAAACACCTATTCAAGTAAGGTCTTCTAAGCAGCAAAAAATGGAACTAAAAGTGCTGAAATACAGCATAATCCATCCAGGATAGGAAAATATTTTTTGCCATACTAATATCTGAAAATGGAGTATACTTGCATTACCTTTACTTCTTTGACAGCTGCTTCCTTTTTTTTTTGGTCTATAGTCCTGTGTCAAACCAAAGTTCTAATTTGACAATATGAAATGTCTGTGGCAATACTGACCTAGGGTACTGCCTTCCACAGAGTGATAATCACATTTTAGATGTTGAAATCCTTTAATATACAGAGGTAAATATGAGGAAAGGAGGAGCTGCTCAAACCTTATACTTCTTTTGTTCAGCTCAGGATATCCCTAAAGAGCCCCTGCCATTACTGCACTAGGCCTGTGTTTGGGTTTGCAAGGAGGAGTTACATATGAACAGAGGGTAACAGTGTGTTCTACTGATCCTGGACACAAAAGCATAATCTGTCCATTTTCATAGAGAAAATAAAGGTGGTCGTACAAAATCCTGAGGAAAACAACTAAGATGTTGTTATGGGTTTAGCCAGGTGGGCCTAAACTTAGGTTTTAAAGTTCAGCTAGGCCTGGGAATTGTCAGCTGACTTGAGCTGGGCTGAGCTAGCTAACAGCTGACTTCTTCCAGCCAATAATATTGTATTCCATACCATATTGCATCATCTCAAAAGGGGTAAGAGCTGGTGTGTGGGTGTGGCTTGGGCAGTTGCTTCACAGCTGTGGTGCCAGCAAGACACTCTGCTGTCCCAGGAGGGATGGGGAGGCCCAAGCCCAGAGCACCGGCTTAACATCATGTTATCTGAGGGAAGTAGAATATTTGTTCTTAGCTTTTCTCTCTGCTTAAGTCTGTCTCTGAAGAACCAACTTCTCTAAAATGATTTGTAGTTAAAATGGTAGAATTTGTGTTTACTGGGAAGTGGGAAGTTATTTCTTGTTATATATGTAACTTGTGTAAGTGTGTGTTATATTGTAGTATCCTCTTAATTTTCTCTTCTCTGTATAAATACAAGTAGTTAGTTTCAGCATAAAGCTGGCTTTAGAAGTTTTTTTTTCCTCTCTCCCTCTTCTTTTCCCCTTAGCTAGTTGGGGGGAGGAGGAACCCTTTTCACCCTGTCCTGGACAGTTGGCATTTTGCCAGCTCAACCCAGGACAGATGTGAAAATGCCTGTGTCAATTTGTCAGTGAGACACTGGCTCACAATCTGTGCTGGTTTAAAAGTAAACCAGCAGGAGAAATGAACCCAACACAAAAGAGATTATAAATCAGAGTTACAATTTAATATTACAATAAATGCAATGGCACAAAGAGAAATTGGTTTTAACCCACAAAATTCAGAAGTATAACCCAGCACCCTGGGCACAAACACAACGGTGTTTGTTGACCTCTGTGCTGAGCCCCGGGTGGTTCCCTCAAGTCCAAAGTAAAAGGAAGTGAAAAACCTGTTAGTGCAGATGACAGTTGCAGTCTGGTCAAGAGGGGTGGTGTCCTCCTGTCAAGGTTCTGGTCCTCCTCTGGATCTGACGAGTGGTCCCCCAAGTTCCAAAACACCCAAGATTATATCCCCTCAGGTCCAGGTGGGACTGCCCAGTACCTCCCTCGGGGGAAGGGGGGGGAATTACACAATGAGTAATCTCACTCTGTGAGTCATGGGATATTTTTGGAATCATTGATGGCCCATTAGCAGACATGATACCTCAGGCCAGGTGAGGAGGTGCTAATGACTTCCTGGAAGGGAGTTATCACAGCTCTTATCTCACAGGTGTTTTTCACACCTAGCTCACATTCTTAGGGGTCGGTTGTGCCCTGGGCAGCTGCTGCACATGGTCCATTGTTAACAGTTCTTGGGAAATGAATAGAGGGTGTAGAATACATAGCTTTGGTCACACCCACACATTGATAAACTGGTGCCACCTGCTGAACTAGGGTACGATCAAACACAAAGACATAGCCTAAAGGGATATTTCTCACCTGTAGACCCATGTACACTTCTTTGACCACCACACTGTTTACTTTTCAATGCTTTGATTAGTGCAATACTGTTTTCTCACATTTGATTTCTGGCAGTTTTCTTCATAATACTACATTTTCTTCTATAGAGAAATGGGAAAGATATTGCCAGAGAAAAAGGGTTAATTTATAAGAACAAAAGGTATCTTTATTGAAAAATTAAAATATGGTCAGAAACACTAGATTCTTTCTGACACTTAGCAGAAAAATCTGATTGTAATATCCCAAAATTGAGTGGTTCCCCAGATACTTATTGCAGTCTGGAAAGGCAACCAAAACAGGGAGTGCTTTGTCTGCACCCTGAAGGTCAGTATAGACGGATACTTTCTGAAATCAGATTTCACTGTGCAGCAAAATCATAAGCCTTTCTTTGGAAAGATCCCACGAACAGAGTTACATGTCACACATGACCAATGTTAATTTTCTTACTCAGTGAAGCAAAATTCGATCTATTTTATGTCCATAGACTGTCATATTCTTGAGGCACACTTATGTTGTCATCACTTCCTATTCCATCCATACTGGCATGTGCACTGACTTCAATAATCCACAAGGTGAAATAGTTATTAAAATATCTGTCTTCTCATTTGGGTCTACATTAGAAAGTTATAGCCTGGCTAAATTTCACTAAATTACAGAATTTAAGTACACCAGAAAGTAATTTGGAGGAAGAACATCAATTCTCTCCCACAGAGGACTTTGCCCTTTCCAAATCTGAGCACAGTCTGGTTAGAAATTCTTGTGTAACAATAGTCAGCAGAAGACCCCCCCCAAAGCACAAGAAGCCAAGCAGGCAGGGGAGCAGAGAAGAGGTGTGCAGGCAGCCTGCTTGGCTTCTGCCAGAAGCCTTTCCAAATGACCGACATCTTTTTCATTCTGACTGGTCACCAGACATAGAGGAACTGATGTTGCAACTGGGTATTTCTCTACCCAGCTCGAATTATGACAGAAATTAGTCTTTCTGGATTAAGAAAATATTAGTTAACTTTAAATGCGGGATGCTGGTCTGAGCAGTCACCTTGAGTACACTTTCAAAGACATGATTTTATCCAGACAAACACTTAACATATGTCTACGTCCCTCCCACTTCCTTCAACAGTTAAGCACATTTTTTAAACCATGTGCATGTTTGGCTTTTTGCTGAGTAGCAGTAGATGTAAAAGCAATCCTCATGTAAGGTTTCCCAGACAGTTCCATCACACCTTTAGAAAGCTGGAAAGGAATATCTTCTGAGAAGAAGCTGCCTATAATATTTTCTGTCAGCCTGTGGGACAGTAAAAACAGATGTTGAGAGAAGACTGTCAGGTACCTCATTTGATTCAAGGTCAGAATTTGAGCTGGACTTGCAGATCCTCAGATGTGACTCCATTCACTGATTCTCTGGATTGTTTTGCCCCTGAAGACCAGCATTAATAAGGCTAAAAATGAAAAAATAAATGCTTTTTATACAGTATTACTGCTGTGACTTACTACAGAACAACAGAAAAACTGACAGTTGCCACCAAGATTCTTAGAGTATGGGAGTAAGTATTACTGGAGTTGATCTCAAGTTTTCACTAGAAAGTTGCAGTTCTGTCACCTAAAGTTGAGGTCTTCATCTGGACCACCAAAGTCAACTGAAGGGAAATTTATTCGGCATTCAACTCAATTGTGCATTGCTTTCAATCTCTTCACATCTTTTTTTTTTCCCCACTAGGTTCTACATCATATCTAATCTTGCAAAATGTATTTCATCTTGCTAGAGGTGAGGCTGAGATGCACAGTATTTACTATTGCCCATACTAATACAAGCAGGCATAGTATGTGATTTAAGGATGTAATCGTTCCAAATAGGTTTTCACATGCACTTTCAATGTTAAATAAAGCTTGACTTGAGAAGGATCTTTCTGTAGTGGTCACAGTTAGAGGGTAGTACTTTTACAGAAAAAACAACATTGTCCCTTATAGATGTTCTCTCAGAGGTGGAGTGCCAGATGGTCACAGCCTGTGCATTTTCACAATTTGTAAGAAGGCTGCATTATATTTTCATTTAAATATATGCTTTCCAAACTGTGGTAACATCAGTTATCTGTTACAGCCTGGCCTGCTTCACTAATGTATATGTGAAAAAGAAAATAAAGAAAATTCCAGCCTGTACTCGCTGAATTAGACAAGGAAAATGGGATTCTATCATGACGCACCTCAGAGTACTTTTTTAAAATACCACCCATGGAGTGAGTGTATGAACTGGTGGCAGTCAGTACCCATAGAGTTAAGGCCCTTCTTAAGTCATGGTTCAAAATATCTAAATTAATGGATTCAGCATGGGGAAAGGAAAATCCAGAGTCAGGGAGGTTTGTGTCTTCGAAACATTTTTATTCTAGGCAGTTTGTTCACAATTGCAGCTTCTCAAAGACAAATTGCCTGGTTTGTTTCATTCATCTTGCATTATACAAAGTGACTGTATGCCAGGCAGAGGGATTCACTGCTGGGGAACTCCCACAAGCCAGGACAGTCTCTGACCACTTCAGATGCTGTGGGAAGAGCTCTGCCATCTCTCCCTCACACCCATGTCATCACCTCTTTTCCTGAACATTCATCCCCTTCAGTAAGGGAAAACAGAGCACGGATTAGTATTTCCTCTGTGTTTTCCATCCAGAGAGATTCAACAGAAGAAGCAAGGTTATTTTATAGGGAGTAAATTAGAGGAGTGCTTATCACAGCCAAAGAAGCCCACATTTTTCGAAGCACAGTTGCAAGGAGCACTTGTTTGGCAGGACAGTTCCTCAGTGTTAAGCCTCTCTCACTTCTGTAGGAAAAGTATGTGAAAAGCTGCTCTACCATCAGTTGGATGTGCCACTCAGCCATGCCACCTTAAATATCCATTTCTTTGCTCTGAATTTATTCATACAGTGTTACCTTTCTCCTAACTATCCAGAAAGTTAGTACAACGATCATTTTCCCAATCCATCTCTTTGACTACTGTTACCTTCCTTCTTTCAATTTAAACTATGTTTCTTCACTCTTATTATATCTGAGAAAAACTTGTCTCATCACTCTCTAGTTCCTATATTCCCTCCTATTTCGCCTATACTGATAGTCAACTTCCATCTTCCGCAGTCACATAACTCCACATATTTCCATTTTCAAATGCAGTCTCAAAAGCAAAGCCATTTTACTGGTTTCCTTCAAATCCCTATTGAATTCTCTCTTTTGACATGATGCCTGAGAAAATCCTGGCAAAAGTTAGGCTGCCAGAGAGCTGACACTGTCAAAACTTTATACCTGTAACGAGTCTGATGCTGGTATTCATCTCTGTCATCTTCTTTTAAGGAGACCATAAATTTGTGGAACAGTCACCTCCTTTTGACCTTGCCCAACAGTGTAAATCATATTGTTGGCAAACTAGGACTGTGGCTTCTAGGCACAATGCAGACCTTACCTTGAAAGATATGAATAGTAAAAGTAGTAGACAGGGGTTTTACTACAGTAAACAAACTTTCGCGGAGAAAAAGAACTTCACAGTACAAATCTATGAGATTCAAAGTGAAGACATTTTATTTCACACAGCACACGGTTTATATAGGGTTAGAGGTACATCTTATTGGCTAAAAAAGTCTCACCCCAACACCCTAGAACTTCTAATTGGTTAAAAGCCTATATCTCACAAGTCCAGTGTTTGTATTATCTCATCCCGATGTTTTGAGGTCCATGTCCGGAGATCAGGAAGGCAGTTGAGACATTCTCATGAAAACATTTGCAAGGAGTGACCGTGGCCTAATGGACAAACAGCAGGTGTGTGTCCTTGCAAGCTGAAGTATCTGCATGATTCTCATGGAGCTGAAGCAGTTTGGATTGCTCAGAAATTAACTTTTTGCAAGCAATCTCACAACATTTTACAACTCACTTTCCCATTACAATTCGTGCAGGCATTCAAGAAGGGTTTTTTTGTCAATCACATGCTTAAATCACATTCTTAACTGTTTGGAACCAGAAGATGAAAAGTAAATTATTTTTCTGTATGCAAGAGATTGAACTGTGACATAATTTTTGAAAAGTCACATCATATCTATTTCCCGTCCTATCTTCTAGTTGTCAGAGTCTCTTTGATCACTGACTTTTAAGGGCAGAGCCTGTCTGTCACCATGTGTTGCACACAGCCTAACAATGCAGACTTCACTTTGGATCAGGGCCTCTAAGTACTACCATCATATAAATAGCCATTCTCAGAGAAACAGAAATCAAACACAAAAAACGCAAGGAGATGAAAAGCACGTGGTTTCCTCGTGACTTATTTTGCACAATCCTGAACACGTTGTTTTATTTGGCTCTCAAAGGCCAAGTCACACATGGTGCCCTCCACAGAAGAGTAAGGATGCCAACACAGAGGAGTAACCTACAGCAGAACTCAGGGCATGTGTTTAGGGACTGGGCTGCTTTTTCTCCTTTTTTCCCCTCACTAAGTACTGCATCATTAAGCAAGTATTTCTCCCTGCCGGTTATAAATAGGCACTAGTGCCTTATCATCTTCTTGCTCACTGGGAAAGAACGTGGATCAGCTAGAGAATGAGACACCCAGGAAAGCTGCTGAACGGCAACAATAATTGTTTGTTTAAAAATCCTCTCTCCTAGAGTCAGAGACATACATTCTTTGGGAATGAGTTTCTTGACCTGGTAAATGACACAATGCTTTATATACAAAAATATTAAGAGAAGATTATGTCACTGTCAAAACTGCTGAAATGGGGCCTTTCCCTTTTTCAAACCTTTAAAGGAACTTTCTAAGCTTACCAAAACTGTGCAGTCATGCTGCTGACAGGCAGACAAATTCACATGGGGACCAGTCCAAGGGCACCTTCAAAGCCAGCATACTGATGGACCTCCCATAAACACTGCTAGGTCTGTTAGACATCACATTAACCAACATGAGATCTCAAAGTCCAGAAATTACTATCATCCTTCATTCTTGTATCATAAGGCAAATCTTGAAATAGCTGTAAATCAGGACTCCACAAAACATGGAAATGATTAGAAAAACTATTAAGACATGGCACTGGATGAGGATCGACAAGGTATAAGCCAAGGTCTTTACAGAAACACAGAACTTGCTGAATTGCAAGGGACCTACAAGGATCAACAAGTCCAACCCCTAGCCATGCACAGGACAATCCCCAAGAGTCACATCATATGCCTGAAAGTATCATTCAAATGCTTCTTCAACTCTGTCAGGCTTGGTGCTGTGACTACTGCTCTGGGAGCCTGTTCCAGTGGCCAACCACCCTCTGAGTGAAGAACCTTTTTCTAACATCTAGCCTAAATGTCCCCTGACACAATTTCAGGCCATTCCCTTGAGTCCTGTCACTGTTCACCACAGAGAGGAGATCTGTGCCTGCCCCTCCTCTTCCTCTCACAAGGGAGTTGTAGACTGCAGTGAGGTCTCCTCTCAGTCTCCTCTTCTCCAGGCTGAACAGACCAAGTGACCTCAGCCACTCCTCATACACCTTCCCCTCAAGGTCCTTCACCATATTTTTTACCCTCCTTTGGACACTCTCTAAGAACTTAATATCTTTTCTATATTGTGGTGCCCAAAACTGCACACAATATTCAAGGTGAGGCCACACCAGTGCAGAGCAGAGCAGGACAATCCCCTTCATCAACTGGCTGGCGATGCTGTGCCTGATGCCCCCCAAGATACAGTTGGCCCTCCTGGCTGCCAGAGCACTGCTGACTCTCATTCAACTTGCCATTGACCAGGACTCCCAGGTCCCTTCGCACAGCACTGCTTTCCAGCGTCTCATTCCCCAGTCTGTACTGACATTCAGACTTGCCCCATCCTAGGTGCAGAATCCAGCACTTTCCCTTGTTGAACTTCACATAGTTGGTGATTGCCCAGTCCTCTCATTTGTTGAGTCTTCCTGCAGGGCCTCCCTGCCATCAAGGGAGTGAACAGCTCCTCCCAGTTTTCTGTCATCTGCAAACTTGCTCAGTATCCCTGCCAGTCCCGTGTCCAATTCATTTATGAAGATGTTGAAGAGCACAGGGCCTAAGATGAAGCCCTGTGGAACCCCAAAAGTGACAGGTCACTGATCTGATATTGCCCCATTCATTATTACCCTTTGCATTTGACCCATGAGCCAATTGCTCACCCACCACATAATGTGTTTATATAGCTGTGTGCTGGACACTTTGTCCAGGAGGATCCTGTGAGAGACAGTATTGAAAGCTTTACTGAAATCCAAAAAGATGACATCAACTGGATTCCCTTAATCAGCCAGATGGGTTGCCTTGACATAAAAGGAAAGGTTTGATAAGGTTATCAGGTTTGATAAGGTTATCAGGTTTGATAAGCAGGACTTTCCTCTCATGAAGCCATGCTGGCCGTGACCAATGACTCGGTTGTCTTTCAGGTGTTTTTCAATACACCCAAGAATAATCTTTTCCCTAACTTTACCAAGCACCAAAGTGAGACTGACAGGCCTATAGTTCCCAGGGTCCTCCTTCATGCCCTTTTTGAAAACTGGGACAATGTTCTCCAGCTTCCAGTCAGCTTGAACCTTTCTGGATTCCCACGACTGCTCAGAAATCATCTGGAGAGGTTTTGTGATTACATCTTCCAGCTCTTTGAGGATTCTGGGATGAATTCCAGCAGGCCCCATAGATTTGTAGGGATCCAGCTGGAGCAGCAGATCCCACACAATTTCTGGGTCAGCTGGGATGCACAGTCATGGTCCTTCAGCTCAGGGCACTAAGGACCCTTTGGTCCATCATCCATGTTAAATACAAAGAAAAAGGCAAAAGAAGCATTATACACGTCTGTCTTTTCCCTGTCCTTATTTGTGAGATGACCATCCTCCATTTATTTAACAGTGAGTATTGGTGCTTAAAAAGGAGTTACAGTCTTAAATCCTTTTTTAGATTTTGGATCTCTGTTTTACTCCCAGTTTGTTCAGCTTACAAATCAACTCGCCTTTCAATGGAGAGTTCATGTTTCCTAACCTGTACAACATGTGGATAGCATGTATGTATCAAAAGTGCATCTTCACATCTTCAGTGCCATGACAAGAATGATGACAGAGTATCCCCATGCAAAAAACAGTTTGGTCAAATAATTGAATATTCACTTTACTTATGTGGTAGGAAGTACTTAATGTTTCAGCAAGTACTTTCAGTGAAGCAAGGCACTAGATTCTCTTCCTAGTTCAACTGCAGCCATAAGCAATAGATGGAGCAGGGAACTTCATTTTTGAGAAGGGAAGAGTAAGTTAATTTGAACATTGTCTCTTTGGAGACACTTTCCTTACATCCCTCTATACAGTGAGAACCTAACTCAAATTAATCCTGCTTAATTCAAAGTTCTCAGGTAAAAGTTCTATTCATCAAATCTTTAGCATACAAGATCTTAAGACCACAATAAAGTTAAAATAAGAACAAGGAAAACCAAAACCATTGTATATAAGTATATGTGGTCAGGATTTGACCTTCAAAGGAGTAAAGATGAATAAAAATGAAAAATAATGATAATCCTCTTCAACTTTGCAGTTTATTTCTGCAGAAGAATTTATTTTTTTTAAATTGACAATTATTTTAAGTTTTAGGAATGTCTTACCTAAAGCATATATGGAGCCAAAAGACAGTGCTATTTTTAGAGAGATATTTCTCAGCTTGTTTTGGCAATATAATGCCAAAGGATTTGAAAGACTTGTATCCTTCAAGATTACAAACTTTGAGAATACATAGGTCAGTCCTTGTCTTCAGAGGAGGTTGGCAGACACCTACTCACAAGACAAAGCTTTCCAAAAGGGAACTTACTACAATAACTTATATTCTATGAATAGAGGATCTGAGGATCTGGGACAAAATAATACTCACCACTGCTCAGGCTTTTATAAAACAGGCTATTAATACAGCATTTTCTAGATTACTCCATCATTTTCTGTGCTTCCTGAATCGGTTACTATAACAATCCATCCCCTTCAGACAAAAAAAGTAATGTTGGACATCTACTTTCTGCTCCTAATACCCAGAAACTCTTTCTGGATCTCAACAGCAACTGCAAAAGACTGCTCTGGTTTCAAATTCAGTACAGTTTTAGAGGAAAGGGAAGTGAAAACTGTTCCTTCAATCACAGATAGCTGCCCCACATACAAACAAGATAAAACAGCAAGAAGAAATGTTCTATCCCATACACCCTGAAGCTGTGTGTAGCAGATCTTGTGGTTGGAGCCATGGGACAGGGTTGTAGCCTCAGCATGAAGATTAGGAGCAGTCATCGGCATTGCATTCCCACCTGTTGTAATCATAAAGCACCTAGTCACTCTAGAATGCATTGAGTCTTCTACAGTGCCTTTCTTTTCACATGCTGCTTTGTGGTAGTAGGTAAAACAATGGTTTCACTTAAGAGCTCAGGCATGAAGTAGCTTAGTCAGTGTAGCAGCTAGCAGACCTTAGTTTTTAAGAAGAATTATTCTCATCCTGATTTTACTAAGACCTGTGCTAGAATGACAAAATATTTGTTTTGTTTTGTTTTTTAATACCAAAAGAGACGTTTTCTAAAATAAACATAGCTGCAGACAGGCATCTGGGCTGAGTATAGTAGAATTACACAAGCAGACATACTTACATTGAACTTAAAAACTGATCCCAGAACGTATACACACCCATTATGTTTGAAAGGGCTGTACATTGATCTCCATTTCAACACAAACCACAGCCTGGGTCTAATTTCCCTTTCTTCCCAATTTAACATTTCCAAACCAACTCAGCAAGTTCTCATCCTCCCCTGCACCTGGGGAGAAAAAAGCCAAAAAGAGAAACAGCCAAAAGGAGCGGGGTTGTTCCTGGGTTGCTAAATGACTCAGCTGCAATAGGGGGTAAAAAAGTTACCCTACTCCTAAAAGGTGTTCCCACTCCAGTTCTCATTGACTTTCATATATTTAGGATGCTAAGCAGACAATTAATACTCTATGATGGTGGTACAAAATGCTGACATGAACAGGTTATCTAGTTCTTTGTGAGGATCTGCCAGAATACTCTTTTTAATATATCTGGATGTCTCCACATGCATCTGTTCCTGGCCATATAGTACAGGGATCCTCTGAACAACCATGCCCTTTCCATGTTCTTAAGCTTGTTCTGAATCTCATAAAATAAGTTTGGAAACAGTATTAGAAGAAAGACTCACACTGTTTCTTTGTTGTTATTTAATTTCAGAATTTGCATTTTAAAACATACACATAAATGAAACAAAAATTCTAGTATTACCCATAAAATTCCTGTATTCTACAGTTCTCAGACTTGAGTTCTTGCTTTTCAGTTTTGGGAGCCTGTGTTTTGCAAGGATAATGCAAAGTACTTCCAAATCTCATCTTTTTATTCCTCTAGCACACAATAAAGGAGCCTTTCATGAGAGGACCCTCCACTGCTTTGTCTGCACAATATCAGCCATCCAATGAGTCTGCAAGGACAGAAAAAATCATGGTGGCAGGGCACTGATACTGTCTACAGCTGTGGACAGACAAAGACTTTGTGTCTGAACATTCTCTGCAATGCATTCAGAGGCTTTTTCACAGTCAGATGAGGCCAGAATTTTAGATACTTACACTGCAAACACACAGCAGTTCATGCTCAGAGTATGGTAGAAACAAGCCCAGTACAAAATATTTAGAGTTGGGTGCAGTCCTTTGTATGTCTGTCCCATGGCTCCGAAACGGATATAAACCAGATGTAGTTTGAAAGCTGAGCAATTACAGAAGGGCAGCAGTAAACTCAAACCAACATATCAGCTGGTTGCATTAATTAGCTTTAACTCAGCATAGTATTACTGTAGTCAAAGCTTGCTTTAGGTTGGACAGCTTAGCTGGCTTTCCCCTACTATATACCAGAACTCTCTTTGGAGTACTCAGACATTGAAAAGAGTCTTAATGTGAGTTTACCTGTAGTTTCCACAGAGTTTAATGCATCTCCACTTTATCAAAGCAGATTATGCCAAAGGATATCCATAATGTTGTGAAATGAATATTTGACTATTGCACATGCTAGTGTCACAGGCAGAAACGGGGCAATTATTTGTTATTTAATTAATTACCAATCAACAGAAAATTTTGATCGCTGATCCAGTTATTATAAAAAAGAGAGAATATAAACAACTAAACAACTAAGTAAACATCTACTTCTCTCCTTCCTCAGGCTCACTTTAAGTCAAATACCTATCCTCCTTGCTACTTAGTCTCTGTTTCCCTTATCCTTGCTGCAGGATATGCTCAGTCCATCCCAATTCCTGTGGTGAAGCAGTGGGTGGCCTTGGAAGTTGAATTGTATGCATAACAGCTGCTGTCTGTTGCTCTGTGCTCATTGGTTTCTTTCTGCTCCACTCTGCTTCTCGCTGGTCTTCTTCAGCCATTTTAGTGTTTCATACTGATTTTCTAGGATCACCTCCTCCAAGTTCAAGAATGGACCTTTTTGAAATTAAGGAAGTCAAGCAAAGGTGACAAGAGGCCTGCATGGCCAAACAAATATCTCCTGATCAATCTCAAATATAAAAAGGGTCTATAAAAGAAGTCAAAGCAGGGAGATATGACACAGAAGGAACACAAAGACTTTATTCTATTGTTCAGAGATGGGATTTGGAAGGCCAAAGTCCACCTGGAGTTGATTCTGGTGGAAAACAAGAAAATGTGGGCCTGCTGCTGAATAGGGCAACTGCCCTTTAGCAAGACACAGAAAAAGACATGGTGTTCAAGGCCTCCTTCACTTTGGTCTTTACTGGTAAAAACAGTCTGCAGGAATCCCAGGCTTCTCAGATCAGTGAGAAAGTCTACTGCAAGGAAGACTTACTTTTAGAGGAGGAGGATTAAGTCAGGGAACTTCTAAACAAACTGGACAAGCGTAAGTCCATGGCACCTAATGGGACATGCTTATGAATGCTGATGGATCTGTGCAGTGTCACTGGAAGGGTACTTGTAACTTGTCTTGAAAGATCTTGGTGATCAGGGAAGGTTCCTCAACATTGGAAAAAAGGTCATTTCAATTCTGTCATCTCTCTGTGTGACATAGTCCTCCATGGGTGTCTCTTCTCTTGCCTGGGTCTGAAAGAGATTCATTTATCCATTTCAAGTAGATAGATAGATAGATAGATAGATAGATAGATAGATAGATAGATAGATAGATAAACTCTAAGAAGCTGAGGGACTGAAGCTCCAGTGATCAGACTCCAGTCGGGTCTTGAACTTCAATACAGTTGTGAATTGTTGGAAGACTAAGAGTGTTGCCTACTCTCTGTTGCATAATTGCATTGTATGAACAACAAGTTTGCATTGTCTACAAAGAATTAGAATATGAACTGTCTTTCCTTTCCCTAGAGTAAATCTGGTTTGAAAAGCCAGTAAATTACATAAGGCAGGCTCCAATATCTCTCATCTTTTAATCTCTTTTGTAAACCTTATCAAGCTTCCACCTTAACCAGAGTGGGAAGAAAAATAATAAGCATTTACTTGGAAATCTATATAAATTTTTCAGTAAAAACAAGTTAATTGATCATGAAAAGAATATATGGAATTAAAATAGTTAAGAACTTCAGGAAATTACATTTGTTTCACATAAAATTAAATGAGTAAAAGGGGCAGGAACACATTGTTTGACACTATTACAATGCTATTATGACTGACTACTCACATTTAAAGGTTGTAAACACTGAAGAGTGAAACAAATTGCATATAATTGCAAGTGATAAAATGACATTGAGCAATGCACAATGTTGGCTTCATATCTGGAAAACCACCCTCTTCATTAGAGACAAATCTGCTATAGAGCAACAGACCTAGCTCCACCTTAGTTTTCTGTAATTGTTCCAGTGTCAGGCTAGAGAGAGTTTGGGTGATGTACCATACTCAGAGAACACTACTGGAAAAAGAAAAATCATATTCTCCTTGTACTTGAGTACTAGGAATATCACCTGCTTAATGTCTGTATGGTTGGTCCTTGTTACCTGATACTGCATACATCTTTCTATATAATCCCATTCGGCAAGCTATGTCTTAAAACCCCTTAGGTTTCTTGCCCCAGACTCATAATACTCAGCTAAAATTTTGCAGTACTGCCAGTTCTTTCAGTTTCTAATCCAGAGTGATTCATAGTCATATTTTTTAAATTTTCTTTTAATTCCTGTGTAACATGGTCTTTGAGCTCAGACAGTTCTTCCACACCAATGTACTTAGGGAGTGTAACCTTATTCTTTCTTTCACTGACCTTCTCAGTCTCTACCTTGCAAGACAGGACTCTCATCCCCGGGCCATTTCAATCATCCTCACTGCACATGCTTTGTTTAAATACACCTTGTTGAAGAAAATGTACTAGGTGCCAGAGGTTAAAATCCCAGTGATGCTTCAGAATAATCTCCCAGCTATGCTAAAATCATCATATCTGATAAATCATAGGATGATGTGTGCCTTATTCACAACTGGTCCTGTCTGTGTTTCAGAGTCATTCTCTGACTGCCTAATACCCTCTGTTGGTGTAGCATACATTCCATTCCAACAAGTGTACTCCCAGTTTCCAATGGAAAATTTTGCTATTTATTTCTAGGTGTGTAACTTCTGCACTTTGATGCTTCTAACACTGGACAGGGATCTAAATCACCTAATACAGCAAAACCATGCAGCTGCTCTGATTCTCTGTCTTGAGAATAGTTAGCCCTTCCCCTTTTATGGAGAAAAAGAATGTCCTAAAGAGAAGTACAATGTGTTGCATGTTTGCATGACCTCAACCTAGTCTTGTCTCTTTGGAAAGTACCCTGCACTTGACATGCATTCCAAGAATACACTGCTTTGCAAAGGTTGTTTTATTCCCTCTTCCCAGGGCTTATTTTAAGCCACTAGTTCCTAAACGAGGGTCACAACCTTACTTTTATGCACAAGCTTGGCAGTATAATTGAAAGTGGGGTCACGACCTCAGAAGTGGGTCTTGATGGACAGATGTTCTGAGATTAAATACCCCTTCTGACCTCTTTTAACACCATTAAAGTCTTTAGCACTGTGGAGCACATCATGAATGCAATGGGAGATGATGAACCTCCACTTGCCATCATTTGAGCAGTTCTGATGAACTCTGCAGCTCTCAGGCAGAGCAGCAGTCATGTTGCTCATCTGAAGATATTACTCTCAAGTGTTTGTCCAATGTGAAATAACAATACAATTTTCTTTGTGTCCATGCAGGGTATTTTTAAGCAAGTGCAATGAAAATAATATAGCAAAGCTCTTAGTAACACACTTCGTGAAGACTTGGGAGTTTATTCTAGGCCTCTACTTAAGCTGTGAAATTATTCTGACATGCTGATAAAGTCTTTCCAGGCTTCCATTGGGATCATGTACAACATTCCTCTCAGATAAATTGAGCTTAGTCATTCCTGTGAGCTGAAATAGTTTGGTTTAATTACTGGCCAGATAGTGGTCTGGAAGGAATTCAAGGGCAAACATAGCCATTTTCCATAGAAAAGGGTCAGAAGAAAAATAGATGCAGACTGAGACCCGCTGTCACAAACATTATTACATAAACAGTCTAGGACAGGCACAAAGCAGAGGAAATGCCTTATAAGAGTGGCTGTGACTAATTATGAAATGTGTGCCAGAGCACTCTGGTCTCACAGTTCTCTAGATAGACAGTCATCCTTCTCACTTGTGTATCCAAACCTCCCTCCCACAGAATGAGATTGCCTTTCTTTCACTTCAGAATATGTCTGGGAGGCAAGGAAACATATATCCAGATATTGGAGTTGAGAAGCTCTTTGGAGTCAGTCTCTTTAGACAATGAGGCTATGTTTATGCTAGTAAATTAGAAAGTGCCCAGAACAGTCCTAGGCACTGGAATGCAATTGTCTCTACAATTCCCAGTCGAAAGGCTCCCAGATACGCTTTAGGTATCTGCCAGCCAGCATCCCCAAATAATTCCTGGATATGGTTTGGAGTCTGAACGTTCCCCAGATCATTCCCAGTGGGGATTTGCATGCAAGTCCTCTGTTATGCAGTGTGTCTTAGCTTGAGGGAAAAACCAAAATGTTTACCAAAAAGCAGAGGAGAGGATTCCTCCTTAATAATCATGTCACTCATTATTAAATTTAAGAAAAATGAACTTCAATTAGAAAATGGATATAAGAAGGATAACTGTTCTCATCTACTACTATATATACTACTCTCTCTATATATATATATGTAGATATAGATATAACTGTAAACAGATCAGAGCAAACTACTCCTCCAGCACCAAATGTAAAAACAAAAGAGAACAACTGCACAAAAAAACCTCCAAAAACCAGTAGGAACAGTCCTAGGCACTGCAATGCAATTGTCTCTACACTTCCCAGTCAGAAGGTTCCCAGATATGCCTTAGGTATCTGCCAGTCAGCATCCCCAAATAATTCCTGGGTATGGTTTGGGGTCTGAACGTTCCCCAGATCATTCCCAGTGGGGATTTGCATGCAAGTCCTCTGTTATGCTGTCTGAAAGAGCTTACTAGAGTAGACATAGACTATTCCTGCCAGTAAGCTGTTTTAAATTATGTATGTAGAGTGCTAAAAGTTCCATTACCTTCAGGGAAGTTATTCATGATGCAACATGTTATTGTGGTTAAGATGGGATTTTCCCTGTAGAAGGACAGTGAAGAGGCTTTCTGAAATACTCTGAGCAAGAAACAAAACTGTGAACAGCTCTCAGTGGACCTGAAGGAGGTAGAAGTGTTCACTTTGTTTTTGTTGTTGTGTATCTGCTCATCATCAATCCTGTCTTCTCCAGAGCATGGAGACATAGCTGGCAGTGGTGCCTGAGGAAAGATATACCAATCAAAAGCATAAACTCTTGGTGGTTGTGGTTCATCTCTGACAAATGGCACCCACAGCATAGCTTAGCCCTTTCTATATTCTGACTGGCAGAGGCAATAACTACAATGTTCAGTGGTTTCAGAAAGAAGTTTAGCAGCCTAATGCTTCAACAATGTATACCCTAAAAGAAAGTCTTCACCACTGTGACTAAAGGAGTCTTTACTTTATGTGTCAATACTTCCTTTCATTCTATCATTTATTTTATATCTTTCCTGAGGAATAGCTGATGCCCAATAGATACTTTTTATCTGTCATGATGATACGACCTGGTTTTCCTTTTTCTCTTTATGAACCAGTGACAGCTTTTCTTTCTTTTTGTTTTCTTCACTTCTAATTTAGGCCTGTGTCTTATCTCAGTGGTCCTCCTGAATTTTAAGTAGTTTTTTCACAATTCCTAATTATTGTCCCAAATTTGCCAAAGGAAATCAACATGACTCCACAGGAGTAGTAGTTACCCTCTTTAAATGAATGTGCAAGAGTCCATGCTCAGTATTTAACAAAAATAAATCAGTTCAGGGTCTCTGGCTCTGAGCCCAAGAGCTTTGCTGGTACCCAAACCCCAGAAGACAGCTGGCAGGACTGTACATCATCATTCAGGCAATCTGTTGTATTTAAACTGCTCTAGACACCTGGCACATTTTTTAGTACTTTTTCCACTGTGCTTTAGCACATCTCTTCAGCTATAGAATAGTTCTTGAACATTCGGAGCCCATTTATATTTATATCTGAATTTACTAAAATCTGGATAACAACACATAGTGTGTGCTGCCCCTGGCTTTTCCAGTCAAAGTGACTGAAAAAACCCTTCTCAGATGACAAATTTTCGCTATAACTTTTTTACCTTAAATTAAAACAACAACAACTAAAAGTCTACAGTCACTTTTCATACCCACTTGAGTATACACATCCACTGACTAGAGCTATATGTGTAATCAAACAGTGGGTGACAAAGACAGCACACAGCTTTGAGAAGACCTAAATCACTATGCAGTAAAATATAGAGGTTGGGTCATATATGTCAATACGTCTCTCATCAGCATGTTCTTCTACTCCTGTTTGCTCATCCTCTTGAAGCATGCAGCCCAAATGACAGTTTTCCATTTCTTATGTGACTATCGATATTCTAATGTCTCCTGTTTAGGTACTGAATCCAGTACAAAAGAACTGTCTCACACTTTGAGCTTTCCATATACCCATCAGCTCCTTTTACTGCTCTTTAGTTTAAAAACTCATTCACAACCATCTCGTTTCAAGTGCTAGAAGTTTGGTGTCCTTAAATGTCTATACAAAGCTCATATGTTTGTATACATATTCTATAGAATAGATGAATGCCTCATTCCTATGATTCTGAGTCCCTGATCCTCTACCATCTTCTGTGATGGACATTAAAGCCTGTCTTTCAGATTCTCTCTTTTGCCCTGTGCAGAAAGTATTGTAAAACTTTCAGAGAGCACTTGCTGGTTTTAAGATGCCTAGATTTAGCCTCCCAAATCTCTGTCCTGCCTCTCGTTTTGCCCTGGGTGCCTCTGTGGACTAGAATTCCAGGATACTTCCAGGTGTGTTTTACAAGCCAGAACAGACTCCTGGGGAGATCCACCACCTCTGCATGCCTCCCCAGCCTGCTCCCAGCTGCTAGTCACACCTGCCTTCCAATGGCAGTGTGGAACCACAGCTCTGCTGTGCTTTTGCATGTGCACTCACTCCCCAGCCCAGATCTTTGGGATCCAAAGCTTTGCACAAGGGTCCAAAATATTTGAGATATTTTATTTTATATATATTGGAGAACAAGAAGAAAAAAGTTTTGCAATGTTCTTATTTTTCCCTCACCAGCCTGGAGACCCCACGAACTCTCCCCGCTGCTCACAGAGCTGCCTGCACCCCTAGGTGCAGGAGCAGCCAACCTGATTAGTCCCTTCCCTTTCAAAAAGGACACAGGCCCTTGAGCCATGCCAGATGCAGGACACTGGGCCCTGTAAGAGCTGGAGCATGGACAGGTCCAAGATGGCTTGCTTTCTTTTAATTACTTACAGTTACAAATCTGAGAGTATAAACTCTGCAAGGCTAAACAATATCTTCTCCCATGACTTATTAAAGTTGAATGGCACACAGCCTTGTTCTTTTGCCATGCTGTTTCACAGAGCTCCATCTCAGACCGGTTGGTGAAAACTCACTTTAAGATGAAAAGCTTCTGGAAAGAGAACAGCACATTCTGAGCACATAACAAGTACTCTGAGGCAAGAAAGGCTTTCTCTTATTTTTAAAGTTAAGCTCATTAGGGATTGGACTTGTGTTTTGTAAGTGATGTTGCAATGGCAACAAAGCTGGCTTCTTAATCACACTGGGTGGAACAGACTCACCTTCTCACATCTCCTCCTTCATGCTTCTCTGCCTGCCCAGATACTCTGTTCCTCTTACCTTCAAACCCACTGGAAAAATCTGCATGCTGTGCATCCTTTGTCACTCTGCCTAGGGGAGTTGTGTCTGACTGACTAGCTGATGCTTTCAGGCCACTTTTTGTCTCTCTCATTGAGTGTATGGTTGCCTTCTGCTGAAGCAGAGAAGCAAATAAAACATCCTCTAGAAGCTGGTTTTAGCTGTGTCCTGTATATTTGCAGCTGTGCTTCTCAAAATCTCTGCTCCACTGCTCTCTAGTATTAGTTGCATTCTGGTTCACAAAGATCAAAACCATTAAAAAAATTCTGACTATCTTCTCTTATCTCTCTACTGGATTTCCTTCTTTTCCTGCAGGATGCTTAACAGTTCTTGTCCTTTTCTCCAAGGCCATTTAAAACTTCACCCATCTTGATTTTTTTCCTCTTGCATCACAAGTCACATCTTCAGTCTTTTCCCACTTTAAGTTAATCATTCCCGATGCCTCAAACCACCTTTTTAAATCCACAGTTCTCATACTCCAGATTTCTTCTTGAGTTTGCATTTGTATCAAACCCTAGGGAAGAACAAGGAGATTACAACACCTTCACAAGGATGTGTAAAGCAGAATCACGTCATCTTTGCTCCCTTTAAGAGAAATAGGTACAAGGGACCATTATGTGAAACATGCAGTCAGTTCTTGTTTTCCTGCTTCTCTTCAGAGGAGCAGTTTTGAGAGTTTGTGTTCTCCAGCACTTCTGGGTAGATCCTCAATATGAACACCAGAGGTTTTTCTCCGGCAGTAGTATTTTCTGTGAACTATTTTGCCTTGTTTTGCTGTTTCTATAGTGAATGACAAAGGTAACACTGTTATGGTATGTGTTATATTTGTACCTACTCATTTTCAACTTATATATTTTCCCCTGAAAAGAGAACAGGGTTTTTTTTCCCCTTTTAACTAGTAAATAAAAAAGAAATTAATGAAAGAATGATTTGATAACTTTGTTATCTTCCTCTCAGACAGAGTACTAGCTTTCATTTTCAAAAACTTAAGTAGTTTTGGTGATTAAACTCACAAAATTATTGAGGAGACAATTTTTTTTCAAAACCCCAGTGTTCAAGGTGTAGCTTTTCAAAACTTTTCCTCACCTGCATCATGACAACTTTTGCAAAGCTATGCAAGATAATGACAACAAATATAGGCCATTATTAGGGAAAAATACTGACTGTGGTTTAAAAGTGATATTAACTTTTGAGCTCAAAAGGGACGTTGAGTGTGACATCGTAAGAAAAATATATTTAAACATTGTGGTCCAGGCAGAAAAAATTTGAGAAGTCTTGGCCTGAACTCATAGTGAAAGTTGTCTTGCTGGAGCAATTTGCTTTTGCCCATGCTACTGTTAAGTGTGTGTGTGTGTGTGTGTGTGTGTGTGTGTGTGTGTGTGTGTGCGCGCGCGTGTGTGTGTATGTCTATAAATGTTCCCATATGAAAAAAGAATCAGTTTTTGTAATGATGAAGTGGTAGTGTCATATTTTTTTCTGGATTAAAATATTTTACATTATCCAGATGAAAGTAAAAATTTCAATAACAACTGACAAATTATTTCCTTCAGTTGTGCAGAAGGGAATGAAAAGAAAAGCAAAAATGGGAAGGAAAAAGGCCACAGGGACAATTAAAAGTAGAAGAGGAACAAGAGGCAGCCAAAACAAAGCACAGATTTTATCAGATGGGCATACAGAGAAGCTGCCTGGCATGACTGTTTAGGAGCTGGAGAACAAAATTGATTCTGTGTACACTCTGCTTTCCTTTGATGCAGTGACTAGCATCTTACTTAAGACACTGTGTACAAGTGTCACACCATTTTACAAGCACTTGACACACAGTATTAATCATTTTTCCTCACTAGAAGCAGCTTGCCAAATATTGTTCTCTGTTCTGGGAGTGAATTCAGTGAGCACTTCACCTACCTAATAGAGACTGAAAGCTGGCCTAGGATTTCACTTTGAAGGCATTTTGCTGGAGTTTTCCTGTCATAATGCATTCATTTCTATAGGATTCAAAATCTTTAGGTCTTTAAGAGCTACATGGGGACACAGGTATCTGGGGGTCACTCCATGCAGTTCAGCGTCCTGCCTCCAACAGGCTCCAGTTGCCATCAATCTGGGAAAAGATGGAAACAACCCAGACAACTGCTTAAAACTCTCATAGTGGGAAATGCCTTCCTGGTTCCTGTGGAGATCAGCATGTGCTCCAAACCATGAGATTTGATTACCTTATTCCAGATCATAAAAGCTCTAATGGTACTATAAAGTCCTCAGGCTATTAGGCATTTTCTTGAAATACAGCTACCATGTCTAGCTTGATGACCCCCTATAGAACAGGCCATGTGCCTGGTATTTCCTTGTACTAATCACTAATCATTAATATCATCACATGAGCCCTGTACATAACCAAATGTCTATTTTCAAGAAGCAAAGGGCCACCTATTCTTAGATGCCACCATGAAATAAAAGGTCAGTCTTGAATTTGGGGCTAATAAGCTTACAAGAAAGGTCTATTCCTCCACTTCCTGCAAGCAGCTGCACACGCACACACACACACACACGCACACACACACGCTCACACACACTGGTCTGAGAGCCCAGACCTTCTCTGTAGCATGGACAGCCTCAGAGGAACCATGCACCTGCCAGCTGTGCAAAGTAGGTCACCAGCTTGACCATTAGAATTTTGCCCAGAGGCTTATTGTCGGCCTTGTAGTGCATCTGCTGTTTGGCCCAGGGACTTGAGTAAAAAAAAACCCTGTAAAGTACCTGTGGTTTGGAGAATCTCAGCTCTGAGCTATTCTGGGAGGAAAGGAAAAAGAAATTTGAAAAGACAAGGCAAAGCAGTTTACTGTAGGCTAACCCTTTGATCCCTTTAGTAAAACTGACAGGCAAACAGTGTTACATCATTTGTTTGATCTACACCATAACCACAAATGACTCCAAATAGTTTAGGGAAAAGATATTTTTTCCCTAGCCCCATCTCCTGCAGATCTTTCAGCTACGAAGAGTTCTTACCTTTCCCTAGAAGAGACAAAATGCTCTTCTTTATGGCTGTTGATACCCAAAGGTCTGCTGGAAGTAAGTGCTCCGCATCTCACCTGGACGAATATACCTGATAGCGTTACTGGCACAATCCTTACTGCGTTAAATGAAACAAGGGTTTCATTCCCCAGCTTTGTAAAAGCCTCAAGTTCTGCAATTTCTCTACAATAAGACCTGTGATTCTCTGAAAGCTTTGCTCCAGACTTACCCTTTAGGCACTTTTCTACCATTACCTTAACAGGTTTTACAGACAGTATAGTAAGATGCATTACACCAAACTATCCTGGGGCAACTTCCATGGTGGCCCTACAAGCAGACTCCTTTCTATCTCCGCACAGCTCTTTAATGATGTGCAGAGGGCTGTGGCATTCCTCTTCTACAGGGATAAGAGGACATACATACACAGATATTTGTGTATCTAATGTCATCAAAAGAGATGAAAATAAAATTATGCCCATATTGAATATCTGTGTACATGGCACAGAAGAGCTGAGAGAAGACAAGAAATTATTTCCACCCAATAGCAATGATCTCTCTGGTTAGAAATATAGCTGAGTAGGGATTGAAAGCCTTACACTAACCAGAAAGAAAAACCACATGCCTTATCTATCAAGTTGTACTGGCAAGTGCCAACATATAAATATATTTAAAATAATAAAAACACTAATAAATATATATTGCTCTACATAAATATCTCGCAAGTATCTCACAGTTTCAGAAAAAGAATAAAGAATTGAGAGAAAAATGACCAGCATTGCATGGGTGATACATTGGTATCAGAATGAGAGGAAAAACTCCATCTCATGACATGACTGGAATTAGAATGAGGGAAGGTTTGTTATTTAGCTAAGTATGTGTTGGTCTACTTCTATATGTTATCAAATCTCAATTTAATTTGAATTTCGTTTTGAAATAAAGGCAAGAACTCAAAATTAAATTAGGCTAGAACCACAAGTTTTCCCTAAGTTTATGGCATCATCTGTTTTTCTACCTCAAAGTACTTTTCACTCATGCCTTAGATAATGGAGGAGATCAACTGAGCTGCAAAATTGAGATCTGGATTTTTAAACTACTTTTGCCTTCAAGGTTTAAGAAAATTTGTAGCAAGGCTTTTTGTTTTGACACAACCAATTTAAATGGCTGCAGTTTTTTGTGAGTCCATGAATGAATCTGCACTATAACATTTTCTCTGTGACAGGACACTACACAAATTCTAATCTGCCTCCAGTGTTTGGAGAGACCATTCTGAACCCTTTAGGCTTCAACCAGTCATCCCTAATCTCAGAGCAGAACTAGTTCTTTCAGTAAACATGGATCTGTTCATGTGCAATGGTCATCCACATGAATCGAGGAGGTGCATTTTTTTCTGATGATATTTATGCACTTTCAATATAAAACTGGATCAATTTGTCAAAAACTAATATCTGCAAAAAGGAGATCTGGCAAAAGACAAATTAGGAATGTTTCTAATGTCTATGTAATAATTGGTTTTCCACTGAACTGGAGAAGAAAGTACAGGATAAGCAGGGAAATCATAGTACTTTAAAATAAGCATCTTATGAGCATTCTATCGTCTGATCTGGGAAGATAAGCAGGGTCAGCCCCAATTAGTACTTGCACGGGAGACCTTCTGGGGCTGTAGGTTCTAGTCCTGAGGACTTCACTGTCACCGTCCAATCTCGCTTGGCTGTGGCAGATGGACTTTAGGAGTTAAATGGTGGGGCTAGTTCTGCGCACGCTGTGCCTCACCTAAAAATCCACTGCGCAGGCTGGAAGGGCACACCCACGTAGGGAGAGCCCTGCCCAAATCTCCCTTCGCGAAGCCGAGCCGTGATGGTGATGATGACTTGAATTCCTTGTTATACATAAAGAGTGAAGCAACTGATTGTTAAAAGCATGTTTATTGAGGATTAATGTTCATGTAAAGGATGCATGCTTCCTAAGCCTCAGCAAATCTGTTTTTAATGTTCAACTGGCATATAACTATCCAATAATAATGAACCTTTAAAAGTTACATTGAAAGCATATTGGAGAAATTTGCTTCAAACTGTCACTGAAGTATTTCTTAGCTAATGGTATCAACATTTTAATTCAGAGATATAGAAATAATCACAGGCTATCACTTTTATTGCCTTTCACTGAAGAAGGCCTGATTGGAGTAAGTAGGTACGCCATTTTAGATTAATCCCCTTCTTTCTCTTAGAAGTTGAAAATGGGTTCCTACCCACATTTTCATTCACTAAAACCCCGTAAGTATTGTCCCCTGTTCATGCTAGCATTCTAATGACTTCTTAAAGTCAGCAACATTAAGGCTTTGGAAGAAAATTATTAATTAAAATAGCTGTTCTCATAAGTTTTCTTACTGCAGTAGCTCACTAAAAACTTGAAATATTAACTCTCCTTCCAGTAGACGTTGCTGAGCTTGGGTCAAGCTGTAGCAAATTTTGGGCCAGTTTTGTTCTGCTATTCCCACTATGTTGGTTCTGGCCACTCCAGCACTTAGCATCAGCCCCTGGATCACAAACAGATCCCACAACAGCAGTGCATTCACATTAGGTAATTGCAAGCTGACGTTTGTGCTGGTTCAGTCAAAAAGTGACCACAGTTCTTGGGTATGGTTTGTTATTTTCAAAAGCTCACTGTCTTAACTCTGACTAGAGGCAATCATTTCTACTTCTACCTGTGTGGGCCCAGGATTGAGACTTCTATTTATCACATTCTTCATAGATTTTAATAGATAATTAACAAGAAGAAAGCAAAATGGTTAATTAAATTAAATAAACTGTTTCTTAGCCTCATACATTTAAGTTATACCTCATTTCAGCTAACCCTAGATGCCACAAAACAAACAAAACCAGTCAGAAAACTATCACTGGGGAATTCTTTGTGCAATAAATACACTTCCAGAGACATGTCAAGAAATGAATACTAAGTGTTAACAGTTACTCTATTAGTCTGTACTAACTAATGCACTGATTCTTTTGTTTTGGAGTCTGCAGCTCTCTGCTTCCTGACAAACAATAAAGTCTTGGACTACTAAACAGGAAACTCTATTTTTTTACAAAGAATTTATTATTTCAACCATTTTTCCCACTTATTCTTCTGGAAAAGCTAACAGAGAGGACCAGTTTCTCCCAACAAGGTTGCAAAGGTTTGTCCATCTGTTCCTGGTGGAGAAATCCTCTTCTACAGTTTCACAGTGCTTATTCTTGTCTTCAGACTGAGCTTCCACATTTTGAGAATAAACAAATACATAAAAGCAAGTCCTCTTGACATTTATCTTAATGATCCCTTCAAAAGTCTTAGTTTAAAAATCAATGTGACCCCGATGGCACCAAATACCTGGGACCTTCATGATCTGAATTTACATAAACTCATGCAATAGAAATCCTGTTTCATGTTTGACAGATGCAAAACTGAAGCACAGAATTTGAGGAAAATGCAGCCTGTTATGGTTCTGTGGCTCAATGATTTGTCAAAGATAACACAGCAAGTATGTGACAGAGATTTTAATTTAGGTTTCCTAAATTTGTGGTTATCATCCTGACCATCCTCCTATCTTTTTTCTCTCATCAGTAATATCACCACAGTGATCTTTATCAAGCATCAAACATGTATTTGGAGAGGAAGTGGGAGGTTGTTGCTAGGGCTAAAAAGAAAGCCTATGTTTTAGAAAGAAAACAAACCCTGTACTTGTCAGCTGGTACCCACAGTTTGAAAATGAGCTTTGCTTTCTGTTCCAGGTGCAATTATAGATATTATTTGTTGTGGGCATACGTAAAATATGCATAGAGTAGAACTGTCACAAGTTGGGCAATAAAGTAACCAAGCAGACAAACCACAGGCTTGAATACCCTGAGAACTGCTTTCTCTAGAAAAATGACTGAGGAAGTTTGAGGACTTTTCCACTGCTGTCAGTTCTCTCTTTTTTCTCTGTGCAAAAACAGGCTTACGCTTACTCTACTCTTGGTCTCGTGACCTAACTGAGAGAGAAGCCCTCCTTGCCTAAGTGGCACCACGACCAGTTTTCAGAACAGGAAGCTTTCTGCATAAAACATCCATATTAATTTCATAACACAACATTGCTGTGGAGAAACATGCTGAGATTGGAAAGTGTGCTTATGAAGTAGCTTCACATTCCTGTGCATCTCTGGCATGCCATAACCCTACCCAGTCTGCTGCCTCCAGCAAAACAATACTTTTTTATAGAAAAGGCCCTTAGCCACAGTAGCAATTGAGGATCTGTTGTTTTGAAGTGACCTTAGACACAGGCCACATCCATTCACAGAACAAAGGAGAGTAAGTCTTCTTTATTATTTCCTCCAGAGAGAAGCAAAGCATGTGAGAAGGTAAAACTGTATAGTTATCACTGATAAATATACAATAAAGAGGTAAGTATGCTGTAAAACTGCATTTTTTCTCAGCAGAGGAATGAAACAGTGAGATAAGATTAAGAAAAGCAGTTCTCTGATATTTATCAGAAAGTGGTTGTTGGGTTTTTTGTTGTCACACAAAGATGATTTTGCCAGAACCATGAGAATCCCATAGAACTTAGTGTCCTCATTTGGGCTGAAAATGGCCATAATAAACAACTGAAGGGTGCTGATAGCATATTGCCCTACATGCATTTTCCACAATATCCTTGCATTGCTCATTTCAAAAGAAGAAAAACATTTCCTGCCTGGATACATAACAGTGGAAGGCAAATGTTCTGGAAGGACCTGAGACAAAGGCAGGGGGTTTGGTTTGTTTTCTTTTGTTTTAATGAGATTTGGAGAATACTAATTGTTCAGGATATCAGCAAATAGCCCAGTTGGGCTTTTGCTCTAGTTCTTAGAAGGAAGAAAAACAACCTCCCTAGACTGCAGATATTTTTTCCTTATATCTGTCTTACATCTCAACCAGGAAGATCTCCTAATAATGGGAGGCTGCTATTGCTCATTTTAGACTGTACATTAAAAGGCGTTCAAGTATTAGTATTTCTTCTTTATGTTATGACTGATGCAGTTGCCTTTTCTCAAGATGTCTCTCCATTGCATAGCTATAGTCATAGCAGCAACGATAATGACTGTTAGTAGCCAGGCATGGAGCTGACCTATTCATAAGCACTCCACCAAACACAAAAATGTAAAAATAACCCTTACACTCAGAGTCTTTTTCCTAGTAACTTTTAATTATTTCAGATGAGAAACTAATTGGCATTTGAAAATGCACTAGTTAGTCAACAAAATTATTTTTAAAATATCTTGAATAACATATTAGCTCATTCAAGTTACAAAGTTACAATCAGAGAAAGCCAAGATTTGAAGACTGCTGGATTTTCCCATCAGAAGCAAGATGTCTGACTTTGAACTTTGACTAGTGTTTTCATTATTTTTTGCTCATCTGTCTTGCAGAGAAGTCTTAACACCACCCTTGTGTGCACTAGGATCCAGGGTCAATATTTTGATTGCATTCAAAAATAATTTCTTGTGTAACAGAAGAATATATGCAAAGATATTCAACTCCTGCTTCTCAGCCCAACCTTCCATAGGGTATAATATCAACAGTCATGAGAAGTTTCCACTTTCCTCAGCTCTTAGTTCAAAGGAGAAGTAAAAGCAAGAAGCAATGTGGATGATTCCGCTCTCACATCACTGAAAATCAGGACTAGATCCAGAAAGATCAAGTGAGCTGTAATAACATAACATTACCATAAGCAAGAGCACAAGTGATATGTAATACTGCTGTAACTGTTGGCAGAAAGAGTTCTGCCCTTTTGTGTATTTGTTCTTGTAATTTTGACCGTCTGCCTTGTAACTTTTCACATGCTGAATTTCATAGTTATGCTAGCCCATGTTTATTTCTTTTTGTCTGGTGACACCCACTCTCAGACATTTTCTTTGAGGTTCTCCTGATAAGGTTAGGAAATCTTGATAGATCGTGAACTTTGAACAGGGTTTTAATGTTGAAAGACTAACATTAACTCCTTCTTTAGGCCAAAATTGCAATCTTTGATATAAGAACCTGGATTATTTAATTTTAAAAGTCATGATAAACAAATTTTAACTCCTAATAATAACTTTTATATTTATCTTTTCAGCTCTCCACTTAAATTTCCAGGAGTCTCTTTGCTCATCACCTTTTTATAGCACAGAGACACTTAGCAAAGTGCTTATTATTAGCAACAGCTAATATATTGTGCCATACTGGCAGCTTTAGGAATGCCCCCTCTCTTATGAATTGAACTGGTAACATGCAGTATTGTCTCTTCCTTCAAACCTTTTCGCATCATCACATCTCAAATATACTTGGCTATGAATATACTTGAACATGTATACTTATTAGTATACATACTAATAATGGAGTAGGACCACAACCTTCACAAAGTTATGACACCTAGTCAAGTCAGTTCCCCTAGTTTCTTCTGTAGTTAGGTGAAACCATTACTTCTAGATACCAGTCTTCCTAACTTTAGACCAGTGTACTGAATTGCTTCTCTTTAATTAGAGCCCCACCCTAGGCAGCTAGCATGGACTAGATGTCAGCTTTCAAGTGCCAATGTTGAAATAAGATGAATCTGAATTCTGGTCACAGGAGCTGAGGTCCCCAAGCACATGGTGAATGGAAAAGAATAAGATTAGAAATAATGTTTTCAAGCAGAAAGATGATAAATGTCACCCCAGATTCTTATCATACCATTTGAAAATATCTCCAGGTCTAATGTGATAAGACTAAAGGAAGAAGTTTCATTAAAGCATCTTTTCCAGTGTGCACAGGTAAGACTTTGAGTTAATTGTACACAAGTAAAATCACTTGTACAGGTATAATGACCTATATTCAAGTGAAGAAGAAGTACAAGAAGTCTTCTCAAAAGATCGGGAGTGCTAAAATGTTTACACAGAAGGTAAGTTAGCATGGTATGACTGGTTTGGCAAGACAACAAATAGGGGGTATCTTTCCCTTTTTACAAATACAATGCAGAAAAAAAACTAACCAAAAACACAGGGAAGAAGATTTAAATGAAAGCACAGCATTGACAGAAGACCAGACAGTAACACAGGGACCACAGACACACTTAGGATGGTTGTCAGAATGGCACTCTGGGAGCAGCAGTGCAGCAGCATGTTTGTGTATGTGTGATTGATTAAATCTGGGTTTTATGTGTGACCCTAGGAGAGAGTCTGATAGCCCTCCATCTAACAGAGAATGCCAGGTCTTTTGAAAGAGGTATAGCAGATGCCTCCACTTACAGAATCACAGAACCACAGAATCACAGAATATGCTGAGTTAGAAAGGACCCACAATGATCATTAGTCCAACTCCTGGTCCTGCACAAGACCATCCCCAAGAGTCATATCATGCACCTCAGAGTGTTGTCCAAACGCTTCTTGAACTCTGCCAGGCTTGGTGCTGTGACCACTTCCCTGGGGAGCCTGTTACAGTGCCCAGTCACCCTCTGGGTTGTTACATAGGACTCAAGCCCCTTTTGGGTGACAACACAACACATATTGCTGCTAAAAACAGATTTCTTACAATGGCCAAAAAGAGGTGAAAAAAAATTACTGTTCATCCTTCTCCATCCAGTCTATGCTTCCTTCTTTTTAAAGTCAGGATTTTGTTAACTGCTTCTACAAGTAGTTTTAATATAGACAAACAAATGTCTCAGGAAAGTACCTAACAAACGTTAACAGTCATTTTAGTTTTCAATTTAAACCCCATTTCACACTTCCAAGATAGGAAAAAATCTTCCACAACAACCTTCTGCTCAAACTACTGTTAGGAAGGTCATTACTCCTTGAAAAAGTGTGAAACTGAAAATACTGGCAGTCATTTCAGCAGAAGATCCTCACTCTACTCTGCCATAAGAAGGATTTGGAAAAAATGATACTTATGACATCAGCCCTTATTTTCTTCAACAGTTTAAAATTCTTTTCCATAGTGTTTTTATTATCTTACAGATGCTGTAAAAAATGTTGTTGCATCCCTAAAAGTGGGCCAAATTAGGCAGTCAAAAAGGAATTAGAGCACCATTGCTTTAAACAGAATTTTAAGCACTTTTGGGATGTAGCGAGTGCTGTAGAATCTGACCCAGTACTAATAGACACATGTGAAATGATTTCCATTTATAAATTTATGATCACAGTACTAATGAGGAGGGGTTGGAAATACATAAATGCCATGCAGAAATGTTTATTCCACATTAGCATCAGTACTCCATCACCAAAACTCCATTTGGAACTATTGGACATTTTACCCTTCAAGCAACCCATGAGGGGGAAGAGACATTAGAGAGAATTACAAATTCTCTTCTGTTAATTTTGTTCTCAAAAGAAAATGCATTTTCATACAGAACTCAATCCAGCCCCAAAAACTTGCTTGCTAAAAGGCTGTAGGTCTAAATAAAAATAATCCTGTAAGGGAGTAGGAGGGACAAGGTTGGTGATAAAGGAATCCACACAGGTGTATATTAAGGCACAGGACACATGCAGTGTGTATGGATCAGAGTGGACATTAGACTGAAAAGCAGAACCAAGTTCTTGAAGCACATGTCTTGTTGCAACACTGAATTTTTCTGGCTGTGCTTACAAGCTTAGATCTCCAGTTTCCTTTTAATATGCCTCAGTAGAGCTTCACACCTGAGATTTGAGCACCAAACCACCTGCACTTATCATTCATAGCTGCCTAGAGCAAGTCAAATGGGACAGGCTGAGCCTTGGTGCCTGCTTTCCTCAAGATTTTGATTGATGCCCAAAGAAACGTGAATCACTTTATGCAAACTCTGGGTAAAATACAGAAACTGCCCTGCAACCTGCTAACCCTTATGAGTCATGGTCCCTTTCCCTCTCTTCCTGGCCCAGCGAGCACTTGGATCCCACATTGCATAAGGTTTCCTCTTTAACAGAACCTGTGGAAAACAAGTTCTCCAAAAGCCAGAAGATGAAGAAATTCTTCAAGGACTTCTAAAAGCAGACATCCCATGGACTGGGCAACTGTACTATTAGATGAAGTAACTTTTTGAGAATTAAGGCAGGCTAATTCCTACTCAAATGTCCATTAAAATATAAGCTATGGCTTAAAATCAGAACTGGACATTGCACTCCTGATAAAGAACTAGTTGGAGTCCAGACTTCTGAAGCTCAGAGATAACTAGATTTGAAATGCTTTAAATTAACTTGTTTGTTTTTATAAACAGTGACTTCTACTCAGGGATCCACAGAAGTAACAGCACAGCACTTTGAGCCTATTCACACCCATTCACTACAGAAACAGATCAATATTTTGTTCTTTTTATAACACGCCTTTTATATTATGTCTTTCTGTATCTGGGGTCTAGTAACAGAGATACTATTTTAGGTCACGGAGTACATATTCCCTTCACATAGCTTGCATTCACAGGAAGTCCAGAAACAAGCAAGCAGTAGGAGGGGCCAGCTTGCCATGCTGCACTTCTGCTCAGCAGTGAGGACTGAAATTGATGTGTGAAAGTTTTCTGCTAAATACTTCTGGTATAAATAGAGTCTGGGGGCTGACCTGCTGGAGAGCAGCTCTGTAGAGAGGGACCTGGAGGTTCTGGTGGACAGCAAGTTGTCCATGAGCCAGCAGTGTGTCCTTGTGGCCAAGAGGGCCAATGGTATCCTGGGGTGCATTAGGAAGAGCATTGCCACCAGGATGAGGGAGATCCTGCCCCTCCACTCAGCCCTAGTGAGGCCACATTTAGAGTACTACAGCATAGGAGACACACAGAGCTCCTGAAGCAGGTCCACAAGAAGGGAACAAAGATGACTGGGGGACTGGAGAATCTCTCTTATGAGGAAAGACTGAGACAGTTCAGACTGTTCAGTCTCAAAAAGAGATGACTGAGAGAACCTTTTCGATGTCTATAAGTATGTGAAGAAAGGGTGTCAAGACGATGGAGTCAGGCTCTTCTCAGTGATGCCTAGCAACAGGACAAGAGGCAACAGGCAGAAACTGATGCACAGGAAGTTTCCCCTGAATATGAGGAAGAACTTGGTTATTGTGTGGGTGACCATGGACTGGAAAAGCCCAAACTTGTGTTGTATGACACCTGCCATGCACACGATGGTTCCAAAGACATTGACTTGAGAATTTCCACACCCTCATGAACCTCAGAAAGTTAAGCCCCTTAGAACTCAATCCAGCTGTATTTCAGACAACCAGAAGATTGCCACTGGCCACAGTCAGGAGTGAAATGACAGAAATATTTCCTGCTAAGAGTAGCATTTCCTTTAACAATGGCTGGGTATCCTGGAAGTTTTCAATCATGGGAAACAACTGGAATCTGTAATGCTGTGTGCTGTAAGCATCCCCAGGAATTTGCTTACAAAAAGGAAGCTGAGGATACAAAAACACTCCTTTGTTTTATTCTTCAAGTACCCTAACAAATTAATTATATCCTGTAATATTTAATCTGCCTTTTCCCAGCAAAGTACTTTTGTGAAGCTTTTTTTAAATATAATCTGTCTGGAACTTTTGCATTTTGTCTCTCTCAAAATCCCTCTCCCTCCTATTAAAATTAATAAAAAATGTATCCTGTTCTGAGCTATTGACCCATCTCAAGGTAGGGCACATCTGTGACTTGGAAAGTATTACCCCCCACTGGCTCTTGTGGGCAAGTGTTTCCTACCCACTCTGCTTTCTGTGAACTGTTATATGCATGTTAAAGGACATTATTACAGAAAAAATTCCCAACATCCTGGACAAACTGCAGCATGCCTTTTAAAAAATCCTGTGAAGGAATACAGCCTCATACTGTTCCTCTGGCTCACACTGTCTCAGATGCAGTTTCTTGGAATATCCAACCCTGTATCAACCCTGTATGGATTACACTTTTCCATGGCCTACCCCTATCCTAAAAACATTAAACAAACAAACAGAGAAAACACCTAGAGCTCCTTGAGAACTGAGACTGAAGAGGAAAGCAAAGACTTTCCATTGAAAATATGGTAACAAATTAACAAAAAATAATAAATATTAGAACATTTATACCTCACTGAAAAGAGAAATGGTAACATAATACCAAAATGTTATAGCTGGTGGGCTTTACGCTCTCATGTCCTTTTTTAGGCAGAGTTCTCTGGTTAAATCACATTTTTCAGGGCACAATACAGCCTTCTTACTTGGAGAGGAGACCTGGTTCATTACAGCATCCAGAGGTCAACACAGGATTGTGCCTTTTCAGAAAATTTGAACACAAAGGTTCAAGTATAATTTTGTACCCCAAATTAATTTGTTCTTACTACTGTAATTCTACTTTTCCATAGGTAGCAATATGCAGTATAGTAGATAAATAGACAGGTACATAGACAGGCAGATAGACAGGCAAATTTTCTACCAAAGGCAAATATTTTCTCATGCCCTGTTTTTGGAAAGACAGTTCTCAAACATTTATAAAAGACACTGATTATCAGAGAATAATCAAAATTTGAAATCATCAGCCATTATAAGTCAAATTATCATGTACAGATTAATAACCCACCTACAACTCTGTGATTCTGGCCACATCTATCTGTTTATATGGAAACTGCACTGTAAGCCGGACCTGAGATATGGTCCTGCAAGACTAAGAGGAAGCTGGATGCTTTTAGCCACAGAAGTAACAGACATACTTGAATTCATAGTCCTCAAGGTGCATTTGATGTCTTGACATGGAAATGTTTTTCTGATCCACAAAATTAGTCGTTTAAGCTGTACCCATTTAGAAAATTATGTCCTTGCAAGATTTATCATTTCATTCCTGGATGTTTTATGCAGGCAACAAATGATGTAGAATCAACTATGTGGAAAGAAAAGATAATTTCACTTCAGGGCTCATACTCGCAGATGTTGGGAATAAGTCCTTCTTCTCTTGTCTCTTTAATTCTTATTTTGAAAATGTAATTATTGTCTGGGAAATCTGACTCCAGTTAGCCACCTGCCAAGTATTGACTCACATCTGTGTACAAGATGTTCCCGGCTCTTGTACTTTTATCTATTTGTAAAAGGTATCACATGAGCCACTTTCTGAATACATAGAAAGAAAAGGAAAAGGATCCCCAGCACAACCGAAATGTCAGGTTCTGGGGGTTCTTTCCCTTCTAGTTGGCCCTGATTCCATCTTTCCATTCTTGATGCCTTTTGACAGAATTGCTGGCTAAAATGGCTTAGTTCTCATTCCTGAATTACCAACTTAGAGCATTTCTCTAGCAATGGGAGCATTCAAATGTAATAACATTCCTGGTATCAGCCTTACACTGATGCCACTTTCCAGCACACTCAATGACATCTGGGCATTCCTGAAATTAATTTGGGCTTTTTTGTGTGTGTATGTGTGCACATGAGTGCATGTACATGCTGACTGAGAACAAGGGGAAAGAGAGAGTTGCTGATTTACATTTGGTATGGTTCCTGAAAAGGCTTGACTGCTAATAAACACTAAAAATCACTTATAATCAATCACTTAGGCTGGCCTTGCACTCAAATTTGGTTCAATCTCCCATCAAGGCACTTAGTATGCTGGAATGATACCCTAAGGGGAAGAGGAGCACTGCAGGTAATCACTGCTGGGTGCAGATGAAGCAGGGCAGTCATTGCACCCAGAACCCTAATGTCTACCATTGGATAGCAGGCAAATAACTTCTCTTACTAACACATCAGTAATTTATGCAGACTAGGAAAGAAATTCCTATAGAAACTTGCAATTTTTTCATGTTAGTCTATTGCTGATCTGCCTGTTGGCTGTCCTTGCTGTATAGTACTCATGGAAACCTGAAGTCACATTGTCAGGCCTTGCAGGCTTTCATCTGGTGAGCTGCAAAAGATCCTGGAATTTTCATAAGCTGGAAATAGCAGGAAACTTGTATTAAGGCACTATGGGACAGCATCCCTGATCTCTCTGAAGTGCATTGATACCAATCTGGTTCGGCAGAAATGTGATGAGTCAATATGGTTGTGACTGTATTGGAAAAACAATTGCTATGTAAATAGCACTGTACAAATCACTTAATGATTTGGTCCTGAATGTCTCTGAAGCACAACTTCATCAAAATGATACAGACCAAAGGAAGGGTTAGGGTTAGGGTTAGGGTTAGGGTTAGGGTTAGGGTTAGGGTTAGGGTTAGGGTTAGGTGCTGATGAAGCAAACCCCAAAAGTCCCTTCTGCTAAACTCTTAAACAGATGTGTCCTGCAGGTTTGAAGTTTTGGGGTAGCCCAAAGAAGATTGCTTCATAATAATGCAGTATGGTACCAGAGAAGGGGTGGGTTCTGGCAGGTGGGTTTACTCATATGGAGAGGTAGATAAACCCATTTCCTTAGCATTCTTCCTTGCCCAGTGGCCAACTGTGGCTGAGGAAAAGTACAAGGACAAAACAAGCACTGAGAGATGCATTCATCTGGAAGAAATGGCTGCAGCTTTCTGGCTATAAATCAGCATAGCTTGACTTTCTCAGTGCGTACTTGGTTTTGAAATTTGGAATTCTTAAATGATTCAAAGGATGGAACACTAAAAGAAGAAAAGAATGGAAAAATCAGAGAAAACAGTCTGATGTCTCTTGAAAAGCAACTTGAGATGCTGGCTGTTACTTCATCCACTGGTTCCATTTGGCAGAATTCAACCACATAATGCCCCACAGCACACATGACTGCTTCAGAGCACCTTCAGATTGCTTTTATGATGTTTCTACTAAGTGCAGAGTGTATTCCTTGCTGTCTTCTATCATGATCACCTTCAGCCCTTGCTATTTCTATAGGAGAGGTACAGAAAAAAACTCGAGTCTTTCCCGCCAAGGAACAAAACATATTCCCATTACGTAAAGACTAGATGCATGGAATTCGCTTCCACAAAATAAGCAATACTTTGTTTAAGCAGCTGTATCTGAAAGAGGTGTATGTTAGAACCAAGCAAGAAAAATTAATTAAATGTGAAATTGTCCACAGTAAATAATGTTACAGGTACAAAGCTCCAGTGAAGGAGCTTTGTGAGATGGAAAAAAAGATTATCAGCCAAGATAATGATGCCTTCAACCATGAACCATTGAAATGACAGCTATAGTATTGAGTTTTCCCTAGATTCCTGAATATGACTGATATGACCTCACAGATGTACTCTAGGATGTTCATAATAGTCTCATTACCTTCTGGAAGGTCTTGCACTTACCATGAAAGTTGTGCCATACCAATCATCAGCAGTCCCAGTTTTAGCACACTGGCTGGCCAACTTTCAGCAGCAGCTGCAGTGGCAGCATGGCTGGAGCTGCTCCTGTGAGCTTTGGAGATAAAAAAAGAACACCCTATCTGACTCACTGAGTTAATATCTGTCAGCCCTGCCAACACTGTATTCAGTGTCTGGGAAGCTGATATAGTAAATTTCTGCCCATATTGGTAATGGCAGTGATTCACTGAAAGCAGTTGGAAAGATGTTAACAGGATTAAGATTTCTCTACCTGGCAAAAGAAATAGGGATTTAAAGTACCATAAATTCACACTGATTTTTTTTTTTTGCATTGGTTTTCTTTTCCACTTTTCTTGACTTTCTATTCTTGATTTTCTTTCTTTTCTTGACTTTCTTTCTTTCTTTCTTTCTTTCTTTCTTTCTTTCTTTCTTTCTTTCTTTCTTTCTTTCTTTCTTTCTTTCTTTCTTTCTTTCTTTCTTTCTTTCTTTCTTTCTTTTTCTTTCTTTTTCTTTCTTTTCTTTCTCTTTGTCCCTTTCTCTTTTTTTTCTTCCTTCCTTCTCTCTCTGTCCCACTTTATCTTTCATTTGTGTTTTTGATCACGCTCTGTTTTTGTCTTTTCTCAAAAAGAGGAAACCCAGGAGTAACTGTTATAACTTACACATAAAATTCATGTGCATCTTCCTAGTAATTTGCAGATCATTGTTTACCCTTGTTGCAAGTGAGAGGATGTGTTTCAAAAGTCAATTTTAGAAAAACAGACTAAGTTACAAGAAACATATTGATTATACCAGAGTGTATGATCTTGCATTTTCACCCGTTGGTACTGGTTATTGCTGTGAGCCAAAAGTTTTGCCAACATGACTCTACAGATAGTTGAGACCTTGAAGTTTCCCCAGGACATACCTAAACCTATTTCCCTTCCTGAGAATTCATATTAACTTACTAACCAATGATTTACCACACCAGAAAAATAATATGTAGAAATACAGTATTAGATGTGAAGGAGCTAAAACAGAAACTCTAAAGGATTAATGGTGAAGGTTAGGGGAAACGAGGTTGCAGGGTTCAGACACAGCAAACATTGTTTTTATTTTGGATGGGTCTGCAGAAAGGAAGGAGGTTGGACTCAATGATCTCAAAGGTATTTTCCAACATAGTTTATTCTGTGATTCTGAGTCTGATGGGTAGAAGACCATGTGGACATAGAGTTGAACTGAAATTGAATTTAAGTGCTCCAGGAAGTGGCAGAAGAGCCTCACTGAGCAGTTGCCACAGAATCATTAGAAACTGAACTCCTGTGACTCTACTTGGGAAAGCTGGACTTTCAAAGAGGGAAACCCTTCCTTTCACTGGTCATCATGCCCCCAGTCTCCCTTCAGCAATAGCTCTGGATATCAAGAATGACATGATACTGAAGTAAGTGGAGTTCCAGGGATGCATCATCAGTGAAGTCTATCTAGTATTTATTAACTTCCACTAACTTTTTTAGTTCTATCTTCAGCCATACCTCTGAAAAGAGTACTATATTTGGCTGGGTCAAAAGAGAATCCTGGCTTATTCTGGTTCAAATCAGCACAGGCTGAATTTTACTCATTTAGGCGAGAAGGGAGACCCAGAAGTCTGCCAAGGATGCATTTCCTTTAAGTGAAAACCCCAAAATAAATCTTTATAAGGGCCTGGCAATGGCAGGGGAGAGAGGGGTGGCAGTGGTGGGGTGTGTGTGGGGGTGTGTGTGTGTGCACGTTTTTTTGGTTGTTTTTTTTGGAAAATTAGACAGAAAGACACAAAACAAAGTATGCAGCTCAGTTCATTCGAGGTGGCATAACAACAACAGACAAGACTGATGTCTCACAACAACATACCATCATGGACTGTACTCAGTACGTAGCATTCTTCAAATATTGAAATAGAACAGTGTTTAGATCCCGAGTTTGCTCAAAAACACTGGAATGAGAAAAATACTAAAAGAAAATAGTTGGCTACCGCTTATTTGGCTTCTGTTTCCTTGGAGTTGGGAGAAAATATGTTACTAGAAGCAGTAATTAGTGAAATTTTAGGACAAGACAAATTAAAGTCTAGGTTAGTTGGATGTACCTACTGACCACCAGCTGGGGAAAAATAAAAAAGTAACACCTTTTTTTTTGCAAAAAGTATCCTGGGGCTTCATGAAGGAACTAGAAAACCTCCTCACCTTGGCACACCCATGGCATATGGTGCTCCATGATTTTTTTCCCATGTGTCTTACTTTGACTTTTTGCCATGTAATCAAAGATTGTAAATCAAAAAAAAATCAAAACCAAAGAAAAACCTAAGGCTCTATGGGCAAAGAATATGTAGTACCAAGTAACATTTAAGGCTGATGTGGCAGAAGAAGAAAATGAATCAACAATTTGTGAATTACAGGTTTGACACTAATGGGGGAAAATGTTGCAACACATTTCGCACCCTCAAATATTCACTGTTTTCCTGTCTTTGCATGGGACCAAGTTCTGGAGTTCTTGTATGCATCTACTCATTACAGTTCAACAGCATCAAATGCCAGTGCAGAATGACATTTACCAGTTCCCTTTTAAGTATCTTTACTGGGAAGTGAGAATATTTGCAGATTAACTGAAGGCTAATTACTGAACTTCCTCAGTCAAAGAGAAAATTTTGCTTTTTTGACTTGACTTTTTCTTTTTGGCTGGGGGGTGGGGGGTGGGGACATTAAAAACATTTGATTTGGCCTGAACTAAAAGTGCATACTTCACACATATTTCTAACCAACCCCCAAAAACAGTCTCTGGCTTTGAACGTGTTGAACAGGAAGCCATTTAATGTTGGAATGCTTGCTTTGCTGGTCCAAGAAACACACATACTTATTACTCCTGGGCTATCTAAAAAGTTTGATGGTGAAAAAGTTTAATTTATATGTAGAAATTTGTTTCCTGTTTTGTTTTTTCCCCTTGTGTGCCAAGTCTGTTTTTTAAACTTAGTGATAGGAAACACATTTCCCTTTTTCTCCCTTTCGTCTCACTTTATTTACCCAGCTGTATAATTCACTTCAATTTATAGCTCATGCTCTTACCTGGTTTAAAATCCAAAGACACAGTGAGAGAGAGGGAAAGATGGATGTTGTGTTTTCATGGTTACTGAGGAAAGGGAAGAATCTGGGTGAATGTGAAGCTGCCTTTATAGCAATATCAAGGGAGTGGTGGTGAGAGAGTTCTCTTTCAGGATGTACCACAGTATATGTGTAAGAAAGGTGAGAACGAGGGCACAGGGAAAGCTGTGGCAGTGTAGAGTGTCCCATGATTATTGAATGAAGTTATGTGTGTTTTAACTCTACTTACTTTCTCCAAGAGATACCCATCTTAGCAATTTTGCTCCCTTTGAAACTACTTGCATGTAGAAGCATGAGTAGTTAAAAATAAAATTAAGTGAAGTAAAACAAAATGAAATAAATAAATAAATACATACATACATACATACATACATACATACATACATAAATAATAAAAGACCACTTCATAGATCTTTGGTGTGCCTAATACATGTATTTATGCATGAACTCTGCAAGCTCCGCAAAGAGGAAGAAAAGCCTTCCTGAACAAGAACTGTGGCATTTTAAAATAAAATTGTGCACATAAATTGAGATTTCTTCAATTAAAACAAAACCAGTGAGTGCTTGTAGAACTGTTTTTTATTATCATTAATTTAGGATTATTGTTTCAACTAGACTTATAGTAAATGAATTAATTTTTGCTATAGAAGTAAACTGATGGCTAACAAAAGCCATTGAGCTAGTAGCTATACATGTCTATCATAGCTAAAGGAAACTGCCAGGCAAACTACTTTATTTAGTTTACTACTTAAATTTTAAGACTGCAACAGTCTTTGGAATAGTTTGAGGCTTGGTTTGTGCTTTTTGTTGGTTTCTTTTTTGTTTTCTTTTGGTTTTTGCTGGTTTTATTTTTTTTCTGTTCTAGCATTTAAATATTTCAATATATTAAAAAAAAAAAGGAATCCAGGCTGTTAAGCAGAGGGAATGCATCAAGAAGAAACCTGACCTGTGATATAAATATACCTCTCCTCTGTTTTGCATTGCTCTTCCTTTGGATATCAATTGGTTTATGTTCATAGCCTCAAATTAAAGTTTAGCATACATGCATATGATTTCTTCTGTATGTGCAACAGATCCTCCACTTCCTTATACCTCTATTGCTAAGAAAGCCTGAGAGGTCAATAAAATAGTGAGTACACCTACCAAATCTGTCCAAATCAATCTCCATTCCTTCAGGATTGGGTGGCTGGGACAGACAGGCTGCCAAGGGTCATTACCTGCAGAGGAAATCACTGCTGCAGTGAGCTCTCACAGACCACCACACCTCATTGCTTCTGTGCAGGTTGATAGAAGGCCAAGCACGGGACTGAAGATATTTCATTTGGCATTTGCCCACATTTCTGCCAGTATTCCTGGCCAGACTGCCTGACACATCCTGGCCGGTGCTGAGGCACGATTGTCAAGTCTCTCTGGGAAGCAGAAATTCTTGAAAAAGACTGTTGTATTTGTTGCACCTTTCCCGCTTTCCATAGATCTGCAAACAGTTGCTTCCTAAAGTTGGTAGCACATCCCAGATGGTGGCATGCTGAGAAGGCTCTCCTGTGTGTCAGCCACAGCAGGTCTAGAGTTCGAGATTTTTCATCTCCCTGGTCCATGTCTTCTTCTGAAGAGAATGTATAAGAACAGAAAAAAAATTGTTCCTAATTTTTGCCGGAACAGCGCAATCCTTGCTACAGTGTCTCTGAAATGAAGCCTCATGCTTGCTGGTTTGAGGAACTGTTCTGCCTCTTTTCTCTCCAAGGATTTGGGATATGACAAGGAAGGAAGGCTGAGCCTTCAGTGCATATCACCCTGCTCAAAGACAAAAGATGCTGCATTTAACTCTCAGTGTTTAGATGCCAAATGTTCTGCAAGGGTCTCTCCTAACCTCTGGACAGCAAAATAGAGCCTTCCTTGCTCTGCCAGAATACTTGCAAAACAAAGTGAAATTATTACTTTTTCTGACTAAATAATATAAAAATAAGGCACTTAGTGCACCATTTCAAAGGCTGACTGCTAACCACCAGCAATAAATATATTTCACTGGTAACTAAATGCAGGAATTATGGTAGAGCAAATCACTATTTGGGGCCTGGTTGAGGCATATTACAATGAAAAATTGGCAGAAGTAGAATGAGCTCCTTTTACCCAACTAATATGCTTTTCATCTGTCATCACTTTTATTGTCTGAATAGACTGTAAATATATTTTTCCTTAGATCTTGTTCATTCTTCTGAGAATCCTCAAAAATACCTCTGTTTCCTCCCTTTTTTAGGAACTCTCAATTTTGTCTCTCTAGCACCAGCTACAGCCACATTACTACAGATTTCTGCCCAGGGAGTGATCCCACACCAGGTTGCACAGGGTGACTTGCATCCATGCTGCTCAGGGCTATGCTATGGAGCACCTCACCTACTGTCACTTCTGGAGTCCATTAGAAGTCACCAAGGCCATAAGACATAATTATTTTATGTTGTGAACTTTCAGAACACTTCAGCCTGCTGCAGTGGTGTCATTGTAGCCTGCTGTGAAATTATTGCACACCATGGAGCATAGTATGAGTCTGTGTGAGGGTACCTAAGAGCGTGAATTTGCTAGAATGACATAGAAAAACTGAACAGATCTTAACAAGCTGAAATATTCTGGAAATAAATTATCCCCAAAATAATTAGTGCATTCCACCTCAGGGAAGAATAGAGTTATTCCAAAGGGCAGGCCAGGACTCTGGTATCCATGGAATAAAGGTTCAGAGCCTGAGAACAGGCTGAGCACCTGAGTTAACAGTGCGGATATATCTACAGCCTCCGGCATTTCTAAGTAACCCCTAGTTCTCTCAACTCTTCTTCTTAATTAGCCATAAGTGATCATGCAAATGACAGCTGAGCACATCCTTGCTGCTGAGGGGCTCTGGGATTTCTGAAAGTTTCCAAAAGGTTGGATGGCTCAGAACATGTTCCATTCCTTCTTACCAACACAAAAATGAAAACTAATGGGCTTTTTTCATACTTTTTTTCCATATTAAAAAAATCCCCAAACATTGATCAGAACTTGGTGTAATAGACCTCCTTCCAATAGTTTTTATTTTATCCCTATAGGGTCATTCCAATCTTGGTCATTACTGTGCAAGCAAATCTAGCTACCTGCACTGGTGAGAGGGAGTTGAGAGCCCAAGTCCAATGTTCTGACAGGTCTCCAGTCACACTAGTTTTGGCCTGACATTTACAAAACTTCCAGACTCTATTCTCAGCAAAATTAGTAGCAACACTTCCATTGACTTCCAAAATTCCTTCATCTGTGTCAAAGCACACATTTCATAAGGAAGTCACTGGGGTTTGTGGAAAAGAAAATTTTGGAGAAATAGTGCCCTAAAAGAGGTTACTGGAGATCCCTTAGATCAGGGACAGGGACCTTGTACAATGCACATTAAAACTGAAGGTAAGTTTTCCTGCAAGTGAAAGCAGGCAGTCACACTGGGCTTTTGGAAGTCACTTACCACCAGCTAAGGTGTAAAGCCTAAACACATACTTAAGAGTAGGAGTTTGCTGATAAAGCCTAGGAACCCAAAATCCTTGGTTAGTGGTTATGAGTTTCCCTTGCTGATATTAGAAAACTAACTGATAAGGACGTAAAAAACCTGGCAAACACTTTGTAAACTTGGGCCAAATAATTCAAGCTTATTAGAGACCTCGTTACCTTCTGTATCCTGCTGGTATTAGCCCAAGAAACAGTGCCTTTATATCCATTTTTACAGAGGTCTGCCAATGTAGCAATTCCCTTGCATGCATAAACTTAAATCCTGCTTAATCTGTGAATCCCGACACACAGCCTGCCACCTCCAGGATCTGCCTCTCATCTAACCAAAGTGAGCCCTAGTGGTCCACTGTAAAACAAAATACACCTTTCCAAAACCTTGTTAGTGTGTGTTCCTTTCAGTTTATTATATCATACCAGTAGGAAACACAGAAGAATTTTCTCATTGTGCATAGCTCTCAGTGACTAGAAGTCATCTTCAGTCTTATATGTAAGTCTTATATATACCATATAGAGAAAGATACAGTTTATAATTCCATATCTGAGTTAGGCCGAAATAGAATGCCTGAGCTCTGCAGGCAATTAATGAGAATCAGGTGTAATTTTTAAAATGCATTTTATTTTTCTTTTCCAACACTGTGGGAAATGTGAGCAGCTTTTAAGGATTCCATGTCATTGACTTCAGCTTTCTCAAATCCCACAGCAAACTTTTTTAATTCTACTAAAATTATTTTCATTTTCCAAATCTTGCTATATCTGTATATTTGGTGATTCCTTCATCAGTGTATTTCACACAAAAATAGTTTTATACCACTTGTATAAAGATATTAGGATGTCTACAAGAAAAATAAACTTTTTTAAATCGTGTGTCTATGGAGATAAGCCTAGTGAAACTTTTTGCATTACATCTTCGTCAGCTGTAATTTACTTTGAAGATTAAAAATGGAAACATTTGTATAGGTAGTAGATTCTGGGGAAAAGAAAGTGACTTTTGCATTGAATCCAAAGAACCAAGAGGCATTTCCATTAATTTTAGATGAACTGTCAAAAAATAATCCTGAGGAATTTTAAGAACCAAAGTATGTATTTCCCTCTGCTCCTCAAACACTTGAGGTTGATGTTTTCAACCCAAATTTATTATGAGAGTCTTCCTACTATATATAATAATAAGGTCACGTTTTTAGTGAAGTTTTTATGTTTTGGGTGAGTATGCAAGAATACACACGTACATGTGGAAAATTGCACACACATAGTGTCAGGATGGTTTTCTGTCTGAATAAGGCTGTATTTTACAATTAATGGTATCTCTAGAAATTGTTATCTGAGAGTTCTTGTGTCTTTCAAGGACGTAGCTCACTCTTAAAAGAAGTTAGCTATACATACAAGAAACTAATTCCTTTCTGTGAAACCTTTGACTGCTTCCAGTTAGTAGCATTTTCAGAAATGGAACTTTATAAACACATTACTTTCCTTTGAGTTTTGCAAGTTTATACATATCTGCAGATATCTGTACATCAATGACTTCATTGTTTATCAAGGCAAACCCTCCCACACCATAAAAAAAACAAACACCACCAATTCATGTGTTAATGATCTTGTAATCCTGGTGGGATTTGGGTTTTTTTACTGTTTCATTTATAGATTATGTAAACATTACTATTTTCATTGTATTTGCACCAACTCTGCAGAAGTCTTCTAAATCTCAAAATAAGTAGTTTTCTGTGTATTGCCAAAGCACTGTTTAAATCCAGGCTGGCATTTAAAAGTGGTTCACATTTACTGTCTGTAAGTGACTTCCCATCACTTTTCCTGTTTAAAAGCAAAAGGATGCTGGTGGTTTCAGCTGTCAGGTCAAAGAGTTTTTTCTTGGTTTGAAAATAAGGTGGAGCTCTTCCTAGGTTAATGTATCATCACCTCTAAACTAGCTGCAGTTGCAGTAAGACATTAATGTAGAAAACTGGAGAGATCTTGAGAAGCCCAAATAACAGGAAAGCACCACAAGGTCACAATCATTTATAACAATGAGGTATGTTATTTGGCGTTGGGTAAGTGCACAGACATTGCACAGGAATAAGATTACTAGCTTATACTTATCAACAAGAAACAAGACCCATGGGACAGAAAGAAAAATAATATTTTACCTGTAAATGCATTCAAACTATTTTAAGCCAGACGAAGACAAAAACTGTGGCCATACCAGCATTTCTAGAGAAATATTTCAGAAGATAAAACTCTGCCTACCCATAAATACATTGGTCTGAGAGAAGGGCCCCTCTCTTCTTCATGGATATCTACCACTATTTAACAAATACAATTAATTTATCTTTGATAACACAGTTCATCATTATTTTCCTTTCACTAATACATATACTACATCACTACATTTGTCTTTGTTCATCTAAGGGATCTACATTTTAATATCTTGAGTTTCTTAACAGATGCTAAGGTGAAGATGGGCAAAGCAATTGAACTGAAATAAAACACCTTTGCCTATTCTTAAAAACAGTACTGCCCAAAGCTTGACTTCCTTCCTGAAATGTCAGGTTGGTCTTAAAAAAAATGTTTTGAATTTTGTGCTTCTAGAACTGGGAGAGACATGGAAATAAATGCCAACATTACAACATAAAAGCTAAAACTGCAGTAGTGCCAACTGGGAGCAGACATACAGGAAATCTGTCAAAAAATTCTTATATTCAAATAGCTTCCTCTCCAATTTTGCAGTATCAAGCATTTGACTTACTCAGATAAGGTCTGAATAGAAGGCTGGGCTCTCCAACATGTATCTGAAACTAAAATGAAGTTGCCAACATTTTGGAACAAAAATATTTGGGCACTAGCACATTTTAAATGTTATAGGAAGAATATTCTAAAAACTTCAATACTTATCTGCTGTATAAAATCCTGATTGTTTGAAATCTCACCATTAGTCAACTTTTTGCTAAACGGTGGAATAAAACCTGAATGTGAAAAAAAAATCTCATTAATGCAGTGCCTGCGCCTATTCTGGGAGCAGCTACTGAAATCTAGGGAATACATTATGAGGAAAAGTCCTGTTCAGAGCACCAGAGCAGACTGATGCTTAGCTAGTAGTCTTTCTAGTGACCTTGTTGAATTTTGGATCAGCCCACAAGATGTCAGATTATGTGTACTTTGGAATACAAATGCTATACAGATGCTTGTGTACACTGTGCCTTAGAATCTGCAAAAGTACAGATCAAAAATACAAGTTGGAGAGAAAGACAAATGTGATGGTAATTAAGTCTGATGAAACAAACAGATTTAAGAGCTGTTAAGCAAATGGCAGTTATGTATCTCCATCTTTCTAACATAGAAATGCAAGTATTTTATAGCTGTTGAAAGACAATCTTTGTAAACAATATTGTCAAAGTATGAGCAATCAGTTTTTATTTTAATTTTCCCAAGGTTCTGTGTTTTCACAGTAACATTAAAATGGTTCTTTGAGGGGAAAAACAAAACAGTTCAGACTGTTCAGCTAATAATGATAGTTAGATATGAAATAATACTTTCTAATTATAGATACAGAGTGGAGTTCCTATGTTAACCTAATTTATGGAGTCAACAAAAATATCAACACTAAGTACAAGGAAGTTGACTGAAGCCAGCATTTTGAGAAGCTGTTTTTTACAAATCTGTCCTTAGTTATTATTTGCTAGTTCATAGGTAAATGTAATGCTGCTTCCTATTACTGCTGTTGTTTTAAACATCACCTTTCAAAAACTTATTTTCTGTTAGTTAAAAATGTACCAAATTGAACTTTTGCATATGGCATATCTTTCTCATGATGAACATTTCTGAAATGTTTCAGCCAAGTCTATAGGGATGTTCCTGTGAACATGCAAGAATTTAGAGATTCAGTGCTTTTGATTTCCTGAGCAGACTCATTTCACAACTTAGCCATGTTTCAGCTGGAAGTGGCTAAGACTGCCCAGCTCAGTGCTGTGGGCATGTGCTAAGCACACTAAGCTATTGCTTACAACATGCAGTCCCACTGGACTTGTTCACAGGGCTTCTTAGCTTACAAAGCAGCAGAAAGAGGTCATTATGTAAAGACAAGCCAACAAAACCACTAGAACTAAGGCCTAGTGGGGATGTTTTGTGTTGGCTGCTCAGGTGTCTGCAGACTCTGCCTCAGAAGACAAGCCATTTCTCACAGATTACTTGAACAGCAAAATGTCTTCATCCTACCTTAAGTGACATTTATTACTTTTCTGAATCTGGGATGTGAATAAAAAGCAAGTCGTGCAATGAACAAATATCAAACTGTTTCTTCTTTATTGAGCACCAGTCAATCTGTGCCTCAAATGGAGCAGAACTGCTCTTGTATAACAGACTCACTGAAATGTGAGGCATGTGTTGATCACCTGAATATACAATTAGGTCTTAGTATCGACCTGCCTCAGTTCTGAGTGAAAACATATTAATATCAGCATTAAGTCTTCAATAAGTTGCAAAAGGGTTGCAGGAGGCATCTCTCCACTCAGGATGAGGTCTAAGACCTTTGTTCCAACCCTCAGAACTGCAGGAACTGCACCAGGTGTTAAAACACATATTATATCCAGCAGGTCCTGTATTACACAGTTACAGTCCGTGAATTTCCACTTTATAATTGTCAATCAATTGCAATAACTTGAATCATTTAGGAAAAAAAAACACAAAAAAACCCTCCAAAACAACAACAAAAAACCTCTACCCCAGAAAATGCTTCTTTTGCATTGTACAGGAAATTGTACCGATGTTAGAGTCATATGAATGTCCTGCAGAGGCAAGTTGTCTTCTGCATGCAATGGGTCTCCAATGAACCAACGTCAGCAGAAAGGTGATCTGGCTGTTGCATTTCACTTTTAGTTAGATTTCAGTTTTAAAAACAGCCCTCTGCTGTTTGTTTCGTTTCCCAATTAAAATCTTGCACTGGGAAAATGTGATGACTCACCTCCTGCTCCCTTTTTGCTACAGGTAGATAAAAGAGGCTGGTAAGCAGCTGCAGAGTAAGATGAAGTCAGGAAGAGATGCCCATTCTCCTATCCCATCATGAGCCACATCTAGCAACTGCTGCCTCTGCAGACCTTTTCTTCAGGTGACTCAATCTCCCAAATTGACTGTGATCCTGGAAAAATGGCTCATGCCAAATAGCCATCCAGATAATGCTGTAAATTCCAAGCTAATCAGGGAAATTGCCTATTCACTTGAACAACAGTCACAGGCCTGGGAGGCACCAGCCTCCAACTGCAGTCATGCCTTGGTTCATTAGTCCTATGTGTCCCCAAAACTAAACTGTCAAAGGGGTGTTGAGTGCACAAAGCACTGGGCAGCATCTGAATTAAATTCCTGCACAGAACCAAAAATAGAACACTTTGAGCCCCTCCTCTGTTGTAAAGAAAAAATTCCCGGACAAAAAAAATGCTTTTCTTGGTATTATTTAATGTGTTTTTCTGTCTAAAAAGCTAAAGATTTTTGGCCTCAAGGGGTGCTAGCCTGTTACCTTAGAGACTGTTTCTTTTAGAGGCAGTGGAGTGGCAGAGGGCATGCCTTTGTTGCTTACCTTGGCAACCATGAATTGCTAAATGCTGTTCCCATGAATGCAAGTCTTTCACTGCCATTAGTGCTTGCCCACAGGTATAAACATTCCTTCATGAAAAGGTCTAGGGGAATGTACACTACCTCGATAAAAATCAAGATGACAAACAAAAGCATATTATATAACAGAGCAGTTATATAAAATTAGATTTTAAAACAAGATGTGTCTTTAATGACATTGATCCTGGACGTGGTCAAATTTCCTGTTCCATTTTTATTCCCTACAGCCATAGCAAGTGGTGGCAGTGGGGAAGGGAGGAAAGTGAGAAAGCTCAACAGGATATTCTTGTTTCTGTAACAGCAAAATGGAAGACCACTGTGTCTATACTCAGAATAAACCTGCTGGATGGTTTCAGAGGAATAGTACAACTCCACTGGTCTCCCTCCCTGGCACCAGGGCAGATAGAGGCGGGAGGCAAGCAGAACTTTCTGGGGCTGTGCAATGGCACTAGATCCCCCCTGCTCACAGGAATTCTTTATGGTCTAGCTGGGCAAACACTACAGGCAACATTCTCAACGTGTTTACCTGTATAAAGCCCTTCTGCTGCAAAAACAAGAGATTTGTTGTATTCTTCCTGTAAAAGAGGCTGTTGAGTGTGGAGGAATTAAGGTCTAAACTTAATTCTCCCTCCCTTCCCACTCCCTGGTCTCCATTTTGTAAACTTAAAAAGCAAGATTTTCATTCCATTAGCAAGTCAATCCACTTTCTCAGATCCCATCTGATAGTCAGTACTTCTAATAAAACCTTGGCCCACTGGATTTTTATATTGCAGCAACGTGTATTTAGAAAGAGAACAACCTCATGGGAAAAGGGTGTAGCGTGTAAACAAGTCAAAAATATGTTTCTCCATTGTTTTCTGCCTCTCAATACATTCTGCTAACATTGCTATGTCAGCTTTAGTGGAAAAGCTTTCTCAAAGAAGTACTTCCTGCCAGAAAATCCTGCTTTTGTGGTCAGTTTCCCACATCTGGACCTGACTACGTGCCAAAAAACATGTGTAGAGATTGGGAAAGCATTATAAAAACCTGAAGATGAATTCAGAAGTTGGAGGAACAAGAGACAAGGAGAAACTAGGAAGCCTTGCCTAGTCTTCTTCTGATCTCTCCTCTCAGCTCGTCTTACCTTTCTTCCAACACCACCAGCCGTCATCTGCCTCTAAGGAGAGGCTGCTTGTCAGCCTGGAGAGAGAGCATCATCCTAGAGTGAGACTGCCTGGCAGCCTGAATGGTCTGTGACTGTCTGTGGAGGTATATCCTTTCTCTGAATTTTTCTCTTACAGGCTAAAATAAAGCACCCTCTTTTGCAGCTACACCAGAAGCTGGTCCGGTCGTGAGGGGAAATAACTGCATTTTGCATTTCAAAGACTCACCATCCTCTTGCAGCCAAGAGATAACATCGTGGCAGAAACAGAGAGAGCATCTGCATCCCCCCCCTTCCTCTCAGTTACATGGAGAAGGCACTCAAGTAGTTTTTCATGGTGGTATCTTTTCTCTGCTTCTATAAATAATCTTAAGCATTTTTCCTAACTGTTCTTATTTTTCCTCTTTTCCTTTCGCATCTCTCTTGCAATCAATTAATAAAAATCAGTTTTTGGTATTTACAGATAACTTGTTTGAGTTTTAATTTTGCTCAAGAGAATGATTCGAACTTGTAGTTCAATCTGCATAAAAAATTAAGCAGATCTGAACGTCACAAAGGGCCACTACAATGTCAATTTCTAAGGGTCTCTAAATGTCTGTCAAAGGGGACCCAGAAAGAAACTAGTGGCTCATGGGAACTGAAAAGTTTAGACTGCAGCAATGCACAAGGAGGCATGGTCTTATTTGCCTATACAAGAGCAACTTTGTACAATGAGATTAGGGTATAGTTCTATGGCAGGTTTGTTGGGCCAGGAAAAGTCTTCTTTTGCCTTGAGAAAATCCATGTGGCAATGATGCTTGGCACCTCCTATGTATCCCTCCCTTTGAGCACAGTGGGCTGGCCTTGTATCCACCACATGCCATGACACCTGGCAGTCAAATGAGCTCTTGAAAGCTGAGCCTAATGCAAGGTCACTGTCTTAAACCTTCAGCTGACAGCCATACAGCTGCACCAGTTAGCCACGTGTACACAGATGGACTGCTGCTTCTGAAATATTTGCATGGACCCAGGAGATGTCAGTGGAATGGCAGCTCTTATGATACCATGGAGTAGAGCATATCCATGGGCCATATCCCTAAAGAGCCCCACTGACACCAGAAGGATGACCAAGCTATTGGTGTTGCCCCTCTTCGCACAAAGGGCAAATGCTCATTGCTGTGAAAAAAAAATGGCAGCAGGGTCAGCATGTCAAGAGAGGTGATTCTTTCCCTCTGCTCTTCTCTGGTGAGACCCTACCTGGAGTACTGCATCTGTCTCTGGAGTCCTTAGCATAGGAAAGAAATTGGAGCAAGTCCAGAGGAGGGTCATAAAAATGATCAGAGGGATGGAGCACCTTTCTTATGAAGAGAGGCTGAGAAAGTTGGGGTTGTTCAGTCTGGAGAAGAGAACGCTCCAGGGAGACCTCATTGTGGCCTTCCAGTACCTAAAGGGGCCCTACAAGAAAGATGGGGACAGACTTTTTAGTAGGGCCTGTAGTGATAGGACAAGGGGTAATTGTTTTAAACTAAAAGAGGCTCCATTTGTACTAGAAATGAGGAAGAAATATTCTTATGATGAGGGTGCTGAAACACTGGAGCTAACAGGCTGCCCAGAGAGGTGGTAGGTGCCCCATCCCTGGAAACATTCAGGTCAGGCTGGATGGGGACTCTGAGCACTGTGATCTAGCTGGTTATCCCTATTTGTGGCAGAGGGCTTGGAACCAGAACACCTTTAATGATCCTTTCAAACCCAAACTATTCTATAAAAACATGCACAGCATTTCAGCAGGCATAAGCAACAGCCACACACCAGGCAAGGACAGCTGTCACAGGAAGAACCTGGTCTGTTGGCCAAGCTCTGCCCTTCCTGGCTCCCAGCAGGGTAGCTGGAGGCTGAGCAGACAGGACATGCAGAACAGGAGACCAAAGCCTGATCTGGAAACCTGACTGGCCTTTCCCTTACTCTTGAAACCTATGGAGTTGATTTTTCTCTCTCAAAAGAAGAAATGTTACACTTATGGAAAAAAAACCACAGATGTCACTTTTTAAGACACTTCTCTCTTTCCCCTCTTGGGTGGTTCTCAATTCTTTTCTAGTAAAGCAGCTACATTTTTGTTTTCCTTTGCCCTCATGTTGTAGAACTGTCAGAAGGTGAAGGATGGGGTAGAGGCTCCTCCTGGGCAGGGGTTGGCCAGCTGACCCTGGAGATCCTCCCTCAGCAGCTTCCCTCACTCTCCAGCCTTCTCACTTCCCCTCATGAGGTATGATATCAGGCACTGACAGCCACTATGAAACCATGGATGTTCCCAGCACCCTGCAAGTGCCAGCCAACAAGCCAGTATCCTCACACACTGCTATGGCACAAGATTCATGCTTGCTGGCCAGTTGGTGCTATAACTTTGAGCTTCTGATGGTGTCAGTGGGGGAACAGTTTTGAGCTTCTTTCTGCTAATCACATTGATGATCACACCATCACTGTTCCCTTGTGGGAATGAGGTCTTTACTGATTTACATCATGTTTTTCTGTTGAAATACTGTCTGTTCTACTACTTTCACACACCTTTGTTGATATTTCCATTCCTAGTGCAACCTTAAGAGAATGAGGAACTTCCTGGTCTGTTGCACTGGGCAGTGCCCATGGACTCCGCAGCCTCAGGGATTTTCAGGGGTGAGGTGAAGATCTAAACACCTCATTGTTAGAGGTTTCCTCTGAAAAGAAAACCAAAAAACTTGCAGAGCACAGAACTTACTGCTGCTTAAATTTCAAATCTTATGAAAAATTACCAGCCTCTCTCTCTATGTATATAAAAATACAACCAAACCAACACACGGCAAGTCCACCAGGAAAAAAAATAAACAAAAAGGACAAAATAATACTTACAGTTTTGGTCCCCAAAAAAGTGACTGTTCTGTTTGGCAGTACTAAATGCAAAAATAACAAAAAATGAGAGCAGCTCCTTGGTTTCTTGATCAAAACAACCTTCCTTCATGAAACAAACAATATCACCTTCCATGTGTTTGTTAAGAAAGAGACAATGGTAGTTGTGGGATATTTCTATAATCCACAAGTGAGAAAAACTTAAAATACATTTGATATGTGAGACACAAAACAGTTGTGAAGTGATGCAGCTGTGAAAACCATTAGCGCAAACATCTTACAAGGAATACTGAAAAACTGGGGACATGTAGATGAAGTTCAGCAAGCTTCTCAGTTTTACAAACTTAAAATGCTTGCAGTGTAGAGTTATGGTCCATCTCAAGAAAGCAAGCCAAAACATTTCTTCATGACACTTTTTTTCTGTTTTTTCTACATCAAGTAATTGCACGAAAATATTCCAAGAAGCAGAACATTTGCTCTGCTCACTTCAAAGAAGAATGTATGTAGAAATTGAAGAGATTAAACAAAAAAAAAATCATAAACATTTCTGAACTGAATATGCATTTCAGAAAAATATTCTGTCCTACAGTTCTTTGTTCAAAACTGGTTGCTTGAGTTCTGCTCTGAAGTCCCTACCATATTGAGAAGCTCTAGCATCTCCTTCAGGAAAAACAAAAAAGAAGAAGAAAGGAAAATTATCATGAGGGCTGGAGTACCTGTCAGCATCCACCATCTGAGCTGGTAACAATTAGACTTTAAGATTTAGAGTTAATTATTTATTTAGTGAAAAATCATCAGAATTCTGCTTCCTTTTAAAGTGTGGATGGTTCAGACTTGGAGTCCCTTCCTTTCTCTACCCCAAAGGCATCCTTACCTCCCTCCCTTGCCTGACATCCTCGTGGAAGTGCAGGCCAATGTCTGCCACTGTTCCTTTCCTTGCATGGAGAAATTATAACCATTTACATCAATGAAACATAAATCTGTGAGCAAAACTGCATCAGAAATTAATCAAAACAAACCAGCTATTAAACAAACATGAAGACTGGTAGAGGAATGAAGACAAGATCAAAGGCTACAATTCTCACTGCAATGTGAGCTTTTCCACTGCTTCCCAGTTGTGTCATTACTACTCAACTGAATGACAATAGACCAACACTCTTCAGAACTACTAAAGAAATTTCCACTATAGGAAACACACAGAAGGTCAGATATTTCATTATTTTAGTTTTCTAGCACCAATGTTAGGTCACATTTAGATTCACTCAGCTGTATATCCTACATCTGAACTGTAAATTCTTGACATATTCAGCAGTTCCTCCATAACTACAGCACCCAGAAGAAAGTATTCTTGCCTTGTCTTGTCTTGCCTTCCATTCCTTCCCACAAAAACTCCCGTCCCTCTCAAAGACAGGAATTTGGTGTGGTTTTGCCACCAAGTCTGGACACATCAGGTTTTGGAGGGTGGCTTCCCCCAGGTTCACCCTGACCTCAACCCCCCCGCAGACAGCCAGACGGTGGCCCTGGAAAGGTAGCACAGCCCTAGCCTTGACCCAAGAACATCTATATGATCACTAGGTCTGGTATCCCTCTCAGCCACACACAGAGCTTGCTTCCAGGGTATAATAGTCTGAGTGGATGTAATCAAATAAACTGGTATTATTGCATGGAAAGAAAGTAGCAGTAGTTTTGGTTCACTACACTGAATGTGTTAAAGGCTGAGGGTTGCCAGGGAAAGGACCATGCAAATTAAGGGATAATTTTTTCTGTAACATGGTGAAATTAAAGAAAAGCTAAAGTTAGTATTCTAACACTAGCCTCACAGGTCCCAATTCCACCATTATTGAATGAATGTCCTGAAATGTGAAGAAAAGAAGGCTTACTTCTGTCAGGAAGTGCTGAAATGCTGTGATTATTAGGCAGTAATGGAAAAGTTTCCTGGATTTATCTAGTGATCATGTATTGGGCTGTTTCAACTCATACTTGAACAACTCATATGTACTGTGGGCACACCAAGAGAGCAGCCCTCATCTCTCCTCCAGATTTTACCTGTGGGTTGGTTAGTCCTGATCATTCTCTTCATCTACTTGCAGCAAACATGTTCTAATTCACCCACCAATGTAATTTGTCATCTTCTGTTGTAAAACAAGTCACAGTTTGAAGGTACCAGTACACATGACTCATAGTGATCCTCTTATATTGCTCTACCAAAGTCACCATCAAACACTCCTCATTTGAAAGCAATCACAGCTGATTCTGTTGCTGATTTATATCATAAATTATTGTACTACCTAGTCATGGTTAAAAGCACTTTCCTCTGAAGTTTTGGACTAACAAGTATTTTGGATAGTAAATTCCATGAGAAGGTACTACTAATTTTTATCTATCTAGTGGCTTACTTTAATCACAGTGAAGTCACTGCTGGGATGGTAGACAGCAAATGTTTAACAGTAGTCAATAATGCTATGCAAAAATGTAGGGAACAAACTGAGGAAGAACACCATATCCAATTGAAGTGGCAGAGGAATGCAGTAGGCAGAATGTAATTACTTTTGTGAGAATTTGCCTAGGAAACTAAAGCAAATGCCTCCACTCCTTTGAAAAATGTACTTTTTAGCATATAATGATCTAAGTCTCTTTACTAGGTGAACATTGATTGCATTGCTAGAATGCTGGAAGCAAAGTTATAGTGAAAAAATCACACCAAATACAACTGAATAAATATTTCTCAAATGCTTACTAATTTCAATTTTATATAAGGAAAAATTGTCATAACTGTCTAAGAAAAGCAAAATCAAGGGAAAATAGGGCTAATTTTCATCTTCACACATTTCTAAACTTCTAGAAGCCAGTGCCACGGGAGAAAGAATCAGGGATACTTCTGACCCAGGAAATGCTAAATTTGATACAAATGCCTTTCTTCTTTCATAGGATTTAAGACCTGAGGTTAGGTACACATTTGGAAACTGTTGAAAATGGTTCAGCAATTCATTATGATTTTGATGACAGCACTCAATTTTTTTTAAAGATAATCTGGGATGTTTTGGATGCCTTTAAGTCCTGGAAGGAAGTTCTGAAGTCTACAGTCATTAGTAAGAGCAAAAGTCTACATCCACAAAGTGCTTCAGAGGTGGGGCACTGCAGGGATGTATTTAGAAACCAGCACCCAGCCTGGTGATGCTGGGCCCCTACCAGCCATTGTGAAGGGAGTGGCTACAGGGAATTCACTCTGTGCACTGCTGAGACTAACAGAGAACCTCTCCAGCTAGCAAACAGGGAAACCCTGAGGACAAGGCCCATCTATTGTACTCAAAGCTATTGGAAGGTGCTCTGCCTTCTTCAAACCAATGTCTCAGCTTGTAGGAAAACTGCCTAAATTACAACAAAAAGCAGAGGTGTCCAGCCATGCTTTGCAAAAATGACCTCAGAACAGTCTACAGAGCAGTTCCATGGGGAGTGGCTGACTGCTACTCACCTTGGTCCTTCAAAGCTGGGAGAAATCCTATTTCTTTTGAAAGCTCTCCAACCAGCATAAAACAGGCGTGTGCCCTCTTGTCTACTCAGACATCCTGTGCAACAGGACAGATGCTCTCAGACAAAGTGAGAGACTGGGGAGACAAATTTCAAATATAAAATTCACTTCAATAACATATCATGTTTTGGGCCAGCCTTCTTTCACAATGTTCCGCAAAATCAGTCTTAATAGAGACATTTACAAGCACAGAGTATAGATTTGGAAGAAACCAAGACTCCTTTTATTCCAGGAAATTGAGAGAAACTTTCCATACAGACATACACAGCCATGCGATCACAAAATCTCCTCGAGTGTAACTTTAAGAGACACAGCAGACCTGCTTGTCAGATCAGCCAGAACCACTACATTTTGATTGAAGAGAGGAAAAACAACAACAGCAAAACCGCTGGGTTCAACAATTTAGGCCAAGTCCTAAAAATAGAACTGCTTTCTTATGGAAAGAAATAAAAAACCTCAATCCAAAACAAACAAACAAACAAAAATCCCGAGAAAAACACCCTCCAGAAGATCTGAACTGTTCTCAAAGCTGTCTGAATTTGGTGCCAAGCACACAGGGGCAGTCTAGTACTTAAGAGGGTGCCTGTGCCAGCTCTGAATCCCTCCTGTAACTAGACACTGTATAGCCAAGACTGGGAAGTGACTATGGAAAAAGCCCCTCTTTTCTAGTGGGCAAGATGTCCACCCATTTTAACCTTTACTTGAACACTTGCCTTGAGGCCTCATGAGGCACACTCTTTCCCCAGCATACTGCTTCCAGCTGCCAGTGCTTGCAGCCTGGCATGGCTCCACAGTGGGACCAACCTCCAGCACCCATGTTCCAGCAGCGCCTGGGGTTAAGCAGCAGATTTGCTGCTTGCAAGGAAAGGGTTCAGCGCTGCTGGTGAGGCTGGCAACTCCAGCCTTCCCCACTGCACTGACCAGGTGTCTTTGGTAGTATATGAGTCAGCAGTACCCTGGCAGCCAGAAGGGCCAATCATGTCCTGGAGGGCATCAGGCACAGCATCTCCAGCTGGTCAAGGGAGGGAATTATCCTGCTCTGCCCGGCAATGATATGGCCTCACCTTGACTATTGTGTGCAGTTTGAGGTGCCACAATATAAGAAAGATATTAAGCTATTAGAGAGCATCCAAAAGGAACGAAACAAAGATGCTGAAGGGCCTTGAGGGGAAGCCAAATGAGGAGTGACTGAGGTCACTTGGTCTGTCCAGCCTGGAGAAGAGGAGCCTGAGGGGAGACCTCATTGAAGATACAACTTCCTTGTGAGGGGCAGACACTGATCTTTTCTCTGTGGTAACCAGTGACAGGACTGGAGGGAGTGGCCTGAAATTGTGTCAGGGGAGGTTTAGGTTAGATATTAGAAAAAGGTTCTTCACCAAGATGGTGATTGGGCATGGGAACAGGCTTCCCAGGGAAGTGGTCACAGCACGAAGGCTGACAGAGTTCAGGAAGCATTTGGCTGATACTCTCAGGCATGTGGTGTGACTCTTGGGGATGGTTCTCTGAAGAGCTAACATTTGGACTCGATGATCCCTGTGGATTCCTTTCAATTTAGCATACTCTGTGATTCTGTGATATGCCCTCAAGAAGGGTTCAGCCTCACATTTTGACCAAAGGGTCTTTGCATAGGGTCACTGTCCTGGGTTGAGCTAGCAAAACGCCAACTGTCCAGAACAGAGTGAAGAGGGTTCCTCCTCCCCTCAACCAGCTAAGGGAAAAAGAAGAGAGAGAGAAAAGAAAAACCCTCAAAACCAGGTTTATGCTGGAACTAACTACAAGTATTTATACAGAAAGGAGAAAATTAAGAGGAAACTACAATATAACACACACTTACACAAGTTACATATATATATAACAAGGAATAACTTCCCACTCCCCAATTAATACAAAGCCCATTACTCTAAATTCATAAGTACTCCAAAAGACACTCAGCAAGAAAGAGAAAGTATAACAACAAAATATTTCTACTTCCCTGAATGCAAACAAAATGCAAGCACAGGCAACAGGAACAGGGCCTAGCATAGTAGAGGAGCTGCTAGATGTCCTCCTCTTAGTGCAGCCATGATGAAACTAACTAAGCCACTCCCACACACTGGATTTTACACCCTTTGAGATGATGTAGTATGGTATGGAATACAATATTATTGGCTGGAAGAAGTCAGCTGTGAGCTAGCTCAACCCAGCTTAAATCAGCTGACAATCCTAGGCCTAGCTGAACTTTAAAACCTAAATTTAGGCCCACCTGGCTAAACCCCTAACATATTCCACCCCTTATTCTATACCATATTACATCACTCATATCTTAAATCTATCTATTCCCGCGCTTAAACAGTCTTTGTTCTTTCCAGGGCTGTCTTCTACCCCTCCATATTGTAGGCAATAGTCCATTAGGACGGGGTAGGTACTTTAGGCAGGAAAAAACAGTTCATCATTAGACACCAACACCAGTTCAGCTCAGGTCTTCTTCATCTGATGGTTAATGTCCTGCAACACAGAACTCAAAATGCAAGTTACCTTTTTTCTTCAAGGTTAAATGTCCTTGAGGCACACACTGGGACCATCCCATCCCCTTTCCAGGGGTCACTATACCCTCATTAGGGTCACCATCCCCACACTGGGGGCACTATCCCCTTTTCAGGGGTCACTATCCCCTTCTCAGGGGTTTCACAATAGCAGATAACCTGGGAAATAATGTCCATGGTTAAATCCACCCCTCGGTCTCGTCTATCTGCAGGTGGCCTGAGGCATCGTGGGCCCATTGAGCCAGGAACAACTCTCCCTTATGCTAGTCCAGGTGTGATGTTCCTTATTAGCTCAGCCTTTGGGCACATGAGCATCCACATGATGAATCTTTACAGATTCTACTCAAGCAGCAGTGTCCTGCCACACACCAACAGCCCACATGGGCCTCTCTATGCTTCAATTAATCTTCTATCAGTCCAGCCACCCTCAGAGGGGCACTGGCTGTCATCTACAAGTCAGTGTAGAGGTACAGTCTTGGCTAGTTTTCTGGTTCAGCAATGTCCAGTAGACTTGGTCATTCTCCTCCTCCTCTCGGCTGGAGGCAGGGTGGCTTAATTGCTGTTCTTGGCTCTGTTCTGGGATCTCTGTTTCAACATGTGGCAGCTTTTTTACCAGCTTTCTTACATTTTGATTTTCATACTTGGACTTCAAGCACAGAAGTAGATGCACTGTCCCACCTCCTCATGCCTTTCCCCTGGTCACACAGGAAGGACGACAGTTCACCACGTGACTCACGCTTGGGGTTTGTTCTCTGTTGAGGTGAGGCAGGAGAGAAAGACAGCTTGCTTTGGCTGTAAGGCTTCTCCTTGCAGTGGCTGCATTCACAGCAGCTACGAGTTGAGCTGTCTGAACTCACAAAAACAGTCAGTACAAGGAATAACATGAGGATCCAGTTGCAAGAGGACATTCTTATCTAGGTTGTTCTAGATGTACCATAACAAAGCAGAAATCAAAGAATGTTTCTACAACAATGCTCCCGGGAACCCTGCCAACTCTCTGGGACACTTGCTAGTGTCCTTCGTTTCCCGGCCAATGCACCATTTATTTGTCCTGGGTTGAGCTGGCAAAATGCCAACTGTCCAGGAGAGTGAAAGAGTTCCTCCTCCCCTCAACCAGCTAAGGAAAAAAGAAGAGAGAGAGAAAAGAAAAACCCTCAAAACCAGGTTTATGCTGGAACTAACTACAAGTATTTATACAGAAAGGAGGAAATTAAGAGGAAACTACAATATAACACACACTTACACAAGTTACATATATATATAACAAGGAATAACTTCCCACTCCCCAATTAATACAAAGCCCATTACTCTAAATTCATAAGCACTCCAAAAGACACTCAGCAAGAAAGAGAAAGTATAACAACAAAATATTTCTACTTCCCTGAATGCAAACAAAATGCAAGCACAGGCAACAGGAGCAGGGCCTAGCATAGTAGAGAAGCTGCTAGATGTCCTCCTCTTAGTGTAGCCATGATGGAACTAACTAAGCCACTCCCACACACTGGATTTTACACCCTTTGAGATGATGTAGTATGGTATGGAATACAATATTATTGGCTGGAAGAAGTCAGCTGTGAGCTAGCTCAACCCAGCTTAAATCAGCTGACAATCCTAGGCCTAGCTGAACTTTAAAACCTAAATTTAGGCCCACCTGGCTAAACCCCTAACAGTCACTCCCGCCATGCCCACTGGACAGAGAGAAACGCTGCAGCTTCCTTCCACCAGGGAACTAGTGGAGTATGGATCTGCTTTTGCACAAAAAAAAATCACTACTGGGGATGATTTGCCTGAAATTACCATCTTGGAGCAAGTCCTTGCTGTGCTAAGGGCTGTATAAACTCAGAAGTGCCTGTGTAGGACTGGAAAGGCACATGGGAATGGGCTGTTCCTGGCATGCAAAATAACTGAAGAGGAAAGGCAGTTTTCTGTTTCCCTGCCTGCACCATTCAGAATGGGCAAAACACAAAAAATAATGTTAAGAAAATAAGTCACAAAGTAGCTTACGTTTATCCCTTGTGAGACTTCCTATTATCTCACTAAGAACCAGGCAGAAATAGAGCTCCTCATGATTTTGCTTTCATGCTTTGTTCAATCTCAAAATGTATGGTACTAAGAGAAGGTGTCCCTTCAGGGACAGAATAAAGGACTAAATGCTTTCTGCACATTATACTGGCAAGAAATACAGGTCCTCTTTGTTCATGAAAAGCCAGGATTCTGGATTTTCACAAATCACCTGAGAGCTTCATGCCAAAACACCTATTGACATCTGGCAAGAGTTCTCAAGTGTTATCAAGCCTGCACCTCCTTCTCTTTCTCTCCGAGACCAATGGCCTAATAACTGTTTGTCTAGAACACCTGAAGGTGCTGCCTGGAAAGACTCTGGGAGGGCAACTCCATCAGTTCCTCTGAAATCTTTCCCACTCCCTTCTGCTCTTGTGAGCATTTCACTGGTATTCTAAAGCAACCTCTGTATTAGTGATTTTGACTTTTGCCTATGGTATAAAAATGTATTTTAAACAAGCACATAAAAGATTTCTAGCCGTAGTTTTAGCTAATCTTCATCAGTTTAATTGTTGCTAAACAGGCTCCAATGTAGCTCCACCAGTTTTCACATGAACTCAAGACACAGTCCTTGCTTCAGTTTCCTGAAAACCTTTGTTAGAATGACTGGATAAGCTAGTTTCTTCCATTCTACATGGCTGAAATTGGTCTAAGGACCAAGAGAGGCCAGTACATTTAAGGAAGAAAGGCCACTTTTTATGCAAAAATGGGTCTTCAAGAAGCCAGGATCACAGCTGAATTTTCACATGCCAACTACAAGAAATATAATATGAGAGAAATACTATTTTGGGTCATGTAATATCATATTCTGAATAATCCTTTTATTAGCAGGCTGCTCTTTCCTGCCTCATCTTTCTTGCCCGCATTTAACTCAGGCTTATACATTTCCATCACTGTGGAGAGAAGGGCATTTGTCAGCTTCCTGTCCTTAAAAAATATAAGTAAATCTGAACTTGAACTTGCCAAGAATTACAACACAAAGCACAGAGCAGCAACTCTCACAGTTGTATAAAAACGTATTTTTAGGAGGTCAATATTTTTTATATGATATTTATCTTCTTTCTAAATGTCTGATCCAAATAAGTAATCAAAGAGAATGAAAGCCTAAAGCAATCAGTTTGAATTTCATCATGTGATTCTGGCCTGGTGTGTAAGAAAATACTCTTTGAACTTAACAAGCAAAGTGTGCATTGGAAATATTATTCTAATGAAGTTGCATAACTTGTGTGTTTGCTAAAGATAGTAAAAATAATAAAGAAACACTTTTGCAATAAAAATGCTCTTTTATTTAAAAAAATAAAAGTTGCTCATGGTTTTTACAGAAAAATACTATCAAAGTGCATCTAATAAACATTTATTAAGGCTCTCCAGGTAACATTGCTTAACAAAAATACTCACTAAAATATAGTTTCTTTTAGCATGATAAAATGGGAATTGAAACTTTTTGCAAAAATTTTTCTTTCCAAACTGCTATCACAAACACTTTACTTCAGAGTACAGTGTGGTTAAATTGTTTACTCAAGAGACTAAAGCATTAGCACATTTCTTCCACTCTGTCTTTTTAAGTTTAACCCTATGTGTAAGTTTTGAAGCTTTCATATGATTTGGACCAACTACAGAAGCCCCTTGGAACAGAAGTTATGCCTGTACTAGGCATGGCTCTGATGTCAAGGCCAACTGAGTCAGTGCAGGAGCATTTTTAATTACAGCACCACCTTATGCATTTATGATTATTTAAGTGCACTTGACCCACCAGTTGACTAATCCTCTCTTTTAACTTCTCCACAGTCTATTAAACATCCCCATTTACAAGATTCTCTGCTGGAATCAAACCCTTGGTAGCTGCAATGTCTGCCTTTCCTGCTTACAATGTTCTGACAGCCCTTAACATATTCCAGTCCAGATCTGACCTCTCAATGTTACGTGTCTAAACTGAGCCAATCTCATTGACAAAGATCAAACCACTACTTAAAATGTCTCGTGGCTGGATTTCCTTCCCAGCAGACTCACAGCTCCAAGCTGAAGTAGACATGAAAGTCTGCATGCAGTTGCAAGCAGTATTAAGCAAAAGAACAGGGAAAGCCTCACATGATCTGAGCAGCCAGTGTTCCTGTGGCAGCAGTACAGGGAGAAGAGAGGGGAAATGGGTAACAGGCTTCTGACCCTACAGTAAATCCGTGCCTAGAAAGCATGATGGTGACACTCACCCATGCATGACGGTGATAGTCCCTGCACACTACACAGGCACAAAGATGATACAGACAGCACTAGATAAATGGCTTCTCTGAATGGAAAAGAAAGATTTTATGCTATTTCTCTTCTTTGTGGTGTTACTTGATTCATTTGTACTTATGGCTCAGAACTTTAACAAATATCATCTGGAAAAACAACTTGCAGGTGATCCAACAGTACAACACACATTATAGGTATTTTGTATGGAAAAAAGAATTGCTGTTTTCAAGTACATAGAGTAATTTATGAATTATGTCCTGAAGGTGATTGCCAGTTGACATTAAACTACAATAGACAATACAATTCCTACTGTTTTCCACTGAGAAGTCACAATGTAGTCAAAACCACTGCTTTTGCAGGGAGATGAAGAGGCTATGCAAAGAGCTATAGCATCTACAGTTTTACCTGTGATTTCATTATTTACTGACAATCAGGCATTTCATTTTTCTTTTAAGTTATATATTCTTCTTTAGGACAGTTATTCTCTCAAGGAGCAAGGAGAAAGCTCTTGATTTCCATTTCTTGAAAAGGCTATTTTCCCATTAATATGCTGGGTACCAGTCAACAACTATCTTCCTGCAGGGCCTATAGAAACCGAACTAGTAAAAAAAAGGTTGTAACTAATTCTTCCAATAGTCAAATAAAAGAAAATCATGTGCTTCCCAGACAAGTTCTTTAGGTCAAGTACAGCCAGAATGTGTACTTTGAAAAAGAGAATCTATTTTCCAGATAATAATGTTCTTTGGAAAGAATTCCATCCTAAGAAAGTGATCTGTGACATTTATTTTCTGGCTGTATGGGTGGAGGAACACAGATCCAGGAAATACACTCATAATTCTCAGTGGATTAGAAAAGTTATTCCTTGTCTTGCATAACTCCTTCAATCTGCCTTAGTCCTCTCCTCACCTTCTTAGCAATCATTTTTCTACAAGGTTCTATAGTGACTGAATGCAAATTTTTCACTCTTGAATTTCTTTATCTGTATTCCATTCTTGAAGAAATGTGTGGAGCTGTTATTCAAAATCTCCTCCTAGTGAGATCAAGCACCCAGGAAAACAAACCCAGAGGGCTTAATAAGATCTCACTGAGTGATCATGAGGGGTTAGGACAACTAAGACAAAGAGATATTATTTAATGTTCTGGTAATGGAAGCAGGAAATCAGTTAAACTGGAACTCTCAGAAAGCAATCCACATATAATACTTTGAGTTTTGTTCTTATAAAACAAAAAATTAAACCAACAAATGAGTAAGATCCCAACTGTTGTGGTGCAAATAGGTGAGTAACTGTTCTGTACTATAACTTAGCAGTGAGAAAACCACTATCCCATTTCAAAACTGTATCTGTAAGGAAGAGCAACTGACACCATCTACTTAAACATTTGACACTGTCCCATACAGCATCCTTGTCTCTAAAACAGAGGGATATGAATTTGACAGATGGACCACTTGGTGCATAAGGAATTGGCTGGATGGCAACACTATGAGAGTTGTGGTCAATGGCTCAATGTCCCAGTGGAGACCACTGATGACCGATATTCCTTGGAGTTGGTATTGGGACCAGCACTGTTTGACATCTTTATCAGCAACACAGGCAGTGAGACCAAGTGCACCCTCAGCACGTTTGCCAAGGACACCAAGCTGTGTGGTGCAGTCAATACGCTGGAAGGGAAGGGATGCCATCCAGAGGGACTTGGACCAGTTTGAGAGGTGGGTCCATGCAAACACCAAGTGTAAGACCTGCAGAAAGGTCAGAACAATCCCAAGTACAAACACAGACTGGGCAGAGAATGGTTTGAGAGCAGCCCTGGGGAGAAGGACTTGGGGATTCTGGTGGATGAGAAGCTGGACACGAGCCAGCAATGTGCGCTCACATCCCAGAAGGTCAACTGCACGCTGAGCTAGATTAAAAGAAGCATGACCAGAAGATCAAGGGAGATGATACTTCCCCTGTACTCTGATCTTGGACCCCACCTGGAGTACTGGCTCTGGGGTCCTCAGCAGAAGAAGGATGTGGACTTTTTGGAGTGAGTCCAGAGGAGGGCCATAAAGATGATGAGAGGGATGGAGCATCTCTCCTGTGAAGAGAGGCTGATAAAGTTGAGGTTGCTCACCCTGGAGAAGAAAAGGCTCCAGGGAAACTTTATAGCAGCCTTCCAGTACCAAAGGGGTCCTCCAAGAGAAGTGGAGAGAGACTTTTTACAATGGGCATGCAATGACAGGACAAGAGGCAATGGCTTTAAATTGAATTAGGACATGTTTAGTTTAGATATTAGGAAGAAATCCTTACTGTGAAGGTGGGGAGCTACTGGACCAGGTTTCCCAGAGAAGTTGTGGACGCCCTCACTCTGAAAGTGTTCAAGGTCAAGTTGGGTGGGGCTCTGAGCAACCTGGTCTAGTGAAAGGTGTCCCTGACCACAGCAGGTGGGTTGGAACTAGATGATCCTTAAGGTCCCTTACGACCCAAACTATTCTATTACTCCATGGTATGTAGGTATATATAGTAGCCATTTGTATGGTATATTCCCTAAGAAATGCTTCCTTCTTCATGTATTACACAATGGACTGCAGTTTTAATTATCCCCTCCACACTTTTTACTAGCTCTCTTTCCTGCCAGGAGGAAAAACACTGGCATTTTAATTGTGCTCTGCAGTTGAGCACTCTCAGTATACACTCTAGGTTTCTTGTCTTTAGGTAACAAAACCAATTTGTTAATTTGGCTGTTAATTCAGGGAGAGAGGAATATAGCTTCAGGACTTCTTTGTAATTCTTGATCCCTTACATATGTCTGGTTTTCTTCCAAATATACTGTGGGATTTAGAATTTGTAGTAAAGATAAGAAATTATTCCAAGATTTGCTTTTCCATTCAAAAGGTACTTAAACTGAGATATCTAGCTAGTACTTGAGAATTATTACTTAAAGTTCCTTGATAAACCCTGTGTTCCACCTGGTGCAATAACCTCAGTCTCTGTGCCAAAAGAAAGTGAGAGTATTCCATATTTCACAGAATCCCAGAATATGATGCCATTGTCTTCCTAGCCTGCAATAGGATGACACAGGGTATAATGAGTTACCACTTCCCCTTCCCACACAATTAACAGTGATAGCATCTGTCTGTAAGCACACTCAGTGAGTTCAAAACACACCATTTAAGTACAGAACATTATTTAAAATGAAGCACACTCAAGAAGGAGCTGAACTGACAAAGTCTGCAGAAGCTTTGAAGAAGAAGCCTGCTTTAATGGAGACTGCCTCTCTCTTTCCTAATTATTGCTAAGGAATTAATTGCTGCAGCTTGCAAGGGAAAAGCAGAACATTAAGTCAAAAAATTGTCATTTTACATTTACAAATCTCAGGTACTACCTTGACTTTTTAATTTCTTGTTTCACAGGATCTTGGTGCTTTTTGATAATGCTGATATAACTATCTTCAGAAATGGGCCTGACTGGGACAGTTTCTCACAGAAGACCTTGGTAGGAAGAATGCAAGAGCAAAATATGCAAAAACATGTTTCTCACTTCATGTGGGGTTGTTACATGAGACTTGCTTCTGGGATGGGATACAGATCTAAAGCAGTCTGGTTCTTAATATCCAGGCTAATCACAGAGGACAGTAAAACCCATGATATTTAAATTGAGTAAACAGCAATTTGAGTCATATTGTTGCTCTCTTCTAACATGCTGTATGCTGTGGCTGAAACCACCCAACATCTGGACTCTGAATACGATATTGTCAAAGCAGTACTTGGTCATTGCCAAACTCTTGAGCCCAAGTGTGTCGTCACAGCTTGATATCCAGAGAGCTCAAGTATGATTCAAATTCTGAAAAATCACCAGGTCTATGGTTGCAATATGATTCAGCAGTTTGGAGGCAAGCCTTCTTAAGGAAAAAAAAAAAGAAAACAGCAGCAAAAAAAGCCTCAACTGACCATATATGGCATACAACTTGTAGCAAGGAAACAAACTCCTTGAACTCCTTCACTTCATAGCAGAGCTCCGTAACTTGACTGGTTGATACAAAACATGGCTTATCACAAGCATTGGGCTAAATTCCGCTCCCCTAACAACTGTGAAAACTCAGATGAACTCCATTAATTTCAACAATGCATGGCCTGTTTAAATACAAATGTACAGAAGTTCTTCAACATGCCTCTTGCAGATGCTATTTGAGGTAAGTTTGAAATCATTAACCAGGTAGAGAGCATCATCCTTACAGAAAAAAGCCTCCAGCAGTATTCTAGGAATTTAGCTACAGAGGTGGACGCATTCCCTACTACATATATACTAGATTTTCCAAAGAAGCCTTGTGAACTGACAAGAAACAAAACTCAGGTTCTGCACCATGCAGAATGCACTGACAACCTCAGTCTTAGACCAATTGCTCTGTGGGCTCCAGGGTTGTTTACACACACAAAAGACAATCATAGCTTACCAAAAAAGGTGCCTACTGGCCTGGCACATTGAAGAGTTCAGCTGCTGATTCACATTGCAAAGCGTATTCCTCAAAGTTGGCTCCTTGCCTCCTAGTAGATAAAAATAGTTAAACCATGATTTTTTTTTCTTCATTTACTGATTGTACAGGTGAACCAGTACTGCAACAAGGCATGAGAGCCCTCAGCCCTTACGCTGTGCTGCTCAGCCCTGGTCAGATAGGTCAGACACCGTCCATCCATCTGTACTGCCCTCATTCTTCTGGTAACGATGCCCGTTCTTCTACTCCCTACAAAATACACTCAGTCATTTGGGAAATTAAAAAGTGACATAAATGCTGCACCAATTCAAGATCAGCACTCCAAAATATTGCTTTAGGGAAGCTCCCTTTTAATATAGTAAATGAGACAAATGGAGTCCTCTTTTTTCTCATTCCCTTCTCTTTAACAGCAATTGAATGAAGGGGAGATTGCAAGGTAAAATCAAGCACATCTGGGTCAATTAGCATGGAAAGTCAATTCTTTAAAACCTGATGGATGCCTCTGGGAATTGTGCACTTCACAGCATGAATTCCCAGTGCAGTGCCACACTCTCAGCAACTCAACTCAATTAAGCCATTACGTGGTTCTTTAAATCTGGGGATTCCAGGGAATTGGTTAATTGTCTGCTTGTCATGGTTCCTCCTCAGGGAGCATGTAAATGTCTTCTGTTTCTCCTATAGATGTGTGGTGCACACAAGAACAATCCATTTTAGCTGACTTATTCAAAGCTTATTTCTCCCGTGGGAAAATTAATCTTCCTCCTCAAACACAGAACAAAGATCTCCAGTGGAAACAAATCATGCCATCAATGTGGAATAGGTTTTCAATGACTACAGTCAAGTTTATATTTCCTTTTTGTTGCAAGGCTCAAGTATTCTCCCTAATTTCACTTGTTCATAACTTTCACAACCAAACCCCTCAGGCCTGTAATAGGGTTTCACCATTCTCTGCAGCTATGAGCAGCTCTGACAAGCTCTTGGACTTACCTAGTGCACTGCAAGTCACCAACTTTACAATCAGGAGAGCCTGAACAAGCCGTCTAAGCATTTATGAAGCACTTTACTCCATGGACAGAGCTGAGTGTCTCCAGAGGATACACATTCAGATAGACGGGCAGGATAACACATTAGGGGATGGTAATCTGTCCCAGCTGAGAGCTGCTCTGGATCCACCAAACCAAGAGATCCACTCAAGAGATGCCTATGGCAGACATTCCACTTTTAGACAGCAAAATTAGTGAGCTTAATCCCAGCTACGTTTCCTCACTGCTGTGACTGTGACAACCACTCAGGAAAGACAGACTGCTGTCCCTGTCTCACCACTGCACCTCAGTGAGTTCCTCTTCATGTGCACACAAGCAGCTGCTTTCACTCTTCTTTTGCTTCAGGTTCGGACTGCTGAACACCCAAAATCTCTACCTGGTCTCTATGGCAGACAGTTACTGGGTGCTCAGGATTGTGGAAACAAGTGACCCCATTTAGCCCCTAAATATGGATTTAGAAGGCTAACTTTAGCTTCAGATTTTTTTTAAACTTGGCATGGTAATAAAATCCATCCATGGGGCGAGTTAATTTTTTACCATCAAAGAGAAGTAAAACAACTTCTCCAAGGTCATACAGCAGGATGACTAGGATTAGAATGCCACAAATTCCATGTGCTATAACCAGAAAATTATTCTGTTTCCTAAATGTAACATAATTGGGACACAGTCTGATAAATGGAGACTGAGTAAGCCACACTAAATCTACTGATGTGTTCTGCAATGTCTGGATGCATCCCCAACCCTAGCTATGAAAGGAAATGTAATTATGGTAATGAGAAAGTGCAGTCCACCCACCATTTGGGTTACCACACACATACGTAACTGATTCTAAATATAGAATGCAGTAATGTCTGTTACACTCTTATCTCCCACTGATCCCTTTTCCTTAAGTTATAAACTTACCATCTTTTCCTCTGACAGGAGAAACAATCTGTTTTGGTGTATGCACACTCGTTAAAGGCTTATCACATCAATCAGGACACTGGGAACAGCTGCTGGACGTTCACCATAGAGCTGCTATTGGGAGCAGACACCTTCACTGGCCCACATACATGTAACCAGACTGTTTGCTCAGGCGCAATGCTAGGGATGAAGGAGGGAAGCTAAGTCTGAGGAAGAAAGTTCAAGGAGAAGAGGAGGATCAAGAAGCCAGAACATTTTATAAAGCACCCTTGTGCTTTGGAACCCATGCCAATTTTAAAAGTGAGGCATATGTCTCTCAGTGCAGTCTAAGCCATGAATGCAAGGCAGTGTAGAGATTCAAAAGCCTTATTTAAAAACCCTAGTTTGGCTCCAGAGAAGCAAAATAGCATAGCACACAGTTCAGGCTAGCTTACACAGCTTCTGCCATAGCAGTCTAGATCAGTCAGTGTTGTGGGTCTAAAAAGGTCTATGTACAATGGTGTCCTCTACATGTATCATTCACTTAGTTTACATCATCTGGAGGATGGGTCTTCACAGGTGGTGCAATATGTGTGTGTAACTTAAAAATCTCAGCTGTGGCTCTGGAGTACGTGCAAGGGATCCTGACAACAAACATTCTGGCTCTCCTGCCTGTCTGCAATCCAGGGACACAATGCCAGACACTTTTCCTCCTGTGGTGGACTGGCATGCAATTATTTTTGTGCACCTCAGTTTGCCTTGGCTACAAAAAAGCGAGGAAACATTTTATTTCCTTTCATCTCCTAAATCAGTGTGGCAGATAGCTAAACTACCAGTTTCACCAAGTTTCTGTGGGCAAAGGAGAAACTGCTCATTGCCAGGTGTCTATAAAGGCATTCAGAGGTATCTAAAGCTGAAAAAGAGTTCTAACTTGAAAATGTTAGTATCTTTAGGCTGTCATGCCTAGATGTTTGCCATGAGTTACAGGAGTATAGTCAGAGGTAGCAGAGGTAACAGTGAGAAGAATTAGAGAACAGGACTGTGACCTGCACATCCCCACGCAAAGCTCTCTTCTTGGAAGTGCCTTGCTATTGTGCTGAGCAACACCATATCACAGCAAAGTAATCCCAGCCATAGCAGGGGCTGGCAGTCCCAGTGCGTTGGTCACAGCTCCTTCAGTACTCAGTGCTTCCAGACAGTCACACATCAGAGCTTCACATCAAAGGGACTCTCTGTTCGCTTTCCATCTACAATGAAAGCAACACCATAGCTCTGTTCACAGTGAAAATAACACTGGTGCTCATGTACATGTGTCTGGACCAATCATGTGTGTGTTGTGGATTCAGAGTACTTTAATTTCCTTTTTAGAAAAGAAGAGAAAGGAAAAATCAGCAAACTACCTTTTCTGCCTTCTGCCTCTCTGCCTGGAATTAACCAAGATGGTGCCTAATCAGCCACGGATGGAAGAAGAAAAATAGGGATGGACTAGAGTAACCCCAGTAAATTCAATCCAACCAAGTCAACAGCAACTTGAAGGTTTTCTGGAGGCTCAGCAATCCACATGCAAGGAGTTCCTCCAGTTCACTTTCTGCTAAAAATGTATCTGCATTCCAAAGCTAATACAGTGGCCAGTAACAACTGAATTGCTTCCTGACAAAAGGTATAGTCGCGCCTACAGTTGAATATACACCATATACATGTTGAGGAAGGCATTGAATATAAATGGCAATGACGTGTAGTGTAGCCAATTCCTGACTGCTCTGCTTATTCTTTGCTGTAGCCTTCTATCCTGGTTCAGAGACTACATAAGATGGTGCTACTTTGTTTACACTGGTTTCACTGTGATTCAAGTGACTACCTGAAATGTCATACACACACACACACACACACACACACACACATATACACACACCCCAAAAGACAGACCTTCTTCCAGAGCTGTCAGCAGCACCTTTGAAAAGTTGTATAGGTACCTTAAAAAAAAAAAGGAGCCATTTTGAAGAACTTTTTTTTCTTACCTTTCTTCAGAAACAGCTCTAGCACCCTCTAACACCCAGGGCAGCATAAAACCTGCTATGCTCACCTTGTTATTTCAAACACATACACACATATGAACATATATACACACACCTACACAGACCCAAAACTCTCTCCCCAGGAACATGGCTTTCCGTTTTCAGGTACATACCAGCAGGAACACATACACTGAAGAAACAGGCAGAAAACAGTCATGTTTTTCACATAGCTCTTTTATTCTGCTTGCAGGAGTTCCTTTTCCAGCCACAGGCAAGGGTTGAATCCAGAGAAGCCAAAGGCAGTTGAAGCGGGATGTAAATGAGACCACACCTTCAAAACACACTCCAATCATAAGGGAAGGGCATAGATGTAAATAAAACCACACCTTTGCTGGACCAGCCTCCTCTTCTTACGTAAACAGTCTCCATGTAAGTAAGGTCACTCCTTCGGATGAGCTGCCTATTTCCATTTGTGATGAGAGGCATGTAGGCAAGGCCAGCCCCTTTCACAAACTCTTTAAAACTTTGAGAGGAGTGTAAGCTTTACCCTTCTCTGGCTCAGAGAAAAGCTAGTTCTTTCTTTGGAAAGCACTTTTCTGCTCTGCATGCGATCCCATGAGCCACCACAAATCTTTCCTCAGTCTTCCTGTCAGTCATTGAAGACTGCTTTATGAACTAACCACCTATAGAACATAGATACACATTTGCAGATGCAACTTTTGCCTTGCACTGACAAGTCCTTACACTGACATTAGATGGGTGCCTTCCATACAACGGGGCAGAATTCAAAAAAAACAATGGGAAAAGTGAGATCCTTCTGCATTTTCCCTTATATCCTTCTTTCCACATGCACATCCAAATCTGATTTTGAGATTTCCAACCCAGATCAAATGGAGGTTTCTCCCAAAAGGCGAAGAACTAAACTGCATCCAGGCTTCAGTATAACATTTTCCAGATGTCAGAGCTCACTATAATCATCTTCAATTTTGGTTTGGGTCAATGCGCAACATAAGTACCAGTAAAACTTTACTATCACTGACAGTCATTTAACTATTGGAAACATTTATAATGCCTAGGTTAGGAAGGCAACCACTGGAAGGCATTTTGAGAGGAAAAACATGGTTCCCATCGATATTCCTCAAAGGAAGAAAGTCCTGGAGAAATGAAACAGACAGACTCCAGCTTCCTTGAACAAGACATGAGACAGAATGAAAGTGCTTGCAATGGCACATACCTTAGCCAAACAGGTGATTTTTAATAAAATTGGGAAAGGGTGTACTGCATTCCCACAGAAATGGTGAAAACACAGATGCTGCCCAAGTTTAGAAAAACAAAATTGTCCACATTTTTGATGTTTGCACTAAAGGAAAAATTACTGCTTTGAACATTTGATTGACGACTATTAAAGGGAATCATTATTATCATGGCTCCCACCTGAGATACAAGAGGCCAGGATTTGTCAAAATTTTCCTTATAAAGCCATCTTTCAGTCGTGTCTAAATGAGCCTGAAATAACTAATTGGGACCAAAATCTGGATTGTGAGATCCCTGGAAACAAATCTGCATCTCGCTGTTTACAAAGAGACCATGAGAGCAGAAGAGAAATAATTTTTAGTGGTTAAAGCTATCTATCTTGTTTGTGATGCTTTACGGTGCTAATCAGTGATCAGCAACTGAACAGGAAGCTTGCAATTGGGGGTGATGAACATCCAGAAGCCCAGATGCACATTTAGCCATGTCCTACAGCATTTTCTTCCGAAACATGCAGCTGCCACATAACACAGGATGTCTTGTAATATATCTGAAGCCCACCTTTCCAAAGACATCCTGGACAAAACCCAGCAAGGACCACAGCAGGAAGAGAAAGATTCACAAACAGTCTTGGTTTTTAAAAAAATTATAATTATTTCATGCCCAGGCTTAAAACTAGGCTATTTCTATAGCACAATCATTATACTAATTTAATGAACAAGTTCATTAGGCTCAAAGTGTAGCACTCAAACCAAACTATAGATGCAGTTTTCTTTTTAAGCCAGTCCCCCAAAAGTCCCTATCCAAAAGTTGTACCCTTAAATGGAAGAAAGGAAGTAAAATGAGAAATGCAGTCATAGGACAGGTCTGATTTAGCAGATATTTCATTTAATGGACTGAGTATACTGGTTCCCATCCACTGCTCCTGCCTCACTGCACTGTTCAGTGGCCCTGGCCACTCTCATGCACATGTAGCACATTCCAGCCTTCCATTTGCTTCCACAGTTTCCTTCCACACTTCAACTTACATAGCAGTAAAAATGAAAAAAAGTAAATTGTGAAGTCCATTAATGTTTCCCTGTACCGGCTAATTAGGTGTTGGGCCAAACAGCAATGGGTCCTGATGCAAAACCCACCACAGTCTAATCTATCAGTCATTCTTGCATATGTTTTTCTGCTTTACAATTTGTTGAATTTCCCCCTCAGCATTTTCCTTTCTTGTTATTTCTGCTCCAGCTTATGCCACACACCTCTTCTTCCTCACTCTTCCTTTCAACTGCAACACCCCTAAAGTCAACCCACTTTCCCTGCACTGTGAGGAAATACCCATCCTGGGTTATTGGTTCTCTCCTGTTTTACCACATTTTACAAGCTTTTTTATATACGCTTGCTCTTAATCTGCAGCACAGTTGGCAAAATCTGAACCTGAGCCTGGTCTCTTCAACACAGAAGCGGTTTTACTGTGCATTCCTGCAACACTGCACACAACTGGTATCCTTTGCACACTAGTTTACTATCAAAAATGTATTACTGCATCAGTTATGTCTTAAATCTATTAGTTCAACAAATTATTTAAAACACATTTCACCTACTAATTAGCTAGATCCTTTAGGAAGACAGCCACTTAAATCCTAGGCTTACAATATAATTATTTTGTGAAGACAATCTCTACAACAGTGTCTGAGAGAAACTCTGAAACTAAATATTACAAGAGAGAAACTGCAGTTGGTGAGAGACCAATAAACACACTGTAAATTCTGAGTTTGCTCAAGAAACACTGAGTCGTGAATGACTATTCCAGAAATGGAAAAATAGAAAGTCTCTTGACATCCGAATAGGGTGAGCAGGCAGTGCTCCAACAAACAAATCAGGAGTGGAAAGAAAAAAATGCCTTCTTGTATCCAAATAGTTCTGAAAATGAAAACAGGGATTAAAAAAGAAGAACTAAAACATGGGAAGCTGAAGTCTATTCCCATATTTTATTGTGCCACTTAAAAGTAAGCTAAATGCAGGCTCTGTCCTGATGAGAAGCAATATCCTTTGTTTTTCTGCCAGCATTAGATAAGACTGTCAAAGATGGGGTTTAAAACAGGATGGGATTTAAATCAGTGCACAGGAAAGAGAGATCATGCTGCTTCCTCTTCTTTTCTTAAATGTAAGGGTGACTTTTCTAACCTGTGTACTCTAGAGATGGCAGCCCAGCTCTTGCCCACACCACTCTGCAAAACAGATTCTGAAAGGGCAGCTGCTGGTAAAACTGACGAGTGCTGAATGCTACTGCCCTTGGCTACAACAGGCAGGAGACCCTTGAAAGAATAACCTGCACCAGCCCTCTGCCCTGCAGGCACTGGCAACACAGCCCACATTTGAGCCCTCTGAAAACATCTCTGGCACATCACCCTTCTGGGAGATGCTTCAAGAGTTATGGCGGAAACCCAGCTACTCTACCTTGGAGAGCTGTTCAGAGTTAGAATACTTAAGTGAAACTCAATAAACACAAACCAGTCCTGAAGCAGCTGTAAGGGGAGGTAAGACCCTGGTGTGCAAGTACCATCAGAGAACAATTTAGTACCCTCAGGTTTCCAAAGCAGCTCTCACTAGACTCAATCCCTACTGCTGTGCCTCAGAAACTCCCCTTGCAAACCCAGCAATGAAAGGGCATGACAAACAACTAATGTTTCTTTATAGACAGAGAAAATTTAGCCCATATTCCCAACTATAATGCGCACTCAAGCACAGCACTCAAATAAAAGCACAGAAGATGCAGAATGATGGCTGAAGGTCTCCAAAGAAGTCATCAGTGATCGATCCCTACCTGTTGGACTCAGTGGCATGTGTCCAACACCGACATTTTAAATTATCCAGCCCAAGGTTCTGTACTGCAGGCACTTACAAAAATGGGATTTGGTTTAGGAACAACTACAGCAACAGTAAACAGTAAAACAGCATTACAGATTTGCTTCTACACAATAGGCTTTAATGACTCTAAATAAATCATAGAATATTTTTAAGTGATCCCTCATGTCGGCAAGAAAACGGATTTTTTTCCTCCTTGAAGAACACTTGTTTACAAACATCTCTTCATCCCTACTTCCAGTGGCAGACATTAAAAAATGTCACTCAAAAGTGAAAATTTTAAAAGTGTTTTTTGGGCCAATCAAGACCAGCAGGTCATTGACACAAAGTGGATTTGAAATAAACATCCCCAAAATTTCTCCCTTCCAAAATCAAATCAAAACATTGACATGTTTAAGAACAAAAGAATTCCAAGTTTTTTCTTGGCTTCGTTTTGCTGAAAATTAACACAAGCGATGCACAGGACCTATTCCATCAGGATTCCTCTTTGTAATAAAAACAAAATTAGATCAAAGCTCCTCAGTTGCCCAGAAATTTAGGGAGAAAAGACTACAAATGTTCTGTTGTCGTCTTCTCTCAGCTGAGAAAATGATACACTCTATAAACTGCATATGACAGATGAACAGATAGGCAGGCAGATGCTCCCAATTTTGAACACACACTAAAAAAATAGTCCTGGAGTTCTGAAAAAGATTTTCAGAGCTTGACTGTAGTTCTGACTGGTTCCCTAAGTGGAAAACAAATATCTAACTGCTTTATATACTCTTGCAAAAAAAAAAAAAACCTGCCATAATTTTAAAGTGTGTTGGCCATAGTTTATTTTTAGATCTGACAAACCACAGAAACATCTCCAAAAATATTCTAAAGAAACACAGTGACCATTTCAACTTGAAAAGCAGAAATGTTTTAACAGGATCCTCTAAGCTATGGTACAGGCTAAACAAATCTGTAAGATCCCTTAACAGCCTTTCAAAAAGCCTCCTACATTCACTTATACTTTGTTTCATAAAAACTTTTCACCTAGGCTAGCAAAGGTAGTCTTCACTAGAAGCTCATAGTCAGAAGGAGTCACTGATTGAAGAGGGGAGCATTGATCTGAAGACAGAAAAGAAAGCCCATGGGAATTCAGGCTGAAGGTGGTGAGGAATCATAGAATCATAGAATCAATTGGGTTGGAAAAGACCTCCGAGATCATCAAGTCCAACCCTTGGTCCAACTCTAGTCCATTTACTAGATCATGGCACTCAGTGCCACGTCCAATCTCAGTTTAAAAACCTCTAGGGATGGTGAATCCACCACCTCTCTAGGCAGGCCATTCCAATGCCTGATTACTCTCTCTGGAAAGAATTTTTTCTGATATCCAACTTAAATTTCCCCTGGCAGAGCTTGAGCCTGTGCCCCCTTGTCCTATTGCTGAGTGCCTGGGAGAAGAGACCAGCCCCCACCTGGCTATAACTTCCCTTCAGGTAGCAACAACCAGTTTCATCTCTTTGCTTGAGAGAAGGCAGTTCACTCAAGACAAGTGAAAAGAAAGGTGGTGAAAAGGCACTCAGACTCAGTCTAGGAAAATGATATTCAGGAAAAGAAGAAAGCTTCCAAAATGAGCAGAGATTTGATGCACAAATGATGCAAGACAAGTAAATACTGTGCAAGATGCAAACAGAAGAGGCTGGCAGGGAAGAAAGTTTTACCTCTCACGCTCTGGTAATACGTTACAGCTGGTCAGGGAGTGTGTCAACACTGCCCCATGGTCAATCTGAAGCTATCTACAGCTGGGTATTGTATTATGTCTAACAATTATCTCATCCCCTACACTTACTTACCAATTCAAAACTTCTTTCCAAGAAAGAACAGTCATTAGGCAATAGGATCACAAACGCTGCGTCTATTTTCACCAGAAGTCTCCCAGCATAAATACTGTGGGCCTGTATCACACGAATTATGGCTGCTCTACTCTCTTAACCTTTGGAGTTTTTTTCTCTCCACCTTCCCTGCTATTCCCATCTTAGTTCTCCCCAAAACTCATTGGTTCACTTAGTCCAGGATTATCAAATATGCTCTAAGTCCAGCAATTACATTCCTCCTTAGCTTTCTTAGTATGTCTGTGGGATAGAACTTCTTGTTACCTAGGTGGGTTTTTTGGTTTCCTATTATTATTGGGTTTACGGTTAAATGATGAGAATGTACTGCTCTGTGTTGACCTGAAGCAAAAGCAGGAAAAATGAAGGAATTTTGAGTAAAAACCCAACTTTGACAAGATTTGCTTTGATGACCTTCAAGAAACAAAAATTAGACACCTCATCCATACATCAGCTAATCTGACTTCAAATATAGCATGTGTGGTCTTCTTGCTGTAAATACATGACAATAAAATGTCAAAAGCACACAAGGAATCAGTTCTGGACGTAACATAAAATTTAATCTCTGCATGAACAAACCTGTGACTTCTAGTCCTAGAAATTCACATCTATATCTTTTCAATTAGAAGAATAATTCAATTACACTACAGCAACTATGCTGTCCATTCATCCTAAACCACAATGAAGAGTAGAAACAGAAGGGCTAACACATCTAGTCCAAGTGTTGGATGTCTTAAACATTCGAAAAGGATTGCACAATTTCCCTAAAATTTACTTATTTTTTCTTTTTTCCTTATAAGAATAAAGTGATGAAAACAGAAAACCCATAGAAACTGGAATTACAAACCATATAATGCTGGTTTTGCTCTTGGTTTTGTGTCTGTACACATATTGATTCTTCAAATGTTACAAAACACACACCATGTCCAGAATTAGTATCTGTACACTGTACTTTGTAAAAACATTTTAATCAGGCTTTAGGTTTTATATTGTTAGGTGCCAGCCTTTTCATTCTCTTCTTTTACATGCTGACACTTCTTTGCATATTTTCTCGGCAAATGTTCTAGGAAAAAAAAAAGCTTTGACAAACCAAGCTGAAAGTGCTTTAGAAAAAGTACTTCAGGTATCTTTAAAATGGATTTATGTGACATTGTGACACTGATTCAGGTCAGTGTTCTCCGGGGTTTTATTACTGCAAGAGTCCAAGTGCAGTCAACTGTGGTACAACCTTCAGTATGCGTCTGACTTTAATCCCTTCTATAATTCATGTATCATTGGAATAAAGGCAAAATTTTAAAGCCAGTCAGAATTTACTTAATTTTATCTCCTTCTCTTTGCATTTTTATGTCTGGTTAACTTCCCAAATTTGCAACAATTATCCTAACTAAAAACAAGAAACTTGAGGTTTAGGAACAAGTTTGGAAAATGTATATATATTCTTGTTATCTTAGATGTTTATTCTTGAGCAAAACCAGTCTTGCATTCCTTAAGAATTTCATTACACTTAACAAAGTTCCACTCAAACCTCATTACCTCCCAAAAGCATAAACAAATGCCTTATGTCTTATTTGGAAACTGGACTATTAATTCTCTTTCTTTGTGTGTGCGTATGTTAGGCACAAGGTTGTGGAGCACGCATTGAATTTATCAATATACTAAACACAAAGAATGTGGATTTCACCCAGCCTCCTTTTGATGATAGTTCAAAAGTCCAGGAATCACAGACATTCAAAATGCGCAAAAAAAAATCTTACCCAAAGAATTGTTTTCCTTCCTATCCTATTATTGTCATTAAAACCAAAAGCAAAGACCTGCTTGCCGTATTTCCCTTTGCATTCTAAAATAACACATTTAGCAAGTAATACACATCACTGTTATTTCTCATGATAGGTTACAGAAACATAAATGTGTTTCTCCTTTAATTCTTCCATTTTCCTCACTTACTATATCTCATTATAGGTCTGTGCATTCAGATCTGGAGGATTTTATAAAAAAACGTGCCTGGTTCATTTCTATCAGTTGCTTTCCTGATCATTAACTAGTTCCTGAAAATTACTTCATTCTTTCCTGACATTGTTGACTAGGTTGTCCAAGAATAAAACTCCCTAACACAAACCCCCCAAAGGAAGAAACATGTAGTCATTGCACTGTGCCTCTCAGTGGAGGTTATTCCTGAGAGCAGTGGGGCAAGAGAAAACAGAGAATGGCATGCCAAGGTGCGGAGAACAGGAGCACCCAGACTTTGCTGCAGACACATCTCTCATCTTCAGGCAATTGAGTTTGCTCCTGGTTGAACTGACCTGAGCAGTTTCCTGATGGTAAAATGTTGTGAAAGCAGTGGGAAGGAAGCTGCAAAGTCCACCTAATCCTTTACAGCACTCTCCTCATGCACCATTTTCTCCACTCCCTCCTGTCCACCCCTTTCCCCCACAACCCCTCCCACACAAACACAGGTGTGCACCTCTCTCTTTAGCCCTTTTTAGCCTTTCCCACTTAGCACCATGGCTGGTTGTAAATGCTCAAATTCAGCACATGGGTGAGAAGCTAACAGGAGGGATAAACCCTTTTCTACTCTCTTGTTACACTGCCCTACTCCGAAATGCCAATCCACTCCTTCAACTCACACTCTTACATCCCCATCACTGCCCACATCCCTCCTCCACAAAACTGCACCAAACCCCTCCACAGGGCAGAATGGTGGCTGACAGCCACGCTGCTACCACAGACTACACTTGGCAAGCGTAGCTGTGGTCACACACAGGACAAGAGAGCAATCCTGCAGCCATGGCCCAGATATGAGGAACGTATGGCCCTTCCCCATCCTGGCTGCAGACGACCCAGAGAGTCCAATTACTCATGCATTAATCAGACAGGGTGGATTTCAGCAACACTAACAGTCCCACAAGAACTCTATCAACTGGGCAAAACTGTCCTCCCTGTGTCCTCTGCCTTGCCTCTGCCTCGCATTTTTTTCTTCCTTAGTCAAGAGCCCTAACGTGGGAAAAGCCTTTTGTCAGAACCACAGGGGTTTTGCAAGTACTTTACAACTCCCACGTGTCATCCTCCCTCCTGAGGCAGGAAAACAATTCAGTCACATTCCTCTTACATCTGGACAGAAAAGCTGGTAGGAATGAATAAGAAAAACAGCGTGGTTTTGTGATGCAGTGAACCATTCAGCTTGTCCCAGCTGCAGAAACCCTCTAGCTCCTTTCTCCAACCAAGCCCTACATTCCTAGCACATCTGCTCTTTTGCTCCTCCTCGTCTGCCCGTGAGGGACTGGCCAGGGGACACATGTGGAATATAACACTTGCCTCGGTTCCTTCCTAGGCAGGTCAGTCCTTTCCAAACTTCTACTCCCCCCTGTGGCAGCTTGATGGCAAAAAAAAAGAAATAGAAAGCACACTTCCCAAGTCATGCACTCTACCGTCACTCTTTGTAAGCCATTTATCAAGGACAAAGCTACTTGAAGGCCGAGGCAAAGTTTCACTGAATTTAGATGGTAAGGTAAGAAAGCTGTTCCCGGGGAATTTGAAACTGTAGCCTATGAGTGACATAAGAAGAAAGAAAAAGATGTTGCTAGTTTTATATGTTTTTAAAACTCACCTGAAATTTTTGTATTACTAAGTTCATAACTCACAAAGGAAAATTGCTTAGCACAGTTTTAAGATTTCCAAATACTTTGCAAATCTTAGGCAATGAAAAAAGGCAATTGCTGAACTGTCTTTTCAGCCCATGTCATAACTGAATATTAAATAATCATACAGATCTACCATGCTATTAAGGTTAGACTTTTCCACAAGATCTATCATGGGTAACTTCCTCACAAGAAATGCACCACAAATAACTTTTTTGGCTCAATCTTCATAAAGACTCCATTCCCCAAAATGGTCAAAACAAACACCTAGGTACAGTAAAAACCTAACCTTGATTTCTATTTAAAAGCCTTTAATAAAATGGTTATAAATGGAGTAATATGCTCAGAAACATTTGCTGTTAGTGAGAGTCCTACCACTTTTACAACATCATGCTTATTACTTAAAAGCCACTCATCACTAAGACATCTGTAGAAACATGGTTGTAAACTCTGGACCTGAGACCACTGCCATTTAAAACAACTAGGTTTCCTCGATTAGTTCCCACAGGAAATCAAAATACCTTAGACATGTTCCCACTCCCCTAAAAATGCCCATTTCTTGGGTTATCTGCTTTTATTGTCTCCAAGTGAATAATGGTCCGACAGAGAATTTCTCACCAAAACCAGTGGAATTAGCATTTTAAAATGGTTTTCAGACCTGGCCTGGTAGTTGCTAAATTTCATACACATCTGTGGGTCAATAAGGAAGCCACCTTGGCTGTTGTAGGTCACATCCTAGTTTCCCTGTCTGCGTCACTCGTACAGATGTATTTACACAGGTCACATACCACATATCTCTTGCTGAAAAAAACAGCCAGCCAAGCTGGCAGTTGAAACATGGGGAACCATTATCCTGAAAAATCACACAATCTCTAAAATCCAATGTTAATACATTGAGGATGTTACGTTGCTTTGCAGGTCAGACAATGGAGTGTGCTTATCAAGTCCCTCAGAGGCATTACAGACCTATACAATTAACCAACTCTTCTACTTTCTCAGGAAGGGCTGTGTAAACAGAAAAGCTCACTATACCAAGGTCAGTAACTCAGGTTGCATCAGAAATGGAGCAAATTTTACAGACAGTTCTCTCTCTCCCCTTGTCCCCAAAGAAAACACTCTGTCACCCCTGCATGTACAAGTATCAACCCTATCTTATCGGACAATATGGACTATCGTATCTCACAGGATTCTCCACAGCAGCTACAATATAAATTATGATATGCCATAGTTTACAGCAGAGCACACTGCATTTGTTAAGGGAAGTTCCTAATCTGGTCAAATCTTATTAATTAAATGTCTCTCTCAGCTTGGGGAAAAAAAACACAAACCCTCAAAATTTACATTGACAGTTCCTGAGAGAAGCAGGTTGAAAGACTGAAAACAAAATCACATGCATTGTAGACTAAGCAGATCTGATTCATTCCTGCCCACATAATCCATGACAGTGGGAGGAAGTGTTCCTCCAGCTGTTTTCCACGTGGTTCCTCTGAGAATCTTGAAAGGATTTATGGTGCATGTTCTGAGTCAGCCCCTGGCTGCATTTCCTCTTCAGCCAGTGACACTAACTTTTTATGAATTGTTAACCATTTATGGGACAATTGTCAAAGAAGTGGTTAGTGACTCACTGCAGTCCTACACTAGTTGACTTACTATGGCAAGAGGCTGCAAACCTCAGTTAAATCTGAGAAATAAACAACTGAAAGCCTCTTCCCTCCTTACTCACCTATGTGAGCTGTGGAAGAGCACTACACTTTCCCACAAAAACTCAGGACACCACCATCCTCCTCGCAGATGTAGTGAATGCTGCTACTACAGTGCTTATAAGGTCTATGGCAAATATTTCAGAATAAAATCAGATAAACTAAATCTGAGGCTCAGCAGGTAAAGAACATTTGGCTTCAGGCTGCTTACAATCTCACTTTTGTACAAATAGTTTTACATGTGCTTTGAATACTCATTTACATTATTTTTACTTCCAGTAATCTCCTTGCTGATTTAAGATCGCACACGTTCACAAAAACTCCAGCTACTTTTTAAAAATAAAGCCAAGAGCTTAAAGCAGCAACTCTCAGTGATTCTAGGAATAACAAAATATGGCACGTTAAAACATAAAAAAAATCTTAAGTTTAATTAATAATGACTACAGAGGACAACAAAACTCAGGTCTGCTAACTCAAGTCCAAGAATTTTCATGGCCAACAATATATTTAGTGATCTGCCCAACTGATGCTAGCAGAGAATCTGAACCAGTATCTCAAGGAACTGGGACTAGGTCCATGAGTTTGGCAATAAACATTTAGATAGGCCTTATGCTCACTGCCCCTTCCAGCCTTCTTATTCTGGTTCACTTTGGAGAAGAGCTAATATCTCTCATTGGTAAGATTAGTTGATGCGAACTGGCATGGCTACAAAGCAAAAGGCTTTGTATCACTCTAACACAGCAATACAAGTCACACAACATGGATAACTTGCTTGACAGATCCTGGGAAATGTAGTTTTTGCTTTACCTTTATTCATTCATGAGCTCACACATCTCTCCAGAAAAAGACTGAGTAAAAGTCCGGCAAGTAATCTACTTCAGAGTCCCTTCTATGTCTACAGATAGGTAGAATAAGCTACCAGATGACTTCTAAGAAAGAGAAATACCAGGCAACCACATTCACGATGGAATCAATCTCTTTGTTTTTATTCTGTGTCTATTTCTGAGCTAGCAGAGTAAGTCTTGCTTGGAATCTGCATTTTAAGCAAAAAGCCTACTAACGTAACTTTAACCAGACCTCTCAGAATTTTGAGATATATTTATTACAATTTTTAAGAAATATCCTAGTGAGCATTTTGGGAAAGGAAGTAATTGGCATGCTAAACCTGAAGCAAGCCAAAAATGTCTGAAGCCAGCTACAAGCGTATGGTGATGATAAACAGCTCAGGGTCCAGATGTCCATATATGGCCAGACTTCCTATAAGACTGACAGTACTGTATGTTCATTGCCTACGGTTGTTGGATCAGATTCACATTCCTCGGGTATGTTTCTCTGGGAGCTTTTGATTTCCGCTTTGAGGGCTGGCTCAGACCTCCAATTGCTCTTATAAAAAAATATCTGTGACTGAAAGTTGAAAATGTGCAAGATTCTTTCTTTAAGTACACAAACACTCCAAGTCTAGCCACTTTCCTGTAGTCTTGCCAGGTTTTCACTATGTCTGATACCTGATCAAGTGACTTTTTGGGGGGAAGAAGGAAAAAAAAAAGAAGGAAAAACACAAGAGAGGAATGTAGCAATCCACACCTGAACATTTTACAAGACTTCATCAACTGAAGCTGATGTAGACACACACATACCGTATATAGCTGTGTAAACAAGTCTGCAGGACCAGTGTAGTGAATTCCTAGTTTCAGAAGAAAAAATATACTATCTTAAAAGCATGTGCTGTATAAACACCTGCATGGAAGTCAAAATTAGTGCATTTTAATCATTTTATGCATCAGTGCAAAGATATACTTCTTCAACTCATGGCATATTCAAGAGGCACCTGGATGTGGCATTCAGGGATATGGTTTAGGGGTGATTATGGTGGTGTCAGGTTGCTGGTTGGACTAAATGATCTTGAAGGACTCTTCCAGCCTCAATGATCCTGTGATATTGCCATCAGAAGGAATAAGCTGAAGACTAATTGGACTCTAAAAGAACTGCCTTTGCCTCCAGGTTCCCTGTGCGCACAACATACATGCACAAATGAGGTACCCATTGTGACACATCTAGCAGCACGGAAACCAAAATGGCAAAAAGGCACTCCTAAGGACTCTGATTCTTACCCACCCTTATGGGCTGGTACAACTTGTGATTTAGTGGGCTAATGTCCAATTCACAGTGGTGCAAGACCAGAATTAGTTCTGAATTCCAAATACCTATTAAAGTCATTTTTTTCAGGGCACCAAGTGTATAGGGCTTGCTGTACTTGGCCTGCAGCGGGAAGACTTAGGACAGATTTATCCTTTAATTTTGGATTTCCTGGTTTTCTGGTGGTTTGTTACTTTTAAACACACTTTTCTGTCAGTGAGATTCTTAGGTTTTGTTTAATAAAATTGTATCTCTAAAAAAACCTCTTACATGAAAAGTTATAAAACATGTCTAGAGCCTCTCTCAGATGTTCTTCTACCTTATTTAGGCATTTTAAAAAGGCATTCTGTTTACCTGGTTACATTTGCATTTTGGTATGCATGTCATACATAGTTTGGTACACATAGTATTTACCCAGCACCGAGGCCACTGGAGTCCTTCAAGTAAATACAGATTTTGGGAGGCCTCATGAGTTTGGGAACATATATTATTTACCATAACAATTCCTCTGGGATTTATTTTTTTCTTTCAGAGACAATTTCATTTCTTTTAATGGAGAATTTCAAGTAGAAAAAATGACATCCAAATTACTTTACCAGCCAGAGTACAATGCTGGAAAAATATAAAGACAGTTTTACAACAGTCCAACTGGTGCATAACATGAAGAACTTTTTTCCCTCATGAATCCTGTACATACACATTGCTGCATCATAGCATGGAAGTATGCCTACATATGGAGGGATGGGAAGAAGTAGGAGAGGGGCATGGTACGACAGCAGGAGAAAGCCTGCATACAAAAGGTGGCATCTTTTAAGATAACAATCAGATTTCAGTTTGCTTAACATGACGCATTAAGCCAGTCTCTCTCACTAAACACAACACACTTTTACAGGTCAAAGGCCAAAATACTGTCATTCCTTGTGTTAAAGTGGAGGTCAAACAACATGACATCACCAAATATTCAAATGTACACAGGAGGTGGGGGAAGAACCATCCCTTCTAGTAAAAACAAAACGTAACAGTTATCTACAATGACTTAATACAAGCCACAATGCTTATGTCTCGGGTTCAATCAAATACAAACCATAGTGTTAAGGTTTTGGGTGACTGGGTTGGGATGCCAGTCTCTTCTCCTTGTAATCCTGGGGTAGACCATTAACAAGGTTGGAAGGCAGGGCTGTGCGAGGGACGTGTTGCTCAGAAATGACAGCTGCACACAGGCAGTGGGAAAATAATACCCGCTTCTTCCATGCTTCAGACTCCACTCACAGTGCCAAGTATTTCAGAGTAAATAGGCACTCTCTCTCTATTCATAGAGAGCATGTATTAGGGAAAGGAACACATTACAAATATCCAGTATGATTCAGTGGTACACAGAGTCAATTTATACCCGGTAGCGTAATTATACCTTTTTTCGGTGGTACCAAAGCGCCGGGACCGTTCGCCGCCGGGCACCGGGTACCCCGCGCCACGGATGCCCCCGCCCCCGTCCTCCCTGCCGGGGGAGCGTAGGTTAAGGGAAAGGACGGATTCCCCCGGCCAGCCCTGGCAACCACCCCACCACCCCCCTCGCCCCTTCACTCTAGACCCGCCGCCCGCCTCGGGATAACGCGCTGCCGGGGGCGGCCGGGAGCGCTGGCAGCGGCGGTGACTCACATTTAAAACACATAGGGAGGAAAAATAAAACACCGGGGCGGGGGGTGTGCGCTGGGGGGGGGGGGCACAACCGGAGGAATGCGGGAGTCAGGGGTCAGGGCCGCTCCGGGGCGGCGGCGGCGGCGCGGGGCGGGGCGGGCGGCGCGGCGCGGCGCGCAGGAATGCGCGGAATGTCGCTGTTTGTCCGCGGCCCCATTCAGCCCATTGGCGAAGCCGCGCCGCCGCCGCCTATAAAGCGGCGCTCGTCCCGGCACTCGGCAGTCACACAGCAAGTCTCCCGCCGCAGTCGGACGGAGCGGAGCACAGCACAGCAGAGCCGCGCAGCACTCAGCAGCTATCCGCCGGCACAGCGCCCGCCGCCCGCCACAGCCCCGTCCGCGCCGCCGAGGAGAACCGCTCGGTGGGAAGCTCCCTGCTCACCCCGGCTCACCTCCACGCCGCAGCCCGACGCCGCTGCCTGTCCAGCGCCGCCGCCGCGCCGCCCACAAGCCGCCGACCGCTGCAGGATGGTCCCCTTCGCCGTAGCCCTGCTCCTCGCCCTCCTCAGCCCGGTAAGTGCTGCTGCCCGCGGCCCTGCCGCCCCTGCCCCGTCCGGGCGGTCCCGGCGGCGGGTCTGACTCCCCCCTCTCTCTCTCCCCGGGCACTTGCAGGCGGCGCAGGGCCAGGAGTGCAGCGGGCAGTGCCAGTGCGGCGCGGAGCCCGGCCCCACCTGCCCCGCCGGGGTCTCCCTGGTGCTCGACGGCTGCGGCTGCTGCCGCGTCTGCGCCAAGCAGCTGGGCGAGCTGTGCACCGAGCGCGACCCCTGCGACCACCACAAGGGGCTATTCTGCGACTTCGGCTCCCCCGCCAACCGCAGGATCGGCGTCTGCACCGGTGAGTGGGGGCCGGGGCTGCCGCGGGACGGGGACAAAGTCACGCCGGGCAAGGGAGCGAGGGAAAAGGGAACCTCCGCACCGCCCGCCCGCCTCACCCTCTGCTTCTTGCCCCTCGCAGCTCGGGACGGTGCCCCGTGCGTCTTCAGCGGCATGGTGTACCGGAGCGGCGAGTCCTTCCAGAGCAGCTGCAAGTACCAGTGCACCTGCCTGGACGGGGCGGTGGGCTGCGTGCCACTCTGCAGCATGGGCGTCCGCCTGCCCAGCCCCGACTGCCCCTACCCGCGCCGGGTAAAGCTCCCTGGAAAGTGCTGCGAGGAGTGGGTCTGCGATGAGGCCAAAGAGCAGACTGCCGTGGGACCTGCTCTCGCTGGTGAGTGGGAATCCCTTTGTGGATGGCACCTGGGGGAAAGGGGCATGGATGTTGAAGGCCGTGGGATGGGCTGACACAGGGTGCCCCAGCAGCTGGATGCTGCAGTAAATGAAGTCACCCCACAGATAAGTGTCTGCATGAATTTTTCAGGAGCAGAAAGTAGCCTTTAGTAAGGCATGTGAAGTCAGGCAGTGGTCTCATTTTGTTTTTCTGTCTCCTGCAGCTTACAGACTGGAAGACACGTATGGTCCGGATCCAACAATGATGCGTGCCAACTGCCTCGTGCAAACCACAGAATGGAGTGCTTGCTCCAAGACCTGTGGCATGGGCATCTCTACCAGAGTCACCAATGATAATGCCTTCTGCAGACTGGAGAAACAGAGTAGACTCTGCATGGTCAGACCTTGTGAAGCAGATCTGGAGGAGAACATCAAGGTAAATATGATTATCTCTATGTATGATCTTCGAGGATGCTTCCATCCACTAGCAAAAGGCCAGTGATCAAAGGTGCAGTTCTGACAGGTAGTCAGTTTCAAGTGATTTTCCTTGAAGTCTGAGTTTCACCCTAGTGGTGAACAGTTTACAATTAAATGTCCTTAATTTTCTCTCATACTGTAGTATGGCACAGTGTAAGACAGTCTTGCCTAATGATAATATAGTAAGGATTAGCGTGTCTGCTTGCCCTTAACTTGCAAGCTTAAGTGCTGTGTGAAAGCCTACCTTCTAAGCATATTTTATTCACTTCCATCCTAACAGAAAGGCAAAAAGTGCATTCGCACCCCCAAAATCTCCAAGCCCGTCAAGTTCGAGCTGTCTGGCTGCACCAGCGTGAAGACCTACAGAGCCAAGTTCTGTGGTGTCTGCACTGACGGGCGCTGCTGCACACCCCACAGAACAGCCACCCTCCCTGTGGAGTTCAAGTGCCCTGATGGGGAGATCATGAAAAGGAAAATGATGTTCATCAAGACCTGCGCGTGCCACTACAACTGCCCTGGAGACAATGACATCTTTGAGTCTCTGTACTACAGAAAGATGTATGGAGACATGGCATAAAGCCAGAAGGAGACGCTGACTAGATTCTCAACTTGAACTGATTTGCATCTCATTTTGTAAACATGATTCAATAGCACAAGGTATTTAAATCAGTTTTTTTTTCAATTTCAACAAACTGCTCCATGTGACTTAAGACAATTTTTCTACTGACCCCAAAGGGTGATTTGAAGAAGAAGGTAAATTGGACAGTGGGACCACAGCAAGACAAAGCTTCAGAACAAGTTGTTCCTGAGGTGGTGTGATGGGGTTAAAGGAAATAGGCAGGAAAAGCAGATTCAAGCAAATGTTCCCTTCATGTGGTACAGCATGCTTCACCTAGTAGTGCAATTGAGAAGCAGACCGTTAGCATGTTTGGTGGCACTGGTTTAGTGACAGAAACAGCTGGAATGCAAACACCCGGCAAAGTGATAAGTTGAAGGTGTTCTGTTAGTCAGGACAGTAATGTTTCAGCTCTGACACACTGATTCAGATGGCTTGGTCAACAAGAATCAGAATCATGTCTATTAGACTGGACAGCTTGTGGCAGTTAATTTACCTGTAACAAGCTACTTTTTATTAATATTGTAAATACTGTGTGTATATATCTTTGTACAGTTATCTAAATTAATTTAAAGTTTTGTGCTTTTGTTTATTGCTTTGAAAGTTCAATGATAGCCTTCTTTTTTGGAACAAGATAGGTAAATTTAAAGCTTGTTTGACAATGCATTCAAAGCATGAAATAGATACTCTGGTGGAAATTATTCAGGTAGGGCTAAATGGTGAGTTGAGGTCAAGATGAAGTTGCGGTGCTTGTAGTGTTACGAAGCATTCATCTGGCAAAATATGTTTACTCACACTTTATAGGACAAGTGGCTTTAAGAAAAATGGCTCTTCTGTAGGTCATCAGTCTTTCCACTTGAGCATTTGTTTCTTTCTTTGACTATGGCTCTTTTTGGACAGTTTATTTGTTGAGAAGTGTGACCAAAAGTTACATGTTTGCACCTTTTTAGTTGAAAATAAAGTATTTATATTTTTTATATAAATGGCTTGGTATTTCATTTACCTTTAGTCTTCACTATTCCTTTACATATTCCTAAAACTGTTGGGCTTTGCAGGAGATAAAAATCAAATAATGTGCGGTGGGTTCTTCGTCCAGAAGCACATACACATAGAAATAAGCTAATGAATTACAGTTGTTTATTCTGTTACTACTGAACCAACTGTAGCTTGTTACTCTTCTGAATTTAGAATGGAGGGAAGGGACATTAGAAATTGGAGCAGGTCTGTCATGCCTCACATGTGGCTTTGAAGGGAGCCACCTTGGCACCATGGTATTGAACTGCTACTGTAGTACACCATGCAATGATTTGTTTTGAACTAAGGTAAGGAAAATAATTATTGAAAGCACTGAAGTGGCTCTTGACTCTTAGAGTCAAATCCAGAAGTCCAAAATTTGGTACATTTCTCAGGGAAGAGCTAATGAGTTGTACATAAAAATCACAGAATAATACAGGTTTGAAGGGGGCTCTGAAAATTATCCAATTTAACCTTCATGCAGACTAGGGTGAATTTAGGTGTAGTTTTACTTCAATTAACAGCTAAGAATGGTATGGTAGACAGAGCATTGAACTCGGATGGCAATTACCTGGGTTACCTTCTTGCTTGATGACTGGGGCAATCATTTTACATGACAGTTCTGTGTAAAGTGTCCATTGATTCAAACTCTTGCAGGCCCACAGATGAGAAGTATGGTAAGAGCTACACATTTTGATAATGGTCCAAACATTCTTAGATAAGCAAAAAATAGTATAAGGACAGTTGTGAGTCACTTGCCTCATTCTCCCTAAAGCTAAAGAGAAACTTCAGTCCTGTGCTAGTTCCACATTAATAACAGACTGTTTTGTCCCTTTATTATGACAAGTTGATTCTTTGAATTCAAAATTAACCTTTGCACTAGAAGCATTAGTTGTTTTTTCAGAAAAAAACACAGGCTCTCCAACAAGAATCCTTTTCAGGCAAACAAGTTCAATCTGGAATTTCCTGGTACTGAAAGAGTGTTAGCTTACAAAAATGTCCATCCTTCTTGAGCACCTTCCAATCCCATTGATTTCAGCTAGCATTAGCAGCAAATCAGTGTAACACCAGCTTTGACTAATCATGGACAACAGAGCCCTAAACTAATGGCAAGTCAATGGGAGTCTTGCCAATGGCCTCACCAGGCTTTGCTCAAGGCCATAGAAGCATTTTCCCTTCCTCTGAAAAACACAAGGAATTCTCCTGGCATGAGGAAGTGGCTTTCTGTGCTCCATATGAAATAGTTTTGGGTAGCCTCTGGCTCTTAAACTCCCTAGACTATCCAGCATTTTTTTGAATTTTTTTTCAGGTTACGAATATGATGCTGCCATTCAGTTCACCCTGGAAACACTTCAAACACTCAGAACACCAAAGACTGATTGTCCTATTGCTACTGTGGCTCCACCCCCAAATAACAAGAAAATTCTTTTCTAGTTCCAGCAAGGACAGGATGTATATGGACTTCATTCATAGCCATCACTGTAGAAGCTCTCACCAACACAAGAACAGAAAGAAGCACAATGGCAGGTTGGAATTAATGCCAATAAGAGATTGGATGTTTATGACATCGCTTAAGCCTGTTGATGAACAACTCTGCCCTGCAGTCTTGCAGATTGGTATCAGATACTGTAATGTATAGCCTTTCCTTGTAATGCCAGCCTCATGACCAGCTCATGAGATTCACTCAGGTTCTGCTCCCAGTCCCCTGCAGCCACTCAGGTTCTGCTTCCAGTCCCCAACACCTAAGCCACACAAGGTTGTGGCCTCCTTGGGCACTGTCTGCCAGCTGTGCCTGGCATACAAGCCTGGAGGGTCAGCGAGTGGCAGCAGTTTAGGAAGGGCTATGTGTAGTTCGACACTCACAAAGAAGGTCCATCAAAATAGCCCAGTACTTCTACCTATCCTCTCTTTGGTAACTCAATGAAACTGCCTTGCCAGCCATCTGACAAAATATTGCACTGTTTCACAGGCCAGTAGAAGATGGAAGAGGCCTGTCAGAATATTTTAATATAGTGGTTTGCTGTTGTGAATCAAAATAAGGAAGTGTGCTGCATATGCAAATCTCTTTAGGAAGTTGCTCTCCCGTGAGCATGTCAGGGATCATAAATCTCAGGTATCTCTGCATTATGATGAATTGCGCTCTGTTTTTTTCCAGAAACTTGTGTAGTCTTTTGACAGAGGCATATATTTTACACCATTTCACAGGTGTCACACCTCTGAAGGTTTTATCTCTGAAGGGAAAGAAATTTAAATATTTTGTTGTAAGGTCTCCTAGAGGTGTAGGTAGGCATTATACTGTTCGTAAGACTTTCTTTCAAAGGTATTCTGGGAAAAAGCCCATGTGTGGAATTTATGGCATCTTAAATGATGGCTACAATGTGGGCCTTTCAACCATAAAGAAATTTCCCAATTTTATTCTTTGTGCTTAAGATGCGTAGATGGAAGAATAAAAACTTGATTTCAAAAGTCCAAAGTCACTTATATGCAAGGGAACACTGGTTGAAATTCCTTCCAAAATACCTTGGTTTAGAAGTTTGCTTTTGGCTGTTTACATCCTCAGAAAATCCTATTGTACATTTTTAAAATATTTTATTCATATATGAAAGTATATTCATTCAAATGACTAGCTCCTTAAAATGGATCTTCAGCTATAATAATAATGTAGTTGGTAAAGGACCACTGTAAAGTCAATACTCATTTAATAAGAGACTCAATTTAACATTAAATAGAAATTGAAGGTGGCTGAAGAACACAGTATTAAATACTTTGAAATAACTCTAAGCCATTGTATTTCAGATTTTTCTACCATAACACTTTTGCATGGATTTACAGCTTAGCTTTCTAACACAATACAGATGTGAACAACAGACACAGATTATAGCCCTTTCACATGAAATAGACTCTACTGTCCAGATGGAAATTTGTCAGATTCCTTAGAGCTAAGAAACATCCAAAAGACACTAGTTAAGAAACTCTTCAAGAATGAGCCACTTTTAATGATCCATAACCACACAGGAATTCATAAGTCTTTGAACAGTATCCAGTTGTTTATCTCACAAAGACGGGGACTCAGCTGAGAAAACTGGCTTTTGAACACAGCTAGAAATAGCATACTCTTAACTAGATTATTTGGATTTTTTTCACGTAGCATAGCTTTTTCAGACATTGCACTTGAAGAAAACCCTTGTACCATTACACTGAAAAGGACATTAAATGTAAGAAGCAACTGTAATATTCTTACCTAAATATATAATAATTCGCCCACTCTGACTTTGCATGCCACCGCCAAAAACCTTAGTTTCTTAAAAACAGTGCTTAAATGTGGCTTTAACTGATGTTACACTATGCCTACATATGGAGGTAGTTAGCAAGGAGAAGTTGGGATGAAAAACTAGTGTAAGGCTTTGCCCAAACCCCAAGAAGAATCTGAGAGAGGAAGTAGTTCAGTTAACTTGTTTTTCCTCTAATTTTCCACTTTTTTTCCTCCCTGCAGTTCCTTTGATTCATGTCCATAAATGGATATACCAAAAGCCAATACATTCTCACAGTGTTTTTCAGCCTGCCTGGAACCAGGAAATACCAGGAATTTCTTCAAGGAACCTGTTCCCAAGCTGTACTAAAGCCTTCAACACATTTAGCGTTTGAACAGAGCTTAGAAGCATGACTAAGGTCCCATCTCCACTGTACGATCCAGCAGTGGCTCCTGCATCAGAGAGCAGCAGCTTGCAGTCATTAGTGCTAGCCCTAGCTTTTTCAGCTTTTGTCTGCACTGATCCAAGTCCTCATCCCCAGAGCAGGGAATTTTGGGCTGATTCTGAAATGTCCCCTCCACTCCCCAAAACATCTGGCTGTGTATTGTGGCAGCATTCCTGAGCTCCTGTCAGTTACTTGGGCAGTGCCAAATGCAGGACTGTTTACATTTGCTTAATGGTAAGTAAATTCAGCCCTGATAGTAGTATAATAGTGTTTATGTTGTGAGGAACAAAGCATTTTACAGCCTCCTGAGCAGGACGAAAAGGTTGCTAACGTAGTACTGCAGTGTTAGTACAATCCAGTGGTGCCTCCATTCATTACTCAGCCGCATTAACTGAGCCACTGAAAGCAATGCACAACCCAAATAAATGTTTGTTAGTTTAAATTAGTCCTATTAAAAGCAGGTATTTAATAGCTTTCAGCAGCTACGAAATATGTTTTCCTGCTCCTGAGCTAAGTGCTAAGGACCAGCTTTTCAGCCAGTTTCCAGGGCTTAGGTCAGCATGGACACAACTGCAGCCAGACTGGTTAGACCACCTGTGTCCCAAAATCCTGAGGCTGTACCATTTTAGGGGAACTGCATGGGCTGTGTGCCTGGGACAGCTCCTGAGAGCACACAGGCTGGTTCCTGTGATATTTGCTGGGCAATAAGCACTGGCAGGAGCACAGATTGCACAAGAAAGTATTCTGCAAACAACTAAAAGGTACAATCAAGTACAACCTACTAGAGAAGTTATAAGCCAGTGTATCTGGTAAATGAAAGTGATGGACAAGGATTCAGAATAGATCTGAAATACTATTCAAACTGTAAACTGCAACATCTGGGAAGGTCTTAAATATAATCTTAAACACTGTAATAAGTAGTTAAATGCCATCCTGATGCCTGATCCCATCAGATCTCGGAAGATAAGCAGGGTCAGCCCCAGTTATTACTTGGATGGGAGACCTTCTGGGAATACCAGGGACTGTAGGTTCTAGTCCTGAGGACTTCACTGTCACCGTCCAAGCTCTCTTGGCCATGGCAAAGGGATCTTATGACTTAAACGGTGGGGCCAGTTCTGCGCACACTGTGCCTCATCTAAAAAATCCACTGAACAGGCTGGAAGGGCACACCCACGTGGGGAGAGCCCTTCCCAAATCTTCGTTCACGAAGCCGAGCTATGGTGATGATGAATCACTGTGATACGGTGTTAAGTATGCTTTCTAATTATGTTTTTTGTGGTAGTTTTGGGCTTAGTTTTAGCTAGGTCTACATCAGGCCTTAGTTTTAGTAGTCCCAGATAGTATTATGTAGATTGGAGGGGACAAGCATCACCTGACTTAAGCAAAGAGATATTTCATATCATTTGATGTCAAATAAAATATAAAAGGAGGTGTAGGAAGTGTGTACTTCTCGTTTTCTTCATAGGTTTAGCTAGGTGTAGGACTAAATTTAGGCTTTAGATTTCAGAGTAGGACTGAAATTATCACCTGACTTGAGCTGGGCTGGCCTAGCTGACAGCTAACTACTACTGGCCAATAGTATTCCATACCACAAAAGCCAAATAGGAGTGGCTTAGTTCAGTTGGCATCATGGCTGCAGTAGAGACAGGACACGCTGCCACTGGGTCTTGCTGCTGCCACCACTACGTCGCATTTTGTTTTAATTCAGGGAAAAAATATTTTATTGTTATTCTTTCTTTCTGTTCTTTGCTAGGTGTCTTTTGGAGTGCTTTGTAGATGCAGAGTAATGAGATCTGTCTTGAGTGGTAAGTAGAAAATTGTTGTTATATCTAACTTCTGTAAGTGTGTGATATATTGTAGTTTTCTTTTAATTTTTCTCTTTTCTATATAAGTATATATAATTAGTTTAAGTTTAAATCTGCTTTGAGTTTCCAGGGTTTTTTTCTTTTTCCCTTTTCTGACACTCTGTGTGGGGGAGTTGGCATTTTGCCAGCTCAACCTCAGACCTACTTTGCCTCAGTTTTCACCAGTAAGACAGGTGGCCCTCAAGACAACTGGCCTCTGGAGCTGGTAGATAGGGAGGGGGAGCTGTATAGCCCTCCTGTATTCCAGGAGGATATAGTTACTGACTTACTGAGCCAGCTGGATCCTAACAAGTCTGTGGGACCAGATGGGATCCATCCCAGGGTGATGAGGGAGCTGGCAGAAGAGCTTGCCAAACCACTCTCCATCATCTTCCAGCAGTCCTGGCTCTCTGGGGAGGTCCCAGATGACTGGAGGTTGGCCAGTGTCACCCCAATCCACAAAAAGGGCTGCAAGCAGAACCCTGGCAACTACAGGCCTGTCAGCCTGACCTCTGTGCCTGGTAGGGTTATGGAGCGGTTCATCCTGAGTGCAATCACACAGCACCTTCAGGGTGGACAAGGGATTAGACCCAGCCAGCATGGGTTTAGGAGGGGCAGGTCCTGTCTGACCAACCTGATCTCTTTTTACGATCAGGTGACCCACCTGGTGGATGAGGGGAAGGCTGTGGATGTGGTCTATCTGGACTTCAGCAAGGCCTTTGATACTGTCTCCCATAATATACTCCTGGAAAAGCTGGTAGCCCATGGCTTGGACAAGTGTACCCTCTCCTGGATTAGGAGCTGGCTGGAGGGTCGGGCCCAGAGAGTGCTGGTGAACAGAGCTGCATCCAGCTGGCGGCCAGTCACCAGTGGTGTTCCCCAGGGGTCTGTGTTGGGTCCAGTCCTGTTTAACATCTTTATTGATGATTTAGATGAGGGGATTGAGTCCATCATCAGCAAATTTGCTGATGACACCAAGCTGGGAGGGAGTGTCGATCTGCTGGAAGGCAGGAGGGCTCTGCAGAGGGATCTGGATAGACTTGAGAGATGGGCTGATTCCAATGGGATGAAGTTCAATAAGGCCAAGTGCTGGGTCCTGCACTTTGGCCACAACAACCCTCTGCAGCGCTACTGGTTGGGCACAGAGTGGCTGGAAAGCAGCCAGGCAGAAAGGGACCTTGGAGTACTAATTGACAGGAAGCTCAACATGAGGCAACAGTGTGCCCAGGTGGCCAAGAAGGCCAATGGGATCCTGTCCTGTATCAAAAATAGCGTGGCCAGCAGGACCAGGGAAGTGATCCTTCCCCTGTACTCTACATTGGTGAGGCCACACCTTGAGTACTGTGTTCAGTTCTGGGCCCCTCAGTTCAGAAAGGATATTGAGGTGCTGGAGCGAGTCCAGAGAAGAGCAACAAGGCTGGTGAAGGGACTGGAGCACAAGCCCTATGGGGAGAGGCTGAGGGAGCTGGGGTTGTTTAGCCTGGAGAAGAGGAGGCTCAGAGGTGACCTCATCACTGTCTAGAACTACCTGAAGGGAAGTTATAGCCAGGTGGGGGCTGGTCTCTTCTCCCAGGCACTCAGCAATAGGACAAGGAGGCACGGGCTCAAGCTCTGCCAAGGGAAATTTAAGTTGGATATCAGAAAAAAATTCTTTCCAGAGAGAGTAATCAGGCATTGGAATGGGCTGCCCAGAGAGGTGGTGGATTCACCATCCCTGGGGATTTTTAAACGCAGATTGGACGTGGCGCTGAGTGCCATGATCTAGTAAATAGACTAGAGTTGGACCAAGGGTTGGACTCGATGATCTCGAAGGTCTTTTTCAACCCAATCAATTCTATGATTCTATGATTCTATTGAGGTGCGAGGTGAACATGCTGTGCTATTCTGAGAGGATTAGGCCTCACTGCCACTCACCACTACTTTCACAGTTGGTTTTGGTTCAGGAAATTAAACATCTTATTGTTGATTTTTTTTCTCCTCTCTTGCCAGGTGTCTCTTGGGAAGTGTCTTTTGGTGTTGTTTAATGGGTTGAGGTAGTAGAATCTGCATTTTGTGGTAGGCGACTAGGTGTGAGTTATTGTTGTTTCTTCTTACCTTTGTATATATTGCATTTGGCTTTTAATTTTCTCTCTTCTGTGTAAATATAAAAGGTTTGCCATTTTAAGTTTAATTTTAGGGTTTTTTCCCTCCCTTTCCCTTGGGATTGGGGGCTCTGACTCTGTAGTTGGCACTTGGCGTTTTGCCAGGTCAGCCTTCGACATTTTAAAAATCATACAAATGAAAATACACAAATATTTATTCTTAACCAAAGAAGACATTTAATGTCTTATAAAGTTCATCTCATCATGAACTTTCTAATTTAGCATACTATGCTCTGAAAGATTTTCCTCTGCTTTAACTCTCGGAATTCGGTTGCATCACAGGCACTGAGCCATTCACTGATCCAAAAACAGGTATGGCCCAGCAAACATCTGCTGTCACACAGCGCCGTCCTCAGGTGGAGAGCCTGGTGGGAGAAGAGGACTAGTAAAATGACAGAAAAGAGATCAGCTAAGCAGATAACTGACCCTCTGGGATACAGCTTCACAGCCAACAAGAGCAAAACAGAAAGGTGTTACTGTGTAAAATTTGCACCTTCTTATCCACGGATCAAGAGCGAGAGAGAAATATGTATTTGATGAAAAGTATGAGAAAAGTTGAGGACTACTATATGCTGTAAAACCAGAGAGCAAAACTATAGTCTTGCTGAGACAATACTTAGTTTCACAGCTTTCAAAATTCTGCCACCCTAAAGAAGCTTTGTGATAAAGTTCATTGATTTCAGTGGAAAAGAGCATTTATTTTGACTTAATGCCTGTGAACACAACATATACAAGAGAGTAAATATGCAGAGCAGTGGAAATAAGTAAAAAGTCATATTTGGTCTTTTCCATTTATACATATTTTACATATTATATACACACACACACACATCCCCACAGTAACTTTCTGTATTATGTAGTTATTCTCATGAGGATGCAGTTATAATATCAGTGTGTCACCTTATACAATATTCTACTTTACAAATGTTAGTATGCTCATCTTAGCCTTTGGCTAGCTACATGCAACTGGGATTTTTAGTTCTGACTCTCCTGACTTTTGCAAGAATATAATAAGCATGGCAAATCTTGGAAGTACAGCCAGCCTTAAGAGTGCAAGGACTATCTGGGTAAAAACTCATTTTCTGTATGAAGAAATAGTAGACTTTCTACATGCAGAAATAAAGCACTATTCTTCTGTCCTTAAGAGTGCTTTAATTTCATACAGTTGAAAAGCAAATTAGAGGCTATGTAATGTTTTCTTTGGCTCCTGCTATAGACCTTATCACAAAACTATTTAAAAACAATATGTATATTCAGTAGTAACCACACACAGACATGTACAATGGTCCTCTCAACACAAATCACAGACAAACATCCAACTGTGATGCTGGCTGATAAAACCCCTTTGTGCTGTATGGTGACTCCTGACTGTGAGAGGCAGCAGATTGTTCCTCCAAATAGTTAACAGGTTGGTCTAAGATTTCTCTAAGGTTATTTATTAGACTTCATTAAACCATTCTTTGAATATTTTTTTACTTTGTATATCCATAACTGGACAACTTGTGGACTAGTAGGATTGCACAGAAATATCCTGTCCTTTTGACAGAAAACAAAGAATCCTGCACTGACATCTGTATTTTGTCTGTCTGCTTTTCCAAAACAAGGAGGAGACAAAAGCCAGTCTGTCATTTTATTTCATGAGTTCATTTAGGTAAAAATGGCTTTATTGATGAAGCAATTTTGGAGCATATAATTTCTGTTAGATGATGCTGTTAACAGATGGTGTAGGAAGTACAGCAATATACTCTCTTATTTAACCTAGCACTTAATACACCACCTGAACCAGTATCAGACTACCAGCTTCTGAAACTGCAAATACAGCCTCGCTGGGTACTACAAGGACCCAGCAGGCACAGGGCTATGCCAGGCTTGAAGCCAGACCACAGGAGTGAGGCGGGGCTCTCTCTGCATCACACTGACACCGTGTGGCTGATCTGCAGCGGTGGCAGCCGCAGCTGCCTCTTGATCCGTATACAAACTTTACCTCCCTACGATGGAAACTAAACTCATTCTGCAGTTTTTGATGGTAGGTATTTAATTTCTCACTTGAAACAATTCATGCTATTTTGTTACAAGGGATCGTGTGACGTAAGCATAGACTTGTTTGGGATATAGGGAATATTTCTTATTTTCTCGAAGTGTATTAAAGTAACAGCTACACAGCTCTGCCTGAGCACCATCCATTACTTAGATACACACAAATACAGTTTGTGCATCATTGTTACCTGTATTAAAGATGCAGAAAAGAAAACCCAAGAGCGTGGTTAAAAATCCTCTGGAACCAGCCTGCAATTCACAGCATGAGGCCTCACTGATCACCTTGCTCTTCTGCTTCGGGCTGTTGCCATGCTTTGAACTAGAAGCAGGCAGAGGAACAGAAGCCATTGCAGATCCTTCCTAGGCATCCTCTGACTTCCCAATGGCATCCATCCTGAAGGAACAGATCACTAAAATATGCCACAATACATCATAATAATTGTTACCAGCAGGTACCTGGAAAAATAACCCATAAGAGGGCTTTATTTATTAAATACAATAAAAAGGAAGAGCGTATTTTAATGGTCTTGCTTTTTATCTTGCATGCTTCTAAAAAAGTAATCAATGCTTTAAGGCTGAAGTTTTAGCATGAGCAGAACTTGCTTCTGCTCCTTAGGCTGGTACAGATTCTCCCATAGGCATTGGAGATCTGTCAGGAATTTGTGAAATTATCTTACATAATTTCATCTCTTCCCCCCCCCCCCATTTGAATAATTATGTTACAATAAGCTTTTAAGTTAAATTGTTGAAAGGCACAATTTCCTTTCTGACTTCTTCAATATGCATAGACAATGAATCACGTCTATTTTGTGTAGGTTTGGTCTACTACATAGGTCTTTGATGCTTTGGATCTAACCCAAACCTACTGTTAAAAAACTCTGATCCAGCTTCTTACTTGAGACCCATTACTGTGTAATGGATTTGGACATAGAAATGGGCCAGAGGGGTGCTATGCCTTGTTCTCTGTATGCTTTCTGCTTCAGCTGACCCCTCAGCCAAATCGTGGAGCAGAGTCTCATACAAGGACAACTGCACTACTTAGACTGAAACACATAGTAAGAAATGCTGTATGTTTGTTATGCACTTATACTTCTTTCATAAATAAAACTGTTTTCTACTACTCATTTGAATAAAACAGGTAGTAAATAAATTCAATAGTAGCAATGATGGACTGGCCATCCTTAGTCACTTAGACAAGTGTACCCTCTCTTGGATTAGGAGCTGGCTGGAGGGTCGGGCCCAGAGAGTGCTGGTGAATGGAGCTGCATCCAGCTGGCGGCCAGTCACCAGTGGTGTTCCCCAGGGGTCTGTGTAGGGTCCAGTCCTGTTTAACATCTTTATTGATGATTTAGATGAGGGGATTGAGTCCATCATCAGCAAATTTGCTGATGACACCAAGCTGGGAGGGAGTGTCGATCTGCTGGAAGGCAGGAGGGCTCTGCAGAGGGATCTGGATAGACTTGAGAGATGGGCTGATTCCAATGGGATGAAGTTCAATAAGGCCAAGTGCTGGGTCCTGCACTTTGGCCACAACAACCCTCTGCAGCGCTACTGGTTGGGCACAGAGTGGCTGGAAAGCAGCCAGGCAGAAAGGGACCTTGGAGTACTAATTGACAGGAAGCTCAACATGACCCAACAGTGTGCCCACGTGGCCAAGAAGGCCAATGGGATCCTGTCCTGTATCAAAAATAGCGTGGCCAGCAGGACCAGGGAAGTGATCCTTCCCCTGTACTCTACATTGGTGAGGCCACACCTTGAGTACTGTGTTCAGTTCTGGGCCCCTCAGTTCAGAAAGGATATTGAGGTGCTGGAGCGAGTCCAGAGAAGAGCAACAAGGCTGGTGAAGGGACTGGAGCACAAGCCCTGTGGGGAGAGGCTGAGGGAGCTGGGGTTGTTTAGCCTGGAGAAGAGGAGGCTCAGAGGTGACCTCATCACTGTCTAGAACTACCTGAAGGGAAGTTATAGCCAGGTGGGGGCTGGTCTCTTCTCCCAGGCACTCAGCAATAGGACAAGGGGGCATGGGCTCAAGCTCTGCCAAGGGAAATTTAAGCTGGATATCAGAAAAAAATTCCTTCCAGAGAGAGTAATCAGGCATTGGAATGGGCTGCCCAGAGTGGTGGTGGATTCACCATCTCTGGGGATTTTTAAACGCATATTGGACGTGGCGCTGAGTGCCATGATCTAGTAAATAGACTAGAGTTGGACCAAGGGTTGGACTCGATGATCTCGAAGGTCTTTTTCAACCCAATCAATTCTATGATTCTATGATCAGAACCAGAGATTCACCTGAGATTTGCTTTCCTTGCTCTGCTCCTTAACAGCACTGTGTACCTCATCTACATCAGCAAAGAACAGAGGCTCTTTAGAGATACCTTTCCTAGATGAAAAACTTTTAACAAGTGGTCTTCACAGAACTTCAAGCCTTTGCTATTGTCTTGTTAACTAACCTTGCTGGAAATGCTCATTAAGTCTCAGACCTGGCACAGGACCCAGAGGCCTTGAGATATCAGTACCACTTGGTCAGAAAAATCTCTTCACTCTTGTAGCGTCACCCCCTTCTTGGAAAGGAGGCTGTCTTGTGGATAGCCCAGCTTTGTGCTTACCATCAGCCTGGTCCTAATAGATCTATTTCTTCAGATTCTAAATCCCTACCAAGAGTTACATCCTGTAACTACCTGTGCACAAGTACTTTCTCATGTTGCTGGTTTGAGAATTCAGGTTAAACAAACATCCCCTTACACAGTTTGCTTTACACAGAAGTTCTTCTGCTCCCTTTTTTATGTTAAGGGTGGTGGCCTGAGTTAAGCAGGTCTGAAAACATACTCGGATTAACTTCTCTCCCCAGCACTATGTTCCCCGTATAAGTATTTTGCATTGTGATTCAGCCTTAACATTGTTGTTCTAGCTGTTTTCAAGATGACTTGAAATTCTTCTCATACGCACACCCTAACAGAACCATTATCTACATAGAGTGTCACCTCTTATGCCATCAAAATCTGCTACATGTCTGAGAAAACCACCTTCCAATAAAGGGCTCAAATTAATGCATGTTCTGTCCTCAAAATTTCTCTAACAGTGGGAATTACTTCTTTTTTACATATTTATCAAAGTCCTTTGGGCTAAAACAGCCTTTTGGTTATTGGCCTCTTCTCTTTTAAGTAGCCATGTGATTTTCTTTGCCAATAGATCTATTCCCTCCAGCTCCTGAAGCACTTCCCATTTTTTGATGTCCCTTCAGTAATGGAACCTTTGCACTTTTGCTGAAATATCTGCAGCTCTGTAATTTTTGTGGACTTTGACATTAAGGTCCATGTGACTTTTACTTGTAAGTAGGGCTTTTTCTTGTGATACCTTGGGTTCACCATCACATGTCTTAATAACAAAATTCTTCATCTTTCAAAAGTTTTTTTCTGGCATGGGTGATGCTTTAGCAAATTCTGATTGTGAAGGATTAATTGTGGATGTTGAGGGTATCTCCACACTTTCTGTATTCAAGGAGCCACAGGTCAAGAAGCTACACAAAATCAAGCACTGAATCTGTATAGATGTCACCAATGGTTTTGCCAGAGCTCAGCTACCTGTGCTCTCAGATGACACAGCTATGGAGTATGCAGTCATTCTAAGTCCTGAAAAAGATGTAGAGACATTTAGTGAACATGTCTAAAATTCGGTGCCTTCTTCCTCAAGATGTTTTCTGATCTTCCAAGTTTGTTTTCTTTGCCCTTTATGCATACTTAGAAGTGTCCAACCAAATGAAAACTCTCCATGTGAACAGCATATCAAAATGCTGTTCCCTGGAACTTGGGATCTCCAGCCAAACTTGTTGACTTAAGAAAAACAGTCTTTACCACCCTCTGAAGTCATAAATATTTATTGTCATGACACCATGTCCTAGTTAGAGCAGCCGGGACCAGCTTACTACTGTGTGGGTGTAACCAAAACTGTGTATTCAACACCCTCCATGTCATTTCTAATGAACTGTTAACAATGGACGATTTGCAGCAGCTGCTGAGAGCACACCTGACCCCTCAGGCTGCAAGCTGAGTATTAGAGAACCCTGTGAGGTAAGGTCTTCACAGCAATGTCTCAGGTGTGATAGCTCCCCTCTGAGGAGGCACTAGCACCTTCACACCCAGCCTGACAAATCATGTCTGCTAATGGGCCATCAAAGATTCCACATCCAGAGTTAGATCACCACTGTGGAACTCTCTGCCCTGGGGGAGGTACTGGGCATTCCCACCTGAACCTGAACATCTTGGGGTTTAAGGACTTCTGGTACCACTCGTCAGATCCGGAAGAGGAGCAAAACCTCAACAGGACTGCAATCACCACTCTAGACCAGACTGCAACTGTCATCCTCACAAACAGGTTTTTCCTTTCCTTTCACTTTGGACTCTGGAGGACCATATGGATCTCACCACAGGGGCTAATGAACATCATTCAGTTCATGCCCCAGTGTGCTGGGTTATACATCTGGGGTTTGTGGGTTAAAACCAATTTTTCTTTGTGTCGTTGCATTTATTGTATGATTTTTATTAAATTGTAACATTTTTATTAAATTGTAACTGATTTATAATCTCTTTTGAGTGGGGTTCATTTCTCCTGCCACTTTAAATCAGCACACACCAACCCACCTCTCCCATGTGTATCAGGCTGTTTTGGCCACACTATATTCTAGTCTTGAAGCATATCAGGGCAGTGACTGGAGTAATGATTTTACTATTTTGGTTTTTCCTTTTTCTCTTCAGAAAGCTATGGACAACCTGGTTTATACTAGGTAGGCTCCAAGATGGCATCCATTTCTGTAAGACATCCCAAGAACAATTATTTCCCCCGGTAATTAAGTAGTTATTAACAGATTAACAGAGTCATGCTGCATTTCTCCTCTGTGGAAGCCAGTAGTGGAAGTTAGCAATGCGCATCTCATGTGATTTTTAGCTCATTTGTACAAGAAAGTGTTAACATCTGTAGTGTAATTAGTTCCACCGTCATGTTTTATATATAGGATATAAATTAATTTATATGTAAAACTTCCTCAGTCATAGAAAATCATAGCATAACCTTCTGCAACATTTTGATTCATTGCACCTCAGTAATTCAGGCTTCCCCATGATCTCATCTCTACAAGTTGTACTGTGTTAGCTAATTACAAGAATAGGAAGTACTTCATAAGAAGCCTAGGACAGCCCATTATTTTTCATGTGGTTTGCCTGGATTTCTACTGTCCTGGGGATATATTTCATCAGAAAATGTACACTGAGCAAAACAGATCATTAACCAGTTATCCCAAATCAGGCCAGAAGAGGGCCAGATATCACCAGCAAATGCAGATGCATTCACTAATTTTTCAAATAAAATGCATCCCTACATGATTATCAAACTTTGCATTTTCACAAGCAATTTATTTTGAACAGCAAACCAAGTGCGCATCATTCCTTTCTCCAGTGTAAAAAGTCTAAGTACAATTCCAGACCTAGCCACAGCACTGTAGCAAAGAGCACTGTTAATTTTTTAATAGTGGACAGTACCATCTTCTGCAGCTAGCAGGTTTAAAAACTAATTCATCATCCTCAAGAAGCACACTTTTTGCCACACAGAAATTCAAAGCTGTGGCACAGATGCAGGATGGCAAAGTTAAGGCATCCAGCACAGAGATTTGAAGACATAAACAAATTCTCTGTCAAGCCCCAGAGGCTGGTGCTGAAGTGCAGTTTTACTGGGATGCCATGACCACAGAGACTCCTATCAACTAGCCTGGAAGTCAGCAAATGTGATATAGACCTAAAAGAAGGGCTGGAAGGAGGATCTAAGGAACTACATGCCTGTCAGCCTGACCGTGGTGCCAGGGAAGGTCATGGAGCAGATAAACTTGAGTGCTCTCACATGGCACATACAGGATAGTAAGGGGATCAGAGCCTGTTAGCATGGGTTTATGAAAGACAGATCCTGCTTGACCAACCTGACCTCCTTTTATGACAAGAGGACCCACTTAGGGAATGAAGTAAAGGCTGCGGCTGTTGTCTACCTAAATTTTAGTAAAGCCTTTGACATCATTTTCCACAGCATTCTACTGAAGACACTGGCTGCTCATGACATGGACAGAGGTACTGTTTGCTGGATTAAAAAAACTGCTCAGCTGCTGGGCCCAGAGAGTGGTGGTGAACTGAGTTACATCCAGCAGGTGGCTGGTTATGAATGGTGTTCCCCAATGCTCAGTATTGAGGCCAGTCCTGTTTAACATCTTCACTGATGACTTGCACAAGGGGATTGAAGGACCCTCAGTATCCCAGACTGGGCAGGAGTGTTGATCTTCTGGAAGGCAGAAAGGCTTTGCAGAGTGATTTGGACAGGCCGGATCGATGGGCCAAGGCCAATTGTATTAGGTTCATAAAGTCAAGTGCTGGGTCATGCACTTAGGTCACAATAGCCCCATGTAATGCCTCAGTCTTAGGGCAGAGTGCCTGGAAATCTGTCTGATGGAAAAGGACCTGGGGGTGCTGATCAACAGCAACTGAACATGAGCCAGCAGTGTGCCCAGGTGGCCAAGAAGGCCAATGGCATCCTGGCTTGTATCAGCAATAGTATGGACAGCAGGACCAGAGCGGGGATTGAACACCTGTACTCAGCACTGGTAAGGCCACACCTTGAATTCTGTGTCCAGTTTTGGGCCCCCCACTGCAAGACAGACTGGTGCTGCAGGATGTCCAGACAAAGGCAATGGAGCTGGTGATGGGTCTGGAGCACAAATCTCATGAGGAGCATTTGAGGGAGTGGGAGTTTTTTAGCCTGGAAAAAGAGGCTCAGGGGTGATCTTACTGCTCTCTGCAACTACCTGAAAGGAGGTTGTTGCCAGGTGGGTGTCTGTCTCTTGTCCCAAGTAACAAGTGACAGGAAAACTGCCTCAATTCTCACCAAAAGTTCAGTTTGAATAGTAGAAAAAAATTTCTTCACTGAAAGGGTTGTGAAGCATCAGAACAGGCTGCCCAGGGAAGACGAATCACAGTCATTGGAGATATTTAGGATATGTGTGGATGTGGCACTTAGTGACATTGTTTCATGGTGGACTGGGCAGTGTTGGGTTAATGATTAGACTTGATCTTAGATGTCTTTTCCAACCTGAATGATTCTATAATTCTGACTTACAGTCATACATATGTGTCTTACAGACATGACCAAGAGGCAATTCTGCTGTCTTCTGACCAGAGAAGATCAGTCCAGGCTTTAGGGTGACTCAAAATACTTCCATCCCCCTGTATTTTACTTCAGTAAACTAAAAATAGGAAGGACTAAACTTGCAAGAAATGGCAACAGAAATGTAACACATGTTGTGGCTGAGGAGAAATATGATAATTTGCAAGGGTATCCTCCAAAATCTGTTGCCAGGCTTCCATAATTATTCCAAGTTTGCCTGTGGTCTCCATAGCAGCCTTTCCTGAGGCTTGAGGCCGGTGTGATGACTCACAGTGGTTCAGTGAAGGACTTGATTCTTTTCCAAGGGGGTCTGAGTCACAGGATGCCAAACCTGGATTGGTTTCCTGTAATATAGAGGTTCCTGAGTTATCGTAGACATAGCATGGTACCCAAGACACCTTAGAGTGGTGTTCCAACACCTCCCAGACGCTGCCACAGGATATATGAGGGTAAGCAGATGTTGCTGCTGCTGGCAAACAAACAAAATTCTTTAGAAATTTCTGCTTTAGTAAGTTGTTGGGCTCATAGTGACTCTGTTCCTCTGCTCCTCAGAAGGGTAAAAACTGTTTACCACAGCACAGTAGTAACAGCACTGAAAATAGATCTTGCCATGAGTCCTGGACTGGTTTCCTGAACTCATTAGTGGTGTCACTGTGGGCACAGTGTTACAGCAGCTGCCCCACAACATGTAGTAGAAGTTCTTCATAGTGCTCTTACCCCTGAACATCCACTCTGAAGTGCTACAATAGGAAACTCATCCTAGCACATGTGCCTCCTCCACAACAGGCTTGAGCTTCGCAGAAGATTTTGGAAGAAGAGAGATCAGAAATATCATCTTTCCTCCTAGATGAACATCCCAATCACAGTCACAAATTTAGGCTTTCCTTTATATTCCTTTTTGTCTTCTGGTCCCCACGAACCTCATTTTCCTGGAAAATTGGGTGGTCTCCCATTCAACAGAGGGGTAGCTCCTCCCAGCTTGCCAAGTATGGTTTATAACCGTATGGTATTTAAAGGGATAATTTTGTATTTTGAATCTCCTCAGACTAAGAAAAGCCAGAAGCCCAGGCCACCCACTCACCAGATGACATAGGGCAGCCTCTGGCAGGTGCTGGTAGCAGATGCCTGTTATGTACTGGGCTGGACCCTGCGGTTTAGTGAATGCTGGCTGTGTCAAGAAGAGATTTACCAGAACAGGCCTGTCTGAAATATAGGCAACTAGATACTGCTTCATTTTCTTAAAATATAGTGGATGCTGAGGTAAATATCACAAGAAACCCATAACACATTAGTCAAACAAAGTTACTGATGGCAGCAACCAGTGATAAAAATCTGTATCACCTGAATATCTCTGAAGGCACAACTCCAGGTGCATTTTTTTTTTCAGCAGCAAAACCATCCCAAGGTGTTTTTTTCCCCACTGCTCATTCTTACCTCACCACCATCCCAGAGCCATCACCTTCTCAGGTACATTAAGGCTTGCTTGCCTGTACTTCATGACCCATTTAATTCCTTAAGTAACGGTCCACTCCTCTGTTTAACTGTATTCTGCCCCTCCACTGTCTTTTTCAACTGAAAGAAGCAGTTACATTGAAAAATACTGACAAGTCAAGTCACAACACTGTTACTATGACACCTTCCAGTTTCACCTACTGAGAAGACTTAGTGGAGCTCTGATACCACACATCAGCTGAAAAAGAAAACCAGAATATCCAGATGGACAAAGCTGTACATTTTTTTTTCAGAACTGAGATTGATGGTGGCTGTAGCATGCTCCTTGGGGCCCATCAGGCTTCAAAAATACAACGTAGTATCTGCCATCCTGGGGCATCACCAGCCTAGATACCAGGACAAGCACTAGCATTTATTCACATACTCTGACTACCATTACAAGTGTTTTTAAAAATCAAAGAAATTAAATAGCAAAACTATTTACACTACAATTATATCAGGGTAACTCTCTTCCTTATCAAGTTGACTTGTCAATTTCTGGCAGTCACATCCCAAATCTCTTTTAGCTACTACCCTCTCTTGATGATCATAGTAGCTTTCACAACTGCTCTTCATTCCAAAATCCTCCCTAGGTCAAACTAGCAGTCATCTGCTTGAAGCTTATCCTATTCTGTTTTTATCAGGGAGCTAGGCTAGCCCTGCCTTTTCTCTGAAACTGGTACTACTTCACTTTCTCAAGATGTCAATATCTCTTCTATTTGCATTCAGGAGACAGTACCAGTTCTAAAGAAAAAAAAAATCTTTAACAACCTTTCTTCCTACTTTCCCCTTCCAATAATGAATGTAACTAACATTCCACTTGAAGAAGTTATCTCCAAACCACAAAGCAAGAACTGAAGCACCCCCCTGCCCATGCCCCAAAAATGTGAACTAGTGCTCTATATCTGCATCAGTCAGTAGCATTTTGTGCAGAAAGGGTCATGAACAGCACACTACTTCTGATGGCTTTATTGGCCAGCGGCAAAGTTACAAAGCAGTTACACTGAATAATGCTGTCACATAATGTGAGGTTGCTACAACATATTTAGATTTCACACAGTGAAACAATTTTAGGAAAAAGAAAATCATGCTCATAACATAAGATCAAGAAAATACATGTTGCTAAAAGAAATATGGTCCCAGAATTTCAGCCTGCTCAAACTGAAGTTAATGGAACTCCTCTGACTTCAGCATGCTCTGAATCCAGTTTTCAACATGCCCTGACCAAGCTGGAAGAGAAAATGTCTCTTATCACAGGCTCTTAATTCTTCTGACATACTTGTGCGTGAAGTATTTTCTTCTTTTTAAGTGAGAAGAACATAATTGTGTAATTGACTATGCCAAATTTCATATATAACAGAGCCAATGTTGGGTCAATAGCTTTAGAGAGTGGGAGAATTACAAAGGTAATAACATGTACTGGAAAAGAAGGGAGTTCCTATACTCCTGAGTGCCTGTAGCAGCTGTTTGTGTGGCCTGAGTTTCCAAGAAAGCTTATTACACACTTCTTCAGAATTTGCATCTCTGACAGCATCTGCATTCAACAAGAGGATTTCAAAACCAGCTGACAAAATCATGTCCCAAACTGAGACACACATCTTAGCTTCAATTAAGTGAAATATTTTAATCAAATTTGAAGTAAGATAATTATTTCTAAGAGCTTAGAGATAACCATGAATTATTTTTGTTTTCATTTACAGGTGACTTGATGCATCCTAAACCGCTTGTTTAATGGGTGCATGTATAATATGCCAATTGTGCATCAAATTCTCCATCAGTCTGGGAACCACCAGAGAGCAGCAACACGCCAAGACTTCCCAGCCCAAGGAATTCCTGTAGCCAGGCACCTTTTCTGTGTTGGGGAAGTTTTAGTTACTGGTCTTACCAACCTAACCACATCTTTTTGCACCGTAACGCTGCATTCTTTTATCATAGAATCATAGAATCGATTGGGTTGGAAAAGACCTCCAAGATCATCGAGTCCAATCCTTGGTCCAACTCTAGTCCATTATGAGACCCAAAGCTCAGAATGTAATTCATGCTTCAAGGAAAATTGGAGTGAGAAGTGCTGTTGTTTAGATTTCAATGGTCACAAAGTATGTAGTTCTTTACCAGAACTGTATTTGCTAATTATTTGTATTTTTAAAAGAGAATATTGATTATAGCCCATACTTTATAAACTTCTCCCTCTCCAGTGTATATCAGAGATAACATTTATGTTCGTGTCTCAGACTATGATGACCAAATGCTGTTAGCATGATAATGGACAAGGTTCTGCCACAGTCAAGTGGGAATGACAGGCGCTGCCATCCTGTGTCACAAGCATAGTCCATCAGGAGTCCCTGAGATACAAATATGGCACCCACCCTCCTCCCTACAGGCATTTTGGTCAAGAGTTCTCAATAAATGTTCCAGCTTATTTAAAAAAAATACTTTTCATTAATTAAAAACAGTCTATTTACAAATCAGTTGTGAAATGGATAACAACATTCCATGGGAAAAATCAGATGGATTCAAAAGTTGGTAAATATGTTTTTAACTGTAGAATTTCAGATACTGGCTGTTTTCTGTCTTGATAAAAGCTGAGTCCAGTAAGTAATTCTACATCTCTGATCCGGGCTGTATGAAACTTCATTCTCTCTTCAACCCACATGGACTCAGACTTGCCATCCTATTGGGACAGAGAAGGAAGGGAAAAAAAAAAGAGGAGTTGTAAAAGTTTTTCCTGACATACATTTAAACTATTAACAAAAGAAATGGTGATGTTTTATAAAGACAGACAGCAGTAACTGTTGGCAAACATCTAACAACCAGAGTGTGCAGGATTATAAAAATTCAGAAGCTTGCCTGAATTTAGTATTTGCTGTAACTTACTCAGGTATACAAAGCTTGTAGCTGCACTAGTTGGTGATAATGGGGAATGGCAGGTAAAGTGCAGCATCTGTACACCATCTCTATGAAAAAAGTATTTCTGAGAGCTGTGCCTGACTTGAGCAGCGACTTCTGTAATTCTTTGCTGCAGGACAGGTCTATACGCTTTCCACACTTTTTTTGTAGTGTATATGGAGTGGAGCTATGTGCATTCCCATCACAACACCAAGGTACCTGAACTAGAAGCAACCAATACTCTTCAGAAACGTCTGTGTCTTCTTCTAAGAATGCATATCGCCTTAGCACTGATCTTTCATTATGGTTCACTCCTCCTAGAAGCTCTTCATCCTTCTCAGCTATTGACTGGATAGTTGCATTACAGAAGTCTGTGTATGTATCACATTGATGGCCTCTGTATACTCCGACTCTACTCCACTAGCTCTAAGTTTTGCTCATTGAACACGGAACTTCTATTTTCACATTTGATCATATATACAGACTTTAACATAATTCTGTTTACAAAAATATTGTCTTTTCTCTCAAGGTGATCATGATAGACTGTACCATTTTTACAGGATTTAACGAGTTAATCACTGATATCCAAGGAAAACAAACTCAAGCCTAACTTCAGATGTTCATGGGGACTGAAGATACTACTTACTGCACAACTTTCACTGTTGTCTTCTCTGTGAGGTACAATGAAAGACAAGGCATCTAGAGACCCTTCACACTCCAGAGGAGTTTCAGAAGTATTTTTACAGCTAGTCAGCACAATGAAAAAGTGGGTTGGAACTAGAACTGCTGAATTACCGGGGTATCTGAAATAAAAAAGATTTTTCTGTAAATCTACCAAATCATACTTGCACAAAGAACAAATGACAGCAATCAGTTGTATTCTGGCATATCGGTTTTAGCAATTCACCTCTTTTGTCTGAAGAAAACTTAGTTTTGGAAGGCAAATTCCAGATTACTATTTTGCAAATCAGGTTTGGCTTGTAGGCTGATTTCTGTAACAAGTTTGATGAGGTATAACAACAAATTCATTTATCATAAAAATGTGTAAAAGTCCAGAGAGATGAAGAGTTCAGCCCAAGCCTATCTGTCTGCTAGCTTGAACCAATTTTGCTAACTAGTGTAAGTCACAACTTGTAGTGGAACACTGCCAGCTCAGGAAGTGTCAACCATGCCACCATGTATAAGCCCTTGCCATGTCCTCTCCTAGAGGCAATGTAAGTTTTCAGGCTAGTGGACATTCTTCCACATGCAACAGCTTCTCTTACACTTCACCTTCAGGTTTTAGATGACACATATTCGAAGGTGCATTTTCTCTTTGCACTTGTTGCTTCTTCCTTAACTTTGCTTTTTTATATCACTTAGGGTCATCATGTTCCTTCATAATAAGGATAACAACTACTTTTAGAACACTAATGGAACAAAGAAACATAGGATGTGAAAAATTCTTACCTTTTCAACTTTTCTGGGGTGTCATAGAGCCCATCAGAGTCATAATCAAACACAGGACCACTGACTACATTGACACCACTCCTGGCTGCAGCATATTCAGGTAGCAGGTATTGATGGAAGTAGTTCCATAAAACTGAAAGACAGTAATGGATGTTGGAAACAATCTCCAAGATAGAAGCTGCTAATACAACTCTGCAGAGTATTCAGTGCAGTATAAACAGACATATAAGCTAGGAAAAGAATATATTCTACAGGTGTTTACTGTTTTTAAAGGTTGCCCCTAACTGGGCAGCAGCATGTACTGCAGTATCTTCTGGCATTGTGGTTTCACAGTCATCCTATCCACAAACCTGACTGAGGCATAGTGATGCTGCTCTCTTGTGGCCCTGGGTTTCTTTCCTTGGAAACCAAATCATGGATAGGCTAGAGGAGAAAAGGCCTGAGAAGACCATGCTTCCCTATGTCTTGCCTCACTATCAAGTTGGCCAGGCTAGCTTGTACACCCATACCTATGAGCTGGTAAGTATCCAACCCATATAATATTGTTAATTACAATTAAGAGTGGAACAATATTCCATTACAAAATAGGACATCTCTTTTAATCAGAAGTGCCTTCTTTTTCACCAGGAATATGCTTAATCTCTCTCAGCCAACCATCTCATGTTCCCTCTCTCTCAGGAAAGTTCAGGTCTTTAACTTTTCTACTCCTGCTTCCTTAGTGATTGAGAGCCTAAAATGCAAATTAATATAACTCACAATTGCATATGGTATCTGGATTCTCAGAAGAAATTTGATATAGGTGCATAGGAAAATGCAAAAAAATGCCAGAGAGTAAATTAAGACACTTATACTATGCTCCCATGTAATGAGCTAGTTGATTAGGACTCATTAGCTCATAACAGTGAGCCTTTTTCATAAGAATGATAATCCGACTTCAAGGAACTTTTCACAGTCACAGGAAGCCTTATTTTAACAGGAGCAGCTTAACCAGGGATCACTTGCATAGTTTGGAAGCAAACAAAAAAATTAGCAGTCTAACATTCAACTGTGCACATAAAATATGCATACAAAGTACCTTTAAATGCAGGATACATTGGCACAATGTTGCTAGTAAGCAAGGCATCGTAGTGAGGTCTTTTTGCATCTGTCATAAAATCTGAAACAAAAAACCAATTAATTACTTGAATTTGTGACTTCATACTTGCATTTTCATGATTTGAATGATGAGTGTAATAACATTAAGATGGAACTAACTCAACTTTCCAAACCTGACGTGGGTCTAAGTGCTAACTTCATTACATGCTAGATTCCATCTAAAATAAATAATCTTAGTACCAGATGCAATTGCATTTCTCAGATATACAGATGGCAAATTTTTGTGGAGGTTTAAACATATCAGAACAGCCTTCTGAATTGCAGGGAAGGGAATAAAACTCATGACTGTCAGATCAACTTGCCCTGATTGCAGAATCTATGCCTAAAGATAGGAGTTCTATTGGAACTTTGCAAATTACACTTGATGTGGCTGTTAAAATAATCTACTACTTGGTGCTCTATACCATAAAGTCAAGATAAAATGCTTTCAAATCAGGTCAGTGACAGTTCACAAAAAAATTCATTCACTTATAAAGAGCTAAGTATTTTGTAATATATTTGAGAATCAGTGTTCTTCAGACCAGTGCTGAATTTCTACACTAAAGACCACCTATGGCACACAGCAGCATTTTCAAATATAAAATAAATTTATTAAGGCAGTTTTTTACCTAGCGAAACATCCCTAAATTGTACTTTGGGTAGTTCTAACTAACACTTGCCATACAAAGTGAATTTGCAATTTACCAGCTTGCTAGACTTGACTCGATGTTTACCTATTCCTCCCAGTTTCTTTTATGAGATGTCAGTTTAGAAACCTGGGAAGTTTCAAAATTTCTGGGAAGCACTATGTGACCTTGGACAATGCTTAAGTGCCTAAAGTGTTTTTCTCTCTCATATGCTGAAGTGAACTAGAGCAATTCAGCAACTACTGCTTCATACTCTGATTAGTTATCAAAAACATCTACAAAAGATTACATCAGCTACATTAAAAATTATTTCAATGAGGTATGCTATACAATGAAGGCAATGTACTTACTTGGAGGAGTAAGAAATCCATAAGTTAGGAGAGGATGATTGTTGTAAAACAAACATGTCTGGTTATGGTTCTGTGAAATACGAACATCTTTGTGTAAACAGCTGGAGGTATCTTCTGTAGCAGAAACCCATTTGTCCTATTGAACAAGAAGAAAGTATCATTGTTGAAATCTAACTTACAATAATTCTCTTAGTATGAGGGACTCCAGAACTCCAAATATTTAGCTGCCTTTAATGGTGTGAAGGGACTTAAGAAAGATGTAAGAATTTTTCCTCTTCTGTCAGTGGAAAACAAGCCTTCTCATCCACTTCATATATCTTGGAAATAAAGTGAACAGAAACGCAGCATTTTAGTCAAATTGAGAATAACGTCTTCCAAAAGAGAATCTAGAGCTGTCCATTAAAGATAACCTGATCTACTGTAAATGTATTTGTTGGTTCAGGCTAGAAATCAGAGACACAGATGTGTGGCCCGCTTGTTACAATAACTGTTTGCTTCATGACACTAACCTCGAAATACTTAGAATCAAGCAAACCTTGCCAGAGTTTAGCTAAATTTAATTATAGCAGTCATTATTTAAAATCTATGATTACCAGATAATCAAATAAAAAAGCATCCTCTACTATCCTAATTCTTTTTAAGCATGATATAGCTTCTAAATTTTGTCTGAATGGGAAAGGCCAACTTGAAAAAAAGCTTTCATTCACCAGATCAGTGCTCCGCCTGAACAGGTGTATCTTAGCATAGGTTTCAGGACAGCAAAAACCTGATTTAATTCTACCAACCTCTTTTTTGATTCTGCAGTCAGGATTTTATTCTGAGAGAAGAATCATATCAGGGCATGGATGGTTTATGATGGACCAGAGATTACTTTTTCAAAAGGATTCTGCCATTTTACAAACACTGCCTTAAGACCATGAAACCCATGTTGAGACCAGACTTCTGGGACAGCACTGACAGACCATTATAGCAGACCTATGGCGCCAAGTAGTAAACCAGTGTGGACTCATAGGGCTTCTGTATCAATGGCTATGGACTTACTTCCTGGTGGATCTGTTCACTCTGGAGGCAAAACTGTATCACTCTGAGAAATGGAAGAGTCAAAGCCAATCCTTATCAACATAGTAAAATGAAGAAAAACTCAGAAAATTCCTCTTTATATCTTATGTAGTTTGACTTAGTTCCCTGGAAGGCAGTATTACAGAATCATTGAGGTTGGAAAAGACCTCTAAGAGCACAGAGTCCTACCTTTGACCAATCACCACCTTGTCAACCAGACCATGGCACTAACTGCCACATCCAGTCATTTCCTGAACACCTCCAGGGATAGTAACTTCACCACCATGATGACTCATAGCACACACAGATCTAAGGAGCATTCAGGAATAACTGACATGCAAGCTTTTTACTTTTCAAGGTTGCTTCTAACTTTTTTTCATATACTTACATCTTTGCTAACAGTGTATGCACTCCACAGAGACATCCTGTAGTCTTTGCTGTATCCGCTCACATAGCGGGAATGGTAAAGTAGGCAGTAGTTATGTCTCTTCTGTAGAACCCTGGGTCGTCCATAGGGTAAAGTAAGTTTCTCTGTCTTCATAACTGTAACAGAAATAGTACTTATTACTTTTCAGCTGATACTAGTTGTTAAGTATCTTTCTCTTTTACACACCTAGGGTTGTCTAATTTTAAACTGCCAAACAGAGATGTTACTGTAATGGGACAAAAGGATTTCATTCTTGTATCAAAGGCATAGTTTCTATGCCAAGGGAATAAATTAGTGATAAAGCCAATATAGAGCCATCATTTAAATTTATACTGCACAAATAAAGCTTATATTTAAATCAAAACATTTAAAACAGGAGATAAAGTTGCAAAGTTACAGTCTTTTTTGACTTTGTATTTCAACTGAAATATATAATGTGGGATCTGCTTCTGTGTGACATTTAGATGAGAGATAAACCAATTCTGGTGATTTGAAATGACCATTATAGTAGAAACCTAAATGTCACTTTTACATCTGACTTTATAAGGACTAAGAAATACAGCGGTCTAAACAAACAATACAGTGAAGCACTGGTTGGATTTTCCAATGTACAAGGACCCCATCACAAACCCTTCCCTTCCCATCTCTCTCTCATGGGCCACATGTCTTTATAAAGTTTGTATACAGAGAAAGATATCTCCAAGTGTTTCATGTATGATGCTACATAGGAGTTTTCACAGACCCTTGCCTAAGGCATTGCCTAAGCTTAATGGCCAACTACTGCTTCCAGTGGAAAAATGTAACCCTTCTTTTAAAACTGTCACAAAGAAGCTATGCAGGAAGTGGGTAAGAGGGGAAGTCATTAGACAGAAAAGTAAAGCTGAACTAGCAACAGAATTACTTTAATGCCAGTATCATTTATCTTAATGAAAAAAACAAAGAAGTAACAAAACAGTCATAAGAAACACATGCTCTTACAAACATCTGCTGCAGTCAAATGTCTTCAGAAAGTTTCAGTTTTCAACCCCTAAGATAAACTTCAACAAAACACTGAATATTTAATTTTTTGCCAACTGGAAACAAAGGGAACTTTCCTCTTCTCTGATGTAAAATAAAAACTGAGGAAAACTAGCACATCATGGAAATATTTTAAAATAACAAAAATACTACTTTGCCTTTGAAAATGCAAGAATTTTCAATCCTTATGTGGCCAGAATTATAAAGGTGTCAAAGTATATCTTCTATTAAATAGGTCCTTACAAGCCACAAATTATTCTACAATTTCAAGGCAACAATTTTAAATAGGGAAAGAAATTGAGCAATGAGTGTGCAGGGTATTTTCCACAGTAATCCCACAGCACAAAAAAAGATGTCAAGATTATGCCAGTTATCTCTTCACCAATAAGGAAAAAATAATTCATATTTTTTCATGAAACTAAAAATGCCAATAAAGTTTCTTGTTCTTACAGGCTGTCAAGTTACAACAATTAATGAGAAAATATGCAAACTGAGGTAACTAATAAACTCTAAATAACCTTAAGGAGCTTCTAGGCTGGTTACTAGAATTCTCTCTTCCATGATAATGTTTTTTTAATATCTAATTAGTGCTTCATTAATAGAAGTCATAATGAAATTACTGCTAATAAGACCAGTGCTTAACTAGGTATCACTAATAATTCAAGCAAAAATCCTACTGTTTCAAAAATGTAGTTTTAGAGCCTTAAGTTCCTATTTCTACAAAAAAGAACTGAAATAGGTTATTTTGCCTGGCCTTGTGAAATTTCTTCAAAGCCAGTTTAAGCAAGGCACTCAAACATCCACTGATACATCAGCAGAGTCTGTTTCAGCAAAACCCCTTGCATGCTTAGGGGAAAGTTGGATAACTACATTTTATTCTGTTGTGCTCATGAGTGTTACAATACTGAAAGACTTACTTTAGAAGGGTTCTGAGACACATTTTAAAATTATGCCCTGTCTTTAGTGGAAAAGATTCAAAAAAGCTTTATCCACTCTTTGTTGCAGGAAAAACTACACAAATCAACAGATGACTTAAATTAGCTCGAGATAAGAAGTAAGTATTGGATTCTGCCTGCAACTGGCATTTATGTCCAGTTCTTAATAGTGAGCTACAGTGGAGTGCTGCCAAACATAGTTAATTTGCAAAAAAACCCCAAGGTTTCATGCACATACACACCCAATTTCTGACAGCCAAATCTTTTTTATACCACCTTTTATGGATTAGCACCAAAGGCTGCATTCCATTTTTCAGAAACAAACAGTTTTCATTATTTACTTACTGTTTTACCTCCTTCATGCTCAAAATAGCGTATTGTCTTTTATGAGTCATGAGCAAGTCTACAGCCTTGCAAAATGCAGCTTACACATGGCATGTATATATCCAAAGAATGGAAATAAAGCATGAGTAAAAGAAACAACAACTTAAGGCCACATAACTCAACCATTGAAAACACTCCTAATGTCTCATTAAAAGTACGCTGCCACTATGATGTCAGTATTTGCATTGATTTCTTATCGGATACTTCCCCTTACACCATTTTAGCTTCCCATTCTGGAATGCTCCTTACTTCAGTGCTAGAAAAGTCAAAAGTATCAGATTATACATATGCCATAAAGACACATGCATAAGGATACACATTTATTTGAGAACAAATTGTTCAGTAGAACTGTATTCAAAAACATTGGAACCATAGAATGTTTGGGTTGGAAGCAACCATTAAGATCATCTAGTTCTAACCCCACTGTCAAGGGCAGGGACACCTTCCACTAGACCAGGTTGTTCAAAGGCCCATCCAGCGTGGCCTTGAACACTTCCAGGATGAGGCATCCACAACTTCTCCTGTCAAGACTATAGTTCCAATGAGTATTTCAAAGAATTTTTACATCATTTACTTGAGAGTTGCTCAGAAATTTAAAAAAAAATATAAGATGTTTCATGCATATTAATTTTTCTTGTTAATTTTTTTTATTTTATATTATTATCTGAAGTCCTTACCTTCTGTTTCAGTGAGATTTAAACGTTGACTAAAATCCCTTATTGGTAAGCCCTATAATTATAAAGCAAAAAGAGTGAGGTTCTACAAAGCATATTATGAGTTGGTACTACACTTAAAGTACTGCATGCAACTTCTGTCTTGCAAGTTATACATATACAGAACCCACTGACATGTACTGGAGAGGAGCTACAGGGAATTTGCAGAAACTAATTGGTTTTGCCACAAACAAATCTACAGACTTGAAAACCACAGCCCAAACAAGAACAGAAATTTAAACAAATCAAGTAAAGCAAGCACAAACTGATGCTTTCCCCATCAAGCTTCTGTGGCATTTTTCCAGGCTCTTGAGAGCTGAATGTGATTTTATATAAACACACTGCAAAAATTAATACTTGAATACAGGCTAGCACCCACTAACTCCAAGCAAGATTTGATTTTTAAATTAATACTAAGGGACTCTGAAACTCTGGAGAATGCAGGGTTTCACTCCTTGAATACAACACAGACTACTGCCTCCACAACTTTAACCATTTCAGTACTTACCGCTGTCCTGCAGGAGCAGCCAAGGCTCACTGAAAAGGCTCCTTGTCCCACCACAGAGCATTCAGAAGGATGGCTTGTTTCTTTGGGATGGTGTGGGGTATAAACAGGATTCCTTAATAGATGGTTTAGGCGTCCATGAGTTCCATTGTTTGGGGCTGGTTTCAAATCAAGCAAATCTGTGAAAGATATCAGGTGATATTAACAGGAAGAGAAAGATTGTAACACTCAGCTGATGGTATTCTGCTTACAAGTAGGGAAGAGGCACCACACTGCTTGCTTGCTGCTCGCAGCACCCAAAAGGCAAAACAATATAAAAGGGACCACACATGTTCCTAGTTAAGGTTCAGGATGGCATTAGTCTTCTTGTAAGCTGAGCGAGTCACCTCAATTAATTTATATCGGCAAGTTAACATGCTGGCTTTTATACATCCTATTCTTCTAATTCTTTCTGTACAGAATGGAGGAAACCTAGACTTCTATGAGTGCACTTAAAACATCTGATCCATCACTGAACTCTCTTAACTGTAAGCACTCTACCCCTTCCATGCAGCATACACAGAACAGCTCAGGTGGGCACAAGAAGGTATTTCAATATCAACCATGGCAGGAGAAGACAGCAAAGCATACAAGGCTGAGAGAGACATGCTTCCTGACAATGGCCTTTTTTCCATTACAGCAAACAATTTAAATACATGGTTTAAATATGGTATACTTGAATATTGCCACTGATCTCAAGCATTTGCAGTGTTGCCATTAAGTATTTTCTGGATCAAACCCTTTGGTAATATTTGGTTTGTCACAGATGCAGTACAAGTTGTAACAAAAGAGGGAAGTAAGCAGGAAATAGTGGAAAACAGGTGAAGACCTCAAAGGGAATAAACGAAAAGAAAGTGGTAAATCTAGTTATAGTCTTTTGGAGAAACAGAATGAAGGGACAAAGCAACAAAGAGTCACAATAATGTTGTGTTTAAAAGAGGGAGGAAAAAGGGGCCACAAGGCACCTAATTTTCAGAAAGAAACACCACTTCTCTGGTGAAGTGTGGTCTGCATAGTGTTAGAAAATAAAGTGAGGAAAACCTGTATATGGAGCACAGTCTGAGATCCTCAGGTACAGAAACAGACTGCATGGAATAGCACTCAATCATGAATTCTACAGTGACACCATAGGGCAGGGAAGAAACTCGAAACCTGAGTATTGCAGAGACAACTGGCTCTAGAGCGAGACTCCAAGGCAATGGGACTACAGACTAACAAAATAGTTGCAGTCCATCAGAAAGCCAAAAAAACCCACATATTTGAAACACCTGTTGTATTAGACAACAAGAATGTACAGGAAAACATTCAAAACTAGTATTACAAGATACAATACATAAAATTGAACAAGTGATACATAAATGAGGAATTTGAGAGGAGGCTTACTATATGAAAAAAGTAAACAAAAAAAATCTAAATTTTATCTGAATTAAAAGCCTGTTTATATTAAGGAACTAAAATTAAAAATATGGTAAAGGAAAGTAAATAAGAAAACCTGTGACAAAATACAAGGAACCTGCATAAAAATCAGAGAGGGTGACTGATGTAGGCATTCTGGAAATGAGCTGCCTGGTAGCTCCACCCATACCCACTACACTGCTTGTTATTTGTTGTTATGCCTGAATAAGGTCATCTGAGTGATTAATCTGATAAAACCTCTAGTTAGATATGAGACAGAAATATCACTTCTTGATGGTAGAGAGATTGTGAAGTAGCCAGTTTTAGTAGTGGTGAGTCAAAATGTCTGCTCTTGAGCAGCTAAAGGAATACATAGAGGCATGAATGGAAAACAGATGTACAAGTTAGCCTGACCAGTAGATCCTAAGCTAGTGTTAGTAATTTAGAGATGCACCTCTCTCAGAAAAACAGCAGTTTTATGCTTGTGAAAATTCACTAGCAAGTCTTAATGATGAGTTATTAAGGACACTTAAAAATCTGTTCCTAAAAGACTTACAATGCCCCAAAGATACTGTATTTTACTGAACAAAAATGACCCTTATCAATTGTACTTACCACACATTAAATTATATACTTCAATGTTTTCAAATGGATCAACTTGAGTGCCAAACTTGAATCCTGGTCCAAAACCAATAAAGATAGCCTAGAATTTACAAAGAAAAGCATAGTGGAATTCTGTTTAAGACAAGTTGAAATGGAAAATACCTTCATACTCAGAGAGCAGTTTCTTCCAAGAACTTAATATTTATTTTACCAACATTGGTCAGATCTAGTCAAAAGCATAAGTGGGTTTTGTTGATTTTTTTTAAAAAAGTAGAAGCATAAGAATAATTTTAAAAAGTAGTAAAAGAGTATTAGGGAATTCAATTCTGTCTCATTGTTGCCTTTAGCTATTTATGAAGTCCCTTGCTCTTCTCTGCTTTTGAAGAAGTAGTTCTCTTAAAAGCTTCAAGAGATTTAATGGAAATGTTGATCCAAAATAATCATCACATTTCATGTCCTGTAAACAATTTGGAAGCTTTTAACTTGAGGCTATAAAAACATCTGTTGGTAGCAATGTCTTAAGTGGTTTAGCAATAGCAAGATCATAGGCTTCTACGCCTGGTTTGCAGCTGTTCTTTCTTCTTGCACCATTTCCTGAGCTGTACTGGATCTGATCCAGGAACAGAGCCAGCTCAAAAACTACTCTGTTTTTTTCCTGTTGGCTCTTTCAATTCCCCAACCCACTTGACACTGCAGCCATGCGAAGCTTACACCAGCATACAGGAAGGTTTGCTGCATGAATAAGCACAAGGAGACAAGGGCAACAAATGCTTAAACTCAATTGATGACAAAAATATTGTTTTAAAACTTATCCTGAGATATTCAGCTTATTTTTAATGAAGTGAAACAGAGTTCATTCATTTGCGGTATCAAGATCCTGAATGAGTGATAGAGCTTTACAGTCTACAGCATCTTCCTGGGTACGATTTTCAAGATTTTGCAAACAATATAATTGCCTCATTTCATAGAGGTTAAAAACTCAACTCTACCTGATTTTTTTGAGATTAAAGCATAACACAGGGTGTCAGTCTGCAACTGTTGATACTAAAATCCGTAGGCTAATAATTTACTCAACAAACCCAATTTGAACAAGATGAGGCAGGGACATGCTACCTCTTTTCTGTTGATTGCAGTAATTACAAAGTATGAAAACTTATGCTGCTATAATGTTAGTCAGAAGAAGGGTAAATTGTATCTGTTTTAAGATCTGTTAGGGATGCTATGAACTGGCAATCCCAAATGTGGCAAAATGTTTGAATGGAGTAAACCTACTGAAAAGAATTTACAGTCAACCTGTATCAGAGAGAGACAACATACAGGCTGCCATTTGGCATTACAGGGCCTTGCTGGTTGCAACCCACTACTAGACAGGCTATCAACAAGCCTTCCATTGTCAAATCAGGGAAGAAGAGTAGGTCTGGAATCATAAACTGATAAAAAATTAACACATCTTTTGGTTAACATGTTTTTTGGCTGTTTTTTAAAAACAGTTTGATGCCAACACGATATAATTCTACAACAAAAAATGGTTTTTAAGATAAATCTCTCTGTTACATGGACTATGTAGGTCTTTTCATAAAACTTGTTTTCAACAAATTTCTCTCTACAGATGTTTTTACGCATATTCACTGTAAAAATTCCAAGTACCTCACAATTGTGGATTCTATCCTGAAAATAGCTTTTCAAAATCAAGAGTATGGCCTTTCATTTTATTGACAGCAGACAATAAAGCAGGGATAGGTTAAGTAACTTCCCCAAATTAGATTAAACTAAGAATCTGATTTCATATTTTCCTGTTACCTCTTCCCATTTCCCATTAAAAAATTTTGTGACTTTCCTTATTTTATACCTGACTGACATGCTTTCTCCTGAACAGACTACCTCAAAAAAGTGATACATCATGTATCATGACAGAGTAGAATTACATACTTAGAAGATTACTTTTTATTTTGTCTTTTGAAAGTTATGTTATTTCTGAAAGATGCTTGTCTGCTAGTTTTTAGGTAGTGGCTGTTGTAAAAGTTCCACAGACTTCCAGGGCAAACTAATGTACTCAAAATGGTTTTAAAAAAAGTTTTCTAATAACCAAACCAGCTCTTCATTATTACAGTTTAAGGCTTTTACTTCTATTCTTAGGCAACCCAAAAATCAAATAGACTAGGCTTACAGACGAGGAAACTGGCTGGCTAAGGAATAGCTCCCCTTGCAAGGGCCTGGGTGACACAGTGGACAGCAAGTTAAACCTGAGCCAGCATCACACCTTGGCAGCAGAGCATCCTGCGCTGTACAAACAGAAGCTCAGCCAGCAGGTTGAGGGAAGGGATTATCCCTTTCTGCTCTGCATTTCTTTAGGCCACATCAGGATACTGTACCTCCAGCATAAGAATGACATCAATAAACAATCATTGCAAATTCAGGGGAAGATCCCCAAGGTGGCTGGGGGCTGAAGTCCTTGCCCTGCGAAGAAGGAACAGTGCTTGTTGAGCACAGAGAAGAGACTGCTTCACGTGGACCCAGCAGCAGTCCCCTAGTACATACAACAACGTAACTGAGGAGATACAGCTCTTCAGTGCTACTCAGCAAGAGGCAGAGAGAAAACAGGCAAACTGAAACAAGAAATGTTCTGGATGGCTATAACTAAACACATTTACTCCAGGAAGACACTCAGGCAGTGGAATTCGTCCTTCAAAGCTGTAGAGACTCTGCCCTTGGTAGCTTCAAAGACAAAACTTCATAAAGCCCTGAGTAACCTGGTCTGATCTCAGAGCTGACTCTGTTTTGAGTTGGAGGAGGGAGTAGGGACCTCCTGAGCTCTCTTACAATCTGAATCCTCTTAAGATTTACAATTAGTGTATTTGAAGATTTGGTAAGTTTTCTCTTTTCCTGCTTTTAATGTTACAACAAATCAACTTGTCATACCTCTATACTCTTACTGGCACAGCAAAATCTCTGGGGTAAATCCTGCTGGGTTTTTGACCAACTCTTACAACAGTGGAATCCCATACTGTGTGGATTACCCAGCACATCACAATATCAATCCCATAGTTGCTTGATTTCTTTAATTGCAGAGGGAATAAGGCCACAGATATTTTAAAAAATAATCCAAAGACCCACCAAACACAACATTTGGAAATAGAAACTAAAAATAAGATCTAACACAAATTTAAATCTCACCTGCATACTGGGGAAGCGATTGTCTGAGCCATGGAATCCACCTGTGCATCTTTTAATCTCAAGTGGTTTTCTATTAAAAATACACAGTTTATATAACTCACACTTTACAAACCATATTGGTCTAAAATACATTCAGTGATGCCTTGCTTATTTTTCTATTATTTTTAGAGGATTTTCCATAGGGAATAAGAAGTCTTTAAAGCTCTGGAAGAGAATGCCTTTAAAATCAGAATGGTAGTTTTCACTGCAAATGTTATCCCTTCAAAATTTTAATGTGTCTTTCAGAGTCATTTAAAGTGAAATAGCATATAGCATACGAACAAAATATTTGTTCTCAATTTTCACTTCACTGTCATTTGGGTAACAGAACTTATATAAGTTCTTATATAAGTAGACCCTTAAATTTTTATTTTTTAATATAATGTACTTTAGACCATTCAGAGGGGCATCTTATGGTTTAATAAAAAAAGAAACCTCCAACCTATGCTAGGTCCATACATACTATTTAAACACATACAGTTCTAGTAACCCAAACCTAATTTGCACAACATTTGTGGTGTTATTCAACAGGACTTACTGGAGACATGGACTAGAAAACTTCCATATTGAAAGACCTGAAGTATCACAGAGGTGTTCAAAATTGTATTATTACAGCAGATACCACTGTTCTGGGAGCTGTACATTCTTTCATCAAAACATGCAAGGTAATTAACAATTAGTGGACTCAGTAAGTCCAAGGACTGACAAGACTGATTCAACCAAGTAATTACTTACATGCTTGGCTTTCATGGACTCACTTTGGAAATTCATAAAGCATAGCAAGATGTGCTCAAGTATCTAACAATGAGGACCTTAGTTTCTAACCTGCCACTACACCTCCATATCTAGCAGGGAGAAATAGCTGTTAGTTTATAATTAAGCCTCTCCAGGCCAGCAAAACCTGTAAAGAAAAACATGCATTTTTTCTTTGCAATATCACTTTGTTGTTACAAACAAGAACATCACACTCCAATAAATTCAACTGAATTTTAAGCATCTGGAAGGAAAAAAGCTATGAGAAAACAAGGAAATTATTCGCTGTATAAGAAAGTACTGAAAACTGTAACTTACCGAGCAAGCTGCCATTGGGAGGCTAAATAGAAGTGCAGCGGTTCAATCCGGTCATTATAGGAATAATGGAAACGCTTGGGTAGTAGCTGTTTCATATAAGCTTTGAAAGGCTGATTTGGTTTTATGCACTAAAAAGTTGAAATTAAAACACAGAACATACATTTCACCAAAATTTACTTATGTTATGTACAGTTCTTTTAAAGGACATACATTGCAAAGGGTCTGCAATAACTTACACTAAGAAAAATGTGACCCCATCAGGTTTGGAGTTATACTCTCTGGGACATCAATATGAATGAATACTTAAATAGTGACTGGTTTTGGATTAAACAGTTATTAGAAGAATATTTAATATTGGATTATAGGCATAACTTTTTTTTTCTTGTAGCCTACAATTGCACAGAACGAAACAATACTGTTTAGAATTAACAAATAATTAGCTAACACATGAATATCATAACACTTTCACAAGTGGTAGGAGACTATCCAATGCAATAATTCTACAGCTCTGTAATAGTGAAGGTAATAGACCTGCAAACTGATTTTAGACTCACAGAATATGTTAAGTTGGAAGGGACCCACAAGGATCATTGAGTCCAACTCTTAGCCCTGCACAGGGCCAGTCACTCAGGGACAAAAAGATTTTTCGATTTACTAGAATCCATTAATGATTAAAAAAACCCCACCAAAGAATAAAAACAATTGAACAAAAACAAAAAACCATAAACCAAAACCAAAACAAAATCTCTACTGTAATATTGGAATCTTTCAATAGTGAAGTCATCTATACAAACAGCATAGCTCTCACCAACAGCAGGGACAGAGCACAAAAGCAAAAAAGCTGTAATTGATAAACAAAAAATTCAATATTCTATCTCAAAGCTGTTTATCAGTGTGAGCAAGAAAATCTTATGCATGTTCTGACATGACAATAGAGCTGCACTTCACCCTGACTTGGCCCTCAGATAGTATGGTCCAGATGCACAATTTCTCCAGTTTGAAGAGCAACACGATATAGATAGAGAAAATAAATGAACACAAAGCCTTAGTTAATGCACAACCCAATAGCCATAGGTCACCTTAGTCAATTTTGATCTTCCCATGTGTGGAACTCCTTGAGTTGTTAATCAAGTAGCTTACAAAAGGTCACACACAGAACGGCACACAGAATCGATTAGGTTGGTAACGGTATCTGAGATCACCGAGTCCAACCTATGACCAAACACCATCATGTCAACTAGATCATGGCACTAAATGTCACATTCAGTCTTTCCTTAAACACCTCCAGGGATGGTGGCTTCGCCATTTCCCTGTGTAGACCATCCCATGTCTAATCACCCCTTCTGTGAAGAAGTTCTTCCAAATGTCCAAATTAAACTTCCCCTGCTGCAGCTTAAGACTGTGTCCTCTCATTCTGTCATTGATTCAAAGGCTAGAAGCTATGTAAGCAGTCCAGCAAACAGCTGACACTAAAAAAATCTGTGAGTGGAAATTAAGCTAGAACAACAGATAAGACAACACCTACCGTGAGATTTCTGACAATGCCTTCATAATTAACTGGAAGAATCATATGTAAGTATTAGTCACCTAAGTCAAAAAAATCAGATGTAAAATGAAAGTATTTCCATCATGTAATATAATTAGATTAGTTACAAAAAATTTCTAGCATAAGAAATTATTTTTTCCAGAATGAAATCCATATAGAACAAAATGATCATTAAACTGTTAAACTATTGCTTTTTCGAGATTTTAGTTCACTCTCTTCTCCTTGCTTATTTACAGCTTCAAATGTTAAACTGTATTAAACTTTAGTTAAAAGTGTTAGTTACATGTTTAACTGTATTTAAATGTTCAACTATATGAGTCACAGAATATTAGAAGAATAATCTGAGAGGTAAGTTTTTACAAAAGAAGCAACTAAATGCCATGTTAATCAAGCTGGATGTTTCCTGGTTGCTAATAAACTTATAAAGAAAAAGAAACAAATGCAACTATCAGGAGAGCAGTTTTATCTGGCAAGCATCCTTAGAAAGACAGCCAAGTGCAAGCTGGCTGAAATTCAGATGCTTAGACTCAAGCCAAAAGGGACGATTACATCATGCAGTTTGACATTTTGTATAACATAGGCCCACTATATTTCGTGCAGTTACTCTGTCGTGTAATACTTGGCTAAAGTACATAAAGTACATAAAGAATTACCCTGGCAAGAGAGCCATTCATAATTCCTGCACAGATATATGCAGAGCTACAAAGACAGCTATGCTACTTCATTAGAACACTGCACATATCAAAAGCAGGAGATAAGCTGCTTTTCTTCTTCTGGAATTTGCATCTCCAAGGAGAACCTGAAACTGCATTTGACTCCCACATTCTCTGAGTAAACTCTTAAAACAGTTTAGAATAGCATTAAGTAATGAAGTAAACAGGACTTAAAGTCTCTGGGGTTGAAGCCTACAAGTTTTAAATAGCACAGGGAACAATAATCTAGACAGGAAAAAAACCCACCCAAAAATACTATGAAACATAAAGAAAACTCTTGTATTGAAAATTCATAAGTACCAAAAATTGCAGGCATTAAATGTTCACCTAAAATGAGGCTGCTAATGAATCAAAGTTTAAAATTTGTAAGCATTCACTGATTTTCTCAGTTTCATTGTCTCATTTTTGTTTATTTGCAGTTTCCTCAACTACAGTCAGGCCATTAGGCCATTTTTTTATAACTATGAAACCTTATAATACTTAAAATAATATGTAAATTATGGTAATGATCTAACATTCCTTTAAGACAGAAATTTTACAAATTTGTACATGAACTAGCAAATCAGGAAATGAGGCGAGACATGAGGGGAGGACTTTCAGACTGTCTTGAGCACCAGTGATCTTATTCCAAGGAGTGGCATACACTAGGCAGGAGGTATTTGCAGTTGGTCACTGTGGCAGACCATGAAAACAATCTGGAGGATTCAAATACACTTTCAGACTTGAGAAGTCAAATGTTAAGAACACAAGCACACTACTCAGTATTTCCTCTTCATCATTACCCAGGTTGTCCCTAGTTGGCATTCACTCATTTACTAATAGAATATGTGGAGCTTAAGTTTGTATTTACAACATACAAAAACATATAACCAAATAACAAAAGTTAGTTTAGCAACTACATACAAGAGAAATACTCATCTGGAACATTATTAGGTCTTAGGCGAGCTGCAGGACCAGGTACAACTATGAAGTCTTGAACATCATCCAGGTAGCTGTTCAGATATGCTGTTTTTCTGCAGCTCCCTGCTTCCATCCCTGTAAAAGGAAATAAATTTTATTTTACAGTGGGAATATCAATGTAGAGTAGCTTTCCTAAGGGGACAGGTAACTTCAGTTGTTGAAGTCAGAAAATTAATTTCTCTGGTCTTTTTATCAGCAATCCCAAGACATTTGATCCAAGATGTGTGTAGAATAAAAAACCCAACACACAGATAAATACAAGCAACTATTTCCTCAGCTGAGAAAGACTCCCCAATTAAGTAAATAGACAAATTTTCTTCTCGGGAGGAAAAAGAAATCTTACAAGCCTAAGAACAGTAGTACAAGTCAGAACAAATATTCATTTAGCCCAGTATACAACCTAACAGTGTTCAGTAACATGTCTAGAAGAATACCTAATAAGTGCACCATTATGGACTGATCTTTCTCTCAGTGCCCCTTATCAGTTTCTAGAAGCCAAAAGGACTTCGAGTTGCATAGTGCATTTGAACTCTTACTTTTATCAATTCTTAACAGATTTACCCTTCATTAATTTCATAAATTTTTTTTTAAACCTGGAGAGATATTTTGCTTGGATCATTCCCTGTGGCAATTAATTTGCAAGGCAGTTTTGTGCTTCACTAAAGTGTGCTTTATATTTCGTTTGTCACAAAAAGAAGTAGAAAAAAACCTGGTTAAATAATAACTTACAGAAATAATTCCAGATATACAGAAAGGCTATTAGAGAAATAAATCAAGGTTTCACATTCACAGCCTTCTAATAATGATAACTTAAAGGAAGATATGGCTTGTATTTTTGGTTCTTTGGCAATTTGCAAACCGTTGTTACGTATTGGAGATAACAGACAGAGTAAAACAAAATCTACTTTTTACAGTTCAGATTTTTTATTCTATTTCTTTTATCATCTGATAATGCTCACAAAAGGAACTGGAAATAAAATATGAAAATTATTTAATTTCCCCCCTATATTTTCCACTTCAGCCCCTCATAAAATAGTCCGATTCTCCCTTACATTGGCTATCGCTTATACCACCTTGATAATATAAAACATATTTTATAGGTATTAGTTGCTTTGTTAACCTTGTCAGAAACATAAAAGTTTATGTCAGAATATTACTTAATAAAAACAGATCTCCAAAGGTCTGATACATTTAATAAAATCAAATTTACCATGATCTGATACAAAAATAATATTCAGGCATTTATGCAAGTTCATTTGCTTCAGACCATCCATCAGCATCCCTACTATGCTGTCCACTCTCTGTAATGCCATAATGACCTGTATGACAAAAACAGGAATGTAAAGTAAGTGTTAAAAATACTGTTAAAAACAGCTAAATAAAAATGAGACCCTGCAGACTGCCTATCACCTGCACTGTTCAGAGTTACCTTCATCTACAGAAGACTGGCTATATCTACACTATATAGGTCTTAGTCCAATTTTTCCTGGCCAACACACTGTACTATGACACAGCTACACATTTTTATGTGTTATTTCAGTTGAAGATGCTTAAAAAAAAAAAGAAGGAAAAAAAACAAAAAACCCAAACAACTGCAGTGACTGTGATTTCAAAGTATGAAATTGTGGATGCTTGCTGTATTACAAGTGGCACAACAGGGACAACAGGGCATGTCTAAGGGTACAGATACTGCTGTACTAAATAGAATAGAGGAAGCCAAGCCTGTAGCTCTCTTCCTTCCTGAAAATGCCTTTTGGGAGAGACCTTGGAGCAAACTGTCCAAGACTAATATCCATTGAAATCAGTTTAAAGAAACTGAAAAAGGCCAAGAATGAGCTACCAGTGTAAGCACTGTTTGTGATCAGTTGTTTAGTGTCCAAGCTCACTTGCACGGGTACAGCACCAGAGCTACTTTTGAATACTTGTTAAGTGCAAAAAATATATTTTAAAAGGTATTTTAAAATGAGGCAATTCTATTACATTACTGAACTACTTGTATAAACTGTCTTGCTGTGTGTGAACAAAGACAAGATGCTCCATCGAGGTCTTTCTCTCCAGAACATTTCTGACATACAGAACTTTAGATCCCCTGTTAACCAAAGTAAAGGATTACCAATGTAAACATGTTCCCTGAACTGCAGTTCCAATTATGTCTGCTACATGCTTACATGAACAGTAAGGGCTTACAGTTCAAGAGAAACTGGCAAGAGCTTTTTACTGTTGTCACCACTGAAGTTAAAGACCTAGATATGATGCCCAAACTTCCTGACCATTCAAGAAGGGGAGAATTTTAGAAAATTTCTGAATTTCCAAGAAGTTTTCTTTGCATTTTTTACTTTGGTTTGTTAAAAAATAAAGCTATTTAGTACTTTTGAAAACAGTATCAGACCCAAAGACTTCTTATTTATACAATAAATCACAGACTGTGATGAGGTGAATGTTATTTTTATCTGACTCTTTCAGAAATGGCATAAAGTATAATTGCAGGGAGATAGGACCAATAGTCATCTAATCTTAGCAAAGAGACTGGGGGGGAAATGAATGACAAATATAACATGAATATCAAAACTAGGACATCACTAGAAAAACCTCTGTTCTTGCTAAATTGAAAGTATACAAATTTTGTTCCTCCCCTCTGCCAAAAATCAACACAAACCATTAGTAGGTGCAGACAAAACAACATACAAGACACACTCAAACATGTTTTGGTAATTTAAAACTTATCAAAACAATGAAAGTAAAAACTAGACTTACTAAACAGGCTATTTATTATATACTTTATATCAATATTCATTATGGATAGGCTGTCTATTCACCTATTTTTTTTCTAATAAGCAAACTTCACATCATATTGGCTAATCTAGCACAAATTATGGAAATTATAGAGTCAGAGGAAAGATTTGAATAAAAAAAAAATTAAGAAACCACAAAAATACTTACTCCGCTGCTTACTGGTCCAAACTTATGGCCCGAAGAATCTGGTTCTTCTAAATACAGAGTGTAAAAGTGTGGTCTATATCAAACAGTACCAAAAATGTAATATTTTACATACATGTTGAGACAGTTTGAAGATATTATATTTCAACAATGGAGATCAAATATTGGAAACAACACTGTCATTCAGAGGGAAAACACATTAAAGGGAAATAGAGAAATGCAACTTAATGAAAAAGCTTTCCATCATTGAAACAGGCATTAAACCATATTTTAATGTGGTCAGAATAATGGATAAGACATTTCATTCAAACAGGAATTTACACTTGCAATTGTATACCTACCTTTCATCTTCAGGTAACTGCAGCCATCGAAGGACAGTTACTACTCTTTCTTCAAAGGGAATTGAGCTGTATCAGAATAATACAGTATCAACCAACTGCATTTCCAAGAGCTAAAAACTTTTAGCCATACATTACAAAAAAAAAAATCAATGTCTTTTAGCAGGAAAAAAAAATTAATTCATTAAGGTCTATTTAGCAGGATGCAAATTTATCTATGCTAATTGCAAGTGTCTCTACAGAAGTTCATGACCTGATCTAAAGCTCTCTTGATTGCAGTATGATTAGAAGAAAGCTCCCAGTACTACTTGTGTTTCTTATCGAAAGTGAATAATTGGCTTCAAGGTGCAAAGTCACATGCAGTTTTTCATTCCCGTATTACGGTTTGAAAAGGTTTGGTTAAGGGTGGGGTTGGGTTGGGGTTTTTTAATGTTCAAACTGGTTGGGTTTTTTTAATGTTCAGACTGGATGAATACAAGTTCTCATATTATGTCACAAAGTAGGTTCTCTGTATCAGTTACTAAAGTAGACCAACAATAAGCATGTTGACCTTTAACAACATGAAACACCCATAACGTCAGTACTCAGCTACAAGTTCAAGAAACAATGGACCACTTCTTAGGACAAAATGTAGGTAGCAAGACAAGAATCAAAATATTCATCCTATGAAGTGTGTCAGAAGAGAAAGTGATTCTAGGAAGATAAAAGTGAAAAGCCTGTTTTCTTGAGCAAGAGTAGAGATTATTAAATAAATGATGACGAACATTTTCATTAAGCAAAAAATGTTTAATTGCAGTGAAGAGCAATCACTGACTAAAATATGACTGCCTTCATGTGAAATATTTTCAAAATCTGCAATGAAAATAATTTAAAATTGGAATTATTTACCGCAGTCAGCGGTAGAACTTTACTGCTCATGGACAATATCACAACAAGACCTGATCCATTCACTGTATGAGAAGTTTGGATTGAAATACTCTACACCCACAAAAAGCTTTTACAAATGGAAAAAGAAAAGCACTAGAGCTCCTAAGTTGGTTATACTTAAAGCTGATTTTTTTCCACATCTTACCTTTAAAATATTTGCTGAGAAATCAAAGTATTATTATACAAAGACTCTACGTTATACTGAAAAAAAGTTAATTGAATCCTAGGGGTTTTTTCCATGTTCTACACTAGTTAGAAAACCAGGGGAAAAAATATGTTTTCTCTGGCATCTGTCCCCTTGTAATACCTAAAATCTAATATTCATCCAAGACACAGGCATTTACATACCTGTTGTAGTTTTCATAGAGGTTTGGAAATGTTCCATTAACTGCTACGTCAGACCCAGGCCAAAAGAATGTACCCGCTTTCAGCCCTTGGTACACAGCCGTCAGCCAAATCTGCAGAACATTTGCTGCCATTAGCGCAGGTCATGGAATTAGCAGAGTAACTGCCAGACCCACTGCCTCCCTCACCAACTCCGCATCCTTCAGCAAGACCAAAAGCTAAGAGTTTAATGGAACGCTCCAGTCACTCTTGCACAACATCACTGTCTGCAGCCCATATACACCTTGTAGACTGATTACTCATTGCAAACACTCACATCCCTTCTGCTGCCACACCAGGGGGAGCCAGGACAGAAGTAGGAACTGTTAGTAGAAACCTAATAGTAGACCCATGGCTGAACATCAGAAGAGGGAAATGTGTCAAGAACAGTGCCACAAGAAGGGATGGGAATATTACAAATACCTACATCCCACATGCTTTTGACATAGGGAAGGCACACTTTGGTCAGTTCTGATTTTACTGCTGATTTCACAATTTGCAGATTCATGCCTTCTGCGTATTTTCTGCCTGACTCATATATCACTCTCTTCTCAGTAGCCTAAAAAGTCTACCCCTGTATGCTCTTTCCTCAGGAAAAAAAAAAAGAAAAAGAAAAGAAAAAAGAAAAACAGTCCTCCCCACATTACTAAATAGTTGCATCTGGTTCCTTGCTATTTTTCAGGCTAGCAGTCACCCAAACTTTTCCATGCCACTTCATTTCAATGGCTGTCTCAGCAGTTTTGCCATAGGTGTATGATTGAACTGAAACAATTTCTTTTAAAACCACATCTTTAGACTTAGTAGTAATTTGCTCAAAGCATAAGATTTTATTAATGATTCTTATTATAAAACTAACTGGTGTCAGTTCCCTCAGAGAAGATAAGTGCAAGCCCAATCATATTAACAACAGAAAAAGATCTGGTATCTCTATTAGTTATTTTAAGCCAGCATTCTCCTTAGGGAAATTCCATTTAAGTTTAACAAAATCCGTTACATTTTGTTTCATTTGTTATTTTGCAGCTCTAGTATGGCAATCCTAATCATGCACAGTAATGCTTCTTGGCTGACCTAGAAGTACTCTCTGTACTCTTTCAACATCACTATGCATTGAAGTGGTATTAAGTAACATAACATGCTGATGTACGTTCTCAGAAGGGTATTAAAACTTACAGGCTGTCCTTGGTACCACTGTGGATTAAACTTCTCCTCACTTTTAAGGGTGAAAGATGCATTTCTTTTAGGGTCGTACATCTTGTTATCAATTATACCATGAGACTCGGGATACAGCCCCTGTAATTGAGAGTATACCATGTTGCAATGTAATAAAGAAAAAGAGCTACACAAACATGTCTTTTAGACAAGTATATCCATGAATACTCTGCATGTGACTTCTACTCCACCAGTACCTTAAGATCCAAATTTTACAGCATCACTTACCACTGCTTCCAAGCCCTACCTTCCAACTCTTAATTGCTTCTCAGTAAGATTAAAAAAAAAAAAAAAAAAAAAAAAAAAAACCAAACAAAACAAAAAAAATAGAGCAACAATTTCCTCTGGGATCAAACTGAAAGACACCCTATGAGTTCACACATTTTTTGTATCTTTAGTACCAAAGACAAAGCAATTACCTATGCTGGACCTCCATTACATGAGCAAAAGTTCTAGCTGGGATAGCCATTACAGGAGAGTGAAAGAAGTGCTCTGGGGTGCCCAGGGGCATCCATTCTTGGGTAGTTTTAGGAGACTTTGTGCTCTGCCTTTAAGCAGACTAGCTCCTTTTTACAATTATAAAGGATACAACATTACCACCCTTAGGACCCCAGCTACTTTTCACAAGAATGGGGAGTTGAGACAAAGCTCTGTCCTATATACCTCACAGGGCTGCAGGGCATGATTAATACCTCTTAGTTGCATATTCAGTCATGGAGACTTGCCAGGATTGCACAATTAAGCATCTCATTCCTGAACCTGTGTTCCTCTCTTACCAAATGTCCTGACAAACTGGAAAAGTAAGACAGAAGGTGCAGATCCTAGTATTTGATTGAATTTTAGTTCCGGCATGATGAAACTAAAACGGCTCTCCTGGATTACAACCCTACATTTGATGTTCAAAACCTTCATTTCTCTTTTGCAAGATCAGCTTTGTGACATTTCTATGCAGGCTTGGGTACAGTCCATCACAGACAGAGTCAACATCAGTGTGATGCTCAGATCTCTCATTTCATACTCTGCATCATGCCAAGATACCTTAAAGAAGTGGAATAAGGGTGCCAATCTAAAGGAGTCAGGCTGCTCCCACTCCAAGAGAATGAGATGCAATTTAGTGGAAATATTTACTCAAATGGGGAGTTATAAAGTGATGTGACCTCCCACTATATGGGAATTCTCACAGCTAGCCTTGGATCTGGCCACTTATAGTGTTATATAATGACTGTCAATCTAAATTATCTAAAGAATAATAGAATTTCCTATTCTGAATGGAAATCCTATTATTTTAATAACCCATCAGAAATATACTATTCCCTTGGAGACAACTTGATAATGAACAGTCTCTTTGGCAGTGGAAACATATAATATATAGGAATTCTTACTGTGACAATGGAGTAATGGTTGGGGAAGGTTTTTGAAGGATACACTGGTCTCATACTGGAAGTGTATGTTCCACATTTCTCTAGAGCAAGGAAGAAAGAAAATCAGAAAAATTACAGAAATAAAAATCTTTCAAGTTTCTCTCATGAAGACATATTCCTACTAAAAAAAATTAAAAGAAAGATATATTTCCAGAGAGTTTTCATTCTTCAGAACTGTGGGCTTAGTTTTTCTTTCCACATTCACTTGCAAGTTGACAAATAGCTATTAACATGAATTTTTATATTCCTAATAACTGACTGAAATGGTCACATAAGCAAAACCTACAGTCTTTGTGAAAAGCATACACAGATAAGAATGAATAATCAAAGAAATCACACACTCCAAAGTTGCCCTGGTATTCATTAAGTGCAGACTGCAGTTTGAGACCAGCCGGCTACTTCACCCTGGGTGCATCCAGAGATGTGGCCACTGGCACAATGGTACTCTGGCTCTCACAGTCACCTCTCAAATAACTACTTATTTTGCAGTCTCATTTTTTGGTTTTGGGACTTTTAAAACAAAAAAGTAAGCTCTTATTTTAGGATAAATTTCAAAGTTTTATCTTGATATAAAAATCACATGGTTGTAAGGAGATTAGTATTTGCTAGTATGAAGAGTAATTAGCCACGCCAAAAAAATTGAGAAAATCTTATTTAAGGGGCCTAAATTTCCACCGGCAAATGTATGGGCCCTGATTCTGAGAAAGAAAGAAGAAAGAAAAGAAAAATCTTTCATTCACAACTTAAAATTTGCTATGTGATAACCAAAACTGCTTCAACAGATGCTAAAGAGCCAAAAGTAAAGACTCCATAGAAAAAACACCACTGGGTCATCTTCACTGTCATTCTGGGTAATAAAAATAATATAAATAGAAGAGAAATGAAAGGCTTAATAACATAAAAAGTGTTGCATCAAGGCACTTTGACTCATTTTATTAGATTTCTCTTGAAATAATAAATTTGAGCTAATCAAGATAAAAATAAATCTCAAGTCACATAGACATCCCCTCCCAGATTTTCACTCTGTAGCAACAAATCATCACTTGTACCTTTTATACTACTGTAACACATTTAACTCATTTCAACCATTTCCAAGTCGTGTTGTTGAGGCTGTTTTCCAAAATCAGTTTTTTTAGTGTGACTGGATGGAGAGGTGTTTTTTTGTTTTGGTTTGGTTTATGTTTTGGTGGGATTTTGTGGTTTTGGTTGTTTTTGGTTTAGTTTTTTAAATATGAGAAAAATACATGTAGAAAGTTCTTGCCAGAAATCCTAGGGGGTTTTTGCTGGGACTCTCCTTAAAACTTATCTATTCTTTTTGGCTTGTTGCCTTAGTTAGACAATTTAAGATAAAAGGATGATTTATCTAGAACTTGCAATATCACAGCACAGAACCATGTGAAAATGTCTTCTCTGAACCCCATGAACACAGTGAGGCTATGCCTGAGTTCACTAAAACCCCTCAGCTCCATGCTGAATTGCCCACCTTTCAGCAGGTGGCACAGTGAGCAAGTATATAGTAAAACTTGCTAAAAGTGATATTATGATATTTTCTTCCAAGCATCTAGTCTAACAGATTTTTCCAAGGAGACATCAGAATATCACTGTAGGCATGGATGAATGAACAATATCAGATAATGGCAATATTTTTATCAATCAGAATGCTGAACTCATCACATGCTTTCAAGAGAAAATCCAGGTATTTAACATGATCCTGATTTAATTAAGAACCAGGCAACCTGATAAGTGACTTAATGTAAGTAGCTGTAACTGTTTTCTAAATGCCATCATTCATAAACTGTCTCTTTTTGAAAATTTAATAGTCCTATAAATGGATAACTACAGACTTCAAAAAGATTTAATATAAATTTCATCAATAGTCAAGCAATTTGTTGATAATTGTTACCTATCTACACAGAGGAATAGATTTCATTACTCTTTCCTGAGCAGTTAAATCCTGTAGGAATGTTTACTCACTCCTTAAAAAGTTTATTTTCACAATATGACTGTTTCCACCATTTTTTGTGCCTAGACACATGGAACATGAAGCACAGAGATTTGAAGACACAAGCCCTCAGAGTGTCATTTGATATACACCTTACTGACACCAATTTTCATTCACAAGACTATTTTTCTCTTACTGAAGAAAATTTGCCTTATCTAAGCATTCCACCCACCACTTTACTACGAGGGGGAAAAGGAGGAAGCTGAAGATCCTGCAGTATATTGTATTATAAAGCCTTCTACCATATTATCATATCGCTGTGTAGTAAACATAATGCAGAAATAACATTTCTTCCCAGACTATTCCTTATTTTCTGAGGTCTAAATTTTGTATTATTAGGCATTCTGATATTAGCATCCTTTAAAAATATAAGTTTTGACCCTCAGAAAATCTATAGTTCTGGAGAATTGAAGTGACTTCGACAAAGATAGTAAGATACTCATATTTCTTAGTGGTCAGAATTTATCATGGGTTCAGTGCACAGAGAAGTACAAGATTATTATAGAAGTCAATGAGAGAAGTCACACTGTAGCCTATCGAGACCAAAGAACGAAGAAACTTTACACATGAAAGTGGATATCACAGACTGGAAATCCTCAGATGCTTTGTGGCACTGCTTTTGCGTATCTCAGGGAGAGCTATAATAATTTGTAATAGCCAGCCTCTCCTAGCAATACCTAAGAAGATCTAAATTTTTTATAACTGCATCTAATGAAAACTTTTCAAATGCCTCACTTTATTCTAAAATGGAAAAAAAAAAGAAAAACAAAACAAAACAAAAACCCCTCAAATATATCTGTGAATTTTTATCCTCTGAAAGATGTCAAGTTGTAACAACCACTCTATAAAAAAGCAAGTATTTTTATGGATTTATTTTTAGTCAAACTGAAACCAGGCACTCCAGGTAGTAATTTATGAAGTCAAGAAGATAGACATTTTTCAGACAAGAAATACCATCAGTTCTTTACAGACCACAGCCAAAACAGAAACAAGAAAAGTTACTTAGGCACTACAAAACTAAGACACTACAAATTGTAGGGAATAAACATGTACTTGTAAGGCTCTCATTTCTTCTGGAAATGTTAGTTAAATGAAGGTTTTCTTGGATTCATCACATTTCTACTAGCCCTTCTATATCATCTGTTCTTAATATCTTCCTTCCTTGTCTTCTTTTTCAAATATAATGAAATGTTTTCTACTTTGCTTTCCATTTTCCAAAGTCATTCCATCTAAATATGAGATGATATGCATTGTAGAGTAAAAGGGGTCTATTTCTATATTGAAGAAATACAGTAAGCTCACAGCAAAAAACATCCACCTCCTAAATGTAACAGGGGCCACCTAATAATTGATAAGATTTCATCAAAAATCCGAAGGGCCCATTCCTCATGTCCTCTCTCTGCCCTTACACTCTCCCACACCTCAAGTCTGGTATGCATGGTTGTTTTTTAGGGCAACTACTTCCATATCCATGGAAGAAGAGTGAGGATATTAAACAGTAAGAATAGATGCATCTATGAATTTTTCAGGTAAGACATCATAATATTTCTTAGGCAAATAAACTACTCACGTAATTTGCTAATAACAGGTAGAAGTCCACCCCAAGTCTGCAAATATTCTGCTCTGAAGCCATCCAATGAAAATAGTAGCAGTGGAGACTTGGTAAATCTGAACAAACAGAAATTGAATATTAAAGACAGACTCTGAGAAATAATTTCCTATCACTTATTTCAAGAAAGTTTCCCCCAAATAGCTGGAATGTTCATTACGGGACTATAAACCAGACCAAGGAAGTAAATTCTCCTAAGCAGGAAGGTTTGCAGGCTGGCAGAGTGGTCACCAGACAAGCCATCCAGTCCCCCTGCTTTCAGGCTGGTGTAGCAACCCTGCCTAAAGACTGAGAAATTGCAGTAGGGCATGTACAGAAAAGTCATGACAAGATCTGATTTCAAACAGAGCCATAAAATGAGAAACTCAAGTTCCAACTAGTGGGTTTGATACCCCTTATCTTGAAATCAGTCCCACTGGAACAACGTTCAGCCCTTCTAACCACACTTTCTCACCCCAAGGTAAGAGCAGGCAAAGAAATAAGGCAATATGAAGTCCTGAGTTTCCTTTATTCACTTTACTCCTGAACAACTTGTAATCCATCTTAAAAAAAAAAAAAGAAAAAAGAAAAAAAGAATTTTTTAATATATACAGTGCACAAAACTGTAAGCAAGTCTAATGTACATGGGATGTTAAATCAGCAACTGTAACACACATTTTTCCTTTCATCTTACAAAGATTATTCAACCAAGAACTTGCTTTCTATACCAGAAGTACTGCTAATATCCAAACACAACAATGTGACCCTGAGACTGGAAATACTGTTAACAGTATTTCTGTCTGGAACTTGACAGACAAATTCAGAAACTGATTTCACTGGAACATGCTAAAATAAAGTCTCCCTTTCCAGTCTCCACAGGACCTATGTTTTCCAGTCTTGACTTGTTCCCAGCTTTAACCCTGTTCAAACAATTTCTCTCCAACTGTAAGTACTTAAAACATTGCATCACAGACAGGAATAGTCATCAGTAACTTCTTCCTTGAAAACATACCCTGTGTTTGACCTATAGATAAGAGGGCACATGAGACAAAAAAAACCAAAACCAAAACAACACAAACCACTACAGCACAGCAATAACTACTGATAATACAAATTCTCGTAAAACAATTTTATATACTTTACATGTTAGTTGCAAGCTCATGTTTCCTTTGCATGACAGCAAACTGCAAAATGAAATTTTTTTTAACCTTGTTGCTCTTTAGTTTTGCAAAATAAAACAGTGAGGATAGAAGACAAGTATTATTTATAAAGTGTTGACAATTTCTTTAATGTGGTACTCCACAAAAAATCCAAACAGTCATTTACAAGTGAAACATCTATAAGCCTTATATCAGTCAAACAAATGTGACTATATTAATCTAAAAATTAGTCAGGCAACCAAAACACGTCTATTCTAAGAAAATCTTCACTGACAGTTTGGACAACAGGTAACCCAAAAGGATTTCATTAGTCAGAACCATTACATAGCCTACCCTACACCCCACACAGAATAAAACATTTAGATACATTTCTAAGAGTTATGTTTGTATCCTGGTTTTTAATTTATATGGCACACTTAGCATCACCTTCAGAAAAATCTAGTAGGGGCAACTAGCTGGGAACTAGAAATGAATGGTTTTCAGCCCAAGACTAAAGCCCTTGGGCTTTCGTAGGGAAACTATGTACCACCCCTGCCCATAATGCAAGTATTTTTGGCACCACAGGTTCTGATCTCTGCACCTTTTGCAAATACCTTCCCCATGCCCCTCCTTGGTCAATAAATTGATTCACTCAAGCGCAGAGATCTAAAAATCTTCATTGCAAAGTTCCCTGCAATAAAAGATGAACTTTGAGGTAAAGACCGTTCAATATTACTTACAAACAATTCTAACTTTAAAAAAACCACAGAAAACCCCACCAAATTTGAAACAACTCCTTAGAAAGGGACTTTACGCAACTGTTTCTGGTTTGGCATTTACAAGTAAACCAGCTCTTAAGTACATGTTTTGGTTGTCTGCAAATCTATCTACTGACCCCTTCGCACATGTAAAATTAAACTTGGCAAAATAGAACATTGCCACAATGAGGCAGCTGGTCATTTCACTCCTCATATACTCTACACATGCCAAAACTCATATAGTTAGTGATCTACCCTGGTGCTCAGGAAAGTAAAGCATGACAGAACACGTGTAACTATCCTCTTTGGAACAGCTTCAATAAAATCCCCAGAAAAACTGACTTGAGCTCAATTCTGAGGTATATCAGTGACCTCCATGACTTTTTCCAAGATTGTACTTGCTACTTCAGAAGTGTGCTACCATGAGCAAGCAACCTGGGATGCTCAAGTTTTGGTCCTGCCAGTGATTCATACTGGCTGTGTCCAAAGAGTATGACAAGCATGTTTCACAGCTCTTGAAAAATAGGTATAGCAGTCACATCCTGACTCCAAACTGAAGGAAATGCAGTAGCAATTATTCCCTCCTATAAACTGGCCACTGTGGAAACACAATGCAGGCACCACAGGCTTTCCGTGGTCTAGTAGGTTCACCAGGCTGGATGATCAAGAGCCCAGAACCACAGAATACATTGCCAAGCTGACCTGCCTAACTGCAGGCAGGTTAGGCCATAATTAAAAGAAAAATAAAGAAAATAAAACAGAAAAGGAAAGAAGGTCCCTTTGAAAATCCTAACATACTACACAGAAAACTTCCTATCCCACACACACACTACAGTCTACATACAGCCATAAAAGCATAGAAACGAAAGCTTTCTTTTCTACTAATTGTACATAATGCCACAAAAGGAGGCACAATAGCAATCTTCAAATATACAGAGATCAGTAAAGAGGAAAGGAATCAGCTGTGCTTCCAGCATAACAAAGATGGAACAAACACTAATAGGCTTAAAGTACAGCAAAAGACATCAGGAGAAAAAGACAGCAAAAGGCTATCAGCAAAGCCATCTAGCTAAGCACTAGGATAAACTGCTTAAGAAGGTTTGAATTCTCAAAGCGCTATTTCACTCCTAGAACAGTGGGAAGGACTAGATCACTCCTAAGATCTTAACAGCTCAGTAACTTTATAACCCTATTAAATAACATACAACCTAAACTTGGAAAGACTTAAGTGTGTACTTAATTCTAAGCAGTTGACAAGTCTCCTTGGTCAGTGGGATTTCTCAGATTAGGCATCTCATTGAGCACTTTGTCTTTTGCCTATTCTGCACTACAAGAACAAATCCAGCTGAAATGAAAGCAGAATAAAACCAGAAATTTGAACCCACACAACATGCTGTATTAATATGCACAGAGTCAGAATTGATATCCTGAGGTCTCAAAATAAGCACTGTGCTGAAGTCACCCGCCCTCCTGCCTACCACACCATAGGAAGAAGTAGATTGTTTACAGAGTTGGTAGTTTTGGGAGAGGTTTTGTGTGCTATTAGTCTGAGATGAGCTGCCAGTCAACACTGTTTGATTCAACTTTGACCACACATCACCCTTTCCTGGGCTGGGTCTTATTGCAACACTTTTGGGTTTGCCAGGATTGAAACAATTTTAGTCAAATAACTACGTATCTCTTTCATACACTGAACAGGAAAATAACAAATAAACCCTAAAAAACAAGTTAACCAACAGGAGCTGCCCTATTGCATTTACGTCACTAACTCTGTGAATCTGTAGAAGGCTCTTGCTTGTTTACCAGCCTTTCTGGGGCAATGCTTCCTAACCTTGCATTAGGGAAATCAGCATCCTGGAGTCAGTTCCCATATGCAGTCCCAAATGGCCCCTGAGCTCACAACAAGAGTTAATGACAAAAGCTTCAAGGATCACCTAGCTCTCACCTTTCTACATAAGGGGTTATTGGGAACTGGCCATTTTCTGTCCTAGTGAAAATTCTGAAGGGTTAGCATTTGTTACTGCTCTGAATCAGAATAAAAAGTACTCCACTGGTACGAAATACTTTGAAAGGAAATGTATTTTGTTTGAAAGTATTATAACTCCAGTGAATAAATACAGGATTTAAACATCTTACGTCAAAAAAGTAATGACGTAAGAACAAAATAAGATATTTTTACTTTACTAGAAATATCTCCAACACACCATAACTTCAAAATCAAAATGGGTCTGATTTTTTAGTACTTGTCAAGAGGTTTTTAATACTATAGTCAAGAACACAATTGAACTCAACTTATCCCATAACATATTTACCAACTATTTACCAGTGGAACACATTTTAATCAAGAACATTTAACTCACTTCTATTAATAGCTAAGACAAACAATCATAGTTTATATTCAACTTTAGCTATAAAGTTAATTTGAAGATCTCACAGCAAAAACAGTACAAGAAATGCAGGGGTTTTTTTCCTGGCTGGTACTTTTGCACTATTTGAGCTTGAGTGCTGATGCCATAAACCACAAGTCATTCCTCAGGCAGTGTATACATAACTTACAGGAATGGGCCCAATGTGGAGCTGAGCCAGAGAAGACAAGGAACCCATGGCATTTTACACTTTCTAAAGCAAGTAGCTCAGACAGCTTGAAAGTAATGTTGTCCCACTGATGGTGAAGCTGGAACAGCGATCTGCCCACATTTTGCAGTTCTGGGGCTGTTAAACGCATGCGAAGAGAGGTCTTTAGAGGTGACCAGGGAGAGAAGGCAGTCTGAAAAGCCTGAGATTGCTGGATAGGTCTCAAAATATTTGGCATAGTGGGTAGTGAAACACATGTAGATCAATAATAAGCCTGGCAACAAAGCAAAGTTGCCCAGAGCACGCACATTGGTGAGACACAGCTGGGTTGAGGAATGGGCATGTCTTGCAAGTAAAGCAAGTGCTGGGATACACAAGTGCTGCTGGCATAGAGAAACTTGATGTTAGTAAGAACAACAAATGCTGGCTGAACAGGTGTCCTTCTCTGTCTGGCAGCTTCTCTTACTATAGATAAGAAAGGTAAGCGGATTCCAGAAAGGCACAGCAGGGAAAACAATCTCAAAAATTAAATGCAAGCAAAGAGCAGAGCTATGCAAATATACAATTTCCTCACCCTTTCGGACACTGAGGTTCAGTAATGTCCTCACACTCTTCTTCAAACCAGCTTGCCTCTCCTTAAAACAGATGAGTTAATTTTATTTTTTTAAGACAGTACATTCTTATTGATAAATGCAGGGGGGTTTTTTTTCATTTTACTGGATGCTTTTAAAGTCAGTATGTCCTTGCTCCTTTCATGCAACTATGGGTACATATGAAAGACTAGGAATTTCTTGAGAATACTTACCTCTACAAACAGCTTGATAATTGACACAGCAATCTTTGTTTTCAATGCAGTCATCTGAACATGAGCAATGATATTCTGGTCGCCTCTTCTCTCCACACCTGAATTTATTGCAGGTCCATATGTGCCCTAAAAAATCAGATGAGAGATAGGAACATCACAATTATTAATAATACTGAAAGTGCAGAACTAATAAACCAAGTGTAAAGTTGGGTCTCAAGTGTCTACTCACTAAAAAACAGTCCTGAGTTATCTCATTCATGCACAGTATTGCAAACTTTGGCACTTCAGAAAACAAAAACCCCCATGGCTAAATAATCCAAGAGCATAGCCATCTATATACAGTTATGCAGCATATGGTTGTAAGTATCATGGATCAGAAAGAATCTTTTTTTACTGATTTCCTTAAATATGATAATTTATGCGGCTTTTGTCTGGTAAACACATACTATAAACAAATTCCCAAACAGCTGCTCCATAGAACCCCTAAACGTGAGTCTGAATTTCAAATGCCTAGAAAACACTGAGCAGCATCAACTTATTCTGACTTCCACTGAAGTTGCAATGGATTTTACCAGTCGCCATCATGCACTCCAGCCTTGTTCAGCACCTCTTAGGCACAGGCATCACTTCCACTATTTGAGACTCTACAGATAAGCTCACACGAAGACTTACTGATTTCAGCTTCACTACAGATCTTAGTAGAGGTTCTGTTTTTCCTGAACTATATTGATTTTGCTGAATGCCGTAATTCAATACATTGTATCATTTGAAGACCTGGGGTCCTGGTTAATACCAGTTGAATATGAGTCAGCAGTGCCTTGGCAGCCAGGAGGGCCAACCGTGTCCTGGGGGGCATCAAGCACAGCATCGCCAGCTGGTTGAGGGAGGGGATTGCCCTGCTCTGGTCTGCACTGGGGCAGCCTCACCTTGAATATTGTGTGCAGTTCTGGGCACCATGATATAAGAAAGATATTAAGCTCTTAGAGTGTGTCCAAAGAAGGGGAACAAATATGGTGAAGGGCCTTGAGGGGAAGGTTTATGAGGAGCAGCTGAGGTCATTTGGTCTGTTCAGGATGGAGAAGAGGAGACTGAGGAGAAATTTTATTATCGTCTTCAATATCCTCACAAGAGCAAGCAGAGAGGCAGGTACTGATCTCTTCACTCTCGAGACCAGTAACAGGACTTGAAGAAACAGCATGAAATTGTGTCAGAGGAGGTTTAGGTTAGGTATCAGGACAAGGTTTTACATTCAAAGGGTGACTGGGCACTGGAACAGGCTCCCCAGGGAAGTGGTCACAGCACCAAGTGGGTCTGAGTTCAAGAAGCATTTGGACAATGCTTTTAGGCACATGGTGGGATTCTCGGGGTGTCCCAGCCAGCACAGCCAGGAGTTGGACTCCATGATCCTCATGGGACCCTAACTCAGCATATTCTACAATGGTATGATTTTGTTATCAGTTGTAAACACAAATACATCCTTTACATTCAGTATGGATAAGCATGAATTAATTTACCAGTTGAGTGAATACTTAAGTGAAGCTCTTAGAGATGTGGAAGCCAAATCTGAGTGTTTGTAACAGGACTCAACAATCTTCATACACGGCTAGCAATTACAAATCCCCAAAAGCATTGTCTGGAGGTTAATCTCATTTCAGGATACTGAACTTCAGTAACTCCACTAATATCAATATATCTTTACTTTTGTGAGAGATAGTGGTTACAGTTACACAATACTATTGGGAAACTAGAATTTGATTATCCACTGATGTTAAGGCTAATTTTTTAAAAAAATCAATTCATTCCCATTTTTAGTGCTAAGGCAAACTCTCCAATTTTTTTTTTTAAAGAATTTTTTAAATTGGGGGAAAGTGATGTAATGAAACAGATAGGAGAGTAAACACCATGCAACTCTATATATATATATATACATACACATATATATATCTCAACTATATTTGCAACTTGATATATATTAACAAAAATCTTCAGGCAAATTAGATGACCTTTGAATAACAGTCTGTTGAAGCAAGGATTTGACCTTAGTTTGATCATTTGGTTTTCAAAGTCAACACCGGAATTTGAAATTTATCAAAGTAATCTCACCAAGAAATTAATCAAATACATGTAAAGAGGAGCAAGAAGAAAAATATTTATCTCAAAAGAATGCTGCATTTGAAGCATTAAGGCAAAATCAAAGTAGAGACATGAATCAAGTTCTATCCTTAGTGTTCTACCCACAGTAACATCTTTCCCCCTAAAATTTCTTCAAGATATTTGTCACACCTTTTTCTGTCTGACCTTTTCTTTCTGGCAAATCATGATAACTGCTTCTCATTTCATAATCCTTCTCCACCAGTGCAATCTGTTTTGTCATCCTGTCTTGATTCATGCTCATGACCCTTGCTTCACACTCAAGCTCAGGAGTAACAAGGCAGGGGACCTGAACAGCTGGGTAAGGAGAGATGGCAGCTTTCACAGAGCTGCTCCATCCTTCCCCTTTTTCATGCAGGCAATGACAGAAAAGTACAATATGCAGAATGCACTTCTATTCCAGGCTTGCCTGAAAATGTAGGAGTTGTCCCTGATGCCAGGGACAATGCCAGTCACTGTTCTCTCACCACCAGACAAAGAACAAAGTGTTGGCTGAGACCTCAAGCTGCAGTTGTTCCTCCTCTTTCCAAGGGGGAGGGCAGCAGCAGTCTAATTCAGCCTCTCTCCTTACAGGAGAGCTAAAGGACTGACCCTACAGTAGCTGTCAGCTCCTATGTAGTCCAACTGGGTGAAATATAAGCTTTGTCTTTGTAAAACAGCAGCTGTGTCAGAGCCCTGATGTTTCCACAAGAGTCCCCAGCACCACCATCACCACTGCAACTCCACCCAGAAATGCAATGAATGGAAGGAGTACAAAGAGGAGACCACTGGCATCAGAACCACTTTGCTGTTCAGTAGCCCCTCCTTTGCACTCACAGCCCACCTGAAAGAAGTCCTGACCACAGCAGTACTCACATATTCTAAGCTGTGTCTTGTCACAGAACAGGCAGGATTGCTCCCACAGCTTTTTTTCATCCTTACCTGGTTGTATACATGTTTCCTGGTAATCCAAGCAGCAGTTTCCAAGCTTGACGCAATCTTTATCACAACGGCAGCTTCCAAAGGTCCTTTCAAAGCAACGACCTTTGCAGGTTTTCACTGTAATATTGGATAGTATTAGATGTCAGTGGCTGAGCCCAAATTAGTCAGTATGCATAAGAAACTAATACTTCAGCGTGTGAAATAACAAAGTTGGTCATGCCAAACTTACAAGATGGTTGCAAAAACAATCAAAGAAAAATCTTGACCCAGCTAAACAGTTCCTCTTACTGAACAAAAGTATTTTTTCATCATGTTGAACAAAGGGTTCTGTTCTGTTTTAGCAGGAACATGGCGTTTCATTATTGGCAGAAACAAGAAAAACAAAAGACTACAATTCTAGTTGTGACTGTCCTTGCCTTTCTGTATCACCAGAATATATGAGTACAGTCATTCAGAATACGGAAGATCTGTCGGAGGAAACGCAAACCTAAGTTTTGACTATGGGTTCCCTAGACAGCAACGTGCTTCTGCAGAGAACACTAATCTTCACTTTCATGTCGGATAACCTACCACTGTTTATAAGTAATCAAACATTAATTAGAATCTAGACTGAACTGCCTATACTTGCAACTCTCTCATGTCCATGCCTTGGAAAGGAGGAACTGAAGAAGCTCCAGTTCCACATCCTGCTGTACCATGAAGGTACTGTTCCAAAGCAGACATAAGAGGTACAAACTTGAGTGTATTGCTCACTGGCTTATTTTTTTGCTCTGTTTTAATGTGGAGAAAAACAAAAGACATAGCATTCTTCCACCAGACTGGAGTTGCTGGGGATGGGGTGGAGGGGGGAAACCAAAACAACAAACAAAAATCAAAACACCAGAAACAAGTGATGTGAAGCCTTAACAAAACTTAAGTAGTTGGTCGGTCTGTCTAATCCTGTACAACCATCAGAAGGGAGTGAGGTAAATCCCTGATCATCTGGCTCCTCAAGAATCTTAAGGTGTGTGATATTAGGAAAAGGAGACACTAATCAGCCGATATTGCAAAGCTGTAATAAAATGAGAAAAACACTACTTCTAGTGAAAAATTAATTATCTGAATTTTAGTTGAACAAAATCATTGTTCAACAGATCAACTTTGAAATTACTCTTGATAGTTGCTCACAAAGTGAAGCTTGATTTCTTAAAAAAAAATCTTTCATAATCTTCTACCTGAAGAAACTTCATCATTGAAAAAAACCACATATTTTTCAGGACAGAAAACAAACAGAGGAATTCCACAAGGAATGTTTTCAGGCTACAATTCTAACCAGTATTAAAAACAACTTTTTTTTTCCCCATAATTGACTGGAAAAGATGAAAAACACATGTTCCAGGACAACGTGAAATAGAAGTTGTTGGGTGGGTTTTATGGTGAACTGAGAAAAGCCATCCATGTGACACCACCACAGTGACAATTGGGATACATGGAAACTGCCAGATCAGACACTGAGTACCAGGATCACTTTACCTCTCAAGTGAGTACTTCACAAGTATGAGTACACCTGAGGCTTATTTTCTGGTATTTTCATTCCCCTCTAATTGATACTGCTTCAAGCAATGCATCCAATCCTCTTCTGCAGCAAGAAAGGGTGGCATTCTGATAACATGAAAATTAATTTACAAAATGAAAAAAAAACAAAACTAAAAGGAATTCCCTGGTGATATTACTAAATAAAAGGATTAAGAGTTACCATCTTTTGAACAGCTAGGCTTCAGGCCAAATATACATCCTAGGATTGTTGTTAACATGCAGACACAGAGTACCTGTGGGACAGGAAGGAAAAGAAAGTAATCTTAAATTACCCTTGCATGGTTTTGAAATCTCCCATTTCCTCTGTAATGTCATACAATTGTACTGAAATTTATAAACATGCAGATTAGGAGGCTAATTTCTCTGTTTTCACCACCAGTTTTCACTCTCACAAGTAGTTATTTGCAACTACTAGCACAAGGATTTGAATATTGTCACAACTGGGCCTATGCATATCATTTCTTATCAAGCCATTTAACACAGATATTATCATGTAGTTCTCATTTCTTTCTTTATTTCTTTTATATCATTCTTTTCTTATGATATATTTTTTCTTTATTTCTTACACATATATCCATGTTATAGAAAACTTTTGTTGCTCCACTATTTCATTCCTCCTTGTTTGTTCTAAGAAGGTGAAGCAAAGTTTTGCCAACAACCACAGAACACAAACAGAACGCATGGCCCTTAAGTGATACCTATAATAATGGAAAACCTTTCCTCACTTTTGAGTATTCGGTTCACACTAGATGTGGGTCCACACCACAGTAAGCAACTCTGGCATGTCACATTAAGACTGCCCACAGTATCCTGCACTGACCAGAAACTATGGCTGTGTTCATTTTGGATTCTGGATTCATTAAAGTTATCAAACAAGCACCACATTGTCCTTGCCCAGCATTTCAGGGCACAATTTAATGCCTACTTAAATACAAAGATTTCTTTTAACCTTCTTAAGTATCGGATTTGGTGCCTAAACTCTTTAGAAAAAGTATATTCACTATTACTGTATGTGCGGTTATTAAAGAGAAGCCAACAATGCAGTAATGAGTATTATTCAAGTGCAGAATGCAATAAGGTAATTTACCAGAAGTCCTGAAACAGAATAATGCAGATTTTCTTCCACAAAAGTATTTAGGGAGCTTTGGGTAGAGAGAATGTACATGTCACCTTTCCAGTCTGCTTTTTGAGGAAAAATTTCTTTGAAGCCATACTTCCATAACTTTACATACATGCCTACACAAAGTCTCTCCCTTTTCTCCTCTTTCCCAAGTCAGACTTTTGAGTAGGATGCCTGAATCACATTGTCATGTGCCAAAAATTCATTCCATTTTAAAATGTACCTACTTATTTCTCAAGCTTAATTTTTAAAGACTGTAAGCACTACAGTAACTAAAACCTATTTCTGTTATTTTTAACAATAGTAGTTTACTATGCAATTTTGTTCATTAAGCAGTTAATAAAGACAGTAAGAAAACATGCAATGTGTAGCATTGAAATTCGGATATTACTCTGGGTTTCTGAACTACATATTATCATAAACCAAATTTTGAACCTAAACATATCATTCATGAAAAAAAATTGAATGATAGACCGGACTTGATGAATCTTTGGCCAAGAATTCTGAACCACACAAGTCTGGAATCTTACACTATGTACAGCAGAGAAACAAGCACTTTGAGTTCAAATCTGTCTTTGAACTGAGAAAGAAGGAAAATAGTGAAAGAATAATGGGAGGGGGGGAGGGGGAGAATCTAGCATTATCAATGCACCCAGATATGCAAAAACTTAGAGAAAGATGCAAGTCTTCATTAACTCAGCTGTCAAAAATGAATACAACTGCAGAACTCTGTACTTGCCTTTTTCTTTTTTTTTTCTTTTTTAAACCAGCACACTGGCTCATGCAGTATTACCACATTTTCTGCTAAGTCAGTATCAACAATATTATCTTTAATGTACATTGTTCTGGACCTTTAAAATCTCACCTACAAAGTATAAACTAGATAATAGCAGGTGCACAGCTAGATAGGTAAGACGTGAAATGCAAGTTCTCAAAGCCCAGCAAAATCAAAGGAGAGAGCAAAGCCTATTATTGCCCTTTTAACTTATATTTATTAGTATTATGAAATTACAAATTGATTCATTTGTTTTTAAAAAGCCAAGTTGAGAAGATTTTTTTTATAGCAATGATACATTGCTTCTCTGCTACCACCAGGCCCTGCTACTAAAATCAAGGAGTAGATTGTCCTCTGACATGTAAGCACAGATAAGCTTTAAAATGAACAAAACCTGCAGCTACTCTTTAAGAGCTTTATTCCCATGTCTTCAAGTAACTACATGACCTATGGGACTTATGCCATCCAAGGCATCCTTGTACGGTAAACACATTGCGGTGCCATTAAATGGACTATCATACTTCCTTATAGAGATACCGTGTAGGTAATACAGGAATTGAATTGTGACACCAAACTAACGCAAAAATAAAATCTAAATAAAATCTCCTCCAAAGTGATAGCATTGTAGTAGTTCTCAACATAAAACTGGTAAAACTTCTTGAAATTACTCACAAACAATTCCTGAGATTTTGGCACCAAATGTTCAAAAATCACGATTTTGTTTTGCATTCCAGATTTTCAGTTTTATGCTTCTATGAACATAAATCCAATAAGCAAAAACAGAAAGATTATGTTCACATGAGTGCTCTCTTGGGTAGGAAATACTACAAAAAGCAATACTAAATGCACTAATAAATGAAGATTTGGAAACTCTATTGACTCACTACATATTAAAGCCTTTGTTTTCTTAACATTAGTCACCCTAGCTTGAACTTTTGTCTTACAGATATTTTACTTGCAAACACTAAAGCAAAACACTAAACCCCTCCTTTTTTCTTTCTTTCCTTCTTCAACACTTAATAAAGAAGTTTTACACAAATGGGAAGCTTAGAGGTAAAGCATCTGACAACATTCTAGGACTGCCAACTCTAATCTAGTGGACTATACCATGCAATTGCATCTTAGTGTTTAAGGCCTTGAATTGAAGCTTAATCCTTAGCCTGAATTACTTCAGTCACATGGATATTATCCACACAAGTGATAAAATGTTCTACTGGAACAATGAGGAGCAGTTAATACTGGCCAGCAACAGCAGTAGTCCTGACTCGGCACAGCAAGAGATGTTACACTAGTAGTTGACCTATTGCCAGTGGAAAGGCCCTAAGATTATCAGCTCTGCAGATGATGCGGAACATTCAAACTAGTTGTAAAGGTTGCCTAGATACAGAAAAACATCTTACTGCTGCAGCCCAAACTAATTCACTTTCCTTCTTTCTGTGTTGCAACATATCACTGTTGCCCAGAGAATTGCAGATGCCCCATCTCTGGAAGCGCTCCAGGCCAAGTTGGATGGGACTTTGAGCAACCTTGTCTAGTGGAAGGTGTTCCTGCTCATGGCAGGGGCGTTGGAACTAGATGGTATTTGAGGTCCCTTCCAACCCAAACCACTCTATGATTCTATATGGGACCTCACAGAAGCAGATAGGTTGCTAATGTTACCTCAACAATTTTACAGACAGGTAACTCATGTTTGGGATGCTGCAGCCTGCTGTGTAAAGATTATATATTTTTTCAATCTATAGAAAGAGAAGTAGCTGCATGCATTCTTGTTTACTAACAAGAACTTTGTTGAGCATCCTGCAGCATTCTGCTGCAAGCACCAAATTCAAATCTCTAGCTACTACCACACTGTCATCCTAACACTTGCCTTGAAGATTTAATCTGTCTTTTTTAAACAACAGGAAGAAATCTTACCTGTTCTCTCTCACCCATATTCTTTTACTCAAAAGAGAAAGCAAAAAAAGGTGCAAGTGAGAACAAATATGGGAATCCAACATTTAGTAGGAAGGTAAATAAAATTAAAGAATCTGGTCTTGTAACACACAAAAGTAGAAAATGAACTTTTTATGATCTGTATTTTGAGACATTGCTAGGACAAAATGTCAGATTCAGTTTTAATATAGTATCTGAGGAGTTTTTAAAACAACACAGTGACAACTGCAGAGAAGAAATTGTCCTTCTTTGTTTTAAAAATAATTTTTAGAAAGTTTGTTTTGGAATCACAAAAACATTGTCATCTAGGGATGAATCTCTGTGCCATCGCTGCTTCCTTTACGTGGGAGGAAGCAATAAAAGCTTTGCTTTGTAAACATTATAGTGGTTGGGAATAGGTGGTTGAGAGTCTGGAAAACTGCAATCCTGAAAACATTTCAAAAGCTTTTTATTTCAAAAGCCTTTTATTTTGAGCTGGGTAGGTGGAAATATGATAACATGGTCAGAGAGGAGAATCACTTCCATCAGTCATCTCTAGAGCTGTAGCTGAAGAGAATTTCTCAGCAGTGATTTTAGGGAGCGGGTGGAAGGGCCACAAAGCCAGCAAGTATGCAGGCTGCATACAGACCAGATCCAAAAGAGACTCATCAACTGTAGAAGTCTTAGTGATGATGGTGGCTAGTCTTTGTGAATGAAGATTTGGGAAGTGCTCTCCCCATGTGGGTGTGTCCTTCGAGCCTGTGCAGTGGATTTTTTAGGTGAGGCACAGTGTGCGCAGAACTGGCCCCACCCTTTAACTCCTGAGGTTCATCTGCCACGGCCAAACGAGCTTGGACTGTGACAGTGAAGTCCTCAGGACTAGAACCTACAGCCCCCGGTATTCCCAGAAGGTCTCCCATGCAAATACTAACTGCGGCTGAGCCTGCTTGGCTTCTGAGATCTGACAGGATCAGATGTCAGGGAGGCATTTCAATGCCTCACAGGTCTTAGTGACATAAAAAGAAATCTCTCACTAGCCTTAGCTACTGTCCCCTTTCCTTTGCTATTGTGTTTTACTCTCTTTCTTTTCACAGTTAATACTACTGTCCATCTCCCTTGCTTCCTTCTTCTATTCTGTATCTTCTTTGGCCAAGAATACATTGATACTTCTTTTAAGAAATATTCATACTGAATTAAGTTTCATTCTCTGTTGATCTTTCAAGAACTCTATCTACCATGTGCTCTGTTGCTTTCTATCTCCTGCTGTTCATCCCTGGCATTCATTCCATGGCCAACAAAACTTGTCACTCCAAGGTTTAAGACACATCCATTAAGAACTACGCAATGATCAAAGAAACAATGCAAAGTAATGGTTTTCCAGTCTAATATCCATTGATTGGCTCTCACAGTTGTGTCACATCTGTTCATGAAGGGAGGATGTCTAGACCAGATCTGTAATGCCAGTAATTACAAAAGCCCATGGAATTTTCCAAAACCACTAGGATCAGTGGAAGGCATACTATGTTTTCACATTTTGTGCACCTAGAACGAGATGACTAAGAACCTGTACCTTAACACTGAAAGATCTTTGAGAAAAATTTCATCTTCAAGTGTTAAGAACACAGTAATAAATAATTAATTTCAAGCAAGAACAGGATCACCTTCTGTCTCTAAAAGAGGACTGTTAAAAATGCAGAAAGCATACTTTATAAAGAAAAAAACCCCTTATCTACATTTGCTGGGGCACTGGAACACTTATTCATGCTTATAGAAGTTATTTTTAAACAAGCATAACCCCTCTGCCAACAGCTCAGTTTCATTCAAAAGCAGGGGATATTTAATAAGTTCCCTAAACTGAGAGGAAGTGGATACTTTATTCAGCCAGCACAACTACATACTTCAGTAAACCACCTAAAAAAGAAAGTTACCAGCACTGAATTAAGTGGAATCACCTCTTCACCTCCTTCCTGCACCACTCATCTCTTCTTTCCACATTTGTAAATATTTTTATGATCTTCAAAGCCTTGTTTCTGTTGATCCACATTCCACACCTAGAGGCCTGCAGGAGGGAAAGCTGCTGAGGCTCTCAGATCCTGGCTGCCCTGAAACACTGAAGGTGACTAAATTACTCTGAAGTCAGTGGATTAAAAAGCTGGAGCTTACACCCAAAACCTTCTCAGAGCTAAAAAGATTTACCCTAAAAATATATAGGCATTATTGTTTTCCTTTGCAGCACACAGGTGGTCTACTCTCATTCTTTCTATTTCATGTTCTCAACACTGTTATTATATACTATTGCAACCTAAGGTCATCCAAAGGAGTAGAATGTTTTAAAGGTAGATCGGTCCATGATAAGATATTATAAAAAGCCTTCACAGAGTTTATCAAAGAGTGATAAATCTTCATTCAGCAGAGAAATATCAGCAGAAGACACCATCATACTATAGCTCTCTAAAAACCAGCCAAAACTATTCAAGGATCTGTTTTTGAGGGAGAAAAAACCAAATAAAAAAAAAAGGTGCAAAAATACAGAACAGAGTTAGCACTCTCCAGCTGGAATCTAATTTTTCTTATTTGTTGCTTGCCCAACAGTAAAGGTACCTATTCTCCCAAAAGTCATTAGCACATGAGCTGTTATCACATTTTACCCTAACTGTTTAGTTCTTCAATGCATTTTACATCATGGGAGAATTCAGAGAAAAACTAAAGCATAAGTATATGTTAGCCACATAAAAAGCAGAATGACAACTTCTAATCAAATTTCCAGAAAACAGATAGCAACTGATTGCTATTTATTCACCATGTAGAGATTTTTGTAAAAACCTAAGGATAAACAGGACTGAAAACTGATCTTATGAGAAAAAAGTAAATATTGCACTTTCAAATACAATTCTTGTATTCAGCACAGCAGGCTAAGAACACAGAACAAAGAACACCACATGTCATCCAGATGTGATATGAATCACACAGTGGCAAGCAGATACAAAGTCATGGTTGCATAGAAAGAGAAGAAACTCTCAGTTATGCCAACTAAAAACAAGCTACAGTTGACTCATGAATAAAAACAAAACTGAATATGAAAGTATGGCCTACAACCATCTTCAGGCCCTTACTATATCAAAAATCCCTTTTCAAGACTAAAGTTGTTCCAGTTTAGAGTACTATCACGACAGTTGTAACAAGAACAGTGTAAAAAGTGGGCTGCTCCACTAGGTACAGATAATACAACCAAATGTACCAAGGAAACATATTCACTTCCATTTTTCTGTCACAAGTATTATTGTTACTGTTATCCTGACAGCAACATTAACTTCCACAGGAAGACACAGCAACCTAAAAGAGCAAGGGAAGAAAATCTGTAAAACGCTGTAAGAATATAAGGAGTGTAAAAAAATTGCCAAACCACAAAGCAGTACGGGAAGAAATTGGGACAAAAAAGGTTTCATATAAACATTCAGGTTGAAAAAGACCTTTAAGATCATCAAGTGCAACTGTTTCAGTATTCACTGTAGGTCTTTATTAAGCATGCTCATATCTGATATCAATCACAAACACATATTCAGCCTTCAATCCTTTGGCCATTTTCCCAAAATAAAGACCAGGGCTGACAAAGAGGCCATTATTTATCTCTGCACCCTTTGAATATAGCCCCTCAAAAAACAAAAGGCACACTATCAAATTTTGATGCTTCACAATATAGAAATGTATTTGAGCCAAAAGAGGATTCAAGAACTGGCCCACTTACCAGAGATAAACAGTACAACGAAATATACGTGGCCAGGTTTGATTATTGACTTTTGTTGAAGCAGCTTGTAACAACACTATACTTTTGTTATTCTGTGAACAACAAAAAAACATTTAACAGAAACTTGTGGTCAAACATTATTACATATTGGAAAGAATGTATATAGGTTGATTTGCCTATATGCCATTGAACAACAGAACTGAGTCAAGGTTCATGCTTACCTCAGTTCCTTCAGAAATGCAAATATTTAATTTTTTTTCTCATTAATTTCTAATACAGGCTCCAAGGTGAGAAACTCTGTATAACTTTCATGCATTCAAAGCCTCTGCTCCTTTTTTCAGATGGAAGTAACAGAAATATAGCTTCCACAGCAAGTTGAATCAGAAGAATTTACTCTCTGGAGTCCTACTGATATTAGTGAAAGGATGCAAAGGAAAATTTTTGAAGAGCTGGAGCTGGAAGGAAGATTAGCACAATTTTTGTATCTTTGGCCTTGCCTGAAATCTATGTTTTAGCACAGTAATTAAATAGTTCTGAATGCAAGTTAATAGTTAAATTTAGAGAAAGCCAATTCACTTAAACTATTTTAGTATCCCAGAGCCTTGTAGAACTACATGGAAGTGTGTTCAGAAAAAGAGCACACTCCCTACTCCCAGGATTTTAGTTGCCTGTGCTTGGGCCAGTTCTCCGCTATTGGTTCAGCTCTTGATAGAACTGTTTGGGAAACCCCAAACAGCCTTGAAGACAGCCCTTCAATAAAAAGTCTCAGAAGAGTCAGTCTCCCTTGTTGCAGCCACACTGCAGTCAAGTCTATCCTGGCCAAGCATTCTATCAACCCTAACTCACCGGCTAGCCTTCCTTCCTTCACCTTGGATCTGTCTCATCACTATATACTCATCTGGCAATTTAGACTATTGGCTGAGCCTGGGTAGTGCGTTCACCTTGCTCATGACCCCAGTCACTCACTTGTTTTGCCCAAATGGACCAAAGAGCTGATTCTAGCACAGTATAGCCTAATCTATCAGCAGATATTCCACACTCCAATTCCTAGGCACAACAGGGTTGTTCTCAGGCAGGCAACCAGCCAGCAGCATTGACAGAAGCACCAATCACCCAGCTGGGTGTACTTCAACATGTTCCAAGCTTTACACTTCAGCTGGAGTCCAGGCTTCACGCACACATTGTACTCCAGGAGGAGATTTAGCTAAATGGCATACTGCTTTGTCTGTGCAGAAAGCTGTATCTAAACTACACAGCTTAAAGTAAGCTGAGGTGTGCTTAAGCCAATTCACAATCACTCCTTTAACTGTGCACCCAAATTCAACCTAATTTGGCAGTAAAATTTAAACTGAGTTCTGAGTACAGGCATAAATAAAGGAGGTCTCTACTCTCCCTTTGTGAACATCTTTATAAAAGTGGAATTTAGGAGAGTTGTGGTTTGGTTTTTGGGTTTTTTTCTGTTGTTCAGTTGTTCAGTTTTTTGTTTGGGTTCTCACTGTTGTTTTGGTTCCCCCACCCCCACCCCCCCTTAAACCCCAATCAAACAGAAAGGCTCAATTCCTGTAAGTGTTTCTTTGGACAAGATTTTTTACTTCATATCAGCTTCTATCATCTAGGATAGGATGCACCAATCAGCTCTGTGAAATAAAGTGTAAATAAAGCAACAATACTAATTAACCATGGAAACCCTTCAGAGTTAATTTTTTTTTTTTTACCACACAAGCAAGCATGAGAGCAAGACAATGATTTTTGTCTTCAATATCCAGCATGAAGGTACCCACTTGAAGAACAATTAAGAAATTTTGGGTTTACAGCTCCCTGGGTATAATGAGAATTATTTGCCAAGTCTTCCTTGAAAAATGAGTTGACTGAATAGTAACATTAAAAGTCATATATTCTGGAATTCACCAAACCCAAACTTTCTTTTGATGGTTTAAATTTTTTGGTATTTATAGTTGCAATTGTATTCTAACTAATGCGTTTAAGCAATATCAACAGCAAACACAATAAAAAAAGTTTTGTCAAATGCCAGTTTTCACTGTGTCTTCAGACCTAAAATCGAATCACCATTGGAGCTGGAGAGCTGTAATATTGACAGAAGACAGCTGTAAAACACCCTTGTTTCCAAACACTGGAATAGTTTCCCACAAAATTTTAAAATATTGGATTTTGACCAAAAACTGTTTTAATATTTCTAAACTGAAAGCACTTCAAAGTTGATTTAAAATAAGGCCATCCTGTCACTGCCATTTTTTACTTCATATTCCACCAAAGGATGCTTGATGCCAAAAAAAATTAAGTCACCTAACAGTAAGTCTCTCTAATATTAATGTTAAGATGTGTGGTATTTCTTGGAACACATAAATCCCATCTAAGCTCAATCCAGCACTCTTGTAAGAGCAAGTCAATGTCAGCAAGGACCACCTTTTCCTACAGAAAAATGGAAAGAACCAAGGCACATAGAGCAAAACAATACCAAAAATGTTGAAATGGAATGATTTGCTGAGGGGAAAAAAAAATAAAAGATTAGAGGAAAGATTGAACATGGTGACCAGGTCTCCCAAACTCAGACAACAATCAGTCCTTCAACCCAATGGTGACCCAACCTTCGACCCAGAACTGACCAATACTCATAAAAATACTCACACTAAAGTTGGCTGAAGTCAATAACTGTGTTCTGAATCACAAGTTTTGGGCAAGAACACCTTCCTGTCATTGTCGTTCCTCTCCTCACATGAATTACATTAATTCCTTAGCCTTATGATAAGCAAAAAAGAAAAATCCATGAGATTGGAAACCAACTTCTACACAGTCCTTCCACCAGGAATCAAGATCACATTGCAGCAACACAGCAGCAATGGAAAAGGACACAGTAGTTCATCCAGTGATCACATCCCTCTCAGGAGCCTAAACCTGAGAGCAGAACAAGCCTTTGAAGGGTCTGGGGCAACAACACTACTTCTCACAAGCCCAAGGAATTTCCTGCCTGCTCTCACCAACTGCTGCCCATCTTTCCTTCTCCAACAGCAATTGTAGAAGAGAAAGTAAGGTAAATTTGACAAGTATATTAAATAATTTAACACATACTTTGCATTTTTTTTCTGGGGAAAGAGTACAGAAATGCTTGATTAAAAAAAAAAATGAAAAAGTACTAACCTATACAAAACTTTGTGTGTCCTCAAACACAATCAAACAAGAAAAACAATCAATATGAAACCAACCAAACAGACATGCAGTCTTCCAGACTCCTATGTAAGAAACAGTTGTTTCCACATCTTTATCTCTATGGAGGAATTCAAACCAAACCAAACAAAAAACCAAACAAATGCACAGCTGCCTCCAAAATCATGACATATCATACCCATCTGTCCCTGCATGAGCAGAAAGTCAGCAGCTTCGGGTTATTTTAGAAGGAAGTGGTGAAAACTTTCAGGACTCACAGAATATCTTGACATCCAACAGATGTCTGTTCTATAATTAGACTCTCTCCTCACTGCAGCAATGGTAGATATTAATTGGAACAGAAACTCTCCCTTGAGCAGAGACTGACATTTATTTATGATAAACAGTGGTTTAGGATTCAGATCTTACACATTAAGCTTAAGCAATAGACAATTGAAAACAGATTTACAGAACCATGGAGCAGATGCTTCTGGAAACTACACTAAGACACATGGAAAACAAGGAGGTCATAGGTGACAGCCAACATGGCTTCACTAAGGGCAAATCATGCCTGACAAATATGGTGACCTTCTATAATGGAGTTAGAGCAACTGTGGATGAGAGAACAGCAACAGACATCATCTATCTGGACTTGTGCAAAGCACTCAGCACTGTTCTGCATGACATCCTTCTCTCTAAACTGGAGAGACATGGATTTGACAATGGACCAGTCAGCAGATAAAGAATTGTCTGGATGGTCACGCTTATGAGTTATACTCCAGGGCTTGATGTCCAAGCAGAGATCAGTGAGGAGTGACCTTCCTCAGGGTCATTACTGGGACCAGTGATGTTTAACACCTTTGTCAGTGACATGGGCAGTGGGAACAAGTGCACTCTCAGCAAGTTTGCCAAGGACACCCAGCTGTATGGCAAGGTCAACACACTGAAGGGAAGGGAAGTGATACCATCCAGAGGGACCTGGACAGGCTTGAAAGGTAAGCCCTTACAAAGACCAAGAGTGAATGTGTGGAGATGGGTCAGGGCAATTGTAGTACCAGTACAGGGTAGGCAGAGAATAGACTCAGAGAAGCCCTGAGGAGAAAGACTTGAGGGTGTTAGTAGATAAGAAGCTCAAAGCAACCTGGCATCCTCAGTTAGTCTGCAGATGACACGAAGCTGAGTTGGTGCAGTTGACATAACAGAAGGAAGAGTTGCCATCCAGGGGTCCTGGACAAGCTTGAGAAAGGGACCAGTGGGAACCTAATGAAGTTCAACAAGTGCAAGATGCTACATTTGGCTAAGGACAGTTCCAGAGATGAGTACAGATTGGAAAAAGGACTCATTAAGAACAGCCCTGCAAAGAAGGACTTGGACATTCCCATAGATGAAAAGCTGGACATAAGCCATCAGTGGGTGCTTGCAGCCCAGAAGGCAAACTGCATCCTGAGCTGTATTAACAGAAATGTGACCAACAGGTCAGGGAGGCAGTTCTGTCCCTCTACTTTGCTCTTGCAAGATCCCACCTGAAGCACTGCACCTATCTGTGAGGCCCTCAACATAAGGAGGGCATAGCCCTGCAGGTCCAGAGAAGAGCCATAAAGATAATCAGCTGGATCACCTCTTCTATGGAAACAGGTGGAACAAATTTGGATTGTAAACTCTAGAGGGAAAAAAAGGCTCTTGAAAGACCTCATAGCAGCCTCCCAGTACCTAAAGAGGCCTGCAAGAAAGATGCCCTTCTTACAAGGAGTAGTGATAGAACAAGAAAGAATGACTTTAAACTGAAAGACAGTGTGTCTATATTGGACAGTAAAAAGAAATTTTTTATTGTGAGTATGGCAAGACACTTAGATTGCCCAGAGAAGTTGTGGATGCCTCATTCCTGACAGTGTTCAAGGCCAGGTTGGATGGGGCTTTGAGCAACCTAATCTAGTGAAGGTGACCCTGCCCACGATAGAGGTCTAGAAACTTCATGATCTTCATATGCAAATCATTGCATGATATGATAAGGGACCTGAAGAGGTTTTAGGTTCAATCTCCTGCCCAAAACTGAGTCAAAACTGAAGTCAGATGTGACTGCTCAGGGGTTTATGCTGTTGAGAACTTCTGAGGACAAAGACAACATAACCCTTCCGTGCAATCCATTCCAACACTTAATTATTCCTATAGTGATTTTGCCCTCCTCACCCATATTCTGTAAGAACCTCTCATTTCAATTTATTGCTATCATCTAATACTCCTCTGTGCATATCAGTACAGAGCCTGGTTCCATCTTCTTGATGATATCCTCAGCAGTATAAGGCTGCTGTTAGGTGTCCTCATCCAACTCACCTCCACCCCAGGCTGAACAAGCCCCAGTCCATCAGCCTCTCCTCTGCACATGACGAGCTCCAGCCCCAGACCATCTTGGTGGCAATCCACTGAATTTCCTCCAGTTGACTTGATCTTTCCTATATTGGAGGGTCCCAGGCTGGACACAGTGTTTGATGTGGAATCTAAGGAGTGCTAGTATAGGGAAAGAAAAACTTTCCTGGTTTACCAGTCCCTGGATATAGCCCAGCATACTTAACTTTCACTGCTATATAAAAAGAAAACTGAAATCAGTGCAGAGCCTTCTAAGGATGTAATTTGTATTAAGGTATCCTTCCCTGTTTTCAGTCTGAAGATGATTACAAGATCTTGTCCTAGCCACTGCCTTAATCTGATTCTCAGGCAATAAAGGGTTCACTAGCCGTCCAAACAAAAAAACCAGTAACTAATCTTACAGGAGTGCAGCCACATATCCTGGATTGCTTCCCACTGCATCTGCAACCAGCACGAAAACACAGCATCCTTCTCAGAGTAGGCACCAAGAGTTGCTCTGTCTTAATATTTTAAATAAGACCATTTTAATTCACAGGTATTTTCTGAAGTTTAGTTACCCTCTCAGTAAATTGCAGAAAGCAATTCAGCAAAAGATTTCAGAACACTGTTTAGTATTTGGGACATCCATAAAACTTTAGCCCTGGGCGGGGGCAGGGAAGGCTAAACTGGACTGGCTTAATGAATAAAAAAGTACAAGGAAAAAATTTATGGACTTGAAAATATTTTTAATTGTATTCCTACAGCATTTTTTAAAATCTTCACATTTTATTATCTTTATGCACTCTGAAATGCTTGAATTACTCTTTAGAGAAGGCTAACACACACTTTCAATGTGTCAGTTTAGACGTTACCTGAATTTTTTTTAGTAAATTTTTCTACTCAGGAATTCTCAAGCTGCAAAAAACTCCTTAAGAATTTTACTAACCAAAGTGTCAGTTGAAATGAGCTTTCCAGTTCTGACAAAGAAAGTCTGAAACCATCAAAAAGGAACATTCTCTACGTTATTACTTTTCTTTCCTCTCAACATTTCAGCTGTTATAGATGCATGGAAAACTTTATTTTAATGGAATGAATGAATCAGACCAAAATGCAGTGCCTGATTGTTACTGGCAAGTAGGGATAGAAAACCTCAAACTGAAGCAAAGGTTACACTGCTCTTGGGCAGTACTATGCTGCTCAGTCGCACAACAGCAGTGAGTGAGCCTGGAGAAACTACAGACAGGCAGACAGCTCACTGGGCTTTGATGGACAAAGGTTTAAGCTCAGAAAAGTGGCAAGATAGTAAATGAAAAGGTGTGCTTTAGGTGCTTAGGGAAGCACTGTGGATTAGTAAATCCCTGTAGGCCTGTCCAACCATTTACAAAATCCTCCCTTGTGCAGCAGCAACAGAAGAGTGGCCTACATGCTATGAAAACCTGCCACTGAACTTAAAAGTTATGTCTGCCACAACAAGCACTGCTAGAAATGAAGGTGATCCTCTACCACTTCCTTAATTACCTACATTCTGCCTCAACTAACCACTCTGTTAACAACTAAGCCTTGCCATGTAACACAGAGGCTTCTGAAACAATCAACAAAACACGTGGGTAGAGTGCGCAGGGGGCTGTAACCTTTGGCACATGGGAACTCAGCAGTTCCTCTGTAATAGGGTGAGATTTGGTCATGGACAGATGCCGGGAACATTGAGGCTGTGTTCACAAATTGCTCAGGTGGCAGACACATGCAAAGGATGAGGAGAATGCAGGCCAGTTTCTGCTTTCCAGAAAAAAATAACAGTAATTCAAGTACTCACTAATCAGCAGAAATACACACTTCAGTTTTTACAAAAATTTCAACATAAACTTACCTGAAACCAGATTTTATCTATCCAAATAAAGGAAAAAAACAGTGCATACAACTAGGGTAAACGTAGGCAAAGAAGGTTTACCTATATCTGGAGACTTTAATAGTTTCACATTGCTACAGGAAACTATAAACAGCAAGAAGATAAATTTATTCACTTATTTCTTATATTGGAATGTCATTACTGTTTCATAAATGGCTTGTGAGAAAGAACAAACTTTTATTTCCAACTCCTGTTTTCCACTTCTAACACATTTACGTTAAATATAGTCTTGTTTTACTCAATCCAATATCACCAGGAGTATTTATAAAGTTTTTCCAGTTCTCTCTAAATATTCTACATTATCTCAGTGTTTGCAATCTCCAAAAAAAAAGGTGCATGATCATTTACATTTAGAAGTTTTAAATTATTTCTGTATAGATGACCTGTACTTCACTCAACACAGGATGAAACTTTTGCCAGTTCTCAGGCAATGGCTATGGTTTGGAAAAAAACAACTTAATTCAGAAGTCACAGAACCTGCAAATATTTTAACATGTGCTCAACTCCAGTCTTTAACTGGCTATGTATCTCTAACCATTTTGTTATATTAGAGCCTAAATGCTCAGAGCAATAACATTAGGTTTTGAAGAGTATTTTCCGCTATTAGTTTCTAAGCCTGAACAAAGCTGACCTGTTTTCACCATCCAACTACAATGGCTTTTGCAGCACAACCTTAACCTCCCCAGAAGACAATGAAACAATGAAACTAATTACAAACACAGACTTTATTTAAGGTGACTCTTCATCAGAAAAACTGCCAAAAAATCTTCTGCGTAGAAACTGTCACAAACCTTTGCAGGAATTTTTGTATTTTTCTTGTAACATTCTGACAAACTTGGAAATGCAACTTACCACCCCCTATGGCAGGAAGTACAACCAACACATTGTCACAATGATATTGGTGGGTTGCTCATTTGAAACAGTAACTAGATTACAAAGTAATAGGTAAAGTCGAAAAGGCACCTTGATCCTCATGCTTTAACATATTGAAAGAGGACTACTTATGGATATATATGTAATGAACCTGTTGTAGTTCCCCTAAAGCTTCCTTCCAAGAACACCAAAGTTCTTTCACCTTAATAATGATTCTAGTCTCATAATGATCACCCTAGGCAGCCTGGAAGGTCTTATTTTCACATCTCTACAGGGAAGATAATTATAATACAGCAGCGTGGCTAAAACTGGAAAGTGACCTACCTGCTAACAATGGCTTTGGCAACCGGGGCTTCCAAACAAGGACCAAAAGTGCCTCCAAGCAGTTCTTGGAGGCAAACTTTCAACCCACAGAACCTCAAATTCAGTGAAAGGCAAGTTTTTACATTTCCTTTGTCCTTTTGGCTTTTGAGCCTTTTTCTGATTTCCTAGCCATGTTTTTCTACTTTAACCTGGTTTTGTCTTCCCTGGTGTTCTCCCAACAGCAAACAGTTAAAACCACGTGATGGAAGACGGGACAACCATTAACACCATAAAAGAATTAGAAAGATTCAACGCTGAGCACTGTCAACAGAGTAAAATAAATCAAGAGAAGAGTTACGAATGCCTCTTTCAGGCAGGTCGCTGTCTATACGCAAGTGCCACGCTCCTGCCTGAAGCTGACTCCCGAAGTGGGAGGAAAGAAACAATCCCGCACCACTGCTGCCCTGGACATCCCAAGGAGCCCGTGTTGCAGAGGGGATCTCCCTCTTCCGATGCCACCGGGAGGCTCCGAAGGCCCCGCCATGGGCTCACCTCCCATCTGCGGGAACCTGGGGCGAAACACCTGTCCCACCGCGCCGCTGCCCACGCACCCGCCGGCTAGCTGAGACCGGCACCGCCGCCTGCCCGCCCCGGTGCTTACCAGGGAGAGTACTTTGTATGTGTTGGGGTCCTTGCTCCTGCCGCCCGGAGCTCTGTCTGGCTCCTCGGCCACCTCCATTGCCGGCAGCATAGGCACAGCCGCAGCCGGCAGCCCGCCGTCAGCCGCCCCGTTCCCATCCAGGTGCTCTTCGTGGCCCTTCCCCGCTTGCTGCCCATTCCCCTGCATGGTACCCGCGGCTCTATCCTACAGCCGCCTGGACACGACTATTAATAGCGCGACAGCCCGGTCCAGTCCCGCCCCGCCCCTCCCGTCCGCCAGCGGCCCCCGCTGTCCCGCCAGCCGCGGCGCAGGGGAGGGAGCGGGATGTTCCCGTCCCTCCGTCCGTCCCTGCCCGCCCGATCGGTCCCTCCGCCTCGGCCGCCCCGGCTTCCGCCCGCTCCCTGCAGGTGAGGGCGGGCCGCGGCCGCCCCTCCCTGCGGGCAGGGCAAGGAGGCGGTGTGGGAGGGGCGGACATCACGCTGCTCCGAAATAGCGTCCGGGGGAAGGCGTCGGGCTGTGTTTACGCGGGAGAGCGGAGAAAGTTTCCGCTCCCCGAGCTGGCCGCGGGAAGGGCGTGGAGTCGGTGGCGTTCCCCGAAGCCGCCCGGCGGCGGCAGCAGTACAGGTGTGCGCGGGGGCGGCGGTGCCACTCCCGGTGCTGCTCCTGCCCCCATCTCCCCTTGGCACCCAGAGCGCTGCCGGCTGCTCACCTCCTTCTCAAGTTGACAGTGCTTCCCTCCCTGCAGTTCTTCGTCCTTTCCCAAGGAGGTCTTTTCCCCTCCCGTCCTTAAGTGCCCGCGGGACACCCACGGAAATCCCCTACGCGGGGCAATAAGCCCGCTGGGTGCCCACACAACAGCCCACCCAGGGGACATCGCTTCTCTTTTGGGGTGTCTTGGGCTTACCTCCCCCAGGCTGGGCCGTGCTTCGAGGGGCAGCGTTGCTGGAGTGAAATTCATGTTTGGGTGCTCTGTATTGGAACAGGCACCATCTGGCTCCAGGGTGTCACCTGCCTCTCGTTCCCGTTAAATTCAACCCTGCTTGTTTGGCAAGAGAAGGGTGTGCCACGGTCGTTTGCACCCACGCTGACTGCCCGTGGGGAAGGACGTGTTGCTTGGTGTGCGTAGGTATGGCCGTGACTGCAGGGACTGGCTCCGGGGATGGGTTATTCTTCCTTCCTCTAAGAGATGTGGAAGTGTCCAGTAACATCAAGACTTGCAAAGTATGCTTAAGCTTGAAATTGCTGAAATTATCTCATTTTTTAATGTACTATAAGTTATTATATACAGATATATATATTGACATTAGGCTTTGTCTTTCACTTCTGAATATGATGGTGGTTTTGGTTTCCTAGGGCTTGAGGAGCCTATGTTAGGTTTATTTTAACTGTCAGTGTACTCAGTTTTTGACAAAAATCCATATTTTCTCAATAATAGCTACAGTGAAATGAAATTTTCCTTTGGAAATTATTTTGAACCCTGTCAAAATATTGTTGCTCTGTTTTCTATTTCAGTTGATTTCAGCAAGATGAAGGTGTCACTACATCTTTCCTTTAAAAATAATGGCAAAGATACAGCATTTATTTAACTGCCAGTCTGGAGTGCTACTGCAGCTCACAGTGTGTTGAAGATGACTGCAAAGCTGCCTCCATATGCTTATTGTGATCTTATAAGGTTCCATAGGTGCAGTCTTGAGAATTTCTACACTAATACTTTGCTTGGTTCCTAAAGAAAGAAAAAGGCAACGGAAACTAGGAGACCTAAGCTCTTGAGTTTGCATTAAGAATCTCTTTTATTCCACTAATGTGACATTTCAAACAACTGTCCAACTGAGCAGCTGATTTATTATATGCTCAAGGCTTTTGACATACAAACTATTAAAAATTGTAAAATCGAACACTGATTCCCTTATAATTTTAAAACTCTCATGAAAATTGGCATAGCCCAATTGTTTGGGTTTGAATTTTTTTTCAGTGAATGTGGCCTTAATAATTAGCACAAGTGGCAGTAAGAGTCTCAATTTTTTCTTCATAAACATGAAAAGATACTTCAATCACATGGTTTTAACTTAAAACATTCTTTTTCTTTCTGCCTCTAGTCACACTAGCAGGAAAGAAAATGCCTTCCCCCTCAAAAAAAAAGTCTGGTAAAATTGGAAGCTTACAGGTGCTTTTATACAAATAACAAGAAGTTTATTTTTCATTTTCATGGTTTTGTATGTAGAAAGATTTTTTTTGATTAATTTTAAGACTGAGTGAAATAGAAATCTTTCTTGTTCTGTGTAACTCATCTACTCCAAATATGAATAGTATGGGTTGTATATTGATTATTCAATGGAAATTATGTATAACTACATTACAGACAGAAATGTATCTTTTTTCCATAGAAAGAAAGGATATTCTGCAGAAAGAGTTAACTTCTGAGTTGTTAATTCATTAACTATTCATTAACAGTTACTCTCCTGTGTACAAATGAAACACCCTCAATTTTATAATTTCTTCCTGTGACAACACAAATAGTTAAGGTGCTTCAGGCTAAGCATGGAAAATAATTAACCAGCATGGAAAATAATTAACCTCTACTGGTGAGAGGTAAGCTCATTTCAGCTGATTGACAGGGTATCAAAGTGCTCTACACAACACAAGAGGAGAATAGAAAGCCAAAAGGGACTAAGTTTTGATGCTGAATATATCAGATGAATCTGAAGAAATGTGTTGAATACAGGGTGAAAGAGACAAAGCATTTCCAATGTGAAGCCTTCAGAAATCCACAGCTGCTTGATCTCTTTGGGGTGAGGTTGTTAAATAGCAGTCCAATGCCATTTTAAGAAATCTGTGACAAAAGACATCATTGTGCAATGAATTAATTGCAGGGATTACTGAGCTTTCAAATCCAAATTCCAAAGAATTGACTGTGGCCATTTCAACAGAGACCAAGGAAGCTTTTGAGGAAGACAGGGTTGTTGCCAGCACAGCTGCCAGCTCCAGCTGTGACTGAATCAAGCTGGCTAACCAAATGTCAAGGGAGAACAGCAATAACACCAGCTTCATGTTTCCAGACCTTATCTGTAAAGGGAGTCATCTGATATTTTCAATTTTAATTTGCTGTTCAGTTGTTAGTGGCTGCAGTGAAGACAAATGAACATAAATGGTGTAGTAGGAGGAAAAGGTAAACAGGGAATTTTCCATGCTGCTGCATGTCAGAGCTTGTGATGCTTTCTACTCACAGTTTTTACCTTAAAGTCTCCACCAAATATTTGTTTCTTAGAAAGAGCAGAGCAAACACCAAGTACTCTTCTCTGGCCCCAGTTTGGGAAGTGTCCATGGCCCAAATAGGAACTATGGGCTAGTGACAGGGGTTGCAAATCGCATCTTGTTGCATGAGTGGATTATCCACTCACTCCAAACAGAGTGGGGACACCCTTGCTGCTGTCACTGCAGGGGCACAGACTGAGCTTGTAGGCAGAGGAGTACCATCCTGCAAGGTTGCCTGTGATAATCAGCTCAAGGCTGGCTGAGTCTTGACTCTTAAACTGCAATATAAACTTTCTCCCAGTGGTTGGTGGTTGTGGCAACAATTTCATTTTGCATTATCTCTAATCCTCAGCAAAATTTCTGTAGCCATAAAAAAGATCAGGAGCCCCATAAAAACCTGAAGCTGCTTGTTGAAGACCATTGCTGCTCAGTGTTAACACTAGACTGCCTACTTGAAGGTCTGTTTCTCAGCTCCTGCTATGAGGACTTCTCTGGCACTGTTACATGACAGGTGCATTGTAAACTAGTCTAAAAACCATTGAAAAATTGGTGATTATCTTAGTTTCTGAAATATCCTTACAGGGAGTTTTATTTAGCACTCGAAGTATAACTAAAACTATGAAAATGCAAGAAATCCTTAATGAAAGAAACAAATGAAACTGTTTCATTATGTCTGGGAATGATGCCTAAGATGAAGTCAGAAATCTCATGACATTTATGGACATATTAAACTGTGTGGACTGAACTGTGTTTTTCAGATTTGCATCTGTCAAACCAGCATCAGGAGATGATACACAACTGAGCAAATATCCAAGACACAAGGACAAGATAGAATTTCAAGACACATATTGCAAGTGTCAGGTTCTGAACTTTCCATCACAATGTCTTTTTGTCAGGGAAAACTACTTAGTTCTTTATAACTACTTGTTCCAGAATATGTTTATTTTACTCGCCAATATGCCCCTTCTAATAAGAACACAAAGAAAATTGGTTTTGCAAAGAATTACCCGTTTTTTGGCTGTTTTGCTGGTTTTCAAAAAAAACAAGAAGTGTTTTTTCACCTAATATTTTTCATGTAATTGAAAAGTAGTATATTTGTGCCTGCTTGCTGTCTTAGTTTGGCATTGTAAATTTAATAAGTTAATTTTTCTGTACGTGTATCAAGTCAGAAAAATAACAGGCGGAATGGGTGAGCAGTTGTTAGATTGTTGGCAACAGCACAAGCAAAATATGGAAAGTCAATTAGCAACAGGAAATAATTGATTGACAGCGATTGCCTGTCTCCCTTGCTTATACAAAAATGCCTTTATTTGATTTTTTTTAAATTCCCATACATCTTTAAACTGTAAAATCCTGTCATGATGGCAATGTATTGGCCCTGTTTCTTGGAAAGCAAATTATAAAATGTTTGAATACTTTAAAGCTACCCAAGCAGTCATTCATTATGCTGTTATGAGTGTAATCTCTCTGTCAAACACAATTTTAGTACCCAATCTGCCAACCATTTCTAAGTGGTCTGCACAAGCAAGCCTATTATCAGGAAGAATTTTCTACCTATGGTGGAAAAATTCAGGATGTTCACTAACAAAAAAAAAAAAAAAAGAAGGGCAGAAAAATACTGTGTTTGAGTAACTACTCCACTGATTTCTTGAAGATGTGAAAGATTAATTTGGTGTTGCCTGTAATGAGATTAAAAGCAGCATCAATCTGAGAGGAGTCCAGAACCAGGCAATAGTGTAGGTACTGTAACATCCACTAGATGGTGATTTAAAAAAGATATAAAGTTCTTTCACAAGTTAAATGTTGTGTTATGATTTAAATTAGATATCCCCTTACATCTCATTGATTTTTTGACCACTCAAAGTGAACAAGATTCAACAGAAACTAGGATGGAAAAAAAAAGGCCTTCAAAATAGATGGTCAAGTGGGAATAGATGGTCAAGTGGGGACAGAGCTTTGAAAAAATGCTTAAGGAATCTAGGAATGCACATACTGCAGCTCCATACAAATTTATATTCCTAAATCATATAAACAGTTTTGAAATCCATTTTTATTTCACCCCTACAAATACAAGAACTACTGTATTAAAGTAGGATAAACAGCAGTGAAAAATCTGCAGCTTAAAAGATTTTTGAGCCAGAGAGAAGCTCTCCTGCTGAAGAGACTATTTGAAATAAATTTTCATCCTATCTAACCCCTTTTTGAACATATGCACAATTTTAGGGTCTGCCTTATCATGCAGTAGAAAATTTTGCATCTTAATTTTCGGTGCCTGAAGAAATACCTCCTTTTTTTTCATCAGCTAAAATATGTAGGGCAATGTAATTTGAGGAAGTCCTATGTCCTGTGTAGTAGCATTACCATTCAGATGCTGCATGTGTCTTTTTCAGCATCTACAGGCATTGGCATTCACTACCTTTTTACTGGAAACAAGTGCATGAGCTGCCAAGTTTGTATTTCACTGCTGGAACAGCACCTATTTCATATGAACATACTAAAATGTCATCAAGACAAGGTTCTGGAAGAAATCTTTCCTTTAGAAAAATACTTGCAATGATACTTTAAGTCGGGCTACACTGAGTTATCATGGAGGGAAGAAAAGGCTGTGATTTTCAACAATGCAAGTTGTTTCTTCTGGTATTTCAACAAACAAATGATCCAGGAACTTGTTGCACATTTAAGGAAACATCTGGTATTGCAAAATATGAAATTACTCCATAAAATCCACAAAAAATGAGAATACTATTTGCAGAGATAATGAGAGAGAAACTGTGTGTTCCTTTCAAGGAAAAAAAAAAACAAACAAAAAACAACAAAACAAAACACAAATTAGTGAAGGTATAAGACAGGAGTTTAACATTATTGACATTAATAATACCATTATTAACATTAATGCTATACTTGACAAGTGTAATGTTAAGGTCAACTGGAAAACTCAAGAGATAAAACTCTAAAATCTCCTGGAGGGAGGGAGGAAGGAGCAGATGGAGAGGAGCACCTGGAAGGAAAAAGAGGGGAAGTTTACCTTTGTTTTTTAATGGTACAGATGCTGTTTCTCATTCATCTGAATTTTAGTGTCCTGTGTGCAATCATTGTAAGTTTAGGAGGTGATCCAATTCAATAAAACACCTAATGAAAACACTTTTTTGTTTGAAACACATTTCCCCTATGTAGAAAGGACGTCCATAAAGCCTCCAAGAAATTTGAATAGTTGTGGTATTTCTGTGTTTCAGAATAATGACAACAATAAATACTCTGTGTTTCTGAAGTCTTGAGCACGATAGCCTTCACTGGACATCTGGTTTTGCAATCCTGAGAGGTCTGTGTATGAACCCTTTTGAAAGCTTAAACACTGTTTAAGAATAACATCTGTCTATAAATTTTAAATCAACCACGAATTTTAGAGTTAATAATCCCTAAGAAAGCTGACTAGAATCATGTTTTCTTAGGGAGACTAACTTTTCCAATGAAAACAACCATCTAAATTAGGGCCTTACCTGTTGTCACTATGAGAAGTAAATGCCTGTCCTTGCACTGCCATGTCAGCCTATGCCTGAGTTCCTCGCTGGCAGACATCTCTTGCTCACACATTCTGTCTCTGTTCTTTTTCTGACTTGATACACGTACAGAAAAATTCACCAAGCAAGGGAACATGGTCTCCTGGTAGGAAATGTTCACACTCTCATCTCCAAACAGTATGAGTGCATGTGAGCAACACCTGAGCTCACCAGTACTCCCTCAAAGTTGGAGCCTTCAATTCTATCTTATCACCCAGCTAATCTATTCCACTTCCTCTCAGAATCCCACAACAGAAAACTACCTAGGGAAATTCTGGGAGAATGTTTTAGTATTATTCTTTTGGCTTCTGTTACTTGCATCCTCTATATTTATGAAAGCAGATATTTAGAAATAATTCTAAAAGTACAAGATAATGCACAATTTCTTGGAAGAAAGGCGTTCCAGTGTGATAAAATGAAACCCTTTTCTGGGACATGGCCCAGGCAAGAAACCCATCAAGAAAGGGAAACAATGCATGCTTAGATAAATATTTGTTGAGAACTAGCATAAAGTCTCTATCAGGGTACCTAGGTATTTCAGACAGTAAGATCTCAGCCCCGCTGAGAACTCAATCCATTCTTTGTTCAAGCTTAATTTGCAAATTCATTTTCTGAGGAGTAAAATATCCTTTATAAAATTGCCAAATAATTTATGTCAACTTTGTTACCAACTTTTATTTGCAGTTATCTTCATTAAACTACAACAACAATTATTTTACGTGGACATGCCATGACCAGATTATTTCAGACAGATTTGCTCATTCCATATTTGCTTCCCTTGCTGCAATTTGTTTGTCCCCAGTTTCTCATCACTTATGAGAGAGCAGATCTTGGCTAAACTTCACTCACTATAGGACTTGTAATGCAGACTCTGTACGAGTGTTACCTTCTCGTATGAGCTCTTCCTACTAGGACCTAGAAGCAGGGATAAAGGAAAATATCTTAAAAGGCAGGTGGATGGAATTTACCTGATAAATAACTCCTACAGAACAAAGCTGGAAAGCAAATTTTTATATTATTTTTTCTTTTGGTGTTTTTATAAGAAGATATGAAGAAAAAAACCCAAACAATTTTATCATCAGCTTTTTTGTAGCAATGTTTCTTTAGACTGTAGCCATTTCAAACCTAATATGTTCAACCAAACCAAACTATGTATTTGTCTTGAGGGAGGTTGAATTAATCAGGATGTTAGTGGTGTCTAGAAGTCATTTTATCCTTACCCTAAAATGAAACAGTACATTTTTAGTTAATGTTTATTTTTGTCTGGGGTTCCTTTTTCATGGGAATTTCCAAGAGCTCTATGTACCAGAAATTTTGTAAACATAGTTTACAAGTTATTGGTAAATCAGTTTATCCCTGAAGAACTGCTTCTCTTCAGAAAGCATCTTTCTTTAACTCTTTCGAGTGTTAACTAACCATGGGGTTGTTGAACTCCCTTCAGGGAAGGTTCAGAAGGATTTCAGGCTGAAACTAGATACCATTTAAAATTCAAGCAAACAGTGTTTATTGCAGAGAAACAGCAAAGACAAAACTGAGAAAAGGAAAGAAACAAACTCCAAGACAACTCTCACTCACTCATGTGTTACTCATGGTTACTGTACATACTGACTCCAACGTGCTCAAGATCCCCAGTATGACCAGCTGCTGTGTCCTTGGGCTTTGGTAGGCTCAACACACTTCGTGGGTGTCCTTGCAGGAGGTAATGTTGTCCTCTGTGCCAGCACACATCTCCACCTTAGAGCAAGAAGTATCTGGTTTTTTATACACTTGATCTGTGATGTCTATCTAGACATATGTAGCCAGCACATGCCCAGGCAGAGGCCTTCAGTCCCTCCCCCCGTTATGTAATTGGAAAAACCCCTGTGACTGCACAGTGTATATCGAGGGTCTCCCTTTTTGGGTCAGTGGTTATTACTTCATCATCCTCCTTTTTCTCCTTGACTCATCCTTGATTGGGTGTCAAACAGTTTCACTGTACACAAGATGTTCTTCCTTCAAGGCCATAGTCCTAATTATCAGTTCTTGTTTTCCATAGTTTAGCAAGAAAAGAATAGACATGGACCAAAATAATAGCATTTCATCACACTTGAATACAGTTATCCTGGTAGTTACCCTCATCTTCTGAATTGCAGGGTAATTTACAGAGGAAGCATATGAACAGTAGTGAAGATGCCAAAGCGTTTGTGCTAAGACATATCTTTGTTAGTTACTCTTTAGACACATATAGTGTTGATAATCATGGTAGCACACATTGACAGCAAGTCAGCTCATAGTGATGCCCTGTGGCACAGGATTAGAACTGCTAATTGAAGAGCTAGACAAGGTCTTATATTTTGAACTTCCAAATATGTTTTTAATCTAGTCTATTTAGAGGAAGGTGAAGAGTATACTTTTGATTGCTCTCCCTGGAGGAGAGGGGTAAGGCAACCAATTTCTCAAGTTGAAGTAACAATGTGTTTTAACTGAGAGTCAGAAGTCACTGCCCATATTCTTCTGGTTTGGCAATTCACCATGCCCCATGGGTTTTCAAATCATGTACAAAGAATTATGAAACAAGGACAACTTTGGGCACAGCTCCATGTTCTTTCTGGCACTTTTAGAGGGCAGTGGGAGTATCCAAGAGGATTCTGTAAATGTAGATTAACTTTTTCATAGAAACAACACAAACTATTTCTCCATGTAGACAAACCATAGTTTCTTTGCCTGATACCTCAGAGAAACATTTCCTCTAGCTTTTGTTACAGCCCTCTTTACTAGTAAAACTTACAGGAGTCCCAACCCTCTCACTTTCCATGTATCTCATCTTTCTAACATGAGGAAATCCATCTCAGCAACCCTGAAGCTAATCAGGAAGACCAGCCTCTTAAGGAGGCTGACTTACACAGGACCAACGCCCTGTGACCGGGTCTCTTATCACAACCACCAGTTTCAAAACAGAACTAGTCGTTTGGCACCAGTAATAAGGTGGAATGAATCCCAAACACTCACAGTCAGTTCCAGCTGTGCTGCTGCTCTTATACTCCATCTAGCCTGTACTTTGCTTACAAAAGCTGACATGCTAGCAAAGTACTATCTTTTAGATTCTCCACTAATTATTGGAAGATAGATATTAATGGAATGAGTTTTGTGGATGCAAGAAAGATATTGCTATGCTTTTTTCTTGTGAGCTTAAAGTCTCAAAGTACATGCCACACATGGATCTTTTTACAAGTTTTATATGAAGAGCAGAAATAAGTAAGCACTGATTGTACCCTATGAACTACATAAATACTGAATCCTTGCAAGGTTTCCAACATGAAAAGTATTTAGAGTAACCTTTTTAAGGGTAAGAGCTACAAGGCACTAAATCTGCTCATTCTTCTCCCTTATGGTATAAAAATCCGAAGCTCCAGCCTATCAGTTTATCACATGCATTGGCTCAAGCATAGAAACAAATTCCACTGTGATTTTTTTTTCTGAGGATATTTATCAGCCATTGGTGTTTATATTATGCATTGTGTGTCCCCTAGATAACTGAAAGGTGAACAGAAAAGTAGATGTTTTTTTCAGCTACTCTGGAAGACTGCAAAATATAACATATGTAGGTCTTTTCACTGTCCAGCATCCTAGGACAACAGCTGAGTAGTCTTCTGTCCCTGATGAAAAAATGGTACTGATTAATAGTGATCAACTGCTGCATCCTGCATCCAAAACAACAAAAACCACAGCAACGCAGATATTCTAGTCATATACTCATCATGGCTAGGCTTCGCAAACGAAGATTTGAGAAGGGCACTACCCACGCTTGCTGCAAGCATGCTGGTGGCTAAAAAGGCCGATACGGGATAGGCAGGTCTGGTCACAAAAGGCACAGCGAAACGTCTCCCTAGGTGACATTGGCAAGGAACGGTTCTTTCTGCGTTGTCTTTTCTCCTCAAGACTGACTCTCCGTGCATTCTCAAAGGAAGCAGCAGCGTCGTGAATGGTGTGTCTCCATGAATCCTGATTGGAGGCCAGAGTGGACCATTGGTGGCAGTCAACATGGCCAAGGCTGAGGTGTTGTTTCAGGGAGTCCTTGTATCTCTTCTTCGGGGCTCCTCTCTTGCGGCAGCTGGTGGCGAGTTTTGTTTAGGCCACCTTTGCTAGGCCCCTCTCTGTGTGGAGCAAGCAGTGCTGTCCCTAGAAAAGGCTGCTTGGTCATTCAGGATGCTGCCGCAAGAGACTGTCATCTCCGAGGTCAAGTCTCTAATGACCCATATCCTGAACCGCCTGCATGCAGGGTTGGGTCTGCGGCTTCCAGCTGCTTCCTATCACCTGCCGTTTTCGACCCTCACCTGTCACTACAGGGCTAAACGAGCTCCATCTGCCCGGGTTTGGGGTTGGAGTTGTCCTTCTCCTAGGATGGTTGCCAGATGGCTAGTGAGCCCATCCTGCCCATGGACACACTTTGTCTGACCCTTCAGCTGAGACCTGTCTGGCATGGGAGACCCTAACGGCGGCACAAACCACCTCCAGCATAGCTCTCAACCTCATAAGGGCACGCAAGCTTCTCACCCGCGACAAGGGGGTGTCCCCGGAGAAGAGTCATGTACTAGTCAGTCATCATCTCTCATATCTAAGTAATTTAATTTTGCCTTTGGTCTCTTGCATTTCTTCTCTGTCTTCTGATTGACTGCTTTCAGTGGATATAAATGGAAATGACCTGCAAGGCAGCTTCTCTGAAATTAAAGCTTCTGAGCAGACCACATCCTCCGTCATGTGTCTGGTCTCCTTTTAGCCAGGCTGCCTTGCCTGAGTCTCTGTATATGTTCCAACAAAAATTCATACATCTTTTTCTTATGAGGAGTTGGATTAGGATTTTGGCAAAGAAAGCAAGAACAACAGCATGAGTTTTGGATGTGCTGAAGAGGAAAGTCATAGTAGAAATGCTGTACTGGAAAAAATGTTCAGTCCTTGGGGAATTTTTACAACATCAAAAACTCTCACATTCCACATCAGGTCAGAGTCATCTTTCAGGTATGGAGACATATTAGACAAAACAACAAAACAAGTAGCAGATTGGTTAAGACTATCTCAAGTTGTACAAAATCTGGCATTAAGCTCATGCCTGCAAGCTGCTCCAGCTATGAATTTTGTCAGCTCAGCAGGCCATGGAGCAGTATGGCTGCCAGCCAGGATTCAATGAGTTCAGGTTGTTTGTCAGCTCAGGAGAAGTCTGAAAGAAAAAGTCATCAAGAGTATGTGTTGGCATCTAACCTTGTTCTGAAAATTGTTTGGCTGACAAGGTTGTGTAGGGACATCACTGAAAGCAAATTCAGACACGGCAAAATTATTTCATTTCAGGGATCTGACTAATTCATACAAAAAACCCCAAAACCAACCAAACAAACCCCCCTCCCCCCCCAAAAAAAAGCCCAGAAAACCCCAAACTCCACCCAAACCCCAATTTAGTTTGATTAAGATTTTTCTGACCAACTCTGTCTGTGTTATTTTTCCCCTAACTAGTCAAAAGCACTTTGTACAGATATTTTCTGACTCAGCATGACATCTCCTGATGTCACTCCAGAGAGGCTTTCTCATACATTCTTGTGGATGCTATGCAAAACAGTCAATAAAGTCAATACACGAAGGAGGTATTGATGAATTGCATTACAACCCCAACCTTGGAATAGAGGACCCCTCTATCTCTCCACTGCCTTTTCCTTTAGTCAGTCATCCACAAACATACTTCCCAACCTCACAAACACAGCTAGAAGTAAAGCAAGTAGGCAACAGTTTTTCTATACACATGTCCAGGAAGATGATTCATGAGCAGTCAAAGCAGAGCGGGAAATAGGACCGATGAAATAGCAGCATGAGCAGTGCTCATACAAATCCTGGCAACATAGATATTTTTTATTTAAATTGCAATAAAACCAGGCAAGATTCTCCAGTTCCTATTTGTAAGGACTTGAGGTATTATTCTCCATTAAAACAACACTTAGTACTGTCTCAATCAAACAGATCTTGCATTACCTTTCTAAAGTAAAATGCCCTTTTTTTTTCATTCATTTAATCATTTCTTCATTTAATCACTGAGGCAAAGAACACAGATCCATTTGGGACATTGAGACAGTTGCCTGCTCTCACAGGTAACTGTGTAATTCAGGCTGATTCAGAGGTTGACCAAGATCTTTACTTTAAAGTATTTTTGTTCATCCCTTGCAATTTTCATAGAGTAGCTCTTCCAGAAGCTTACTGGTGAGAATCTGTCATCACTACTATCACTCCTAACAATACAGCCAGAAAGAGTGGTTTATCTCCTCTAAGGGAGTACTGTTGGCACATGAAAAGCTGAGCCAAATGCTCAGGGCCAAGTCATAGAAAGGAATGGAGATTCCTTGCCTTGCAAGTGGCAGCAGCTGAAGAAGCCAAAGACTACATTGAGACAGGTACTGAGAAGAAACATGACTGGGGCTGGGAAGAGAAGAAGAAACACATTGGAGTAAGAGAAGTTATACCCTGTATGTAACCTTGGGAAAAGGAAGATGTTAGACAGCAAATAGGGCTATCAACACACTTAATTAATTAAATTAATTAATTAAAAATAGAAACTTATGTGGTTGCTTCTACCCAGTGTTGCAGGTCAACTACAAAGGAGGTCACTGACCAGTCCTTGTACCCTCCACAGCCCACAGTCTCCTAGGGAAACATTACCAGTCCTTTTAGAAACATGCTTTGCTGCCATCTCCTCCCCTTTTCTCATTTCTCAGCTTTCCCACCAGACAGCATCCTGTTTGCTGTCACTCCCTCTAACAGTGTTTTCAGAAACCAGAATTATAGAGAATTATTTGCTGCCAAACCACCAAAAGCAAGTATGATAGACCAAACAGCGCAGACAGTTGTCGAAAATGTTCACAAATTTAAATTTACAGAAAAAAATATGAGCTCCTATTCATGTATGTTTCCTAAGCCCATGCAGTTAAACTGTTTCCAAAATTATGTGCTACTCATAAGATTAAGATGCACACCACATAAAATGTGATGTAACTCATAACTGAGTAAAGGAAATGAGGCAAAATTTCTCATTCTGTGGAAAGAATTAGAGTAAGCAACATCTTGAACTCACCTTTCCCGTGGGTTTGCAGTTAAGCTTTTAAAAATGTGAAGGAACATAAACTTGAATATTCATGCTTTTTTCTGCTTTCAGATAGTGCTTTTTTTCAGCCCTTCTTCCTCCTTGTAATTGAAGACTGATCTGGAATGCTAAATGGTGCTAGGGAGATATCCAGCATCTGTAATCTGAATAAAAATTTTAAAAGACTATAATCTGGAGAGATGAAAAGATGTGGACAATGCCCCTTGGGAAGAGTTAGCTGCAAGTTACCCTCTTTGGAATATGCTGCTGCATGAAAACATTTTCCCAGATACAGGAAAACCATCCTTTTGCCTCAAATGAAGGAGAAATTGTGAGGGGCAATTAAAACCTGCTATCATTTCTGAATCTTGTTTTGCATTCTTGGCTGATGGGAATATCCTCAAATGTTCTAGAGATGATAGAAATGGTATTCACAATTACAGTTTTGGTAGTTAGACAGAAATCTATCAGCTTTTCCCCTGAAAACAAATACCAGTGAAGAATAAAGTCCAAACCAGTACAGCTAAATAGATGGAAATTATATTCCCTGTCTTGCCTGCATAGCAAAAGGATCATTCCTTTCCAAAATGCTTTTTCTCAGTCATTCCATGTAAGTCATCTTTTTTTTGCCCTGGAGACCTGGTTAATCCTGAAATTTGAGAGAATTCTGTGGCATGACTTGTCTATGATAACAAGAGAAGGACACAAAGATTGTCAGTTCCCATAGCCGTTATGTAAAGTTTTTTGGTCAATCAAATCGAGTCTTTTGTATTTACAGCTGACTGACACAGCTTCCATCTGTGCTGATGAGTGTTAAGCTGTTCATACAAAATGGTCAGACATCTGAAATGCAGGATTTTTGATTAAAAAAATCATCAGAATGTATAAAACCACCACCTTCAAAAAGCGTTCCTGAAAAAGCATAGATCTTAGTCTTGTAACCTTTGAGGCATTCCCATTGTTGAGTAGTCACTAGAGGTCTGTACTGCATCCAGTAGTGTCCAATATATTAATCATCAGGACAATGAAGCAGAGTGCACCGTCAGCAAGTTTGCTGATGACACCAGACTGGGAGGAGTGACTGCTAAAACCAGAGGGCAATTCTTCATTCAGAGGGACCTCAACAGGCTGGATAAGTGGGTAACAAGAACCTGATGAAGTTCCACAAGGGGAAGTGCAAAGTTCTGAGCCTGGGTAGAACCAACTCCAGGCACCAGCATATGATGTGGGCCATCCAGATAGAAAGCAGCCTGGCAGAAAATGACCTGGGGCTCCTTGTGCACTAAGTAAAGCACGAGTCAGCAATGTGCCCTTGGGGCAAAGAAGGCTAATGGTACCCTGGGCTGCATTAGGAGGCTTGTTGCCAGCAGGATGAGAGGTGATCCTGCATGACTGATGCTGCACCTGGAGTCTTGTGTGTAGTTCTGGGCTCCTCACCATGGGAGCCCAGTACAGATATACCAGAGAAAGTCCAGTGATGGGCTACTACAGTGAATAAAGGACTCTTTTCTTCAAGAAAATGGACTAGAAGTCCCTGGGAGAGATCTGGTACTGGTCATCCTGGAGAAGACAAAGCCCAGGGTGGGTCTTAATCACTGTGGACAAATACCTAAGGGAAGGGCAGAAAGAGGATGGAGCCAGGCTATTTTCAGTGGTGCCCAGTGACAGGACAAGAAGCGATGAGAACAGACTAAAACACAGAAGATTCAACTTAAACATAAGAAAAAATTCTTTCACTATGTTTGCAATGATCTGTATAATGAATCTAGGGTAACCTTCAATTACAACTCTTCACAGGTTTTGCCTCCATCTTAGCCTGTAGGTGGTCCTTGTAAGTACCCAGAGATCCTCCTGAATTACTGTCGACATCCTTTCTGGAGCTGGCTAAGAACACAGGTTACTAAAGGACAGAATGAGGAGAAAAAAATGAGTTTTGTTTTAACAAAATGACAGAACTTAACTTTGGCTTATGCTCCCATCAAAGTATGGAGCCAGACCAATAGCTCATTTTCCTTTCAGCTACGTGGCACCACAGACAGCTATGCAAATAATTAAAAACCCTCAGTTGCCTTTTTTCGTATGCTTTGCAAGCACAGCTGGAGTTGATATGGTTAGCAAATCTGTAAACTGCTGATCTCACTGAAGTCATGAAGCGGTCAAAATTCACTTGTCTAGCCATGGCTCTCCTGAGAGAATGGTTTCTAAATAATTTCCTGCTGTCACTGTACTGTAATTCTCAATCTGTTGTTGAGGTATGACCAGCCAGAAAAATGACATCCTTACAGCCAATTATCAGAGTAGTTCAGCCTCTTCTTTGGTAGGAAAGAAAGACTGTGCCCACCATCTCCCCAGATGAGGCCACCCTGTCTCTTGGCTTGCAAAGCCACTCTATACAATCCCTAATCTTGTGCAAATCCACACCTGCCTTCAGGGAGTTGTTCTGTCTGTTAAACAACAATCTGACTCACCCGTAAGAGGCAAGCTAGATGGCAAACAAAGCTCTGCAAGTTTGTCCTTTCTTGGAAAGCCTCTGGAAAGCTGATGGCCTCTTTCCTCCAGCCATGTTTCTCACACATGGAGTAGGACCTGGAGATCTGCATTTCCTTGCACCTAGTCTTGGGAAGCACTTGCTCTCCTTCCAACTTCCAACCACTACAGGCAAAGCAGGCTGTGGCTGAGTTTCCTGGACAGCGGGCAGTTGGTTTATATAACACATCATTTGCCAGATCTCCTTAATATGCATGCATAAGCAATTTCTGTGCTTGGCACTTCTCCCACTTCATGTCTAGTTTATCTCAAACTCAAAGCTGTCCCAAGTCTTGACCCTAGACTTTTCGTCCTTCAGAGGACATTCCTGTTCTTTGGTTCATGCTTGAGAGTCTGGAGAGGATTTCCTACTACCTTCAGATTATAGTAAAGAAAGTCATTCCGCTAGTCTTCACATCCCCTTCCCAAGGGGAATTGTAATGGGACAGGGAAGTGCTGCTTGATTAAGAGGACACTTCTGAACCTCAACTTTGTCAAGGTGTTGCGGCCAGACACATGACACATTTGCCTACCTCCTACTGACAGCATTTAAGGCAGTTAAATGCCACCCTGACACCGGATCCCGTCAGATCTCGGAAGCTAAGCAGGCTCAAGCCTGGTTAGTCCTTGGATGGGAGACCTCCTGGGAATACTGGGGGCTGTAGGTTATAGTCCTGAGGACTTCACTGTCATCGTCCAAGCTCACTCGGCCGTGGCAGATGAACTTTAGGAGTTAAAGGGTGGGGCCAGTTCTGCGCACGCTGTGCCTCACCTAAAAAATCCACTGCACAGGCTTGAAGGACACACCCACGTGGGGAGAGCCCTTCCCAAATCTTCATTTGTGAAGCTAAGCCATACATACATTGATAGCCTTTCACCCAGAGGTAGGAACTTCCCCACTGCAGAGAAATGGCACAGTTAGGATAGAAAATATCTGTACTTTTGTCAAAAATTGCACATTTTGAATAAGAAAAAGTCCATCTCCTACGTGCAAACATGGCAGGATCAGTGCATGAGGTAATTAAAAAGCCAACCCTTTCTATCTATATGCATTGATACTAGGATGTCCAAGGCAGGAGTAAAGAGTATTCCATAGCACTTCAATGTCTGCACTCAGCTTTGAAAGTAGCTGTCAGTGAGGTACTGACAAAAAGTCAGTGATCTATATACTAAATATTAAGCACACAAAAAATGTCTTTTTATATGATGGCAGTCTCACAGACCCAGAGTGTGGTGTTAGGGAAACAGTAGCACTTAATAAAAAAGTACCACTTAAGCTTTCCCTTGCTTTCCCTTTTCTGGAGCAAAGTAGGCTGTGTTCCCTTCATTGTTATTCTGTCTTGTTACAGAGAGAAGACTATATATAGGTAGTGCCAAATTTCTATATTTGCTTAGAGGTTTGGTTCTGATAGTCTGAAACTCAGAAGGACCCCAGCATAAGAGAGGGAAACAGCAAGGTCCTCCAGAGTTCAGATTTTCGATGTCTGCAGGAGCACTCAGTTTCTCAGCTTCAATGATGGTCTGTGAAAAATCACATTTTACAGAATTTTTTACGTTTTTAATTCTCACACATAAGGTGACTATGAGAGCTGTGACTCCTCAGCATCTGCTTTTACAGTCAGCAGATTAATTTATGCCTATTCCACTTTAGCTGCAGGGTATTCAAAAGTGGCTGAAAACTACAGAAACAAAGGACTTGCCATTTTGGGGAAGCTATACTCACATCCCAGCAAATAGAACTATGAAACTTTCAGAAGCAGCATTATTTCTTAGTTCTCAGGACAAAGCAGAGTAGTTATCAAAGGAAAAGTGTTTTTAAATTAAATATGGTGGGTTTATTATGTGTTATTGTCTATTTTTTGTTTATTTTAACTTTCATATTTCTCAGCATTTCAGAGTAAAACAAATAATCCATTTTATACATTGAGTCACTGTCCTTTTGTCCTGCTTTTCTGTAGTAAGGAATATGTCCCAAGTAAACTTCTTACTGTTTTGCTGCCTTTGAAATGCAAGAGAAAAGTTATTCCTCTCTTACTCTCCTCTACATACCAGAAATTCCATATATTTGATAAGTTTAATGAAGAATAAGTATTCTTGGCTTTTGAAAGTATGCTTGGCTCTTGGCTGAGAGTCTTGAAATGTGACTGAAATGTTCCAGGTCATTGTTATTTGAATAATTTTTTTAGATTTTCAGAATGACTATGCTGTAGATTGTAGCTTTGGTGGCACATGAATTCTGTTTGAGGCATCCATTCACTTCCATCTCCATGCAAATTACAGAAGTTATTCTATTTCAAAAAGGAAAAGTTCCATGGAAATGCTTTAGGAAACTGCACAAGTTTCAGGCTATATCTATACTAGTAATGTGTCCATATCTACATAGTACAGGGTGTTTTCTTATGAACTCAAAAGGTTTTTTATTTCTATAAATGGTTGAATATATTTTCCCATTTAAACAAACTGTACAAGGCTATGAACTTGTTTCAAATTTTAAATAAGGTCCACAAAGCCCTTAAGAATTTCGTTTGCACAAATCTCCTGGGTTTGGGAGAGTAGCTCTTCCCATAAGCAGCTTTAATTATGTGATGCAATGATGGTACACAGCGTCAAATCTGTCATCTGATCACCATTCTATCAACTTCACTAGTAGTTCTCCCAATCCCCAGTGCACAGACTGACTCATGTAACTAGGGAAGGGAAAATGAGAAAACTTATCCCACAGTTTTCTACCAAATCAGTCACAAATTGAGGTGTAAAGTAGTCAATGACTTGACACCCTAATTGAACTTAGTAATGATGGGGGAAAGAGAATTTTCCATGATAGTTCCTCTATGTAATAAAAAAGTCATCAGGTTTAAGAAGGCCAAAAGCAGTTTATAGCAGAGTTTGTTATGGGGTCTGGCAGAAGCTGTATTGAACTGAATAGGGAAAGTGCTCATTGGAGGCTCTGCAGCATGAAGACAGTACCCAGCCATCAGTGTCAAGGGAAGGATAAAGGGCTAACAACCAAGACCTTTACTTATAGAAAAGTTTCAATTATATATTCCTGTGTAATCTCCACACTTTTATCTGTAAATGACCCACTAGACTTTTGAACACTAGATATTAGGACAGCTGAATGAATAACAGGGGGATATAAACATGACTGCAGGAAAATCACTTCCATATTTGCTTTCTTAGAAATAATTGCAGCTTCAGACACCATTACCACAAAAATTTGTGTAAAATGTAAATATGTGATCAAGACTCTCCTGTGTTAGATGCTATACAAATACTGAAAATATGTAATTTTTGTCACCCTGATAGACAGGAATCTTTACATAGAAGTGTTCAACTTTTATCAGCAGGCGCTTTTGGGGAGAGGCTAGGCATTTTGATAAGGAAGAATATTAAAGAATTTTGTGAAGGAGAAAAATGAATTAATTTTGCTGCTATGGATTTTGTTGCCAAATCCAGTGCCTGCCATGTGTGAGAATATGGATGAAATTAATTTTCAGAAGTCTGCACAAACCTCAAAGATATTATTTCATCAGGCATGTACTCACATATAAACATACTTCAAACATGAATGTAACTGTTCATAAAGGCTTAACTGTACTAGAAATTTGCCTTCATAATTGAACTAGAGTATTGGCCTGAAGCTTGTAATGCTGCCATGGTTAGTAACGTAGGAGTTGATTAAAATTTATCAAGTCACAAGAACATCACACCATTCAAGCTAGTTCAAATTGCTAATGTAGACATACCAAACAATATAGTCTTAAGAAGCAGTTTCTTCTTATCTCTGAAATGAATTTTATGATTTAGACTAGTTAATGTACATGCCTAAATAAGTATGTGCTGTGTAGGTTTATTGACTAGAGTTAGGGTATGATTTACCATCCAGTGAAAATCAGTTGTATTCTTAATTGGGTCAGTTTGACAGGAGTCTCTGATTCAGATGGGCAGTTTTAGATGCAACAGTGCTCTAGGGAGGTGAAATAAAATTCCATGTTCAAGGGGACAGTGTAACAGCCTAACCAAAGATAAAAATTTTTACATTCAACTTGGTCCCACACCATGATTTAAAATCAATACTGCTAAGCAATATTTGGAGTGTGAGTGCATGCACTGATCATCTAAGGTGGGGGAATAATTATGTTGTGGTGGGTTTGGGGTTTTGTTCAGACTTTTAAAGTTTCCTTCTTTAAACAGACATACCTCTTTCAGTACACAATTAGTTACATATTGAAACAGTCTTTGACATGTTTATTTAAAATGTCTCCACTGTGCCTATAAATCAGACAAGTGATCAATTGTCTGCTGTTATTCCTACCTACATTTAGCAGCATTTTCAGTGGAGAAAATCAGCTCAACACTCTATTAATGGGTGACATCTATGTAATAGCCGAGTCTGGGAATATCCACTTTGTTCTAGTTACCTGCTGTCAGTAATAACCTGTGTAAAGCAGGTTTTCTTTTTTTCTTTTCTTTTTTTTCTTTTCTTTTCTTTTCTTTTCTTTTCTTTTCTTTTCTTTTCTTTTCTTTTCTTTTCTTTTCTTTTCTTTTCTTCTTTCTTTTCTTTTTTCTTTTCTTTTTTCCTTTTCTTTTATTTTCTTTTTTCTTTTTTGTTTTCTTTTCTTTTCTCTTTTATTTTATTTTTTTCCTTTTCTTTTCTTTTCTTTTCTTTTTTGTTTTTTCTTTTCTTTTCTTTTATGTTTTTTTCTTTTCTTTTCTTTTCTTTTCTTTTCTTTTCTTTTCTTTTCTTTTCTTTTCTTTTCTTTTCTTTTCTTTTCTCTTTTTTCTTTTTTTCTTTTTCTTTTCTTTCTACTAATTTTGTGCTCCAATCTCAAGTTTAACTATTTACAAATAGACACAAATATTTTCTCACCAGGCATTTTGAAATCATTGAAAATACATGTAAATATCCAGGCAAAATTCTTCTGGCTAGAGCATTTCTTTTACCTTTTCATGTTCAGAGTGTTTTGAGATTTCTGAAAGGTACACAATATAGCTCTTTGACTTCACTTTTTACTAGCATAATGAACTAACCCAAGTGGAAAACATGGAGGATGATTACACAAGACACTTCCAATACATGCAAACTTTTCGTGAGTGCAAATATATTTCCATGTGAATCAATAGGTGAGAGAGGGAAACTCAAAACATTCCAGGGAATGTTAGTATTAGATAACTATGACCTCTCTGACAAACGCTAGGGAAAAACCACACACACCCCTCTCAATTCCATTCTTTACAGTTTTTCCATTCTTTACAGTATTTTCTTTACAGTTTACAGTTCTGGTGTCCCTTATAAAATATGTTCCTTTTGCAGTTTTGGGGTGGGTGGGTGGATGTGTGTGTGTGTGTTTCACTACTAATACAGTATCTATATTAATATTTTTATTGTATATATTAATGTATATTAATTTTTATGTAAGAAAACTATAATCTGTATTTTTAAAGCTTGGCTCAACAATGATGATTTAATTCGCTTTAGGTAATTTTTATTCATAATTTTTATTCAATTTTTATTGGCACAAAACTCTTGACCAAAAACCACAAATTTATAAAAAAGGAAGCAGCTCCTCTAAGTGTGTTTTCCTACAGAAGAGCTGGAGGCCTATTTCCCACATACTTTAACAAGACAAAAAATGTTCTTTCTTCCAGGCACTGACACTTTTTCACAGATACTCAGTCATTTTCAGTCTCAAATATTGGCAAAAATGTCTTTAGCTTTAAGATCTCAGAAATGGGTTCATTTCTTTCCTGGTAAAAGTCAAGCCCAGTGAGCAACTCCACATCCCGAACACGTGCAGAATGAGTCTGAATTCTTTCTTCAACCCATTCGGAAAGTGTCTTATTTTCCTGTCAAAGCAAACAAGAAAAATGTTGAAACACACAAAAGGCAGTGTTGTTTGGTAGTGGTGCTAGACAATTACCAGTGTTTGAACTGGTTTGACAGGCTAAAGGCCATGAGTTGGTAAAACTTTTCAGATTTTTCAAGGCATCTTTACAACCTTGCTGTTAGGTATCTTATTTAAACAGAATCAAACGGATGTCTCCTCTTCCCACTTTCCCACTTTCAAGGTAACAAAGAAGCAAATTAGGCTGAAATGGTAAGTATGACTTTAACTAAGTACATATGAGTCATGTATTAAACACACAAGTAAGGACTGTTTCAGTTACAGTATAAACCAGCTGCAGTGCTCAGGCTAGTCCAACAACAAGCACCTGAACAAGCGAACAAAGTCCTTACAGCAGCTCAATCTTGATTTTAGTACAGCAATAAGAGTTGCTAGCTAGACAGGGAAAACAACGGAAATGTAACCACTAATCAATCAAAAATGTTATTGTTCCATGCTTTTACTATAAAGGGGTTTTTGGTTTTTCATTGTTTTTTTGTTTTGTTTTGTTTATTTTTGGCCAACAGATGGTAATTTGCTTTTCCATTAACAGTATCCATTTCTGAAACAAAAGGCTCATTAAATTTATGTTACTGCATGATACGATGAACATGAAGTGCAACAATTTTGGGGAGTTACTGCTAAACTTTAGAAACAATGGTCAATTTCCAAAGTATAAAGACTAATTAATTCATGCTAATTGTTTATTTTGTATGGTTAGTCAACTCTTTACTACCAAAAGGATCACTGGAAAGTTGTGGATTACCCAGACCACAAATGAGGAGACACGGAAGTTGTTTCCAAGTAGCCCAAACTTGCACCTGTCTGAAGTTACCAGTTCAAAGTTATAAATAAACTAAAAACTGGCTTTGAGAGCCAGTTCAAGTCTGTGCAGCTATACTTTTGTGTGCGAAGACTCTGTATTACACACAGTGAGTAAAGGAACCTTCTACAACCCCGAGTTTATGGCTGGCACAACAATACATATTACGGTCAGAAAACTTGTTTTGTTTGCTACAAAACATGAGATTTACACTGTTAGTGGTAAACACAGATATTTTATTTAATCCAACTAGGAATTTCAACTGCAGAACCATCCATCTAAATGCCTGCTGTCTAATTTCTCATAGAGATGGAACAATGACTGAAGGAATTCTTCCAGCTGCACTGAAGGGAATAACACTCAAAGTCCTCTGATACCTCTGGAGTAAATTTATGCTGTAGCCTTCCATAAAGCTGTTTCATTACCATGTTGCCTGTACTCCTGTTCTTGGCTCTTCCAGATGATAGCATTTCCGAGTCCTCTTATCAAACCTTCCTTTCTCCTTCCTTGCTTCCTATCAGCTCATTAATTTCCAGCTAGCTCTCCTGGAGCTTCTTGTTCTTCCAGTCATTGCTTTAACTCTCAACTCACTCTCAATCCATTCAGAATGAATTAATTAAAAGAATTCTAAAGATTCTCCAGATGATTGGATTCCAATGGGAAACAGTTCACAAAGCTCATTGGCACACAGGAGCATAGAGTTATACTTACAGCACAGCTTTCAGTGTTGTCGGGTCGATGAGGAATGATAAAAGATGAAACATCCAAGGACCCTGAACAGTTCAGTGGAGTATAGGACTTGTTCTTGCAGCTAGTCAGAATGACAAAGTAATGGGTTGGGACAGGGATTTCTGTATTGTTTACATACCTACAAAAAAACCAAAAAACCAAACACATTAATTAAGGGATTTATTGAGGCATCAAATATTACAATCACTGATGCCATTAGCAATTACAGACCTTAGCATAGATTATTCAACACTTTATGTCTTAAATTCTCTTATAATTGAAAAAAAAAATAGAAACAAACCTGATGGGATAGACAGCCTCACTATCTATGTCCATGAAGAGCCAAACATGCATGGATTAGTCCTTCTGCTACAAGAAGTCCCACTGAAACCAACAGGACTGCTTATATGGTCAATATTTATTTTTCCAAAGCCAGAGATCTCCATATCTGGAAGAGGCTTTGGAAGATCATCATATTTGCTCTTCATTACATTAAGAATTTCAACCAGGTGAATTGAAGAAGAGTGATGAGAAAATTAAGTGCTGGTTCCTTGCCATCAAGAAATGACAGAATTAAGACTTGTGGCTGTGTGCTTTATAAACCAGCTTAGGATACCCAATTGAAAATGTCTTTGCCATCCTTTTCTGGCTATTCTGTGAATGTGGTCACTTTTGTGTATAAACTGATGAGGAGCTGAATGCTTCTCAAGCTTTTAGTATATCTTCAGTACCCAAAAAACACCATCCCTGAAATCATTATGTTGCTTTGTATAACTGGATAACCATGCTGAATAAAACATACTTATTCCAAACTGTAGGCAACATTATGTGGTCAGCTGGGTATTACAGCATTCTGCTTGGAAGGAAGTTGTAGTCTCTCCTCCCTTCCACCCTCCTATTACGTGTCAGAGCTGACTTTCCCAGTCTCAAACCATTTTTAACAGATGTGGTAATAAGTCTAACCTTGAATAAAACATCTCTAGTGACAAATTCAGCTGTGCGGATTTCCCAGCACCTTTCTACTCCATAAATGCTCTTACTGTCACAAGGCATTTTCCCTAATCTAAGATGTTGTTCTAATTCTGTTTTTTTTTTCCTTCTATCCTTACTAACATAAATAATCAGTCTATCTTTTATGTGTACCTCAAATATGTCAGATCTTGAAGTGAGCTGTGTAAGTCATAGCTATGCAAAAGTACTTCTCAGGAATGTTACATTTTGCATTCTCAGTTACACAATTCAGTGAAGGCAAACACAGAAATCAGACCTTTGATAAAACACACCAGTTGGATAGAACAGGAAAAAAAAACCCAAACAGGTGAGCAAGAACAATATGAAAGTGAGAAAATTATGCTTAAGAATATCTTCCGCCTGTTTAGATGCCATATGTGGTCCTTGTATTTCTGTTGCAGAGGCCCAAAATCTAAGGCATAAGCTACTAATTACTGGTCTGCATCTGTGTCTGTGTACAGAGATACACACGTAAAGCTTTTTTATTCTTTACTGGAACTTCCAATTCTACGGTACTGTATCTGTTTGTAGGGCATTGCTGGTGTATAAGTAACAGTGGATGTAATAAAGAGAATATTCCATATATATATATAATATATATAAATTATACCTCCATGGTATTTGTTTATTATTCTTTTTAAATAATAATTTGTTGATGTGGAAATACAGTGGAAATAATGTAGAGTTTGACTTCTGGCTTTTCCATGTACTTACTGCTTAATTTCATCAGGACTATCAAAATGACCATCATAATTGTAATCAAACACTGGTCCACTGACAACATTTACACCATTCCTTTCTCTAGCATACTCCTGAAGAAGCACATTATGAAAATAGTCCCATATGTCTGTCATTAAAAGAAAATAAAACCATAATTAATATAAATTTGAAGTTATTTTACCAATAAAGAAAATGAACATATTTCAGTTTTCACTATAGATTAATAAAAAAAGTTCAGACGTAAACTGCCTGTAAAATCAACTCTTTGTTACATAAAATTTGGATTTCATCAGAAGGAAGATACTCCCAGTTGTCATTGAAAGAGGCAAAGTAAATGCTGTTACAGTTCTGCAAGGCAAACTGCATGACTGGAGACACAATCTGAAGCAGAAGCTACAATTCTAGAGATAAGAGGTCATTAAGTTATGACCTATTTGCTAATACCTCCAGTGTGCCAATTAGCAGGAACTGAGATAATGGTTTTGTGAGAGCAATATTCACCACCTGAGAGTTAGTTTAACTCTACAGAACTGGTATCAAATATCACTAGACCATTCAGCTTATTTCACAGACGTTGTTAGAGAAAATAGAATTTATAGAATATAAACTAGTGAGACTATTCAAATATTTATAACTAACATGGCAAAAAAGAACAGATTTGTTTGGAGGATTGAGTACATCTCTTATTGCTTTTCCTCTTCTTTATGGTCTAGAGTAACTGCTTGTAGTTTTCCTTGGAAGAAGTGGGTTTTTTGTACTGTCTTTGATTTACTTGGAAGATAAAAAACACTTAAGACCTCTGTATCTCTGTTTTTTATGTGACTTGAGTGAGCAAATAAATGAGGTCTGAATGCATTAGGAAGATCACTATATCAATGCTTTTTCTACATCTTTTTCATTACACAATTCCTCTTTTTATCTTTTTTTCTAAGAAAATGAGTCTAGACAGAGTAAAAACAGGATGATACGCAGTTGTAGAAAATTTCTTACCAATGATTACAAACAAATGTGAGTCAGGCTGGATCAGAAGAGTTAATCTATCCTACTACACATATAATAGAAGCATCTATTTTAGAAATAATATTCTAAGATTATTATTATCTGTTTTGAGTTTCTGCTTGATGAAACAGGCATTTTATCAGGGCACTGGTTAAGAGCTATCTTCTCTTGAGACTTTGCAAAAAGTTCCATTTTCCTTCACCTTTGGCATTTTCCCAAGAAAATATTTTCATGAGTTTCCTAGCTTGCATTTTAAGTTGGGACAGCACAGGAGATGAAGAGGCAATTCAAAAGTGAACAGGTACACCTACGCAGAGATCAGACAGGACTATACACAGAAAAAAAAAACTCTCATAAGTGTGTTTCAAAATTTGAAACATCTACTTTTAAAAAGTTTTAAAGGTATTTTCACGACATCTGGATATACAGCAGGCCATGAAATAATATTTTAAGTCCTTGTTATAGCTTTATCAAATCCAAAGCGGTAATTACAGAAAATAATTCATAAGTAATCAAGACTTTGCAACCTACCTCTAAAAGCTGTATACATGGGAACAATATTGCTGGTAAGTAAGGCATCATACTGTTCAAGAGCAGATGAATTGAAGTCTATATGAAAAGACCAGAGTATAAATGAATGGAATACTATACAAAGACAAATTGATTCATATGTCACTATAAATTGCAGGTACATGTAACTTGATTACATTTACATTTGAGCATGAGTGTATGATCCTACTACAAACATATCTCATTTGTTTGTACAATCTGTTCAATAAATAGTAATCAAATTTGACTATAGGAAATTAATATTTATACAGAGGGACAGCCCTTCCCTCTAGCCCTTTATGTCTTTCCAACCAGTTTTCATCACATTCAAGTTGTTCCATTTTTTAAAGAAAAAATTAAATGTTCTAAACTGAAAATTTAGATGGAAGTAGCAGTTGCCTGCTTTTGGTCAGTCCACAAACACTGGAAGCCTTTTTCTGCCCAACACACTGTCCAGAGAAGTTTGTTTTGGTGTTCGGGTATATGTTTAAACATAAACCCACATCCAGCTGATTAAGACTTTCTAAGGTCTAGCTATAAAAAGAACCGTGCTCACTGGGAGGATAGAGGAAACTGCGGGTGAAGGTCAGCCCTTCTGGGTAGTTGGAACAATTTTGGCTCCGAGCAGCAGGGATTCTAACATCAGCCCGCAGACAGTCTGAAACAGTGGGAGGAAGAGGAGATGTGTCTTCCTGTGAAAAGGAAAAAAAAAGGTATTACACCCACGGCTGTGGGTGAGCCTATGCTTTGTATGGTTTCAATTTTCTAGAATGGACTTCATTGAAACTTCTCCTATTTTCATAGTGAATCAGGTCACTGCAAGTAATGGATACTAATGTTTTCTGGGTAATGTTTTCCCTCTACTTCTGTTTTTAGGTAATTCAGGGAAATCCTTATGCAGCATGTAAAATTGTAGTAGCAAAATAAGGTTATACCTTAGGCAAAAACAGATGACGTTTGACTCATTAGTCACTTTTACATATTTCTGGAAACACAAACTTGATGTCACATCCTCCTGGGAAGCAGCTGGTATTTAAAATGACACTATCACCTCATCTTGGCATCTGAGGATGCTGTCTCCATAAGAATCTGTGCTGCTCAAGAGTTATATCCAAAGAAAGTCATAGTAAATTTAGTACGTTTTACTGGCTAGCTTCACTAACTTCACTGAGACATGTTAACATGCACACCAGCTAAGATTTGGCCAAGAGTGATTCTGATGGGTATAATTGTTCTATAACCTTCACTTTTTTCCTATAACCTTTTCTACAATCTTTTTTTATGATTTTACTAAAGCATTAACTAAATCATCTGAACATGCTTTCTGTGTTTAACTGTATTTTCTTTTGCATCCTGTTCATGTAAATTGCATGTAATTTATTTTCATTTTGGTAAGAATGGAACATATCTGTTTTATACAAATAGAATTGTTTTATTCAGTGCATTATTCAGTGGATTTTCTTTGGTTAAAACTGAGCAGAAACAAAGAACTGGAATGTTCTTCTTGTGCCTCTTTTTACTCCTGGATTTAAATTTTTTACTTTCTTTTGTCAAAATTCCTCTAAATGCCCATATTATGATCAGGTTGTATATTAATGGAAAACATATATATCACATGGATTGAAACATAAAAGACAAAAATCTTTCTTTGCCACCTGAGCAGATCATGTGTCATTGTCAAGCAAATGTAAATCCCAGTACAAATCTGACATCCAATTCATCTGAGCATTTTGTCCTTTATACTGCCCAAATCCATAAAGCAGGCTTAATGAGTCAGGGTCACTGAAGAAAATATTATTTTAAACTTAATAATTAGGCTGTTGTATACAACAACAACTTTAACTTTTTTATGATCTCTTATTTCTTCGTATTTTACTGATAAAATAAGAAATCACATAGACATCAATAACAGTCCTCTTCAGACAGAAAAATCAATGTAGAAGTTATTTCTTCAAGGCAACTTAGAAGGATCAAATTATAGGGGCTAGTAAGTCCATGACCGACCACTAGTTTAATGACCCTGAAAACTCAAACAATTTATTCCAGAGCCACGTATCTTTAAACTCTAAGAGGTTCATTCAACCATAATTCCATTTCTCAGAAATTATATCATGTAACAGAGCAAATAAGCAGAACATAGAGAAATATGCATTAATACAAACTGTCTTCAAGAGTTGCACAAATAGGAAAAGATCATGATACTCTTGGGAAAGCTTAAAAGCTTCTGATTTTGGAAATCACAGCCTCCTTTTCCTCAGGAACTGATGGACAAGCTGGAGCACTGTGTTGACAGCATACCCCTTTTACAGAACAGGCTTACGGGAACCACCTTACCCACAGCTCTATTCTTCTATGTCTTTTGTGTGTCTAATGAATGGCCATTCCCACATTTTTAAAACTGTATTTTAAGGTAGCTGAAATTTGAATGATATCAAGACACTTTTTCAGACATAAGGGCCTTAGGCCATTAGTACTTAACCAGGATTCCTGAAGAATGGACCACATTTTCAACCAGTTCTTTAAAAATAGTAAAGATATTTGATAACCTACAGGCTTATTCACAGTATAGGCAGTCCACAGTGGCATCCAGACATCAGAGCTGTATCCACTCACATACCGATGATGGGAAAGAAGGCAGTACACATTTCTCTTCTGAAGAACTTTGGGTCTCCCATATGGCAAATGATCCGAACTTGCCTTCTTTACTAAAATTTAAGCAATAATTATGGATTTATTCTTCTATAACATTTTGGATGGCACAAAGGTTTGAGAGAGCAGAGATAAAAATTTAAATTAAAACTTTAATAAATAAAAATAAAACAAACAGTAAACATGGACATGTGTTTCTTTAAGCTTTTGGTTTATGAGTGGAATAAAAAAATGTAGAAAATAGTTTTCTTATTATGTTTAATGTACAAAAGCCAGTCTATCAGATTTTCATATTCTTGTTTCTTTGAAATCTCATACCAAAATTTTAAACTTATCTTGCCAGTGGAGTGAAATTTACATCTTATTTGGCTAGGAAGCAATACAATATTTCCTAAAATTTCCAGAAACCACATAAAAAACAAACAGAAATATCTATGGGGATTTATGATTAGAGAAAGACTAAGTTATGGATAAAAGGTAGGAATCACAAGTTATGACATATAGCCTAGAGGCACTCAGGCTTTCTCCAAAGACCACTGGAACCTGTATAGTGTTTTCCAATATTTTAATGAAATTCAGATCCCATTCTTATATATACATGTTGCTATAACAGTGTCCATTAGCTTTTTTTAAAGAAATGCAAAGGGAAAAAGGAGAAAAGATATGCTTCTTACTTGGCTTTCCTGCTTTACATTCAACTGTAACTAACATTGGAAAAATCCCCACTGAAACCAATTACATAAAATACAAACCAGGTATAGATTTAAAAATATTATTGTACTTTTCAATCTTGTTACTTACTTTCTTCTATACTGAGATTTAACCTCCCATTTAGTACTCCTTCTAACTCAACTGACACCTGTAAAATGTGAGAGAATCATTCAGAATTAATCCACCGTTTAGAAAAAGCAAAGGAAGCAGAACACACTTGAAAAAGATACAAGAAGTCCTTATTTACATTCTGGCATGAGCATCCCAGTCCGTCTTCAGGAATAAGACTGGAAACTGGACATGAAGAAGGAGGAGAGTCTTCTTTTGGATGTGAAGGACTGTAAAAAGGTTTTTTTAAGAGGTGATTCAAGCTGCCATGAGTTCCATTGTTTGGTGCTGGTGTTATACGCAGCAAATCTGTTGAAATATTTGAAATTTGTACACATGTTTTAAGACCAAACCGGCATTTTAAAAAGTCATTCTCCTAGGCATTCTAAATGGAGAAGAAATAGTTATTCCATTATCTAAACTATTATGATAACTACTCTCATCAACCTGCAATTTTCTAAGTAGGGGCGTTCTTTGCTATCTTCCACTGCATCAAGATTTGGTAATTATAGATTTGAGTACTGTTGATACAGTTTTATATATTTCCATAACATTAATTTAATGCAGAGTACGAATGTGATTGCAACTGCACCATATTCTGAAGCGTCCTAGCCTATTGCTAGTGTGTGATGCTTTAATCCATATTTTCTGAGACACATCCTTCCTAATTGCTCACTGCTGGAACTGCAATGGTCCATTATATGTTACAAGTTACAAGATTCTTATCCCACAGTTTCACAGGCCTCATTTCAACTAGCCCACATGGCATGTGTTGTTCTCTCTGATTCTTTAGTGGAATTCTTCTGCAATCAGAAAAAAACTTTGTAGCAGAACAGCTTTTGCCAGTTTGCCTTTTAGCACTGTATGGAAGGCATAAAAGCATCAATTCAGTGTTTTGTGGGAAAAACCTAGTTTCTGAATGAAATCACTGAATTTTTAGTTACTCTTCTTTTAGCACTTATAGCACTGGCATTTGAAACAGTTTATCATCTAAAGTACTGGATTGTTTATACTCACCACACATAAGGTTGTAAACCTCAATGTTTTCAAAAGCATCCACTTCTGTTTTCTCTTTAAAGCCTGGGCCATATCCTAAGAATATAGCCTAGATGGTAATTTAAAAAAAATATCATTATCGAAAGGAATTCAAATTCAAAAACAATTCAGTTGCATTTTATGGAAAATGGAAAATATAATCTTTTTGCAGTCACAAAAGTTAAAGATACAGGATTGTTCTGCTAAAGAAGGCAAATTTTTGCCATGGCATGTAATTTGAAGGAAATTGCAAAACAAATTCATTGAGAAGGATAGTTTAAATAATACATGACTCTTGATTGGGGTTTGGGGGCTTTTTTTCTTAATACCTGTTCTATTCCAAAGTCTGAGTCACTGAAGGGCCTATAGCTATGTTTAAAGCAGTAAGCAGGGAACTGCAGAGACCCACTCCAAGGTCAGGAAACACTTGCATCAGTATCACCAATGGTACAACACAGAGCTGGATGACCCTCGCTAGAGTCTGCAAACATGGTAGCAGAACACTGATACTACTTACAGTCTCACAGTAGTTTCTACTACTTTATAAGCCTCCTGAGCTGCCTGTGGTAAGACACAGGAAACATGACTAAACAGAACAATTATCTGTTCTAAAGCAATATTATGTTTCCATAAGAGAAAAGGAACTTTTAATTTATATTAGATAGATAACATTTGTGTCTTTATAAAGCAAAACAAATTGCTTCAGTTACTGTGCCACCAGCATAAGATTTTCTATGATTAAAGTTTCCATGGTAACCAGAATTTACCTTTCCTTTCCATACAAACATTCAGCATCCTTCTGAACAGTATTTTGACATTTGTTTTTAATACAGTTGTGAAGATCTGGTAGAATTTGATTCTTGGACACAGAATATGGCACATGTAGTGGCACACTTGACTTTATTTAAAAGGTCACATCACAGAAAGTACATGAAAAACCAAAAGCTCAAGACCTCGAAATATTTTCACTGTAACCAGAAGTGAAAATTGGATGAAACTATACTAACTTTTTTGTTCTGATGATATGATTAACTCTTGTAAGACAAGCAGAGACAATGAGATTTAGCTTTTTTAAGTATACTGGCTTTCAGGTACTCAGGTGAACTCCCAGAGCCTGTGGAGATTTTTCAGTCATTGCCTCAACAGAAGGATGAAATAACAAAATAATTCAGTGTCCCATAGCTAAACACAGTATACTTGGTTACTGTAGTCTACCTGGCTCCAAGCAGGTAAAATAAGCCCAGAGAGGTTTTAATATGGGACCCCAATGAAGCAGGCCTAGTACAGATTGATGAAAATCAATACAAACATGTGGACCCAGAGCGTGTTAACAGTTTCCATGTCTTGTTGGCTCAAAAGGAAAAGCAAACTGCAAAAACTATCATATATTCTGTATTCTGCTGCTTTGCCTAGCACATCATGATTTTGTACATAATAAAGTGCAAGGCTTGAATAGAAATCATCTTACCTCCATACTTTTAAATTCATTGTTATAGCCATGGTTACCCCCATCACAAGATGTGTATCTTTTATCCCTAAGGAGAAACCATCATAAAATGTAAATAAAAATAGCACAAATAGAACCAGTTAATAACAGTCATCGTGACTCACTGGACTCCGGATCACATCTTATGAACTGACTCAAGCATGATATTGCAGTACTTATTGCTCATCATAGTATTCACTTTTTCTGGAGATGTCTTTCTCCATAACAGAAATTGCTATGGACAGAAATAAATTATCCTAGGTGGCTACAAGTGTACAGTGAAACAATGTTTTGAAAACAAATTGAAAAAATTGCTGGTTTTGTACTGAGGCCTTCACCTAGCGAGAAGTTTCAGAACAAGTGTGATCTGCTTAAAAAGAATTCTTCAGTTATATTCTGTGGTATCTGCATTTTACCAGCAGACTTATAATGGGAGAACAGTGCTATTAGCCTTTGCAGAATAATAACACTGCAAGGGATTGTGCCTTACAAGACAAGGCATTTTCATCATGAATTCTGAAGGGTGAAGGAGAGATGTGGATGTGTAGGGTTAGGTTATAGAATTAATAATATGTCAAAATAGTCTAACATAGTGATTAACACTTATTTTTATTTACCCACTGCTGAGACACCTGGAAAGATAAAGAGATAGTTACCCCATACTGATTCAATGCACAAGTTATCAAGCATGTGCATCCTGTTTTTAAGAGTCCCAAGAACATTTGAGCACAGTTTAAAAAAGGGTTATTATAAGATTTTTCAGTGAACATTTCTTTTTATATGTCCAGGACAATTATTGGACTGCATCAAAGCAAACAGTCAAGAGATATATTCATTTAGGTTGGGAATTTTCTACTATTTTAGTAGTCTTGAGAGTCCAAGTTGGATCTCGTTTCTCTTACTGCAATACCAGAGTATAGTATTGCTGCAAACACCACAGATTTTGTATGGACTTTTCAAAGCCTCAGGTCTAAGGCTTGTCTGAACTTCTCCTGACTTGCTCAGAGCTATTTTTTTTTTAAAGTTTCACTCTTACAGCAATTTTTTGTAATGACCTGGTGGTTATGTCTACTTTGTTACCTTACCAGCTTATCTTTGCATGATAATACAAGTACATCTAACACATGTAGAATGTACCATATCTAGTGAACTGAGATGTCATGTTAACTTGCAGACCAGTGAAGAACAAGCGAGCTGTAGTGTTAGCATACAAATAGGAAGAACCCCATTCAGATCACAGAGTGAGGAAGAAATTTTGATATATTCCTCCTGATGAAAGACTCGTAATACAGATCATTGGCCATATCCACACCTGCACCAGACTGAAGCCATCAACCTTAGGACCTAGAAGGGCAGTGGAGGGGTGACTGCAACGCCAAGCAAAGGCCTAGATCCTAGAATGTTTTGTATAACAATTTTAATTGCATTATTTCCAACTCAGCATATTCTGTGATTCTGAGATTTTTGAGAATTTTTCTGTGAGGTAGTATTCATTTCTTTACTTTCTTTTTTTCCTCAATTTTGGTTTTGTATTTTGGTTTTTGTAAAAATTTAATCTGGAGTAGTAATGACTCTTGTATTAGACTGTTAAGGTTTGAATCACACTAATAACACATTCTTGGCTTTATGTGTAAGGCATGCATCCTTTTTACTCATAGTAAGATTTTAAAAGTAACAAATATGGTAATGTAGCAAGTCTAAAGGAAATGAGGCATCTGTGAAGCAAATTAGAAGGATGAGAATGGGATGAAAAAATAGGGAAACAGTCACACAAATTAGGTTACCTCACAGCCAGCCACTGTCGATCCACCAAAAGATGAACTTTATCAATACGAACATTATTAGCATAGTGGAATCGTTTTGGCAAGTCAGGCGTCAGATAGGGCTTGAAGTGCTGAGGAGATCTTTTGCACTGTGTAAGAGCAAAGAGTCCAGTCATGAGTTTCACTCAGTTTCAAAAAAATGCCCATCATTCAAAATTATTACAAACATCTTAGTGAAATGAATGTAAGCACAGAGCCCATTATTCACAGATAGCTTCTCAGATAACCTGCAGATGTCATTTTTGGCCCAGGAAGCAATGGGGGGAAAAATGACACTTTTTCAGGACTATTCAAAAATACACTATATATAATATGTATATGAAGTCCACAAATACAACACTGTAGTGAAAATATATCTAGACCTGAAAGACATTCAGTAGTAACGTTCAGTCTATTTGTCTGTACTAATATCACTGGCACCTAGTTGGTAAGATTACACGTTACAAGAGAAAGTTCCCTGGCAGTTAATTTCTGACATGATCTGTTACTTTACCATTCAGTAAATAACAAAGCAAGCCAAGTATACATAATATAGCACAGTCTTACATTTCAGTTCCAAGCCTGAACATGTACTGTGATGCTATGTAAATGTCCATTGCTCAGCTGTTAGCTAAAGGTCTTAGTTTTTATATCCACGTTTAACGTGTTAATATCATTTAAAACGGTAGTGTTAGCAGGCATGCCATGAATGACCTCGGAATTGAGAGCCTAATGATAACCATATGACATACTGCAAAGACCTAACTATATGTGGCAAATAGAAGCCATTCCAGCTGGCTGCAAACATCATGGCCAAGTTTCAGAAGTGCTGCTCCTGATAAGGAATCCAGCACTTGGGACTACACAGAACATCTAAAATGCTGATGGATAAACCACAGAATTGGGTTTGGTTTACCACATAGGATTCTTGGAGTGTGATCTGATATCTTTACCTCCAAGTACTAGAGTTGCATGCTCTACACAGAATGACATTAACATGTGAAATGAGTGTGGCTTAATAGTCATCAAAGAAGCATAGAGGAATCCATGAACATGAAAAATAAGGTTTCAATGTGTTTGCTAGCCCAGGATAAGAGGTCTAATTAAAAGAAAAAATAGAGGAAATCAACATAGGACTTTCATGTCTATTGATCAGCAATTAATATACAACACACAACTCCCTTCTCTGCCCCAAACTCTAATTCTAAGAACTTAAGAGGGACAAAATACAGTAAACATTTAAGAACAGAAAAGGAAAGAGGACATGTTCTGATACCAGATATTTCCATAAGGCATGAGACGTCACATCTCTGTAACTATTAGCAGTAAGAGTTTCAACTGAATTTGAGAACATGCAAATTGTGATAGATATTACCCTCACACTGATGTTCTTTGATCCACATCATACAGTGAAGTAGGGGATGTAGCACTGAAAAAGCTCCCTCTGCTATTCCCAACCATTGATAACCTACTCCTACATCTTCTTTGAATGCTGGCAAATAAAGAGTATGTTCTTAGGCATTCAGAATCAAGAAAAAATTAAACAGAGAGGTTCACTGTCCTTTGGACTTCAGACACAGGCAAAGTGAAGTGTAATATTGCACAACTGAGTTGCTCAACAGGTTAGAGGTAGACCTCTAGTGGTGATATATTAGAAACACACCCAACTGGGAGCCCAGAATTTTTCCAAACTGAGAGCATTTATTCTAAAAGTACCAGAACTTCTGTCTAATGCTTAGCTTAGGACAAGTCACAAAAGAGAATGAAGAAAAAAAGGGGAATTTATGCCAACACACAGAGGGTAGGGAGTTTAAGTGTTTAATTCACTGCAAATTGTAAATACAAATAAATACTAAAAAAAGTTACTTTAACCTAGACTGGGTTTGGCACTGGTGGTCCAGTGCTAACAAGATGCCTATTATCTGAAGCATCTCTGTGCTGTATTCTGTTCTGTAATGAAGATATACCCTACTTTTTCCATGTGAAGTCAGCCACTTGTCTTTCAAAGTGAAAATACAGAAAACTCTTTTGCTCTGAAGAGAGATCCCCTGTGGCAAACCTTTGTGCATCATCTTTGAACAATTTCCAGAACTGCATCCCATAGTACACCGGAGTCAGTACTATTTAAACTGGCACTGTAGTGTCATTTTTTTACAAATTGTGCTTTTTGATCAGATTCTTTTTAAGAGTAGTTATGAGGAAAAGTTATGAAGACATTTACTCACTGTGAGGTTTTTAACAATTCCTTCTGAGTCAACTGTTAAAAAGAGAAGACGAATTAACATACATTTAAACAGCTGAAGGTTCAAGCCTCATTAGAAAAATTTCAACATGCTTTCTCTCTCTAAAACTGGTTTTCTTTACTAGCTTGTGAAGACGTAACAGGCAGGAATGTTATGTTTCCAAGGGTGTCTGTCAGTAAGGTAAGAATGTTGTATTTCAAAAGGTAACTGCCTGTAATTGTGCCTGTGGAAGTACCTGTGGGCACATCAAAATAGACTGTAGCCATGGTGATGACTGTCTACAGCTAAAGTTGATGGATCATCAGACCCAAGGATTTTTCTCTGATCTAACCTCTGTTTGAAATATTATAACCTTTTATGCATTGTACTGGATCTGGAGCACTTGTCTCATATTCCACTTACAGCAACAGTCACAGAAAAAAATTCAGTCTGTCTTAGTACTTTTACCTTCCACATTTACCAAGATCAGCTTTGAGCATTTGACATTAGCTTTCAAAAAACAAATCTGAACACTTCACAGAAGGAAAATTTGTTCAGAAAAGTAAGACTGCTAGATGAAATGAGTCAACAATGATATTGAGATTGAGACACCTACAAAACATCACTATTCTCTCCTCTGCTCTTGTCTGACTTAGAGTGTTTTCTGTTTAAACTAAAGAAAGGATGCTTTATGTTGCATAAATATTGTGCCTACAAGTATAAATACAATTAGAAAGGACAAACAAAAAGTACAATGGGGTCCCATTGTGAGATCTGCAATAAATATGCCTTTATGAATATTTTACAGATTCTATAAAGTCAATACACAGAGCACTTCCACGATTTTACATTCATTCCTTTTCCTAATACAGAAGGAGTTGGGATTTTTTTTTCACCTCTGGTAGCATGGGATTTATTTCAAGACAGAGTCAGCTCAGATGGCTTCAATTTTCTGCTCTTTTATGATACTAGCCAAAGGGCTCGATCAAGGCTTAGATTACACTGTGCTAAGGTTTAGATTCTGTTACTTTTTACACACAGTTAGAAATACTCACTTCTTCAAAGAGACCGACTCTACCAATGTTGCACAAGAAATCTGTGAAGAGCAATGCACTTACAAAAGACCTGAATTCCAGTTCAAAACAATAGAACTGCCTTGACTTCATATTTCCATGCTAAGAAAATACAAATCAGAGTCTGAAACGAGCTTTTCTCACCTTCAATCTCATCTAATGAGGTCATTCATACAAAAAATACCCAAACAACTTCCATGGATGTTTGAGCCAGAGAAGGTGAAACAGACAGCTGTTCACTCTGCTGTTTACTACTGATTATCCATTTTCCTTACTTACATATTTATTTCCTGATATATTGATTGTGCAATCACAGTACTGATCCACACTTACAGGTAAAATAGTCCCTTGGAACATTTTTTGCTCGAATGCGAGCTGCAGGCCCAGCATACATGTAGAAATCCACTTGTTTGAAGTAATTAGTCATGTATTCTAACTGTTTGCAGTAGGTCTTCTCCATCCCTAAAGAACAATATAGAAACAGTTATTTCTGATATGCAATATATGACAAGGAAGATAAAGTTAATTATGAAATGGATTAAAACTAGTAAGCACACATACTACACAAAGGAAGAAAATAGTGACTTAGTAAACTTTAGATTGAAAAAAGTATATACATTACCATGATCAGCCAAAACAATGAGGTTTACACAATTGTGCAGGTTTCTTTGTTTAAGACCATCCATGAGCATCCCCAGTGCTTGATCTGCTACCTGTAAGGCTTTGATTACCTGTGAGATAAACCAGTTGCATTAGAATTTTTCTTTCTGATTTCAAGTTCTCACTTAAATGCAATCATCAAAGTCTAAAAAAGTGAGTTTTTCTGTCAGTTTTCCAGTTCTTAATATTGCTTTCTCTTTTCTTTTTCCATCAGCATTAGAGTATAAGTATGCACATTTCCACTACTTTACCACAGAATAATCAATTTAAATAAAAAGACTCACAATTAATTTTTTCTTCTACCTCAGAAAAACTAAGCTTTAAAATGTTTGTTGTAAGGAATAAAGGAACACGTTCAGAGCCAATTCATTCCTTGCTCCTGAATTTATATAAAAATATCAGATTTATAACATTAAATATGATTTTTGCTCTAGTATGACCTTGTCATTGTACTAACAATAAGCAGCATTCAATAGATATTAACATGTGTATTATCTGTAAGACCAGTATAACACCCAAGGAAGCATGGAGCCTTTCTCTCAGGCGTACAGTCCCTTTGAATTTCCTACAGAAAACCATTGATCCCCACTGAAGCAACAGGAGAGAAATGCAGCACAACCCACACTGGAGCCGTTCACAGAGGATGTCTCTTCCGAGTTGACACAGCCAATTTACATTTCTTCTATAAGTCCTACAGCAAGAACAAGTCAGCTGAATCTGAGAGCTCCATGTCTGAGCATTTGCACCCCTCTTGTTGCCCTGACTGCTGCACTCCTGAATGTTTTCTGTGCATGGATGATGGCATATATACAATTACACATACAGTAAGTCCTTTATGAACAAAAAAAAATGAAGTTACTTCCACTTAGAGAGCCTAAAACTATCTACAAAGACCAGTTTTTCTGACCTTGTCCACTACATCAAGGCCTTCTGCTAAAGAACATTTTCAAATATATTAAACAAGGTCATTCCAGGAAGGACCTGATACAGTAAGTCCTAACATCCTTAAAGGCTGAACGTTTTTTGCCTTCATGCAAGTAAAAATGTAGTATTTTTGTGTTACAAATTAACAAACATTTAAGTATAGTGTTAGGAATAAATAAAAGTCAATTCTGAGAATTGGTCAGGCCATATGCTTCCAAATATCACTTACCAATTTAATTAAAGTTCAGTCTAAACTTAACCATTAATAGTATTTCTAATAGTATGAGCTGAAAGTATTTTCTGTCAGTCTGTTTGGATACAGCTCTTGGAATCATAACAGTGGGCCCAATCACAAACTTAAGTTCTTAGTAAAGTAAAAAACAAATCATAAAACAGTCATGGCAATTTTTTATCTACTATCCAGGTATATAAATTGTTTAAGTTCATAGTACAACAACATTTTTAGTGTGATTTAGTCTAAGGAAAGTATAAACTACTTACACCACCACTAACTGGTCCAAATGAATGTCCAGAAGAATCTGGTTCTTCAATATATAAAGTGTAGAAATCAGGCCTTAAGTTAGAAATAAGTAAGAATGGCTTATTAAGAGAATTTGGAGGCAACATTTGAAATTAACACTTTCATCTGAAGTTTAAATATTAAATGAAAATTCAAAAGGGATTATAAATAACTATTTTAAACCTTAATAAAAGTTCATACAGAAAACAAAATCCTTCACCTTCCTCTGAGTTTTGTAATTAATCAACACAGGCTTATTACCATTTTCAAAACACTATCTAGTGTTTTTAATGGTATCCAAAAATCACTCTGAAAAACATCAAGATATTAGACACCAGAACAAACTATTCCTTTTTGAGATTTAAATGGAACTACCATCTAAAGGATTTCTTCCTGATTGAGTGCACTTTAGGAATTTTTAACACGTTATCATATAAAATATTTTACTTGTTTACATGTCACAAAAGTAACACCACAATCAGTACAGATATCAAACTTTCATCTTGAATTATTTCCTGCAATTACTTCCAAATATTTAACTTTTCTTGTGCAGTATCTTTCATATAAAATCTTTTATCCAGACTTAGACTAGAAACTGGATGTTCCACATTTCCTCTAGGCCATGCATCAAATAAAAAGACACAACAATGAAATCAAACTTTTACAACAGATCATCCCCTTCAGACATAAGTTCATTTTTTCATTTTTTCGTATGTACAGCCTGATTCTGAAAATTATTATCTATAGAACAGGTTTAAGTTTTGCAAATTATCATTTGAGATGGTTAGGAAGACTCTTTGTTTCAGAAACACCTGCAGATATTTCAATTGCTAAGCATTAAACCTTACTAAGGTATAGTCACACAAACCTGCTAGATATTACTAAGCATTACCTCTGAGATTTGATATTATCAAGCCATTTCAATATTCCTGAAATTCTCTGTTCATATATAACTGAACTGAAAAAAAAAAAAAGGAAGAAAAAAGGTTTATGTTAACAAGACTTTCTGATAAGTGCTTATAATTCCAAGACATGGAGAAAGCATCCATACTCCAGTCAAATATTAAAGTCACAGATTTGGAATTCAAGAATGATGCATTTTAACAAGGTACCAGCTTTCTCATTCTCCTTTTTCCTTGACTGTAACTCACTTCTAATGATAAATTAGACAGATCTTGATTTTGCAAACACAAACATGTGATGGTGATGGGACTACTCATATGTTTATAAATACATTGGGGGGGGGGGGGGGGGAAGGGGATCTCAAGTTTAGGAAATAAACCTAAAAGTACAAGACAGAATAATTTTTATTTTTTCCAGTATGTGTAAACCTTGGACTTTCATATTTTAAAAGTAAGTAATTTGCCTATCAAATTCTTTGTGAGGTCATGCCTTCTCTCCTGTGAAAAGACTCACCCAGTAACAGTTCTGCTTTCCCTCAAAGTCATGCACAACCTTTATGTTAGTTACAGTACTCAGTGTTTTCTGAGTACCAATCCTACACATCACTGCAAAGCCTAATATTTAGAGACTTACATTTGTATGTTTGCTTTAGATTATCTTTGAAAATATGAAGAATCATAGGAAATTTACTGAACTAATAATGAAAATTGAGAAATAATTTACTAATATCAATGCCTTCCATAACAAAAAAAAAATCAAAAACCTCAAACAAACATCACCATCAACAACAACAACAACTAAAAACGAACAAAAAACCCTCAGAAAACTATGAACATAATTGTTCCTTCAATGTGGAACCTGTGGATTAGCTAGAAAAGACACAGAGAACTATGATTCAGCAGCAGTGTGCATATTAAACATGCAAACAAGACCAGAGGGAGTTGATCTAGAGCTCATCTACCTTCAGTAGCTTCCCTATCCAGCACCCTCTCTTCAGTTAATTTCTGTCTCTGATAGCCTCTTGCCATGACTTCTAAGTCTGTGCTCATTTGGTTACAGTATAGGTTATCTGAAAGCTTATTCTCTAGTGCAAATAGTGTTGAAGAGCTATATAATGTGTGTAGATTTCATACATGGAAATAAGGTAGTCATTGGTGCTGCTTAGCAGTGGCTACTGATCAGTTCCGGGATGCTTTCCTAATGTTATACAGTTGGCTGAAACTTCCAGAACTGTCTAGGAGAGCAGAATATACACTACCCTTTGACTTTCTCATTGTGAATCCCTATAATGGTTTTGAAAATTTCAAATATTTTTGGTAGTTCCATGGCAAAACCAGGATAACGTGACATGGCACTTATCTGTCAGACTTGTTTAAAAGTCATGTACTTAATTTCCTTCAAGTGTCAAATAGCAATTTGGATTTTTGGAGAAATTTGCAGGAATTCAGTACAAGCCCTACAAAATCTTACCTGTTGAATACGGTGTACAAAGTGGGGTATGTTCCATTAATTGGAACATCAGAGCCTGGCCAAAAGTAGGTGCCTGCTTTCAAATTTTGGTACATCGCTGTCAACCAGATCTATGGGTGGAGATACAAACAATTTTTTGTCATTTACATCACTGGAAGACCTCAGGTCACTAGAGTAGAAATAAGTAATTGGATCAGAAATAAGTGCTGCAAGCATGCATTTTTGTTTCTTCTTTCACACATCACACAGTTGCCTAATGACCATATCTGATTCGAAGTTTTTTTTCACATGTGCATTCTCAAGAAAAATTAGTAGGACGGAAGCCATGATGTTGTAATTTCATGGATATTGTCAGCATAGAAAAAAATCATAGAGGTACTCCCATAATTGGCAATGGGCAATGATTTTTCTTCCTGTGACAAATGCCAGTGGCATGGATCATGAAGATGGAAGAATGGTTCAGAACTGCTTCAGGAATTTTCAGACTTGACATTTATTTACAGGTATGGTGGTCAAACACTGAAACAGACTTCCTAGAGAGGTGGTTGCTGCCCTATGCCTTGTCAGTGTTTAAGAGGCAGTGTCCTTAACAACATGCTTCAACTTTTGCTCAGCCCTGATCATGCAGCTGATCAGAAGATCATTTTAAGTCCCTTCAAAGTGAAATATTCTATTCTATTCTATTCTATTCTATTCTATTCTATTCTATTCTATTCTATTTGTTTAATTTCATTTTGTGTCTGTTTCTATTTGTACTTCTATTTCTACTTCTATATTTATTCTAGATATGGATTCTAGTTATCTTATTATAAGAGGGCATATTTCTATTAATTCTAAAAAGTGCAGCTCTGGTTCTGTTACACACCTGATGGAATCCTTGAAGAAGCAATAGCACCAAACCCTAGGTATTTGCATACACTACGAGCCTGACTACACAGACATACACACACACACAAATACCAATGTATATTAAATAGATATACTATATCCTGTGCATGTTTTTTTTTTAAAAATACCACTATTAGAGCCTGATATTTCTACTAAATTATTAATACTAATCATAGCCTTAGGTACAATTGGGGGCTGTTATGAAATCTGCTGTATGTTATATACAATTGCTCATTTTTCTAAAAATTAAACTTTTTGCTATTCCCTTCCTTGCTTTTATATGCCTGGACATTTGTATTTGTAAATGGATATTATTTGGAAGTAGATTTTCAGATTTCATTTTGTAGTTAGTTGTCAAAAGACAAATAAAAAAATTCCCCAAAATCAAACAATACTATAAATGTGCTGTGGCTCTCTGTGGCAAGAAATCCATTCCAATACTAGCCAAAATAATTAAGTCTTTTTTTACTAATACTATATTAGCTCTCAGAATTAACATTTTAACAGTTCCTTTACTTTCATAAGAAGCAAACTATTTTGTAGGCAGCCTGTAATCCAAATCCTAGAGGTTATTTAGTGCATACTGCAAATATATCATACAGTTATGTAATTTATTCCCTTTTTGTTTTGTTTTATTACATGACACATGAGCCACTCTGGACTTCAGGAAATGTCATATAAGAAACCTACTGGTTGACCTTTCCACCATGAAGGATTGAATTTTTCCATCCCTGAAAGTGAGAAATGCTCATTCAAGCCTACATCATAAATGTTGTTATCAATGATACCATGAGATTCTGGATACAATCCCTGCAAAATAAAAATAAACAAAATTAAATGCTTAGTCTTGAAATCAAATGAAGCACTGCATTTTTTTAGGACTGTATTATCACAGAAACAGAACACAGTTTACTAATCCACACAGATCATCAACTTCCTGCCAATGCAATCAGGGCACCTGTCAAGTTCCCTTCCATTTCCATATTTTCTTCTCAGCCTCACTAAAACCTGACGTGTTATAAATTAAGTACCCTATGTGTCCCATGGCTGTATCTCAGCTGCCAAACCCATCCTAACACACAACTATTATCCAAAGGCTGTGTCCTCACCCATACTAACCCATATCCACTTAGACTGACGAACATCAAGACTAATGGGCTCACAGGCCAGGGTCAGATGGCATACATACACAGCCACATAGACTGTGCCTGTATGCACTGTCTCAGCATTTGTATCTCTCTTTTATACCTATGGTTTGGGTTCCCATGTCCCACAAAAAGACTGGCACCACAAAATCCTTTCTCTGTCATCTAGATAATGAAAAGGAAAACCAGCAAATTCTCACTTACTGTGACAATAGTATAGTGGTTTGGAAAGGTTTTTGTGGGGTAAACAGCTCTCATGTATTTTGAATGTGTGCCACATGTTTCTGCAACAAATCATGGTAGTAATATAAATTTTCTTACTGTTTTTTTAACCGAAAAGTAACAATCTTAAAAACAAATAAACAAAAAATCCTCACAGTCTATTGCCGTAGTATTAGATAGAAAAATATGACTCCAAATTAAGATGCATACGTTCACAGTGAGTGTCTCCTTGTGAGTTAAGCCTACTGCTCCATTGCAGTCAGTGGATCTGGATGCTCAATTCAGTTGCCTAAATCCCGGGGGTCTAAGGTTATTTGAGAAGTCTTTTAATGATCGTGTCTGGCCTTAGATGCTGCTCCTACATCCTGTCTGTCAACACAAATGAGTTTCTCAGACACTTTTGGGTTCCAAAATGGCCTAGACATACATGTTTATGCAATGAGACTGAAGCCTGAGGTCAGACCAAGCAAGAGCTGATTGATGACCAGCAGAAAAGGACCCAGTTGCTTAAGCACTGGAGATGAGTGCCTTTCGAGATACCCTCTCATGTCCAAGACATCTGCATGACAGTCGGCAGTTTTGATGCAAATCACTGGGATACGTGTGTTCTCCTGACACAGCTGATTAAGTCCATGGCACTCTGAAGAACACATAGGTTAAGGCAACAGTTTGTCCTGTCTGTCTGTCAATTGAGCTGACTTGTTCTCTAGGCTCTTGCAATGCACTGTACAAATCGTACTAACAATAAAGGCTCTGACTTCAATGAGCATGTAGGCATCTCACATGCAGACACCTCCAAGAATATGTCTAAACGTAGGTGTCCTGACCTGTAGTGAATCCCACCCCAGGTGTCCTACCTGTATCTCCAAACATTGCATTATTTTTCATCAATCCAAGGTACTTAGCACACCTGAACACCTGCAATGTCTAAATTCACTGTAGTAGCCAACTCATTTACCGACAAAAGAAAAGTGTGAAGACTGGAAGACATCTTAATGCACTTTTTAAATCTAACTAATGTGGACAAAGTTCTATATTAAGTTACAGCCAGATGATTACTTCATTTTCATTCAAATAATTTATTCTTTGATGTACAGCATTTTAGTCAAAGAATTGAAGATGATTTCAACTAAACAACCCAAACAATGAGAATCTGAAATCTTTTTAAAAAACTATTCCAGTAGGTACAGAAAAAAGGCTTTAAGACTGTTTGAAGAAAGGCTGAATAATTGATAAATACATGGGAAAAACAACATACTTTTTCATGTATCTTTTGTACAGTAAAGGTGATATATTCATAGCATACATATTCTCTAACAATTACCTTGATTAGTTCTACCTAAAGTTCTAGGTTAATGGAGTTAATAGAGAGGAAACACTTTAAGCTACAAATCAATGTTATGTTTTTTATTTTGCAAGGGAAGGCATTTCTCTTTCCTGTAGATTTCAGAGAAATATAGGCATGAATGTGCATAAGCAATTGCTAAAACTGACCACAAATAAGAGTAATGCGGAATAAGATCTGCTCTTGTTTGAAAAGATTTCTTGGAAACATAGCGTGGTATTCATGCCTTTTGTCAATTTGGCATTTCCTTTCCACTCATTTCAAAAGACTGGAACTGAGCACTATTTCAGCATACATATTTCTTCAATGATTCAGGTTTCTTCAAGTCAGAATGACATCAAAGAATAAACCAATTGCACAAGAATTCAGGTTTGCACAATGCTTCAAGCTCAGGCTTCTAGATGCTGTCTTTATCCACAAACAATTGTTAACTATTCAGTAAAATGTAGTACTTTGCAACGTGCATGTGAAGTTTTCAAATGAGCACAACAGAAACATAATATGACATATTCAGAAGAGGTACATATACTGTCATTTTAGAATATTACAGATGAGAAGAAATTAATAAATATGAAGACATTTTATCCACGTACAAAGTGTCTTGAGAGCTGAGGTCTAAATAGGAAATTTTAGCCAACTGTACACTAATGGGTCAGCCTTTTTTAGCACAAGCTGAAGATCTTCAATTTACTTTTCCTTCCAATATTCAGCAATACTGAAAAATTGTTAGTTGAGACTTACTGCAATAATATCAAGATATTAAATTATACCAATATTTAAATTATATTGCATTGAAGTCTAATATAATAATATTCACTGGCATACTTTTAAACATGGAGCCTCTCTTTAACACCTTAAAATAGCTGACCTGAAACAATGAATCTTTGAGGAAAATTTCCCAATAATCCAATGTATTTTCTTTTAGGATTATACTTCAATATGGATCTCCTCATCAGCTATTAAACTGTTTTTCAATGCAGTACAGAGAATGCAGGAAATCCTTCTCTGGAATTTTTCTCAGTCTTAAACTGTTTATTTAATAAAAAGCTCCTGATCAGTACTAGAGCCCTTGTTAATAATAAGTCATGTATCCTCTGCAGGCAAATACAAGAACTAATGTGGAAGATGTAATAACGAAAACATAGAACTGATCAGGGAGACCTGATTTGTGATTTTTTTTTATTTTTTAGCAACACATATGCATGACAGTAGCAAAAAAGACTGGAGAGGTTGCATCTAGACTTTTAAAGAATATAGTCAAAGCGCTATTGATAACTTACTGAGTTTTTCAATATTTGGCAGCAAAGAACTCCAAGTTTGCAAGTATTCTGCTCTAAACCCATCCATTGAAAAAAGAATAAGTGGTGGCAGATCAAATCTACAAGAAAATATGAGAAGAAGTTTGCAGAGTTGGTGACTTTTTAAGATCTTTAACAATATAAATTCTGCTTTTAAAAGCAGGATCCAGAATATCCAGGTACTTCACAAAATTAATATCACAGTGTGAGACAAATAGTTCAATATTGAGAGCAAATACACAATCCACCTCGTAAGAAACACTGGAGCAATAAAATACAAGCTTATCAGTAAATATAGAAAGTCTAGAAAAAGAAATGGGGTTTTGTTAATATTTTAATTAAAAATATTTAACTACAAATACAAATATATACAAATGCTGTAGACTAACATCCAAATACAAACCCAGGCTAAAGAACAGCCAGAGTACATCTGTACATAGTAATGGGTTACATTCTGTCTCTCAACTTAAAACTCTTTCAGGATAGTTGCACAAGAACTGCAAAAGCAGAGCAGTCTCCCAGTAAGCAGTTAGGGTCAATTAGGCTCAGGGCTGAGAAACGTCATCCATCTGCAATGTGAGTTTTGGCTAAGCACTTACCTTACCCCATTTCCCTTGTGAAGACATCACTAAGCACCTGTACTCTTTGTGGATTGTATCTTTCAAATTTCCCAGCTCTCATGGAGCTGGAGAACACTTTTTTGCCTCAAGACCCCTGACAAACTGAACTTAAAGGTATAAAAGGAAAGCAGCAGCTGCCAATGTGCTTAGTGTAAAACTGTATGTAAAGAAGCAAAGATAAAAGACTCAGATCTGAATTCACACTCTAAGTATGGTAACATAGACACAAGCTGCAGCTGATCTCTAGAACAGTATTTAAATTCTTGTTATGAAAATTCTAACTAGGAGGTGAAAGCTATGAAAATTATCTTCAAAGTTATTAAGCATGCTTTCTCTTAATCAATGTAAGAGGACAACTAAAGAAAAATGGTTAAAAAAGTGGAAAAAAGTGATTATGAAGTACTGGTGCTATAGCACGGGGGTTTTTTTATAATACTGAGTGGCAAAATCAGTAAGATCAAGTCATGTAGTTCCGCAAACTCAGTCTTTATGTTAACCATCATTATATTCTCCACAGTCTCCTTAGAAACATATAAAGAAACATAAAAATTTTAAACATTAAATTAAGTTTAAAAAGTAGTTTGAAGTAGACTTCACTACACATAATATCAAAGAAAAGCCATTAAAAATCCTTTTTGTAATTTATAGGAATGGGTCACTAAATAAATCTGGAAAATATTAGTGGAGAAGTTGATTGATAACATGCAGTTACTGATAACTGACTTCAAACTACTTTTTGAAGTAATACTTTGAGTCATAACTGTTGAAAAACGTTACATATTGACATCAGGCAGTAATCACTATCCCAGGTTGCTTCTCTTTCACAGTGGTCTTTCCAAAACACAGAAGTTATACTGGCATCAATAGTTTGTATAAAAACAGTTTGCATAAAACAGCTTCCTGATTTGAATCTGAAATTAAAAGGACCTTCGTAGAGCAATGCTGCTTACAGCACTTAAAGAAACCCCCCTCATGTAGTTTCCAAGCTTTAGTCTATGAAATTGTGTTAACTCAGCAGGTTATTTGTAAATCTAAAAAGTATGTTTTTATACCTATGGTGGGAAGTGCATGCAGGAACCCATGAAGAAGCCACAATGCTAATGATCTTGCTGCTATAATAAAACTAAATTGGCAGTAAAATACAATAACTGATAACATCACAAATACCACTACTGAATCAGTAATTCAGTCATTTTTCTTTAAGGACAACTTTTAATTTATGCTTCTGCCTATCTTCTACCTATGAATCTGCAATACAGCACAAATAGCAAAATTGTTTTAGCATTTGTAGATATAGAGCTACTTTCATAGTTTCCTTTTTCACACATCTTTTTTCCCACAAGTAATTGAAGCAAAAAAATCCCAAACAAGCCTGATGCTTAAAGAATTGCAATCACAGATTCTAACAGATTGTATAAGGTGATTTATCTGAATTGTCACAGATACAATATGGTAACATAAAATGGACTATGAACAATTTATGATAAATGAACCTTGAGATAAGGCTAACAATTTTTCCAGGTCTTTGCAAATTGACTTTCAGTCTGGATTTGAACTCCTGCACTCTGCTCTAAACTGTAAATGATCGATGAATGTACAACAAAATGACAAAGGTTTCAGAAAGAAAAAACACTGCTAATCACAAACCACTTCTGTAGAATATTCCCCAGGGCAGGGACCTTCCTCTCAGTAAATACTAAAACCTACTTCAGAATACTGCAGTATTTCTGACCATCACAAAGATCTTATTTGCTAAGCAGACAAAATTATTTTATCCTACCCAGCTGGACACTGAGGTGTTTCAAGTGATGCACATGGTTCTTCTACCCAAGATACTTCACCTAAAACAAAAAAGAAAATATTGAGATAGCACTGAAAAAAAAAACCAACCAAAAAACCAAAGTTTTCTGGATTATCCTTTTGGAGCTCTTCCTGGAACTTTTCCTGATTTGATACAGAAATGTTGAGCTAAAGATACCTTTGGAAATCATATAGTGCAACCTATTAGGCCTTCAAACCCTGGAAGGGCTAATGCTTATAACTGTAGTTTAAAAATAAAACACATATACTACAGAGAGAAGCAAACAAACAAAATGGGGAAGAAATCACTATAAAAGTCTAGCTTAGTGTTTTTCTGGTTTTAAGGGAAAAGTATTCAAACTCTATCCTACCCACTCTGAATTACTGCATTTTTCTTTTGCAGACACCACTTACACACTTAGAGAGGATTGCAAGGGCTCCCCTTGGCATTCTTTTTAATTCTGTATGTTGTGATTTAATCCCAGCTGGAAACTAAGCACCAAGGTGGCCAAAACCAGTACACTGTAAAGAGCCCAAACTCCTCCAATCTTTCCTTGTTGACCGTAGCTTTCAAATTTCAAGTAATTCCTTCTGTTTCCTTCAAATATTTCCCATGTGTATCACAGCTATGCTCATTTCTGAACTTTGTCTATCTCCTTGGAAGAAATAAGGGAGGTCAACAACAGAAGAAGAAAGGATAGCATCTTAAAAGGAACAATTATAAAGAAAAGAGAAAGCAGTGGCTGTTGAAGTTATCAGTTCACCACAGAAAACTTATCTCCCAGTAAGTAGCCAATGGCAGGGATGTACAATCAGCTCAATCAGTTTAGCACCTAGTCACATGCCTGACTGCTTTTAAATTAATTTGCATTTAGATAACAAATATAACTTTGCAGGATTTGCCTTAAATCTTTTCCACTTCACAACATAAAGAAATTTTGGCAACAGGTACCATGTCACTAGTATACTCCTCAGGTATCACTCCTGTAATCGAATTATACCAGTGCTATTCTTTATGTGTTTAGCTGGAGCCTTTATGAAACAATTAGCCATGAACAAATATATTCAGAAATCAGTAAGATATAAGAAGCATAATCTGAAAATAGATATCTAAAAAAAAGGATGGGAAATTTTAAATTAGGAATGATGACTACAGTATGTACTTTGGATTGCATGACGTTTGAAGCAGAAAAATGTCTCCATCTATTCTTGGGAAAAAAATTTAAAACAAAAGAAAAAGAAATAACCCCAAACCCCCAAATTTGGTATACTTCTGCAATATTCAAATAATTTTGTCTTTCTTATGAATTACACACATTCACATTGCTCTCCAGAAACTCACTTTTCATACTCAAAAATACCAAAAGCTTTACTTCAAAACATCTTAGTTTTCCAAACTATCACTGTCAGACTATAGTCTTGAGAAAAAAAATGCATCTACCTTTATATTTTCCATGTTTGCCCATCTATATATTTCATGGGAAAGTTTATATTTAAAACTTTTTGACTTTTGATTTACCTTTGCAAACGCTGTTGTAATTTACACAGCAGTCTTTATTCTGCAAGCAGTCATCAGCACAAGAACAGTAGCTTCCAGTTATCCTTGTCTCACCACAACGGAAATTAGTGCACCTCCAAGATCGAGCTGAAAATTGGAAGAAAAATATTATGATTCAGTTCACAGAAACTTATGTAAACTCCTTTGTGTGGAAATCCCCCAGACAGATAAAGGAAAAAAATATAATTTACATATACTGCTTGAGTTGCTTTAGAAGCTTTCTCTGAAAGGAAAACTTGAGATTTCATGTAACGCATAAAGCCTATTTCTTTGGTCATTGAATGTTAACACAGAGTTATAGAATTTATTTTACAAAGGTATCCCCAGAGTCATCCTCCTCAATGCCTTCTGTCTTTCCAGGAAGATCTAGGGGGAAAAAGCCCAACCGAAGAAAAAAAGAACACCCCATATTTCTCCTACAGAGGACAAAGAGAAGGAAACATCTTTCTGCTGGTCTTGGACATGACTCCCAGCAGAGAGTGAAAAAAAAAAAGAGAAATAAGGGCTGAAGCAGGCAGAAAAAGACATAAGGATGAAGAAATCTCTGAGCAGCTGCTGAGAAAGCAGAACCAGTAGCTGGAGAGGAGACTGGTCTTAATGCAGAGCCAGGCTGGTTCCACAGAAGGTAAGTCCCAGGCCCCCTCCAAGGTCTGCATGAGGCTGGAGAGCACAACTGACTGGGAAACCCTCAATCTTTTCCAAAAGTACAGTGAAATTGTTTCAAGAATCATGTTTAAAGATAACCTATGATTTCTGCTCATGCCCATTTACAGCTTTATATGTGCCAGGAAATATGCACTGCATATACTTTGGTTTTCCATGGGGGACAAAAGTACAGGAATTTGTTTTGAGAAAGGCAGAAGATTTTGTGTCCTGCCAGGTCACCAAGATATGGCCCTCTAGCCATCTGACTGCAGAGGCAGCTTGACACTGTCACATCCACCCGAACACGAGGAAGAACTTCACTACAAGGGTGATAGAGCACTGGAACAGGTTGCCCAAAGAGATTATGGAATCTCCTTCCCTAAAGACATTCAAAAGCCATCTGGACACAATTCTCAGCAGTGTGCTCTAGAGGACCCTCATTGGGCAGGGAGGTTGGACTAGATGACCTCCAGCAGTCATTCTGTTGTTCCTGCCCAGAGGGAATGTGACATAATTTCTGTATATCTGCATAAATACAAGAATTACCCTTTTCCTATTACCATCATATGAAAAAACAAACAAAATAAAATGGACACGAGTGAGTACTCCCTGTAGGGAAACATACTTGGTTCCACGCAGGTGTCCTCGTAGTCCCAGCAGCAGTCCCGACGCTCCTTGCAGCCACTGTCACACTGGCAGCCAGGCACACCTTTCCTGTGTGGCTCATTGCACTTGTGTCTGCAGCTGACTGTAAGGAGAAGGCAGTGAATCTGAGTGCTCAGATAACCCTGTCCCCGGCAGGTCGATTAAATAGGTCATGGACATGGGCTACAGGGAGAAACGTGCTGAATAGTTTCTCAAATCAATTTCCTAAGTCATTTTTTTCAATGCAGTCACTAGCACATGAGCCAGCGAGGCAAAACGGAAACTGTAGGAATTCCTCTGGGTGCTGAAGATCCTGATGACTGTTGGGTCCTTGCTGGACCACAGCCTGTGGCAGGCCTGTTTCTACAACAGATCTCTCCAGGGCCAGTGGCACAGGAGGCAATGCCTGTGTGTTCCATACTCCCAGCAAGAGGAAGGAGAGACTGGCATCTCCCCTGCTGATTTCTGGGTCTGAGATGAAAGAGGAGGAGTGAGTACCTCTTTGGAAGTTCCTTAGAGTACCTGCCAGGTTGCTGCATGAGATGGGGGCTCTCCAGGGGCAGCTGAACAGGCACCAGCAGCCAGGGCCCATCCCACCACCCCAGCTACGGGCAGGGCAGCTGAGGGACAGCAGAGCAAATGTCCTAACATCATCCGCAGGTCCACACTAGCCTCCACATGGACAAGCCTTGCACACACATTCTCTGTACTACAGAAATACTGTTTGAACCATGCTGAGCACCTCCATTTCCAGCTTTATTCTCCACTCACACTGTTAGACAGGGATAGATAAAAGTAACTACTTTGGCTTGCTGGTATAATTCTATTACAGTTGCCAAAAGGTTCATGCTTTTGCAGGGTGCACTGCCTACAAAATTTGGCCTTTCATAGCCACTGTGTAGAAACCATGCAGAGCTAAAATAATTTTGTTCAAGCTAGACAGCTTGTTTCACATGTAGAAAGTTCTCACGTTGTACCTTGCACTTTAAGTGCTTAAATCAATAGCTACTCGTCAATGTGAGAGAGCCTTGCAAATAACTACAATAATATGAAACAATACATGTAATGATCATAAATGGATCTGTCAAAAGTAGGGATGGACAGAAGTAATTGACAGGTAAGTGTTTTATGACCAGAGTCTGTTCTGTCAAGACGGAGCTACAATTTTTCACTAATGTACATTAATATATGCTGCGCTCTTTTGGCTAAAGTTTAGAGTATTTAATTTTATTTTTTCTCTATCCATTGGCCTTAGAACAACTCAAAGTTGTTCAGGTGGTCTACTTGATTTAAAATGACACAGAATGATGAGTCTAAGTCAGAAAAAAAATAAACACAAAAACATAAATCTTTTCTTCTGTCTGTAATGGAACTGTTCATACCCATCATAATTTTCACGCCATGTCTCTAATTCTTTACAATACTTACATAATTGTGCAAGGTCAGGAATTTAGTACTTCATTAACTTTCACTCAATAAAGTCAATATTCTTACAGGAGCTATAAGGAAATTTACCTTGAGTATATAAACAGAATCAGTTGTAATATTACCAAATACAAACTCTGTGCTAATTCTTAAGCATACAGAATGACAGGTCCTCCTGATACCTTTCTAGGTCCAGTCTCCCAAGACCACAATACCTCAGCAACCATCTCAACCATCACTCCTTCCATTCCTTAACTGCAACACTCTTTCCCACTGCCCTCATAACAAATGCAGCTGGACAAAAGTGCATGATGCTCAGAGCTGAAGTTGTACCTCCCACTCTGCACTTCAATACCATTTGTAGAAGTTCATCTTTCCCAAGTAGGTCTGGTTATGAAAATAGCAAATAAAATTAGTCAGTCCCTACTTTAGGTTGCTCTAACACCTGCATTCAGAGACACTAAAATGGTAACGTGCTGATTTGGTGCCATCTTTCATTTACTTCAATTATAGGCACATTCCTCACGTAAAAATGTTGAGGGAATCTACCCATGGGCATCTATGTATTTTACTCAGAAAGTAGTAATACAAACACACGTCATCAAAAAGCAATTACAATTCCACTTCATCTTATTTGTGAGGCCCATAGTATTGAAAGACCTCAGAAGGTGCTAAGACTTGATGCACTACTAGGTAAACAGCTACAACATGTGTTGTTTAGGAATGAGAAAGAGACTGTAATTCATTGAATTCCTCCAGTGTGAGATTACTATTGTTCTGATTCTAAAGGAAGTGTTTAATTTAATTGAAAGACATTATAAGATAAGATAATGGATCTCAAGTTTTCCAAAAGTATCAATGCAATAAAACTTCCAAATCTCTTGGGAACTAAGTTTCACACTTCTGGAAAAATCAGCAAGTCACTTGGTGGCTTAGGATAGGTTTTTCAAGTATAGATTTTGAGTGCTCAGTTTTTATACAGAACAGCTTGAAAAATGCAAGAACTTTATTTTCACAGGTGGCAAATTTCCACAGATCATTTACATTACACTATAAAAGAGCATTTGCTGAAAGCCTTTACCAGATCCAGCTTCATTGGTAACTATGCTGAAAGTATCATAAACATACCTTGCTGCTGGTTGCCACGGTTCAGTCCTAGTCCTAAACCTAGTCCCAGGGATACAGTCACCAAAGCACACAGCAGAACCTGTTGCACAGACATGGGAAAACCAAAGTTCATAACTGTGGTAAACTGTTCTGGTTTTTAGAAATTAACTGTATGATTAATATTTCTATGAATATGCGAATTCTTATGAACTAATCCTTTCTCTGAACTTGTTAATCCAAAAACTGGTGACATTCTGAGCCTGAAGACAGGAGAAGCACAAGAATTTGGTTCACCTTGTGAAATGCTTGCGAGTGAAAGCCTTAATGATGCACTTTTAACCTGTGGCTGGTCCCGTGTTGTAATGAGACAGCTGAAGTAAAACCCCCGAACTCGTATTGGATATACAGAGAAGATGCTGCATTTATTATAACATTTACTCAAAGACCCTTGATTTTGGGACACTCATTCATAAGGTGAAATAAAATTGGTAGCACCTATTCAGATCTTCAGGCTTTCCAAAGGTAAATTCTACACCTAACTTCAAGATTACAGCTACTTATGCAAAGAAAAGTGGTTCCTAAAGCATATGCTCTGTTCTCTGAAGAACTTATTAGGCATTGTGGTTACTGTTTGTGAGTATACAATTCTCTGCCTGAGCTTTCAGCAAAAAGTTGCTAAGGAAGTACTTCATGCATATAGTTTATCAAAAACATAGATAAATAGTGTAAAGCAAGAACAGTTTACACTTCCAATATTTAGATTTTGGTTTTCTTATAGGCAGGCATTTGAAAACTGGTGCATCTGAAAGAATGAATATGTTTTAAGATATTTAACTTTCTCACTTTACACTTCCAAGTACCTCTTGATAGTATAATTTACTTTCCTTCACAGTTACACATTTTTCACACATTGTTTTTCATGATTCATTTATTTTTACTGGAGACTTAAGGGGATAAAATCCTATTTTATCTTATTTCTTTTTCACAATTTCCACTATTTCCCTTGTTTTATGCAATCCTTGCACAATGCAGAATTAAATAGGAAATCATACTATGTGAAATTGTTCTGATGACATAGAGCTGAAAAGCATACTAGCTTGATTCTCGTTTTTCATAGGGCTGTTTTCAAAATTACGTCTTGAGTCTTCCTAAAATCAGTATCTGTAGTTTTCTCTAAATGCAAGACATATGTGCAAACATATACACATACATATATCTAAAGTTTGTTTCTTGTGTGGTCACAAACAGAAGCTACAACAAAAGATTTTAAAAACATAAAAAAACCCTACACGTTGTTATTTATTAAGGCAGCTGCACGACTCTTACAGCCTTGGGAAAGAAAGTTGACACTACGTGGGAGATGTGGGACTGACAATGCTGAATGAAACGGTTAATTAGGTTTTTCCCATGTCTTGCTTCCTGTGTGTTTTTTGCCAGCATCTTGCCTACGTGATCTGTTTGGTTAATGACCAATCTACAGGTAAAAAAATTAAGCAAAAAGGATCTGTGGCTATTTTGGTCACAGACACATCTGTCTTTAGTGAAAGTCTAAAACGAAGTACTGAAGCAATGTCCGCTGTGCAAAAAAAGCTGTCACGTTAACAACGTGAAACAAAAACTGCCAGGAAAAAAAAAATTGCTTGGCAGGTACCAGAAGAACTTTAGAAGTCTGCCAGTGAAGCTAGTGCACTCATGCAGTAAAACTCTAACCACCGATTACCAAGTTACCCTGAATACTGATGGAATGAAACTTCTAAAAATCCTGCAGATTTGAGAATTGCTAAACTAGCAGAACGGAAGAGCAGCATCTACTTACAGCACAGATGATTTTGTATTTCAGGACGTTTTTCTTCTTCACATACTCAGTTGGTTTTAAAGACACCTCCGCCAAAGATCCTTCGTGATCCTTCATGATACCATCCTCAAGCTCCATTTTGCCGAGATCTGCCCCTCGGCTGCGCGTGTTCTGTGTTCCTCAGGCTCCCCAGCTGGTTTAACTGCGAGTGAGATACTACTCCAGCTTCAAGGGTTCCTAGTACTTTGCTCGTAAGCTTTTTATGAGATCCCAGCTTTTGCATCAGTGTTAGGTTTGCAGGAAGCCAAAGTAAGCAGGAAAACGACTCTTGAAAGGTCAAAGGCTGAAAAGCATGATCTGTGTTCAAGGAACCTGTGTGTTCTTCAAGATAAGAACGGCATCAGGCAAATTCTTAAGTGATGATTAGAAGTAATATGTTGCTAAGCAATAAAAGCAAAGCCAAGTACTCAACCATTTGGTTAAATTCCAGAGAATTTGTTATCTTTATAGAACGTGTTGAATATGTGAAACCAATATGAAAGGAGACAGTTTCTCACTTTGTGTTCTGTGTCACGCCTATGTTTACAGATCCCTTCCCTTATTTAGCACAGGGGATTTTTCCCATTTAGTTTCAGTCCATCGTTGTCCCACAGTTCTTTCAGCTTACACGGTGTAACAGGGTGGGTTCTACAGTTGCTGGAAAAGTGAGGGTGAGCACCACTGAGAGTTCAAAAAACACAGTATCTTTATTAACAGGAGTGACCGAATAGCGGGAACCAAAAGATAAGGGAGAGAGAGAAGGAGGGAGACTGAAGCAATAAACCCAAACCTGTAAACACCCCAATCACCAAAGAGTTACTCACCTAAGGTTGTGTTATCAACTCAGAACACTTCCCCGAAGGCAGAGGCTACATCCTCTAGGCGCTGGCCGACAGCAGGCATCCCTGCTGTCTTTTTGGGGAAAAAAACCACCAACAACTCCAAGAGCAGGAGTCCTCTCACCTTTTTTGAGCCTGCTAGAGACTTCTACCTAGGGAGGTGGGGCCAGCACCCCAAAGGTAGAGGTCTCAGGCTCTGCTCCCTTTCTTCCTCCTTGCTCTGTTCCCCTCAGCTCTCCTCCAAAGGCTGTCAACCTCAACAGGAGAGACCCAAGTAACTTTAGATTATGCAAACTCTGTCTTCAAGGACAAAGCCTTCATTCTATCAGCTTTTGTTCCCCAGAACTTGGAAGGAAAAGGATAAATCTTTTCACAGGTGGCATGAGCAAAAACACAGACCAAAATGTCAACAGTTTTAATTACCGGTACACATGGATACTTTTTCAGTAGCTGTAGATGTATTGATTAAATATGAATGTCACACAGCCAAATGAAAGTCAATAAAAAAATTTAAAGTTTTGTTTAATTACAATTTAAAATCTATTTCTTTTTCAACTTAGTGTTTAACAGAAGGATTGGTTGTTATGAAAATGTAATTTCATAGCCTACTAGGGCTATGCATATGTAACTATTGAGTGGTTGATCTGATTCTAAAGTTGAGCTCCGCATGATCTGCAACTTTTAAGTATAGTGTTTATAGTTGCGAAAAAAAATCCAAAACACAATACTACACAAGCTGGTATGAAGAAAATTAAGTCCATTGAAACCCAAACCAGTACAATATTTAATTCTTATTCTATATCATTTGTGTAATGCTCAAGTCCCACATTATCCAGTATATCCCCACTAATCACATACACACACATCATCCTTTAATTTACAGACAGATATCACTTCCTTACTCTACGGACCACCCCTATAAAATGTCCACAAAATTCCCATTGAATTCCCTTCTTCCATGACTGGGGTTCCATCTGTTGTGGTGATTGCTCAGGACAGAAGAGGCAGTGTGTTATGTGGAGCTGTACCTCCAAAACCTTTTCTGGTTGGGTCACACTTGCAGGGATTCCTGTAAGACTTGCCTTGTGTTTAAGTGGTTTCTGCTGGAATACTTCTTATGACTCACAATTCAAACAGTGAGTTTAAAGCTATATCCATTCCAATCTCCACACCTGGTCCCTTTGAACCAGGCTATAAGACTTGATATTGCAATTATCTCCTCCCTTTGCTATGCTGGTATGGACTTATTCACAGGCTGCAGACTTTCCCTTGGCTGGAAAGTTGCTTTGCAGAGAAGGACCTGGGAGTGCTGGTCAACAGCCAGTTAGTTGAACATAAGCCAGCAGTGTGCCCAGGTGGCCAAGAAGGCCAGTGGCATCCTGGCTGGTATCAGTGATAGTGTGGCCAACAGGACTAGGGTAACAATCGTCCCCCTGTACACAGCACTGATGAGTCTGCACCTTAAATCCTGTTTTCAGTTCTGGGCCTCTCATCACAAGACAGACATTGAGGTATGGAAGCATATGCAGAGAAGGACATTGAAGCTGGTGAAGGGTCTGGAGCACAAGTCTTATGAGGAGCAGCTGAGGGAACTGGGTTGCTTAACCTGGAGAAAAGAAGGCTCAGGAAAGAACTTTATCGCTCTCTCCAACTACTTGAAAGAACGATGAAGCCAAGTGGGGATTGGCCTCTTCTTCCAGGTAACAAGTGACAGGACAAGATGAAATGGCCTCAAGTTGCACCAGGGGAGGTTTAGATTGGGTATTAGGAAAAATTTCTTCCCAAAACAGATTGTCAAGCATTGGGACAGACTGCTCAGGGACATGGTTGAGTCACCATCCCTGGGGGCATTCAAAAAAAACACGTGGATGTGGTGCTTAGGTCATGGTTTAGTGGTGCACTTAGCAGTCTTTTCCAACATCAATGATTCCATGATCTATGATTCAGAGGTGTACCTGCTCCACTATAGACCTGTACACAGCAACAGACACTTTGAGGTGTATCTCTGCATGGAGATTTTCACAGATCACAGTCCCTTCAACCAGAGTTCAGACTGCAGCTACAGCACACCCACCACAGCAGTACGGAAACAGCAGCAGTGTCCGGGCCATCTGTCAGCCCAGGCACATGGCCAGTGCCGTTATCAAAATGTTCCTCGGGACAGGAAGGTAAGATGATAAGCACTACAGCAAATGGCAGCCACAACAATCCCTGCACTCTAAAACAGCAAAGCAAGAAAGTTCTGTGGTGAGAGCAACAGCATGCCAATTAATAACTAAGCAGTGGTACCGGGTATAAATCCAGCATAGCACATTCCTATCAAATCTGTCACTATCTTGAACCCCCCTCTGTCCCACACTGGATGCCCAAAAGCACACTTGTGGGTTAATCTGAGCAGGCAGCTCTGCCCCACACAGCCACTCACACAGTACCCTGCTGTGGGAAGAGGGGAAAAACAGGAAGCATGAAAATGAGAAAACTCGTGAGTTGAGATAAAGATAGTTTAATAGAAAAAACAAAGCTGTTTCCATAAACAAAGCAAAATCAGGAGCTTATCATTACTTCCCATCAGCAGGGGGGTGTACAGCCACTTCCAGGAAGACAGGGTTCCACCACATGTAATGACTACTTGGGAAGGGAAACACCATCACTCTGACCATTCTCTATTCCTTCCTTTTTTTCTCCAAAGGTTTTATTGGTAAGCACTGTTTCATATGATGTGAAATATCCCTTTGGTCAGCTGGGGTGAGAAGTCCTGGCTGTGCCCCTTTCCAACTTCCCGTGCACCTCCAGGCTACTCACAGAGAAGGCTTTACGGCTTTTTAAGGGCTGCTCAGCCATAGCTGAAATGAAGAGGATGTGATCTCATATACTTCATTTTGCTAATTTTACATTATCATTTTGTCAAATTTCACATACTTTACTGCCCACATGATGAATTTTTATGACATTTCTCACGAATAAAATAAGATTATAAAACTTAATAAACATTGGCCAAGAATACAAAACTTTCTGTTTAAAGATCAAGGGCCTTATATGTTTAAAAATACTTCTTTTCATCCCAGCAAAAGAAAATTCACATAAAAAAAAAGCTATTGCTATGGTCAATACTTCAGATTGAAGAAAACAGGGAAGAAGGAAATACTTATCAATTATCCTTTCTGTTCTCAATTACTAATTCATAAATTTAAGTGACCATTCTGTATGCAGAGTGACACTATACAAAAGCAGGGCTAGGGTACAAACAAACCTATTTCTCTATAGCTAAATTGCAGTCCTCTGCTCATCTGGCACTTTAAGAAACAGAAAGATGTTTTCAAAGAATACAGACAGGACATCTCTGCAATATATATGTTAAAAAACATGTCAGAAAAACAGGGAGAGTAATTTCTGAATAGCATTGTGTTGTAGACCCTTTTAATTTTCATTATTAAGGAGCCGAAAGTTCTCTAAGGCCATGAAGAAATAGACAAGCCTTACATACCATGAATTCAAAGACATCTTCCTACTCATTTGTCATCCATCTTCTAATCTAAATACGAAAAAACTCTAAAACTTAACCATTTTTTCTCATAAATTTCTCATCCTTAAACCATTTTGATGAAGATCTTTTTCCTAGAGTAGTATGATATTTACAATAATTTTGAAAAGTGTATTTCTTTTTCTGTGTCTGGATGAAGAGGGTCATTTCATCCCCATGAAAATGTTGGTTTTCTTTCTTGTTTGGTGAGGTGTGTGGCTCTGTGTTACCTAACAGAATCTGACAGCGTTCATGCCTTGGCAGAGACACCTGGGTGCAATCCCACCACATAACAGCAGTGCCCTTTCTCCTCATGGACACTTAAATCCTTTAGGCAAAGCAGGATGACCCTCACTTAGGCCTGACCTGCTGTGGCATCCCTGGCCCTCAGCTCCATCCCAATAACTAGATTCAATGCCAAAGCGTGACTGAGATAAGATAGTCAGGCCTTTGAGTGCGTCCTTCCCCACAGACACACCCCCCTCTCCTTTGTAACTGTCTCTGGTGGGAAATATGATTTATACTAAGATAACAACAAGTGAGAATCGTACTAAGGTAAGAACACACAGTGAGCACTGCAGGAGGAACTGTCTGGATGCTTGCATAATGATGCATTCCAGAGACCGGGAGCTGTGATGATTTCCATAGACCTTGGACCTGCAAAAGTGTTTAAAATACTGCTAATGGCTGAGCCAGCTGGGCCAACTGGTCTCCCAAGATTGCAACAATTTCCAGGCAGATCCTCCGTTCTTGCAGGGATGCCTGCAAAGCGTCAAAGGACCTATGGAACTACTTTAGGATTTTATCTTTGTATGTGACTGCATTTTGGTACTTTTACTCACCCATCCAAAAGTGAGTGCTCTTTGGGCTGCACATCCCCTGCAGGCATTCTTGGGATGGAGCTGAGGGCCAGGGATGCCACAGCAGGTCAGGCCTAAGTGAGGGTCATCCTGCTTTGCCTAAAGGATTTAAGTGTCCATGAGGAGAAAGGGCACTGCTGTTATGTGGTGGGATTGCACCCAGGTGTCTCTGCCAAGGCATGAACGCTGTCAGATTCTGTTAGGTAACACAGAGCCACACAGTAATTTCAGCAAACTGTGGTCCCACAATAACACAAGATCCTTGTTCTAAGAACCAGAACCAGTATTTGGCCAAATTATGCTAAGAAAGCATTATTCAAAAAACAAAGAAGGCTAAGAAAATAGTTCTGTAAAAAAACACAAACAAAAAAAAAACAACCAACCAAACACCCACAAAAACAAAACCCCCAAACAAACAAACAAACAACCCCCAACAAAACAAAACGAAAGTGAGCTAAGAAACAATCAAACCCAATAGAATAGAACAAAATTGTTCCATTTATTGAGCGGTGGGAACATGGGGGACAATTCCACCAAACACATGTTCGAGGAGACTTTTATGTTTCCAGGTTTATATACTCAGTTACAACTGATAACCCCTCCCCAAAGTTAAGCAGGATATTTTGGGTGACTTTTAATGATCTAATGGGCTGCTCTTACCTCTGCAGCCCTCTATTTCCTTTTAACTAACAATGTCACAGCTTCAAGCCTTAACCTGGAGAGGTTTTCTGATTTATTTCTTACAGCTTAGCCTTTAATCTAAACAAGGTTTCCGTTTACTTCTTAAAGTACAGCTTACAGGGTTATATTCCTCTTTGTCTAAAGGTATCATGGTTAAGATCATTGACACACTAAGGCACAAGCTAAAATAAAAAATTAAAATAAAATACAAAATTAGTACAGTTCTGATTAAAAATTAGTAAAGACCTTATGATTTTATGGAGAAGGGATAAAATCCTTTTTCTGGAGGGGCCCCTGAATCAAAAGCAAAACCAGGCAAGACAAGCAACCCAAACCCAAATCACGCCCAGGTTTTAGGGGGATGCTGCCACTCCCTCCCCTGTCCCTGCTGTCCCCTGTCCCCGCTATCCCCCTGTCCCCGCTATCCCCCTGTCCCCCCAGTTCTCGCAGCCACGCGGAACTCGCGCGCCGAGCGGGCGCTTCCCGGGGAGCAGATCCGGTCGGAGCTTCCGGCGGGCGGGGACAAGGGACGGCGGCGCCGCCGTCTGCTCCTGACAAAGGGCCCGGCGGGCCCGGCCCGGCCCCATGGCGATCCCCATGGTGCCCATGGAGACGCAGCTGCAGAGCATTTTCGAGGAGGTGGTGGTGAGTCCGTCCCCGCGGGGAGCGGTGTGGGCAGGCCTGGGGCTCGGCTGGGTCCGTGAGCCCGCCGGGCACCCCGCGGGGGTGGGAGCATCCCGAGGGAGGTGCAGAGCGGCGCGGAGGGAGCGGGGCCACTGGTTCTCGTGCCGCAGGTCCTGCGGGGAAGCCCCGCCGGCCTCCCCGGCCGTGCCTGGCGCTGCCCCGGGAAGGCAGGGAGTGCCTCGGAGTGAAATCGCCCTCCGCTGCCTTTTGCAGAAAGGCTGATACGGAGTAGGACTGGGCATTAAAAGGGCATAAAACAAGTTGCTTACCAACACCAAATTGCACTGAGTTTGCTGTAGAATAAATGGTTTAAAGGGAATGTTTTGAAGCAGACTGTGAAAAAGATTAATGTCATGAGGAGAGTTTTTTATTCCAGCCAGCATAAGGCATGAAGAAATAGTGGACATACACCTGCACAATGGTGCCTGCAAAATGAAGCACAGTTAGCCCGAAGTTCTCTGCTCCTCACAGGACGTTCCTTCCAGCCCTTTCGCCAGCCCACTTCTTGGGGTGCATTCAGGGACCTTCACGTCGTTCTTAAATTGCTGGCCCCAGAAGTGCTCACAGTACTCAAGGTGAAGCTGTACCAAAGATTAATATAGCAGGATAATCACTTCTTTTTACCAGCTGGTTGACAACAGTGTTTGTTGCTTGGAAACACTGGGGTCTGCCCTCTTGGCTGCGGGTGCTCCCTGCTGGCTGCCAACCAGCACCCCCAGAGCTCTCTCCAAAGGGCTGATCTCCACCCAATCCTCTCCCACTTTATCCTTGTGCCCAGCATTACTCTCTCCCAGGTGCAGAATCTGGCACTTCTTAAATTTCATGCCACTGATTGCCACATCCTTCTGTAAAGCCTCTCGTCCCTCAGAGAGTCAACACATCTCTCTGTTCAGTATCATCAGCAAATTTGCTAATGGTTCGTTCAACCTCTGCATCCATATCATTGACAAATGACCTTAGAATTGAGCCCAGAGGAATACTATCGGTGACCTGTCACCAGGCAGATGCAGACCCACTCACTTCAATCCTTTGAGCTCTGCCCTTCAGCCAGTTCTTCACCCGGTGTGCTGTGAACTCCCTCATCCCACCGTTCAGCAGCTTATTCAAAAGGATGCTGTGAGGGATGGTACTAAAAGCGTTGTCCAGAAAAAGTACGCCCACTGTTTTCCCTTTGTCCTCTAGCCATGTGATCTTATAATATAGATATTAAATGAGTTAAACAGGACTTTACCTTAGAGAACCCAAGTCTGTGAGTCCTTAAGTCACTGTTTTGTAGAGCACAAATGAATGAGCATCTTGGTCGATATGAGAACCTCATGGTTGGAAACACAGAACTGACAGTAGCTGATAAGGTTCTGGTGGTGTGATACTCATAGAAAACCTTTTAACAGTAGCTCACTCGGGGTTTTTCTCTTACAGAAAACAGAAGTGATTGAAGAAGCTTTTCCTGGGTAAGTGTAATATTAGTTTATTCGTCAAAGATTTTCTGCATAATTGTATTTTTCTTCTTGTTTCATTGTGTACTGCTAATAACTGATGTTCTTATTTGCATTAGTATGTTTATGGACACTCCTGAAGATGAGAGAACCAAACTGATCAGCTGCCTGGGAGCCTTTAGACAGTTCTGGAGCAGTCTTTCCCAGGTTAACATTTTATTTGTTGCTTACATGTACTTTAAGTACTTCTTTTAATATACACATACCCTGTCCATTAGACAGACACTTAAGCTGTAAGGTCTGTGTCCACTTATTCAGAATCTGGTTTTAGATATTGCGTAGTAAAGAATATAGGAAGACATTGCAAGAAAAAAATTAGTTTTGAGATTTGTTACATTATATAGTTGTTCAACAGAGGTTGGTGTGCAATGCAAATAAAGATAAGCAAATGGAAGTATGACAGTAACAAAATAAACAGATAAAGGTAGTTTGTTACATATTGTCTGTCAGAAGTGAATAAGTAGGCAAAATTAAGGAAAAAGAAAAAAGGTGTTTTTATATCCAAAAATTACCTTCCAAAACCTAGGTAATTTCAGGCACTGTTCCATAATTGGAGACCTGGTCAACTTTGTTTTCATGGAATTTGATTATGACTGTAAAGGAAAAAATAATACATAACATTTCTATCTTACTTTATTCTGTGCTAACTTATATGTGACAAACAAAGTTGACTGTAGAAATCAGTGGTTAAGCTGGGAGATGTTTCCTGGACTGAACACCTGAACAGCTTCTGTTAGATAAGTGAACTTCTTCAAAATAAGACCAAAAGACTTGTAGGAAAAACTGTAGGCTGAACAGCTGGATCACTTCTACCAATTCAGAGTCTTGTTCTTGTGTTAGTTTCATTTCTTTGTAGTAGGATACTCTATGCATTTTTTAATTTGTAAATATATTCTTTCTCCACCCTACCACTTTTTCAGGAGTCCCATGAACAGTGCGTCCAGTGGATAGTAAGATTCATTCATAGCCAACACAGTCCTAAAAGAATTTCTTTTCTTTATGACTGCCTAGCAATGGCAGTAGAAACTGGACTTTTGCCACCCAGGTAAGCTATGTTGGAATGACTTGATAAGATTCATGGGAGTTGTAATATTGGATGTATTTTTATAATGACATTATACAATTAGTACTGGAAAACATGTGCTTATTATCTGTCATTCACTCTTGCATTGTCTTCTCTAGGATGGTTTGTGAATCTCTGATAAACTCCGATACGCTTGAATGGGAAAGGACTCAGTTGTGGGCATTAACATTTAAACTGGTCCGGAAGATTATTGGAGGTGTAGACTACAAGGTATCTTCCACCCATTCCATTCTCTGTGCTAAAATATGTTATTTTGTAGCTTTGCTTTTATGATTTTATGTCAGAGACATCCAATCATTCAAAGTCTGCTTGGCTTACAAGAGAAAAAAAAATTCAGTGAGACCGTTTTTTCATTGTTGAGCTTTACCTTAAGAGGTAATTTTGCATTTACAATATAACTCTTCTTACTCTTTTTTTGTGTTATGGTCACCTTTTTTCCTTTCTCAGTTGCAAGCTAAATAACCCTAATGCAGTTGCAGAAGCAGTATAGGCATGAAATTAATACTACCAAGCAGCATGGCTGAAGTTCTGTCATCTGCTTTAACCTCTCTTGCTACTTAGGTTCTGAAAGCTTAGTCTTTGGCAGAGTATATCTCCAAGGGATGGAGAAGGAAACCATGCATGTCTTGCAGAGAATCACCTCACCAGCACTGTTGATCGTGTTAGAGCAAAATAAAGTACAACATATGTGCATGTCAGCCTGTGCAAGGCATTGTAGGTTGGATGTCTCTGCATCCACATCAAAATAGCAACAGTTACTTTCTTGTCTGGGGCATCCTAAGGTTGAGACATTCCGAAGGAGTTTTATGTCATCAGTGTTGAAATTCTCAGTAGCCCTTTGTCTTCTGAGACGTAGCAACAAAGAGCTAATTCTGTCAAAATATTGTCTGATCATACTGATTCTGTAATCTTTCTGTCAGAATTAAAGAATGTCTGGGAATGTTAATTTTATATGCTTTCTTTTAGGGTGTGCGAGACCTCTTGAAAGTGATCCTAGAAAAAATCTTAACAATTCCAAACACTGTGAGCTCAGCTGTTGTACAGCAGCTTTTAGCAGCAAGAGAGGTAACTGTCGAATGTTATACCACTGTAGAGGCCTCGTGCTGTTGTTACCAGTGAGTTTCTAATAGCTGGAATGGCTCTGAGCATTGGTATAGTTCAAACGGAAAAACTTAGTCATTGTGCTCTAATTCTGTACTGTAATTGCATTTTATGCAGTTAGCAAAGCAATTTTGTAAATATCATAAATAAGCATTAAAATCCTTAACAGGAGAGTCAGGCCCAATGTTTGACTTACTTCAGGTGAGATGTATGGGATTTAATACTGAGATTAATTTCTTTAATTTTTTTTCTTAGTGAATAAAAATAGTAATTGTTGTCAGTACTTTGTAGGCAGACATAGAGGCATGGTTTTACTTAGGCTTGGACAGTCTAATTTATGCTTGTTCAGTTAAAAACAAGTTTTACACTAACAGAAGTATTTTCATTGTTTTGCCTGTTGTAATGGGCTATCTCAGATTAATAGACAGACTGCACCTTCATTTACCTTATCCGAAGTATTTTAGACCAATGTATTTTTTCATTTATAGGTGGTAGCCTACATTTTGGAAAGAAATGCATGTTTGTTACCTGCCTACTTTGCAGTTACCGAAATCAGAAAACTGTACCCTGAAGGAAAACTTCCTCACTGGGTAATGCTCTGATATCAAGTAATCTGAAGTTTTCTTGCACACAAAACAAAATTACTTTTATTTTTTCATAGCAGAATTTATGTGAAGATTTAAAGTCTTGTATTTAACAGTCAGCTTTGTGTTTAATCATATAAATTAAGTTGTAGGCTTGATGGGGTTGTGGCAGCAGCCCCCTGTGTTTAAATTCAGTTACACAAAAATATTTGGGGTTCTGGTGCCATGACAATGATCATTGCTTCAAAAAAAAAAGGTAATATTGATCCAGTTTTTAATTTTGTATTCTGTTACAATAAAATGGTGTTGGGAAAAGGATAAAATCTGGACTCCCTTGAATTAATGGGAAAATTGTTAGCGACTTTTCAGACAAGATTTAAACTAGCCTGGGTCCATTGTCTGTGTGAAAATGTTATTCAGAGGCAGACAGAGATATATTGTGAATGAAAGTTATAGCTTGTCTTAAGTCACCTATTACCACGTGTTAAGTATCGAAATAGTATAGTTTGCATAGGAGAAGCAGTTCTTAGGTAAACTCACTTGAGAGCAAGCTGAGAAGAGTGCTTCCCACACCTTCTTTCTAACATCATATTTTCTTTTGGGGTTTTAGGTTCTGGATGATTTTTCTGACTCGTTGAAATGGTAGTAAGCCAGTTATTTTAGTAGAATCCTTTAGTTTTATTAAAATGTGTCAAATTTTCTTAAGTCTTAAATAGTCCTTATCAGTATCTGGGACTTAAATCCTTCTTTTTTTCCTCCTTTTCTCACCCAGTTACTGGGTAATTTAGTGTCGGATTTTGTGGATACCTTCAGACCTACAGCAAGGATAAATTCCATTTGTGGTAAGAGAATGACTTAATAAATGACTTTAAAATAATTTATTTTTAACTATTTTATATTTTGTTTCTTAAAACATTTTGGGATATATATATAATCTAAGTTAAAATAATTCAGATCTTTTGTTTCATGTAGTATTTTTACTCTTGTCTGTTCTCAGGCTTGGTTCCCTTCAGTTTTTGCTTTTGTCCTGGGTTGAGCTGGCAAAACGCCAACTGTCCAGGACAGAGTGAAAGGGTTCCTCCTCCCCCCAACCAACCAAGGGAAAAAGAAGAGAGAGAGAAAAGAAAAACCTTCAAAACCAGGTTTATGGTGGAACTAACTACATGTATTTATACAGAGAAGAGAAAATTAAGAGGAAACTACAATATAACACACACTTACACAAGTTACATATATATATAACAAAGGCATAACTTTCCACTCCCCAATTAATACAAAGCCCATTACTCTAAATTCATAAGCACTCCAAAAGACACTCAGCAAGAAAGAGAAAGTATAACAACAAAGTATTTCTACTTCCCTGAATGCAAACAAAATGCAAGCACAGGCAACAGGAGCAGGGCCTAGCATAGTAGAGAAGCTGCTAGATGTCCTCCTCTTAGTGTAGCCATGATGGAACTAACTAAGCCACTCCCACACACTGGATTTTACACCCTTTGAGATGACGTAGTATGGTATGGAATACAATATTATTGGCTGGAAGAAGTCAGCTGTTAGCTAGCTCAGCCCAGCTTAAGTCAGCTGACAATCCTAGGCCTAGCTGAACTTTAAAACCTAAGTTTAGGTCCACCTGGCTAAACCCATAACAGCTTTGAAGGGGAAAATTCCTGTTGATAAGGTTGAAATAATTTTTTGCTACAAGCTGGTAGTGGAAGTGTACTACCTGTTACATGATTATATATTTTCTAACTACTGTAGATGTTAAGAAAATAGTAAGTTTTCTGTGCTCAAGGATTTTCGAGTTAATACATATCTACTGATGTGTTAGTCATGGAGTGTTTTCTGACTTCAATTTCCATTGCAGCTTTTGTAGCTGCTCAGCCCTCTCTCTGTTGTTGCAGGCTTCTGTGTGAACATTTTCTAGCTCATATGAGTACTGGTTCTACTTTCCTGTGAAAAAAATGCTCATCTTTGTTTATTGTTAGAAATCTGACTATCAAAATTTGGTTGTTACTATGATGCTTGCTGTATTATTCTTCAATAGATAAAACTGTCTTATGTTTGCTTTGAGAATTAAGTAGTTGAATAACAGCTGCATTATTTCTTAGATTTTATTGCAACTGAGCTTTTTCAGTGCAGAGATTAAGAATGTAAATTCATCTGTAATGTTCCAAAGCATTTTGTTTCAGAAGCATGTAGTTATTCTTGTATTGAAAGTGTGGCATATCTTTTATTTATGTGACTCATGGGGATCACACACAAGTTTTTCCAAGCATTATATAGATATGGTTGAAGGGAAGAAATAATTTTTTCTTTACTTCTTGTTTTATCTGATAATAATATGGCCAGTTTGGATAATAGAAGTCATGGAATTTGAACTGTTAGTGAGAGGTCAAAGTTGAGGCACCTAAATTTAGATGCTGATATATGCAAGTGTGCTTGGGGCCTATGTTTAAGCAACTGAAATAAATCCCAGGTGTCTAATCTACACTAACAAGTTGTCACGTGAAAGGGAGGAGGGAGACAGAAATGCAAAGGTTTGTACTCTTAACTGTAATAATAGAAGTTATTAGCTATAAGCGCTCTTAGACAATCAGAGCCTTATGTTCCTCAACACAGTCTGTGAACTAACGGACAGCCCACAGGTTGGAAGGATTTCTGATTTCTAACATGAAGCCACACTTAAGCCAGAAAAGAACTTTTCTCACAACCACTCCCGAAATAACATTTATTAATACAAATATGTGACAGTTATTGTAGGTTTTGCTTTGCCGGTGATAACGTTCAGCTGCAAGATTGTATTTAATTGATAATAAAAGACCCCAAAAGAAACCAGCACAAAACACATTCTACAGAGACAAACACACTAAACTCAAGTTACAATACACCAATGTATCCCATTTTCACGACAGACAGAAACTAGCAACAAAGAACTACTAACTAAAAACACAGCCACCTAAAACACTTATCTAGACACTCAAGAACATAGAACAATAAAATATCTTGCACACCACTCTCTGTAACAAAAAACAAGAGGAAAGAACAGAGCTTCTTTTTATCAACACACATGTTGAAAAAGAAACTGCATATTGAAAGTAAAGCAAGTTACTGTAGTTGCAAAACAGCTGGTCTTAAAAAGTAAGAATAGCAAAAATCAATAACCAATATAAAGTAGCAAAGTGTGAAGCAAGTTACTGTTATTAGTATTAAGGTAGCAAAACACATTAAGTAAAGGAAATGCTTATAAAGTAAGAATCAAAGTAGCTGTTAGCATACGATGTAAGATAGAATGTATAAAGTAAGAAAGTAAGGTTAAGAAAGTAAAGTTAGAAAAAATAGAAAGCACATGGTCTTCTCACCCCTACATTGTTCCAGGAGGAGGAGGAGACAGGACAAGCTGCAGCAGTTACCCTCACAGAGACGCTGGCATTTTTGCCTCTCCTACTGGGGTTTAAACTCGAAACACTTTTTATACTTTTTTTTTCTTTCATGCGGTTTGTGTGACTAAAAGTCAATCTTGTGGTGGAGTGATACAGATGCCCAAGGGGAGGTGGCTCCTTTGAGCAGTTATAGAAGATACCGCAAAGGGAGGCTCTGCTGTTTCTTAACACTCCACCCTTTGTTAATCTCATCAGTTTGAAAGGTTTTTGTTCTCTGCCGGAGCACCCCTCCAGGGGCTGAGGAGTCTCCCTCAACCCATGGGCCTTATCAGGGGCCATCACCCCGCACATGTGTAAATTTAGCCTGTAAAACACTCTTCCTTTATGATCAGCTGGATCACGTTGGTCTATGCTGACTGAATTGACTGGATCTCCATTGACTGTAATTGGAATACACAGGTTTGTATTTCACTAGTTTACTGAACAGAATCTTGCCCACAGGGTGAATCAAGGGAAATTGAAAGACTAGGTTATGTACTTAGATTTATAATAGCATTTTCTTTGTGGAAAGGATCAGTGTACTAAAATCAAATCCCTAGGTCAAGCAATGTCAAGGGAACAGTTCTGGTAACCTGAAAGGGTACTTTTAGAGTGATATTTGCAAATACTTCTATTTTTATGGTACCAAATCTGAATAAATGGGGATTTTACTCAATAGGTATTTTATTAGTTGAAAATTGATTAGAAAAAATATCAGCAAAAAGAAATCAGCCTGAAGCAATCCTATGGTAAAAAACTATAAACAGTGGAAATTTAAGGAGAGTGTAAAAGTGACTGGAGGCCAGTTTTGCAGCAAAATGATCAGGGAATAGGTCAGTTTCATTGGTTTAGAATTTATGTTTCATTGCATAGGTCGCTGTAGTCTCCTTCCTGTGGTAAATAACTCGGGTGCCATGTGTAACTCATGGAAGTTGGATCCTACAACCCTTCGTTTTCCTTTGAAAGGTCTCTTACCGTATGATAAGGTATGCCTTATTAAACTTCTTAAACATGTTGTATTCAACAAATATGAAGCTTCTGTATCATCTTGCAGGGAGGAAATTTCAGCTGTGAATATCCAATTCTTCCAGTCAGGCTAATGTTGAAGGTGTAGATGTTTTCACTGTGTAATGTATTTAAATGATTTCAAGATCTATACAGAGGACCTTTAAAGTCGTGTGGTATGACTGCTGCCCTGGATGCTGAATGACATGAGACATAATTTAACGTACTTTGCAAGTGTGTGCATGTGAGAGAGCCAGTGAGAGCAGAAAATTGATTGAAAAAGTAATTAAACAGTGGCTAGATGGAAGAGAATGGGAAGGTAATTTCATCTTTTCTGTACTTTTTGTTATTTCATGGAAAAGATAATTTTAAAATTCAAACTTATAAGTTAGCTTATTTAAAGTTAAAACTCTGGATGTCAAATAGTGTTGTACTGAAGGACTTTAAAAACTAAAGAATCAGGAGAAAAATCCACATTGTCCAGCATGTCATTCCCTGTATCCTTAGTGTCTAAGGAAGGATGTAAAGATAGTGTATCTATTGACATGTACAGTGTTCACAATCTACAGCAATTACCATTTTGTGTGTTTCCTGAGACAGATGTGGTTTCTGTGTATTTAGTAATCCTTCAAAGCAGACTCTTCTTGAGCCTCTTTAAACTTTTGTCATCTTCAACATTCCTTTGACAAGGAGTGTCACAATTCAACTTCATATTCTTTGAGGAATCAGCTCCTTCTGTTTGTTTGAAACTCAGCTTCAGAGTATGGTTTTTTTAAAGTGATTCAGCTATTGGAAGATGCAGTGAACAGCTGTTCCAGATCCGATTTCTTCACACTACTCATGATTTTATTGCCTTTTGGTCGTATACGTCCTCAGTTGTCTTACCTTGTTTCCTTTGAGTTCAAGGCTGATCCAAGAAGTGTGCCATCCTTTTATTGGATGAAGAGTGTACTTTGATCCTCACAGAATCTGCCACTTACTAAGAGCTGTGATTATTTCCTCCTTTTGGTTACCAGAGACAATTTGCCAGATAATACATATCTGCATAAATTAAACATTCATTCTTACATTACTTAATTCACTTAAATGTAAACTCAGTATTAAACATAATCTTGAGGCAACATATGTTTGTATGTGATTGCTTGTTTCTTTTTCAAGGATCTGTTTGAACCACAGACTGCTTTGTTGAGATATGTGCTGGAACAACCGTATTCAAGGGATATGGTCTGCAATATGCTAGGTCTGAATAAGCAGGTACTGTACTGTGCTGTAACATGATTTAATTCTGCATAGAATCTGCACTATTCTTTTTCTCTTTTCTTTGCTATAGCTAACTAAGCAAAACAGTTTAGGTACAGAGAGTGATTTTTTTTTTAAATAAGATCATAGTAGGTTAATTGGACCTGTTATTCCTATCATTTGTATATTGCTTTACGAATGTTAAATTGAAAAATAGAAATTTAAAATATGATTTTTTTTTGCATTGCTTTTTTTTCCTATAAGGCCAGCCTCAAGTACACCTTTGACAGACAGTAGGAGACTGGTTATTGTTCATTATTTTTAAAGCATTGTTATTCTCTGTTATATTGGCATGTTATCGTACTAGAATAGTTAAAAGCTGGGTTTTGTTTTGTTAACATTTTTTCTTTTTATACCTTAGAATGGGAGGGCTTAGTCTGACTTGGGGATCCTTGAGGCTGGCCTCATAGTCACTGTTTTGTCTTTTCTTTTTTTCTTCCTTTATTTTTGTTCTGTCCTGTCTTGTCCTGCCCATCCTCCAATGCTCTAGACCTTGAACATTGCTCAGGTATGTTCACAACCTTACTGTTGTATTGTGACTAACGATACGCTGGCCGCTTTGTAGCCACTGATTCCAGTTAGAGAATACATGTACAGTCAGGGCTTGAAATTGGCAGGACTATTAGTCAAGGGCAGAGTCTCACTACAGATCTCTAGAAATATGAGAGATGTAGCACAAAGCTTAATAGTCAGTGGTCCTTTGATCCTAAAATTTTCATTGGAATGGACTATTTCCTCTACCAGTCATAACTTTTTACTTTGCTGGAATTTTCAGATGAGGAGAGATTCTTAGTTCAAAATTTCTTTCCTTAAGCAGGTGGAAAAACATCCATTGGACTTAATTGTAAAATTATAAAGCTGTAAATACATAATTTTTTTTAGAAAAGGTTTACTAGTGGAATTTCCTTATCTTTAGGAAGCCTCTATAAAACTTCCCAACAGACAGTTATAATATTCCCCGAGCTAGGGGAAAGAAAAGTCATGCAGAATACCACACAAAAAGTAGTTCCTTAAAATTTTAACTACTTGTTTAGATAAATAAATGTCTGAGGAAATCAACCAAGTGGACTTCTGCTTGAAATTCGAACTTAAGGGTGTTAATATTTACAGTTTATCCCTTGTTACACTAATAATTTCCACACCTACTTTAAAAAACAGTGTTAAAGATTTATAAAATAGCGTTGCTGTTTGCAATACTATAGTGAAGGTTGTGTCAGTGTTTCCATTTAAGAAACTTTTTTCAGATTTGTAGCTTGACTATGAAATTTACATGATCCTGAAACCTTGTGTATATTTCCCATTGTAAGTGAAGTACACCACTGCTTTTTCTGAATTGGGACAGTGTTTTTCAATGAGCGGATTTCTACATCTTGGCAAACAGTACTCTGTGTTGTATATGACAATCTTTTGTACTTGAGACTTAAAGCAGCTGAAATGTTAAACCTTGGAAATGGGCTGCTAGGTTTACTGTTTTAATGAATAGTATTTGTGTGTCTATTTCTGTGTCTGCATTGAGTTAATAATCAAACTGTTCCTCTACCCATCTTGTATCTGGTAAATTATACAAGATCTAGACTAAAAATATGTTGAACCAATTTTGTTCTTTTAACTATGGATCGTCTGTGCTTTCAGGTCAAAAAACATTTATGTTAAAACTATTGGGTTGGAACTCCTACTTTACTGTCCTCTAAAAATAATTGATGTAATGAAATATATTAAACTATACTTCTTAAAATTTGTTTACAAGTATAGGGATGCCTACACAAAGTTTCATCCTGGCATGAATTTTTATGGCCAAGGAACAAATATGAAGAATGTAGCTTATAAAGGAAATGCTGACAGAACATGAACTATAGCTGTGCTGCTACAGTTACACCAGCATAAAGATGTTTGGGCTGTTGAAAATTTGTGAGTTGAAAATATGTGAGTTAAAAATACAAATACAGGGATGGGTGGTATAGTCATATAGAACAGGAAATATGTTCTGTTTAAACATTAATGTACTCTACTTGCAACTATGGAAAACATTAATTTTACTCGCTTTTAGGTATGGACTTACTTCATGTTATAGTTGAGTTTGTTAATGTAGCCACCTGACAAAAATAATAGCATGCTTTTCAGTTGTGTAACTGTATCAATGCTTTCAGTAAAATGATGCATAATTTTGTATTTTGTTACTAGAGAAATAACTTGCAGAAATGAACTGTCACTATAATAGAAGTACAAGTAGTAGTGCCAAGTCTTGTTTCAAAATAAATACAGAAACACTGCAAAGCAATGATCATTATTTATTTATGATCATTAATTATTTATGTGAAGTTGCTTGTATGCCCTGTCAATCATTTACACAGATCCAGTTGCAGGATTGGAGCCTTCATTTGAATCTTTTGGCATCAAAATCTAGGTATGGTTCAGCCAGATTTGTCCTAGTTCTCAAATATTCTTGAAGATGAACAACAAAATGTTATGTTCAGTCTTAACTAAGCAGATACGTGTTAGACAACTGTTCACTCAAGCCATCTCTGAGCTGTGTAAAAAACATACAAATCCATCTGTCCTGTTAACCTTGCAGGGAGAAAATGAAGGTAAAATTTCATACATTTATAGATTCATGTGTTTCTTTGAGGATTCTAAGTTTTCTTGTGGAGTGAGGTTTTCTAATGCCCTTATCAAGTATAAGGCTTTAAGTCCAGATGTAATAATACCAACTTCAAAATGTTGCTTCTGTTGGTATTCTGGGGACTTTGAGTTTTTGCTACTGTATACTTCTTTGTGGGACAGTACATACTCTTGTATACCTGTTTAATCTGTGTATAGGAAGTAGAGATTTAAATTGTATTTTATCATGTATGTTATCATGGTTTGCAGTTGGACTCATCTTAAGGATCTAAATGATTCTACAATTGTATGCCAGTTTATATGTTGCTGCTCGCTGGGCTGTTACTTCCAGTTCTTAGTTATCTTTTAAATAATTTTTGTGAACCATGTAACAGTCTGTTTTTTGGAAAATGATTCAAAGTGTCTTAGTGCACTGATACCAAATTGAGATTCAGTTTAGGGATCCTACAGTTGGTTCTTAAAATGGAACTTATCTTAAGGACATGAAGTCACTTTGGATGTTTTGGTTTATATCTTTACTTTCTCTGTATGTTCAGACTTTCATGAAAAACAAAAAGCCATTTTAGCTTGCATAATTGCAATTAGAAACCTATTGCAGTCTTCTAAACAAAAAACTTTGTTACTTTCATTTCTCTGGTTTGGGGAGTATTTGAAAGAGGTGTAAGTTTCAGATGTCTTGTTTCTGTAATGTTATACAAAGTTTTAGTAAGAAGCAGTTGTATTATTGATTTTGTTCTTTAAGTAGTATATTTGGTTGGTCATCCTTTAAACCAGCAGTGATGATCTGCAGGTTTGAGTAGAAAGTTATCTATGCCATACTCCGTTCAGGTGAATGTGCAGTTGTGTTCTCTCCTATCTACAAACCAGGATAATTAGCTGGGAAAGCTGTTGTTTATTTCATGTTGGTCACTGCATTGTGTAAGCAGAATCATTGTCAGAGGAATGACAGAATGCAATATTCAAAAATTGACTTTTGCTTTTATTTTTAAAATGTAGATTGATGCTGGAATCTTACTATCTAATTTTACCTGCTTTAACATGTCAAAGTACTTAATTTAAGGGGTGTGATTGTTTTATATGTATTTCTAATTGTAAGGGTATACATTGGGAACACTCAAGTACAAATTTATTGTTGAAACATGCTCCATTTTTTTAATGAGGAAAACTTGAGAATGGCTACCAAATTTGGTAGAAATAGAATCAGGCATAATATAAAGAATAAGCTTTAAGGTTTTGTGTTTTCATAGCATGCAGTTTTGGAAAATGGAAGTGTAGGAGTAGGTCTGTCTGGTATTGACTAACTTCTGGCATTTTGAATTGGACTTTCAGAGACACCATTTATCCATTTACTATTGTAGAAATCTGTGGTTTAGTCTTCTGAATCCATTTTTTAAGTATATTTACTAAATCCTGTTTGTCTAAAATATTTGAAAGCTCTCAGTTTTTAGCCAGCCTTACCAACTTTTTAAAATACTTTTTTTTTAGGAAACACTTCTAACCACTCCGTATGCTCCCACCCCCCCCCCACCCAAAAAAGCCCCAAACCCAAGCCCAAGTAAGAACAACAAACCACCATCTAACAGAAGCTTTGATTCACTTAAAGAAGCACCAATAGTCCAGTATCAGAGGGCTGGTCTCGAGAAATTTAGTATCAAGGTTTTTTCCTCCCCTGTGTTTCTCTATGCTTTAATAATGTTTCCAGTGAGATTATTTGTCAGATATTTAAATGTTATTTTCAGGACAAAACAGAGAATATGTGTTTGCATAATCAAATTATAAAAATTTAAGTAATTTTCTCTTTAGGAGAAAAGCAAAGTAATTTTGAACGCTATATTTTTCCATATGTAATCTAAAACACTGTTGCGGGGTTTTTTTGTTGTTTGTTTCTGTTTTATTTAAGTCATACCAAAACATATATTCCTACTCATTTGTGAGGATAATCAGCTCTCACCTATATTTTTATTCATCTCAGTATATACTGAGAAGCCAGTTCTGAGCAACTAATAAAACAAGGACCCAATCCTGCAAATTCCTTTGTAGCACAGTACTTTTTTTCTGAGTTCTTTAAAACAGTAGATACAAAATCTGTGCAAAAAGGTATATTCACTGAAAATACAGGAAAAGAAATTGCCAGAAAATTAAATTAATGAAGATAGAACAGGAAGTATTGTTATATTTCTTACTGAAATTTGTTCTTAAAGCAATAATAGTACAACTTGCAGCATAAAAAATTGAATTAATTTTTTTAACTTTCTGGCTCTCAAACTTTTCCCATTCTTCAAATTATTCAGAATAGTGAAAATTCCTACTGGAAATTCTGGCTCTCTTTTTAGCAACAATATTTTTCCTAATGTATTCTTTGAATATCTTTATTCTAAATTAATATAGCCTACCATGGTTAGGCTTTTGAAATTAACCCAGTGCTTAGCATTAAATTTCAAGCCCTGTACATAGTAGTTTTGCATGCTGGATTATAAACTAGTCTGTAGTGTTGTCTGTTGCACCCTGCTCTGCTTCATAATTAGTTGCTTTGGGAGGGGGAAAAACTGAACTACAAAAGACCTGAAGTGTTCTGAACTGGTGGTGATAATACTACTCTGTGTAAACCTGTACCGTTGATCTGTGATAATGACATTGCGGACTGGAAGAAAAGGTATAATCAATGCTTTCTGTTTTAGTTAGAGGTTTGTGTTGAGCATGCTTCAAGAAAGCACAGCTGGAATTGTAGCTTTCTGCAGTTTTGAGCTGGCGAAGAGCATGCAACAGGAGATGCTGTTCACTGTATTTTGACAACTTTTCCAATTCTTGAATTCTGTTTTAAATTGAAGAGAATCTTTTTCAAAGCAAAAGACTACCATCAATGAAGGTAGAACAAGCATCTCCTTTCAGCATCTCTTTATTTTTATTATATCTTTATGGATTAAAAGGGATTTCTTTAGGCTGCCTGTCTAGTAAGTCAAAGAACTCATCTAAGGCATCCCTAAAATGTTTTTAGTATTTCAAAGATATTTTAAAGCTTTTGTTACAAACACCTTTTTGCCTCTAGAAAGGGATACTGCATTTTCATGTTTAGTGTTTGAGCAGCTCAGCTCTGTTTCTTTTGTATCATTAAAGTAATAATTTTTTCTTTAAGGCTGCATTATGTTACAGGCATCAGGCCAAATAAATGAATAAATAAATGTGACCATTCTGGAATACAGGTTGCATTGTAACAAACAGATTAGATTATTTCTGAAGTGCTAGCACTTTCTGAAATAAGTTTAATTCACGACAAGCTTTTATCCTTAGTAATAGTATGTTATATGAGTGTTGTAACAATAAAAATGCAAGGTTATAATAAAAGGTTGTTGCCTTAAAGAACTTGTAACACGTGACGGTATCCTTGATGGTCTTAAACTGAAGATCTCTAATTGCATTCCAAATCACAGTTAGTGGGCTCGCTTTTACATACACTTGTACTCACATGTATCTGAATATGTAATGCATTCCTTACTTGATCATTGCTAGAAGTCGTTAGAGGTGGTGTGTATTTTTATTTATTTCTGGATTTGCATAGCTCAGTGTGAAGATTGTGGCAGTCTAACATCTGAACAGCTTGACACTGTGATACATGATTTCTATTGATAGTATGTAGAACATGCCACTGGTTAATTTTCAAGCCTTTTTGATGTTGCCTTGTAACTTGTGGTGCTGTGTCAATAGGACAGCATCTAATTATAGCAGTAATAGCTAGATGTTAATTCTGCTGGTAGTTGTAAGCTGTAGGTGAGCCCAAAATCAGAGTGAAAAAGGGAATAGTTATTAAATACTTGCATTAGGTATTGGGATAATTGCTCTGCATTTGGTGGTATAATTGATATATCTTTTTCTTTGTGGTGATCCCTACTTTTGAAAAGAAGGAAGAAAAAAACCCTAATGAAGCCCAAAAGAACCTCCACCTGTATGTTAAAAGAATGGACTTGGTTTTCTGTGAATGTGAGATCAAAGAAATAACATTCTGCTTGAATTTGTTTTAAAAAAATCAACAAAATCCCCAGATTTTATCTGTGCGTTGATGAGCTGTGTTTTGGAACTGAGTAGGGAATTTGCAATGTATGATAAAATGTAAAAATCATTGTGACCTGTAACATAGTGCAGCTTTAATACACTGGCTTATCCTTAACTTAAATTCAGACTTCATCTCATGCTTCCCAGCCTTCTGTCAAAATACTGTACTGTAACTGCAACTGTGCAAGTTTTGGAGTTGATGGCAAGGCTTTTGGAATACTGTATCTGATCTCTGCCTTACAGCACAAGCAACGTTGCCCTGTGCTGGAGGACCAGCTGGTGGATCTTGTGGTGTATGCCATGGAACGGTCTGAGACTGAAGAGAAATTTGATGATGGTGGAACCAGTCAGCTTCTGTGGCAGCATCTCTCCAGCCAGCTCATTTTCTTTGTGCTCTTTCAGTTTGCAAGTTTTCCTCATATGGTCCTGTCACTCCATCAAAAGGTAAATTGTTTGTATCAGTCCCACATGGTAAGAGGGATTTAAAAAACTAAACTAGTATTTTTAAAGAGTCACTCATCCCTGCAAGAAGTACCTTATGTGCAAGAATTAATTAAATTTTTAATAATGGTGCTCTGTAGAAGTAAGTCAAATTCTCAAGTTAGTGATGTGAGATAGGTCTGGTTTTAATGTATTCAGTTACAGGATGTTGCTTTATACCTGGATTCAAAATGTGTGAATAACTAGAATAAAGAGATAAACTGGCATAATTCAGAAGATCTAAGTACTGTGCTGTTGCATCCAGTTTACATCTGAGTTTCAGAGAGGGTGAACGCGCTGTTCTGTTTCTGGAGTAAGAAAACATGCAATGTAAATGGATGCAGAAACTTTCTGTTTGTCTAATCAATGTACTCAAAGCAATCTAATCAAAGGTAATTTGTCCCATTACAGTGATATTTGGCAATCACAGTCCCAAGTTATTATTACTTTCTAATAATAATTCTGTTAAAACGGATACTAGTATTTGCCCTTTTCTCTGGTGTTCAATGCCTCTGAATTCTGAGGGTGGTGATGCCAGTCCTAAGAAGAGAAAGGAGGGGTTACAGTCAGTCAGCAACAGTCTGAGCTCTTTGCTGAGAGAGCTGTATGCTATTGACGGTAGGAAAGGGGTGTTCTTTCTCCTCACTACAGGATGAGCTTGTGACTACTTAGATACAGTTTCTGACATGCACTACTCGTTGCTCCATCTTCCTTTGCCCACAGTTCCATGTTACATAAAAATGTAACTCTGTATGCTATGTTTTGTTTTACTTGTGATGGATTGTTGTTATCGCTGAAATTCGTTTTACCAGGGCTGTTTCTCTGTAGTTACTCTTAATAAACCATTGAAACAATTGTGTTAATAAACCATTGAACAATTGTGTGAAACTAATATAAAACTACTGCAAGCAAGATAAGAGTATTAGAGAATTGCTGTTACAGATAAAGAAGGTAAATAACAGAAAAAAAATCTAGATGAGTCCAGATAAAGCAAGCCCAAGTCATTCAGAGGCTTCCTTTATTGAAAGAGTTTATAAAACCTGTGGCCTGATGCTAGTGGCAGTACTGTACTTCACTACAGGGCTACAGGCTGACAATTTAAGATAGTATTTAAGTGTTGCTTATTTTTCAAAACAGTGATCCTCAAGAGTTAAATGTGTTTTAAATCTTACAATTAATCGTCATGGCCCTTCCAGAGTATGTTTGCATGTTACTACTAACGTACCTCTTCCTCTTCTTTCTGGAAACAAGATGTACATTTCTGCCTAAGTCCTGTTACAAAATTCCCAGTGATCTCTACTGGAATTGTTTTAGTCTGCCCTTCTACTTTTACAGGAATCTGTGCAATGATTGTTGTTCTGCATCCAGTATTTGTCTGTTACTGAGTGTTTTTGACAGTTGGCAGGCCGCGGTCTCATTAAGGGGAGAGACCACCTGATGTGGGTGCTACTCCAGTTCATCTCTGGCAGCATCCAGAAGAATGCACTGGCTGACTTCCTCCCAGTTATGAAGCTTTTTGACCTCCTGTATCCTGAGAAAGAAGTAAGTATCTCTGATACTATAAGTTTTTATTTTTAATTCAGCTGGGACTTTCATATATCAGTATTACTGTCATTCTTGAGTCACTCTTGAAACAGTGGGCTGCATAGTTGAAGAGAGATGCTTCATAATTAAATTATTTTTGAGGATTTCCTATCCAAGTAACCATGGGGTTTTTTAGGGTCAAGAAAGACTGATGTTGACTTCCTTGACTTCAGTTTGACTGAGTTTTTGAGGAGTTTGTTAAAGCACTGAGGAGACTATAAGGAGTAGTGTGATTTTATTGTTACATATGAGCTGTAACAGAATAGTACACTGAAAGACACTTTCAGGTGCAAAGAACTGAATGGCTTCTTAAAATGCATTCTGTTGGGACAAATCAAATCCTAGTCATGCATTGTATGTTCCTCTACAAGGGACAATTAGGGGACGTTCTTAAACTTCAATCATTACCTCTGTCAGTGTGAAGTCCAGATTGCTTGCTTTTTTCATAGTGCTTTCTGCTCTATATCAGTGGTTACAATAATATAGATGTGTGGTGTGTCAAACTGATATGTAACAATTTTTTCCCCCAATATGTTGTGACCCACAGAAATTCTTCAGTATAATTTGTGTCAGGAGCTTGCACTTGTTTTTGTCAGCATAAAATATAGACAGACCAGTGGGACTATTTACTTTAGGTGTAGTCATGGCTCTGAGTTACACTTGTTTAAAGTCATTGTGTGACTAGGCCATTTCTTAGGATTCAATTTCACAAGCATTTTAAATACTACCTTTGGCTGTTGCTCTTAGGAAGGTCTTTCTTGGTATCCCATTGATATCGTTGGTGCTGTCTCACTTGTGCTATCAGTGGTGCTTGTGTAGTAGTAACTGTATCAAAGGGAAAAATGTGGGTGTTGGCAAAAGGAGAGGGACAGAGTGCCATTTCCAATGACAGTAATATACTTGAGTCTGCATCCAAAACTTTAATTTTGGAGTGTATCTGTACCTTTTCATAAGGATTTTTAAGGATTAGCTGTGAAGCTGAACAATTTAGATTTTTCAGAAAATAGTGGTGAACCTCTGAGTACCTACTGTGGAAGCACATATCATAACTGATTTCTGAATAATGTATGTGTGAGGCTGAGAGCATATACTTTGTACTTCTCTATGTCGAATTTGTATACTCCAAGCATGAATTTCCTTTCACCGAGGTCTTAGATAATTTGTTTGGTTTGGGTGTTTTTCAGAATAATTACTGAGGTCCAGGTCTGTTCCAGAGCTCTTGATTTAAAATTGCATACACTCTTAAGGTAGAATCCCTTCTTTAAAAATGTTCCTTATGGTGTTGCAAGTCAGAAAAAAAGAAAAACTTGACCTTGTGAATACTGCCCGAGTTGCTTTTTCTGCACATTAATCCATGTGATATGTCACATTCGTGTGTTCTTTCTTTAGTGTATTCCTGTACCTGATATTAACAAACCCCAGTCAACTCATGCTTTTGCGATGACCTGCATTTGGATTCATTTGAATCGGAAGGCCCATAGTGACAACTCCAAGTTACAGATT